>NC_136073.1:610558009-611158009 GCF_964261635.1 Lissotriton helveticus | reverse complement strand
TGCGTTCCTGCCCCTGAAGTAGGTCGTGGTTGTTATTCCCACTACTGTCTGGTACCCAAGAAGGACAAAGGCCTGCATCCTATCTTGGATCTCAGGAACGTCAACTGCTTCTTGCGGAAGGAGAAGTTCAAGATGTTGACGCCGCGGCCAGGTCTTTTCTGCCCTCGACCCTGGACACTGGATGGTAGCGTTGGACTTGCAGGATGCTTACTTTCACATCCCCGTCCTGCCAGCCCACCGGTGTTACCTGCATTTCATTGTAAGACATGAGCACTTACAGTTTACCGGGCTCCCCTTTGGCCTTCCCAGCGCCCCTCGGGTGTTCACGAAAGGGATGGAGGTGGTCGCAGCTCATCTGCACAGATCAGGGGTTCCAGTCTTCCCCTATCTCGACGACTGGCTGTTGAAGGCAGGCTCACCCCAGGCTGCCATCTCCCACCTCCAGACTACGGCCGACCTCATGCATTCGCTGGGGTTCTCCATCAATGTGCCGAAGTCACACCTGACCCCCTCTCAAAAGCTCCTCTTCATCGGAGCGGTTCTGGACATGACGCAGTGTCGGGTTTATCCTCCGGAACAGTGAGTCAGGAATATTCGGGCTATGATTCCGATCTTTCAGCCCCTATCCTGGGTTTCGGTCAGGATGACCCTGAGGCTGCTGGGCTGCATGGCCTCCTGCATCCTGCTGGTTGATCATGCCAGGTTCCAGGCCCAACACAGGGGCTCCTGTGGACGGGATGATTGCCCTACAACACCGCCTGGCCCCGAGTGACCCCTCTTTCCTCTCCCAACACCCCACCCCGGGGAGCTTGGTGGTTCAAGCCTCCACTTCTAAAGGCGCCTTCCCTACCGCACCACCCGAAACGCAATCTAAAAAGCTGGACCACCTTGGGACAAAAATATTTTCTTCCTCCAGCTTGGGACTGTAGTCGGTAAATACTGCATGTCTGTTGGGCTGTTACACCCACTCTGTGTGGTATACAGTGGCGCAGGTACTCCCTCAGTGCCCCGGGGAGGTCTGGGCCATACTCTCCCGTACAGTTCCCGAGGGGGGAGATGCAGCGAAGTTTACCATCCGCTGTGGGCTGGATACTGCCGATGCACTTGGCAGGACGATTTCAACATCAGTAGCCCTTCAACGCTACATCTGGTTGCGTTCGACTGGTTTTTCTGGGGATGTCCAATCCACCTTTATTGACATGCCCTTTGATGGCCGTTGCCTGTTCGGCGACAAGACAGACAACGCGCTAGAGCATGTTAAGGACTCTTGGGCTGCGGCCAGGTCCTTGGGCCTCGCCACCATCTGCCCTGTGCAGTCTGCCTTTCGCCTCTTTCGTGGCTACGGAAGGGGTGCCCGCTATGTCCCGCCCAGGGCCACAGGCCAGTGCAAGGAACGAGAGAACCACTAGCGTGGTTCTGGGGTCAGCGAGCGGGCCAGTCCCCACAGCCCCCTCTGCAGCTGCCTCCAAACCTTCCTAGTACGACCTTTCAGGGCCACCAAACACCAGTGGGCGTCAGGATCCGCCATCACTTCCCCCACTGGCGCACAATCACGTCAGACAGGTGGTTTTTGCAAATAGTCTGAAGGGGCTACTCTCTCCCCTTCGAGACTACCCCTCCCTCCATGCCACCTCAGTATCATTGCATGTCGGAGGATCACTTGGCCCTTCTCCAACAGGAAGTTTCGGCACTCTTGGCCAAGGGTGCCATTGAGTGCGTTCCTGCCCCTGAAGTAGGTTGTGGTTGTTATTCCCACTACTGTCTGGTACCCAAGAAAGACAAAGGCTTGCATCCTATCTTGGATCTCAGGAACGTCAACTGCTTCTTGCGGAAGGAGAAGTTCAAGATAATGACGCCCCGCCCAGGTCTTTTCTGCCCTCGACCCTGGACACTGGATGGTAGAGTTGGACTTGCAGGGTGCTTACTTTCACATCCCCGTCCTGCCAGCCCACCGGTGTTACCTACATTTCATGGTAAGACATGAGCACTTACAGTTTACCGTGCTCCCCTTTGGCCTTCCCAGCGCCCCTCGGGTGTTCACGAAAGGGATGGCGGTGGTCGCAGCTCATCTGCACAGATCAGGGGTTCCAGTCTTCACCTATCTCGACGACTGGCTGTTGAAGGCAGGCTCGCCCCAGGCTGTCATCTCCCACCTCCAGACTACGGCCGACCTCATGCATTCGCTGGGGTTCTCCATCAATGTGCCGAAGTCACACCTGACCCCCTCTCAAAAGCTCCTCTTCATCGGAGCGGTTCTGGACATGACGCAGTGTCGGGTTTATCCTCCGGAACAGCGAGTCAGGAATATTCGGGCTATGATTCCGATCTTTCAGCCCCTATCCTGGGTTTCGGTCAGGATGACCCTGAGGCTGCTGGGCTGCATGGCCTCCTGCATCCTGCTGGTTGATCATGCCAGGTGGTATATGCGGGCTCTGCAGTGGGATCTGAAGTTCCAGTGGGCGCAGCATCAGGGGAATCTGTCCGATTGCGTCCAGATCTCGGAGGGCACAGCACGCAAATTGCATTGGTGACTCACAAACCAGGATTGGGTCAACAGCAGATCCCTCTCCCTTCCCCAACCAGAGCACACAGTGGTGATAACGCATCACTTCTGGGATGGGGCGGCCACATGGGAGAGCCGGAGATTAGGGGCCTCTGGTCATCTTAAAAAGCGCTGCTCGACCAATCAGGGACAGCGGGAGGGACCGCCAGTGTTTCACGTCCACTCGCAATCTAGCCAGTGGCGGGGCCAAGTTGGAACTGTAAAACAGATTAGGGTTCGAAGTGACATAAATCCCCAAGTATCTAGACCCGTCTCCCGCCACTACTATGGAGCAGCCCGCTGGAAGTCGCGGGACCGGTCCCCACAGCATGAACAACACGGACTTATGCCAGTTAATCGCATATCCTGAGTATTTGCCTAAGTTCGTAAAAATATCGAGTACCACCGATATTGATTTGTACGGGGAAGCCAAGTACAAAAGTATATCATCCTCGTATAGAGATATGTGGTCCTCTACGTCTTCTGCCCACTTCATCCCTCGTACCATAACATCCCGGCGTATCCATGCCGCAAGGGGTTCCAACAGTAGGGCAAATAACAGCGGGGACAGAGAGCATCCCTGTCTGCTACCCCAACGCAATCTAAATGTCATGGAGGTATGACAATTTACCCGCACTTGACCCAGCACATCTGTGTACAACAAACGCACCCACGCAATAAACTTGGGACCTGGGCCCACCCTCTCTAGAACTTCAAACATATATGGCCATTCTATGGAGTCGAAGGCCATGGAGGCATCAAGAGATAACAACGCGGCATCCTCCTCGATGTATTGCCTACGGCCCAGTACTTTGTGCAAGCGCCTGATGTTGAGGGCCATATTTTCACCAGGCATAAACCCAGACTGATCCGGGTGACCTAATGTCGTAATGACCGCCCCCAACCTGTTGGCAAGGACTTTCGCCAAGACTTTAGCCTCAACATTAATCAGTGAAATCGGCCTGTAGGACCCTCAGACATCTACCGGCTTGCCCGGTTTATGAATCACCACTATAGTGGCCAACCTCTGATCTATTGGTAGCCGTCCCACCTCTAGACTCTCCTCATGCATGGCCTTCAGATGAGGTATCGTCCGTGAGGCAGTGGCTTTCAGGAATTCAACCGGGATACCATTAGGTCCCATCGCTTTCCCCGATTTAACCTGCCCTATAACTTTACCAATTTCCTCGACTGAGAGATCGTCCTCTAAGTTCTCCCTTTCCACCTCTGAGAAGGTCAGGACGTCACTATCTCGAAGAAGCTGGCGTGAGTCCTCCTCCGTGTAGAGAGTAGAGGGGGAATACACCTGTTCTAAGTGAGCAGCGAACTCCTCCGCTATATCCCTCGGATGTGTCGCAAGGCCCCCTCGACGTTGTCAATGTATGCACTCATCTCGACCCCTGTTCCCTCTTCTGTAGCCAAGCCAGTGTCCTGCCAGCTCTGTCCCCCATTTCGTATATTCTGTGCTGGGTATGGCAATACTTAGCCAACATATGTTCCCGGGTTTTTATCCTTTACTCATCTTGCTTCAGCCAAAGTCTATGGGCGGTTTCAGGCAGAGGATTCTGTGCATGTTCCCTTTCCAGGACAAGAAGGTCAGTTTCCGCCTGCACCAAAAGTTCCATTTTCTTAGCAATATATACCATCTTCAGGGACAGGGCCTGCCCCTTCAGAACTACCTTGTACGCCTCCCATATTGTTTGAGAGGATGAGACCGACCCCACATTTTCAGCAAAGTAATTCTCCGTTTGTGTACGGAGTTCCTCTCTAAAGTCAGGTATGTGCAAAAGCCATGGGTTCAGAACTATAGTGGTGCGTACCTGTCTTTCCCAGTGCGTGTACTCCACCCAGACCGGGGAGTGGTCAGATATACCCCTTGGTAAAACCCGGGAGTTGACAAAGTTCCCTACCGTTGACGGGTGCGTGAGGAAGTAATCAATACGTGATAAGCTTTGGTGCATGCCAGAGAAAAAGGTAAACATCTTGTCTGCAGGTTGGAGTGCCCGACCCACATCCACCAGTCCCAACGCCTCCGTGAAGTCGGCCATCAGGGGGTTAGATTTTGTCCTTGACCTCGGTGGCTGGCGGTCAACTGTGTCATCCATTGTCATATTATAGTCGCCACCCATGATCAGTGTACCTTCCTGTAGTCCCGTCAGCTGCCCACCTAGATCCTCCAGGGCCAACTTACCTGTAGCAGGTGGCAGATAGACTGAAATTATGTTAAGATCTCTATCCCATTGGGCCTCCGCCCCTGCAAACCTCCCCGCCGCATCCGCCCATACTCTCTGAACAATGAGGGGTATGGACCTCTTCACCAAAATCGCCGTCCCCCTCGACCCAGACGTGTAATCGGCATGAACCATGAGTTTGTATCCCCATCTAGTGAGGGCCTTCGTCTTCTGCCCCACGAAGTGCGTCTCCTGTAGCAACACCACATCTGGAGATTTGCGTTTCAAATATTGTTGCACTATCCCCCTCTTTATCTTGTCCCCCATCCCATTAACATTTCATGTCAGTACAGAAAGTGTCCTATCTCTATCCCAGGTCAAAACATGCTCCACACTGATATGGATCAAAAAGGTCAGCAAAAAAATTGTAAGCATTCTGTCCGGTACTACACGTCTCATCTGCACATTCAAACATTGCATCTTCAAACACCCCTCCTCCCCCAGTCCCAGCTCCTCACCCCCCTCCCTGCCCCCCCGCCCGTGGATTTGAAACTACCCACTCCCAAACATGGCAGAGTGCCTCTCTCCCCCCATGAAATGCCGAAACTGCACAGGGTGACCCCTCCCCGCATATACACATCACAATTAACTCATAAATTAGCCATCCACATGCGATTATTTCCAAGTCCCATTCAGATCACAGCAATAGAACCCATCAGCATGCTGCATTGCAATAAGTCCACAGCTTTAGGAAGTCCCTCGATGATGGGCCTTACCACTCCTCCCCCCTTGTCCCCCTACTTGCGCTCTCAGGTGGGCAGGTGCTCTTCCTCCACGCCACCTCAGTCAGTCATTCCTTCTCTTGCAGCTGGCCCTCTACCTCTACGGACATATTGTTCTTGAAGTCTGATACAGTTTTAAAGGTGGTCAGACAATCTCGTTGTGAGCAAGCAGTTTTCCCCTGTCCCTCACCAATTTCGTTATGTCAGTGCTGAAGCATACTGTACAGATAAATGCCCACCCTTAGTGTTTTTGTGTCTGTATATGCCCAGGAGAGGGTGGGGTATTTCGGGTGTGCCATTCTATGCCTGTCTGCCCACAGAAGGTGAGTTTCCTGTAGGAATATGATCTCAGGAGCATGCTGCAGGATGTAACTCCAGACTTGTTTACGTTTGTTTTGAGAGTTTAAGCCACAAACATTAAGAGAGGTTATTAGATGTCAACCACCTTGGTCAGGGATTAGGGAGCTGTAGGACTGTGGGGCAGCTTAGCTCTGTCAGCTATGGGAGGTCAGTGTTACCAGGAGTGTGGGACCGGGCAATCACCCCTCTATTCCAAATGGGTACTAAGTGTGTGGGTAAGTAGCCACTCCCTAATTTGGTGGAACCCCTGGAGATCAACAGCAAAGCGTGGGTGGTAAGCAGTTACTTCCCATTGTTGAGGTAATGTGTAAAACTACTTTTGTTTCAGTGATGCGTCTCTTGGTGGCAGTGATTGGCCTATGTTGTAAAAAGGGAGATAAAACCATTTCAATAACACGGACCAACAGAACCCTACAGTTTCATCCACTTTCCGCATCTCGCTGAAGGAGTTACCCTCCTGGGTTGTGCAGCGTGTGGGATTGACCATTAGGCAATGTTCCAGTTCTGTTGTGAGATGTTAGAGGAGTTCACTTCTCTGGTCCCTCACAGCCCCATCCATCCAAAGGCATGGGCCAGGCAAGCCCTCAACACCTGTGGCTACGGATGCAAGAGAGTGGGCATCTAAGATTCCCCTCCGCTACAGGTAACCTGCAGTAGAGGATTCTGGGGATGCGTCTTTGCCCATGTTGTGAGGTTTTGGATGAAAACCAACTAACGGGTAGCATTAAGTCAGAACCTCAGAATGAGGATTAAATGAATGTGTGTGTGCTGATAGCGAAATCGTTCATGGGGCACCTTCAAGTCAGTAGTAGTGTTCCCATCAGAGTTCCATCCTGTACCGCCCTACATCATTTGGGAATGTTACCAGTAGTACGCATGGGATGACCCAATGTACGATTTGGCACAGCGTTGCCTTGTAGGAGTTTGATTACCCAATGAGATTTATATGACAGGTAGGTATCAGGGTGTAACTGATAAGCAGTGCTAACTAGTGTAAAAAAACAACAAAAAGTTTGCAAAAAGTGGTGGTTTAAAAAGGGGTAGAGGAAGGAAAATGAATTTAATAGAAACCTTCCGCTCCCACTACTTAAAAACAGTGCAGAAGGTAGTGTCAACAAATAACTACCTTGACAGTTTTCATGGTCATGGTCGACATGTTTCTGCAGTTTTACCTTGTGCCCCGGGGTCACCTACTGCTTCGTCAGGACCTACAATGCTACTGCTTAGTTATGTGCATAAACAAAAGGGGAAGTGAAAAAATTAAATGTCACCTTAGATTCTCCTGATAAGAAGACCGTTGGATTTCACAAAACAGCACACACATCAGAACATGAAAGGAAAAAGGAGAACAAGCTCATTAGCAAGTACCTCACACAAAGCTAAGGTCATACAATGTACCTCACTGTAGTTAATAATTCATTGATTATATTTAACACTAATCTTGTTCTCTCGAAGAGTCACAAGAGAGCATAAATACCACTCGTATAAAACACTCACCCGCTGTTAAGGAGAATGTTGCCCCACCTCACCCGGCATTAGCTCAGGTACAACGGAGCCCCGCTCTGTGTAAACATATAAAAACAAACAGACAAAACGGCTGGATTAAAGGAAGCACAGCTCGGCTGAGACAAGCCACTAGGTACTCAGCGTTAGTTAAAAGCGCCGGCTGTTGACACAGAACTCACCTCTCCGTCGGTACTCCAGACGTCCAACTGGGCTGTCTGTGGGAGGTACCGACGGGGTGAGTCTGCCGGCTTTTACAAGTTCCGGTGTGTCTCCCGAGAGGTAGGCGCCGCGCTATGACGTCACTGCGCCGCGCGAAGACGCCCGGGTATTGTAGTTCTCATGCGCCTAATTGTTCTCGCAATTGCGGACTCTTCGTAATCATATTGTTTAAGTTCTAGACTCTCCTAGTCTCTTGGTCGGGTAGCCGTAATCTGCCTGTAGATACTACATTTTGTAGGGTTTAAATAGGATTTATAGACAATCAAGGAAGGGGGAGGGGGGGCGCCTATCCCATAACGCACCAGACCTCTCGCTCAGGGAGCGTATAAATCCTATTATGTAATTGGTGGTCCCATCTCGTCCTGGATTTAAAAGGACTAAAGAGGAAAAATATTCAGACATTTACATTCGGCGTCAATATGTTATCGCACCACATTAGCTCTATGTCGTCCTGTTGGTGTGGTTATTACCAGGCACTACATCGTGATCTAATACCATTTAGGGCGTGTAAAGATGATCCTTTATTTCGCCATTGCTATAGAGATTCATCACTTGGGGCAGTAGCTAAACTGTTGTCAGAGCATTATTTTAACACAATGTGTAGATTTCATATGACACTAACCAAACTGTTGTCAGAGCATTAATTTAACACAATGTGTAGATTTCATATGACACTAACCAAACTGTTGTCAGAGCATTAATTTAACACAATGTGTAGATTTCATATGACACTATAAGTATAGTGTAATATGAAATCTACACATTGTGTTAAATTAATGCTCTGACAACAGTTTGGTTAGTGTCATATGAAATCTACACATTGTGTTAAAATAATGCTCTGACAACAGTTTAGCTACTGCCCCAAGTGATGCATCTCTATAGCAATGGCGAAATAAAGGATCATCTTTACACGCCCTAAATGGTATTAGATCACGATGTAGTGCCTGGTAATAACCACACCAACAGGACGACATAGTGCTAATGTGGTGCGATAACATATTGACGCCGAATGTAAATGTCTGAATATTTTTCCTCTTTAGTCCTTTTAAATCAAGGACGAGATGGGACCACCAATTACATAATAGGATTTATACGCTCCCTGAGCGAGAGGTCTGGTGCGTTATTGGATAGGCGCCCCCCTTCCTTGATTGCCTATAAATCCTATTTAAACCCTACAAAATGTAGTATCTACAGGCAGATTACGGCTACCCGACCAAGAGACTAGGAGAGTCTAGAACTTAAACAATATGATTACGAAGAGTCCGCAATTGCGAGAACAATTAGGTGCATGAGAACTACAATACCCGGGCGTCTTCGCGCGGCGCAGTGACGTCATAGCGCCGCGCCTACCTCTCGGGAGACACACCGGAACTTGTAAAAGCCGGCAGACTCACCCCGTCGGTACCTTCCACAGACAGCCCAGTTGGACGTCTGGAGTACCGACGGAGAGGTGAGTTCTGTGTCAACAGCCGGCGCTTTTAACTAACGCTGAGTACCTAGTGGCTTGTCTCAGCCGAGCTGTGCTTCCTTTAATCCAGCCGTTTTGTCTGTTTGTTTTTGTATGTTTACACAGAGCGGGGCTCCGTTGTACCTGAGCTAATGCCGGGTGAGGTGGGGCAACATTCTCCTTAACAGTGGGTGAGTGTTTTATACGAGTGGTATTTATGCTCTCTTGTGACTCTTCGAGAGAACAAGATTAGTGTTAAATATAATCAATGAATTATTAACTACAGTGAGGTACATTGTATGACCTTAGCTTTGTGTGAGGTACTTGCTAATGAGCTTGTTCTCCTTTTTCCTTTCATGTTCTGATGTGTGTGCTGTTTTGTGAAATCCAACGGTCTTCTTATCAGGAGAATCTAAGGTGACATTTAATTTTTTCACTTCCCCTTTTGTTTATGCACATAACTAAGCAGTAGCATTGTAGGTCCTGACGAAGCAGTAGGTGACCCCGGGGCACAAGGTAAAACTGCAGAAACATGTCGACCGTGACCATGAAAACTGTCAAGGTAGTTATTTGTTGACACTACCTTCTGCACTGTTTTTAAGTAGTGGGAGCGGAAGGTTTCTATTAAATTCATTTTCCTTCCTCTACCCCTTTTTAAACCACCACTTTTTGCAAACTTTTTGTTGTTTTTTTACACTAGTTAGCACTGCTTATCAGTTACACCCTGATACCTACCTGTCATATAAATCTCATTGGGTAATCAAACTCCTACAAGGCAACGCTGTGCCAAATCGTACATTGGGTCATCCCATGCGTACTACTGGTAACATTCCCAAATGATGTAGGGCGGTACAGGATGGAACTCTGATGGGAACACTACTACTGACTTGAAGGTGCCCCATGAACGATTTCGCTATTAGCACACACACATTCATTTAATCCTCATTCTGAGGTTCTGACTTAATGCTACCCGTTAGTTGGTTTTCATTAGTCTTGAGGGACGTAGCATTGTGGTCGTTAAACTTTCCCTCTGACCCCCCTCCAGTTAGTATTATCGTGAGGTTTTGGATACAATCGCGTTTCGTCTCCTGAGACAAGGTTTCAGGACGTTTCTTGTCCATGCTGTGGCAGCGTACGGTTGGCCATACCTGCTTCAGTCGCTCCCTAGGACCCCTTGGGTCACTGATTGATCCCTCTCCCGAAAGTCAATGTCCCAGCCCAACCACTGCTTTGCTTCTGCTAGAGAGTGGAGGGAGCGCCTTTTGCCCTCCAAATTGAAGGGGAGCTTGAAGGAGTGTCCCCATTGATAGCAGATTTCCATTTGTAGTAGTTTGTCTGTTACTGGTTTGAAATCCCACCAGCGGTGTTGTACTACAGGAGATAGGTCATGGTACAAGTAGATTGTATGTCCCCAAAACACCAAGTCAGCTTTGCTCCTGGCGGCGTTGAGGATAGTCTCTTGTTCGGTGAATAAAGGGGCGCGTGTCAAGGGATGGAGTCGAGCGCCCAGCGGAGGAGGCCACCTGATGTAACCTATTGAGGACAGACGAGGGTGAGTCGTCAACCCCCTGAACGGCTTGTAAGAGCTCTGCCATAAACATCATGATGCCGCTGCCCTCTCCCCTACGAAGGACTCCTCTGATGTATATTGCTTTGTCAACTTCTGTATTCTAAGTCCTCTTGTTTAGTTTGTAGTTCGATGTGCTGTTCTTCAAGAGTCATCACTCTTCCTGGTCCTTCGACCTGGTGTCCACAGTGCACTCTAGATAGTCCCCTCATCCTCCTATCTTGGAGACCTCCCTCCTGAGGTCTTTGATGCAGGTCTTGAGGTCCGGTATGATTGACACTATCTCCAAGCGAAATACTTGGAGAAAATGGTCCATGTAATCTTGGAAGATAGGTACTGAAGGCTGGTTCCATAGTGACACTGCCTGTGTGGTATCCTTCTCGTGTGGTTCTGCAGGTAGGAGTTTTCCCCACAGGGTGGTTACTGGTGTGTCCTTGAGGGATTTGGGCCATGGCATGATGTTCAATGGGCTGACGTAGAGCAGAGGGGAACTGGGTCCGTTTGCCACTTCTCATCCCTGGTCCCTCCCGTGATCATGACCTCCACCGGGTCTACGCAGGCTCCAAGCCAGCAGCATTGATTAATGGGTGCCAGGCCTTGGGTACAGGAGAAGGAGGTAGTCCGCAATGGCTGCTGGCAGTTGATAGGCAGGGGTGAGCTCGGGGTTCCTCGAAATACACCTCCAATGCAACACCTTGTATGTCTCGTCACCTGGTTGCACCGGACAGGGAGGATTGCCAGGAGATATTTGTAGGACTAGAGTCCTGGTCAAGTGTGCATGCCTGAGAGCCCAAAAGAAAGCCATGAGGCGCCAGGTCCTATTCTCCCTAGCTTCTCGCTGCAGTACCCACACAGCCCCTCCAGCAGCACAGCCTGAGTGTGAACCCCAACGTGACACCGGGGTGCAGTTCAGGGCTGGCCATTATGACAGGGAAGAATGCTTGCTTCTGCCTCTGCCCCTAGGAGGCTCCATGGGCATGTGCGCCAGCTGAGAAGTACAGCGCTTAGTGGGTGAAGGTGCGCTTGCTGTCACCATGCAGGTCTGCCCATTCATCTGTGTTAGGAGCGCCCCAGGCTGTTAGATATAACCAACTCACTGGGGCTCATGATAAGTCAGGGGCCCAATGCGCTAACCACACCTGCCTCTCCTTCCTTGAAAGATATTTGTTGGACTGCCAAAACAAGAAAAGCTTGAAGACCTTACTGATGTCCCATAGCGTCTAATACCTAAGCTCTTGGAGAAGGGAGAATCAGATGGCCCGCAGAAGCTTCCTCACTAAGGGGTGCTCCCCTACCAGTTGATCCCCCACTGTAATGTGACCCAGCAATATTACCGACCTGAAGGTGTTGATGGATCTATAGGCCAGACCCTCCGAGGACAAAGAAGTGAGAAAATTCCAGGATATAGACAATGTCGGCCCCTCACTAGATCCAGGTGTCGTTTGTGACACCAGCCCAACCGTCGAGCCCATGCCGGTCTATGTCATTTGATAGTGCTGTACGCCCATGCCATAGAGAGGAGGGACGCAGATTGATTTTAAAATCCTTGGACTTTCCAGCGTTCTGTGTAATCCTCCAATCCATGAGAAGGAGAGACCCTTCCAGTACTAGTTAATGGGGATTCCTCTCTGGGTCTCGGAGGAGATCCAGTTAAAGGGGTTGGAAAATCCCAAGAAAGTTCCAGAAGAACTGGAGACCAGACTTGCGATCTCGCATCGCGGTCACTAGCACCATTTCCTCCCTTTGTCTCCTTTCCTGGGGTGAGAAGCACATAGCGAATGGGAGAAAAGCGTACCCCTGTTCCAGGTGCCAGTCCTGGAGAAAAGCATCCATGGCCACTACTTTGGAGTCTGGTCACCAACTGATGTACCTGGGGAGATGGTGATCCAGGCGAGACGTGAATAGATACACAGAGAACAGGCACCATTTGGCCTGAAGGCCCCAAAATAATGATGGATGCAACTGCCAGAGGCTCGTGTCCTTTAAGTGACGGGAGTGCCAATTGGCCACTTGGTTGGATTTTCCCTGGAGGTGTTCCACCGTCGCCGAGGTATGGTTCACCAGGCAGTAGTCCTAGAAGTTTCTGGACAGGTCTGAGAGGGTCTTGGATCACGTACCCCCAGGATGGTTCATGTAGTGCACCGCCGCCGCTACACTGTCCATTTTGAGAAGGACGTAGCATCACACTTGGTCTTTGGCCCAACACCTGACAATGAAAGAGCCTGCTAACAGTTCGAGGCAATTGATGTGTAGGGAGTTTTCGTTAGAGGACCCTCTTCCTCTGGTGGAGAATTCCCCCACTCTGTGCCCCCTAGCCCCGCTGCTGGCATCTGACTCTATGATTAGGTCTGGGAGAGAGGCAAATATCACCCATCTATTCCACGCCTCCATGTGGGCAAAGCAGCACTGTATCTCCTCCTTGGCTTCCTCTGATAATGAGGCCACCTGAGAGTGTATTAACCCTCTCCAGAGATGAAAAGCCTTGAGGCTCTGCAGAGCTCAATAATGACGGGCCCGAGAAAAATGACCTTGATTGATGATGACATGACCGTAGTCCTACCGCCCTTGAGATCTACCTTAGGGAGGTGGATGATTTGGGCACTATCCAGTCCAGTTCGTGCCTGATTTTGGTCACCTTTCTTGAAGTGAGGCTGAGTGTGGCTCATATCGAGTCCACCACGAAGCCCAGGAACACCAAAGTCTGGGTTGGATTAAGGACCGACTTTTGTTGATTGATGATAAAACCTAGAGACTCCAATAGGGTGACTGCCATCTGAAGTTGCACAGAAAGATCATGGGGGCACTGATCCATCAAGAGAATGTCGTCTAAATAGACGATGAGGCGAACGCCCAGAGCTCTGAGAAATTCCACCACCAGGTGCATTACTTTGGTAAATCACCACAGGGCTGATGGGAGACCAAAGGGAACAGTGGTGAATTCGAAGATCTACCCCTGCCATTGAAATTGGAGGAATCGGCGATGGGGGCAACAATCGGGATGGTTAAGTAAGCATAATAAACAAGCCACTCATTGACTTTTTTCAAGTTGATGACCGGCCGCTGGCCACCATCCCTCTACTCCACCAGGAAGAAAGTGCTGGTGAAACCCGGAGGGTGAGAGGATGTCTGCACGACTGCATCTATCAAATCGGACGCCTGCCACAGAGAGGACCAGCTGGATAGAAGGTTTCCTTGTGAGTAGGAGAGCCATAGAAATCTATACAGAAACCTTGCACGGTCTTGAGTAACCAAGAATCTGAGGTATGGTTTCCCAATCACTCAAATGTGAACAAACTCTTGTAGCCTGAACCCAGGCGCTGTTGTGGGAAAGATGAATACTCACCTTGAGCGGAGGCTTGGTTGCCACTGCCTCTGTGGCCGCCTGGGTTAAATCCATCGTTCTTTTGCCCACTACACCACCCCAGTTTGGAGCCAGCCATATGCAAATCAGACTTGACCCTGTGCCTCATGGGAACAGTCCAGACCGAACTGCCAGGCCAAGCCCTCCCTGGACCGGAAACAAGCATCCTGGGACTGGTTTCAGGGTATGTCACCCTTCTTCAGCCAGGCTAGCTTGAATCCAGTGGCACAGTGAGCAAGGGGCCCACGTCTGGGCATACCCGTCCCACTTAGGGCGAAAAGTGTTACAGCAAACAAATGCTGGACGGAATGCTGACAATGCAAACATTCTCCCCCAGTTAAAAGATCTGGGTTAAATCCATCGTTCTTTTGCCCACTACGCCACCCCAGTTTGGATCCAGCAATATTCAAATCAGTCTTGACCCTGCGCCTCATGGGAACAGTCCAGACCGAACTGCCAGGCCAGGCCCTCCCTGGACCAGAAACAAGCATCCTGGGACTGGTATCAGTGCCAGAGTGAGAGTTTGTCCCTGGAGGGGGGCTGGGCAACAGAGAAAAGGGAGCTACACTTGTATTTTGCAGCTCAGGTGGCCTGGGCACAGGGAAGTCTGGTGCCATGGATCTGAAGCTGGTCCAGGAAGGCTGCTTCAATCTATCGAAAGCGTCCAGATCAACTCCAGAGTTTGAATCCTTTTTGCATTTGGGGAGCGGCGCAGACTGGTCAGGCCTCCCAGGAGGTAGCGGGTGCATGAGCCTGAGGGTATCTTCCCTCTCAGGGAGGGGTTTAAATCCATGCTCGGCATACTGTAACAATTTCTGCTCCAAGGGAGCCACCGCCTGTTGAACTGCTTTTGAGGTAGAGGCATCAATACTTTGCAAAAATGAGCATCAACTAGGAGGTAGTTCATTCTGTCCTCCTCCATATAGATCTCTTTAACATCACTCATACTGGACAGTGACTGATAGGGATCACCCAATGTACGTTTGTGGGGCTCTGGGCTCACCAGGCAAGTTTGAGGGTATTATAACAATGAGGCTCTCCCAGAAAAATGTATATTGCCCATGGGGCCAATAATGGGGCAAGAACCTGCAGGATACCCGTCTCACCCACGTGTTTTCAGGGGTTGCACTGATGCCTGGGCCAGTGGCCCGGTGTTTTACACCAGCCTTCCACCTGTGCCATGCGCTAATTATTAATGCAGACCCCGAAGAGGGGGTAGTGTTCCAAGTGTGTGCGGTCGAAGCTCTAATTACATGGAGCTCCAGGCTGTCCGCATTGAAATTAGCAGATCGCCTCAGGGGAATTAGCGCGCCGGCTCGGGAGATGAGGCGCCCTGAGCGCGTTCACCACATGCCCCCCTCTAGTGGTCGGAGGACCACACCACTGCTGGCCCCAAGTGTCGAATCACACTGTCAAGAGAAATACTGGCCTCAGAAGAGCGACAAGCACTCCTGCAGCCACGTTTTCAAGAAAAAAAAGGAGCCTGCCCCCCAGTAAATTAATTACCAATACAATAAACAATAGAGAAGTGGCCCAGAGGCACTTATCTCAGCTGCTGGAGCAGCGAAGAAAGAGCAGGCAGCAAGTAGTGCCAGCTGCACCGTTTAGGCCTTTAACAGCTGGGCAGCAAGTAGTGCCAGCTGCACCATTTAGGCAACTTTATCTGTGGGGACAGTTCTGATTGAGTTAGGACTCCCGCTGCATTGGCAGCACCCTTGACACTATGGATTCAGGGCATATGTGTCCCCCTCTGAGATGGCCAGTTGGCCAGGGAGACTGCGAGGTTTGTAGGGCGCCAGGCCCTTGTACGTATATGTGGTGCTAGGAAATGTTTTTCATGTAGTATGATTTCCGCACCCTGTTCTGAGTACCTCTACAGGTGGTCTTAAGATGACGAGGTTGTTGTGCATATTTAGATTTTGCTAGTCAGATTTTGCTCCACCCTATGCTCTTCACCCCTAATGTTAGTGATTCTCAGGAGCTTAGGGTCCAATAGTAGTCTGTTGAGATCATGGGCGTACAATGCGGTTGGTGCCGAATGTGGTTCTGTTAACAGGCTGGTGTTAAGTACAGTGTTCACCAATGGTCACTGGGTGTTTGTTGATACTCTGTTCTACTTTGACTATATTTGCTTTGTGATGGTTCTGAAAGTGGTCAAGTTGGTCCTATCATATGTAAACAATTCCCTTGTAAATATTATCTAGTGCAAGGTGGCATCATGTATATCTAGATAAAGGGCCCAACAAATACCCACCTCACTTCAAGGACGGCACATTAGTTTTGATATCTTCACCCAACATCTGGAATATGTGCCCCCTTTATGCCCTTTTACTTCTCCTCACCACCACTTTCCCAGTAACACCCTTCTCGCATCCCCCCCACCCTCCTCCGCCTCATTTTCCCAACTTGGCCACCACTCGAGTTAAGGCTGGAATTAATTGCTACAAAATCATTTATCTTCCCAGCCAGACTAAAGCTGCAATAAAATGATTGAAGCATAACACTTTTGAACGTTTCCCGGATTCCCTTTTTGTTGACCAATTTTACAATGGTCGTTTTGGGAGGCTCAAAAACAATGTCATTTTCTTCACTCACGACACCCCCTCTTGGTCCACCAGCTTATACAATTCCCTTAATGTCACCTCCTCCTCCTCTATCCCTCATGGGAAACAACTAAAAATGTCCCCCTCTGCGTGTTTCACTGGCTACCTCACTATCTCACTCTATAACAACGGTACTGTCATGATCCAAGGCAAAGACACCTGTCTCTCGCTCTTCGACCACCTCTTCCCCTCCCTACTCCCCTCCTCTGTGACCGGGTTTTCCCCTGACTCTCCTTTTAGCTCCACCCATAACTCCCTTTCTCCTCCCCCGACTCCCCTACACTCCAATTGGCTGCACTCTCGAGAAGCACAGGTCGGCCCTCTTCCCTCCCCCTCCCCTGTGACCTCCTCTCCCATTCCTCCCCCTCACAGTATGCCCCCTCCCGCATCACTTCAGCCTTACCTCTAGCTAATACGCTCATCATCCAATCTGCACCATCCCTGTACTCCAATCTCTTCTCCTCCCCCATATTCCTTCCTGTCACCCTCCTTTTTAGTCCACCTCTCCTCCAACCTTCTCCCCCAGTTAACTTTCCCTACGCTCCCCTTATTCCTCCCTCCACCCCTCTTTTCCACCCCCTCCTCCCCTCTTTTCCACCCCCTCCTCCCCTCGTTATTCACCCCGATTTCTCCACAAACCCACTGCATCTCTCTCCTCCCTCCCACTCCTCCAGCAATGCTGTGCTACTCCCTTTCCCCCCTTGGTAACCCTTTCCATTTACCTCCCTCGGGCCCAGCAGAACCACTTCCTTTCCTCAACTTCCCTTTCTATCAACCCCCCTCACTCTGACAGATGCCCGTTCCCTCACAGCCACCTCTCCTAGCTGACAGGACCTCTACAACCACCTCGCCTCTTTTCCTCCCAAACCTCCTACATTCCCATGACTCCACACAGTCCTCCCCTCTCCTTCTACCCTACCGCCGTGTTCCACACCCATCTCCCCCTAAATTTGTCCTTAATTCCTCTCCTTCTTGCAACACCAACAAAGACAACTCTCCCTTCACCTCCGATTCACCAACTCCCGCTCTCAACCTCCACCTTTCCCCACTTTTGAACCCCATACCCCAACTCACCTCCTGTCCCCCCACCTATCCCTGCCTTCCGCCACCAATTCTACCCCCTCCTGTTTCCATCGAACCACCCAACATTCCGTGCCCTGCCTTACTCTCTCTGGAAAATAAGCTAGGCTCTCTTATCACCTCCATCTCCCAGCTTGTAGCTGCCATTTCACTTTTAAGCTCCAAGATTTCCACCTTTCCATTCACCTCAACTCCTTCCCAACTTCCCACGAGATGCACCTCGCCCCCTCACCCCAATTCAGCCAAGCTCAACCTGTCATCTGCAAACTTCGCTAACTCACACAAGCCCTTGAACGCCACCCTTCTTCAACCTGCATCCCCTAGTAACCCTATTATCTACACTATTCCAACCATCTCCCCTGTCAGAACCAGGCATCCACCTAAACCCTCCCGAGCCCCCCCGCATAGTTACAATATCCCGATCACCCTTCAAGCCCAAGTGCCCCGTCACCAAAACGATCTTGACAGAGCTGCGCTGTCTGCTCCACAACTGCAGATCTGCAGTAAAACACAAACTTGAAATCTCCGATACCATCACCCATCACAATATTGACATGCTCTTCCTCACAGAGACCTGGTTCAAGGATACCTCTCACTCTATGTTTGATCTCCTATTATCCACAGGCTATTCTATATTTAGGAATGACAGAAATGACAACATTGGGGTAGGTGTTGCAGTCATCTTTAGAAACTCCCTTTAACTTAAGGCTTCTCCTATCAGCTCCTCCCACACCTTTGAATGCCTTTCCCTTGAGCTTCAATTGCACCACCGCTCACCCCTCAGATTCCATGTCATTTACCGCCCGCCTCGTAGTGGCCCTTCCTTTATGGAGGAACTCACTGACTTTATCAGAGACCAATACTCGCAAAGTGACAATCAGACCTTCGTGGGTGACTTCAATCTCCACTGGGGCTTACCGCAAGACTCTTCTGCGAACTCGCTGGCCACCTTCCTCTCTGCAAATGATTTTATCCAACACTGCACAGAATCAACACACTCTAAGGGCTCAATCCTGGACCTTGTTATTTCTAAAGCAGGCATGCTTTCTATCACTACCCATATTCATGTAGACTGGTCTGACCACCTCCTCATCCCATTCTCTCTTGACCTATCACACTTTATAATTCTTGGCCAACCTAAGAGGGCTACCTCCTGGTTCCGTGATGCTAAAAATATTGATGTCAGTCCCCTCTGTGAATCAGCTTTGTTATCACTTCCAAGGCTAGACCCGAACCTAGATGTTGACGAACTCAGCTCCCAATGCCTCACAGTCCTTGCAGCCGAAATCAATAACGTCGCTCCACTCAAAAGCAAAAAGATAAGGCCCACTCCCTCAGCACCTTGGTTCAACAAATCCCTCTATGAAGAAAGGAAGCAGCTAAGATACCTGGAGAAACAATGGAGGCAAGTGCCCTCCACCGATAATTTGGCCACGCTTCGTTCAGCAAGATCCAAGTACCACAAGCACATCTTCCTTGGGAAAGCGTCGCACTTCAAAACCCTCCTTGACTCATCCAAAAATAGACCCGAAAAACTATTCGATCTCATCAAGATTCCTAACTGCTCTCCCCCAACCTCCAAGTTGGAGGATTCTACAAAGAAAGCTGCGGATTTCGCTATGTTCTTCGATGAAAAAGTGAAATCACTTGTAGATCAGGTCGCTCATCCTACCCCTCCAGAGGAGTGCAAATCCTCAGCCATTTGGCAGAACTTTGACCCCATATCTGAAGATGCCCTTCTCAAGTGTATCCTCGAAACAAAGCCCTCCAACCATTCTCTGGACCCCATCCCCAGTGCCATTGCCATTGACTTCTATACCCATTCCCTTTCCTATTGGACCACTCTGGTCAACCTCTCCCTCTGTCAATTCAATTTCAAAGCTTTTATTCGATTTGTAAGTACAAATCATACAAGCAAAACTTATAATACAATTCATTACATTAAAATTATTATAAGAAGGCAAGTTATACAAAGACTCCGGGAAATTTCATATGAGGAGAGAACAAATAATGACAACACTAGACATCAGTTAACGTACTTGGGGATAGGGTAGTAAACTAGAAAATGCGGGGATACGTGTGCAAACAGGAATAAGTAATTATCACATGGAGGGCATATCCTGGCAGCTGTACATTTTAAACAAACCCCAAGCCAGGGACATGGAACATTATAAATTACAAAGTAAACTTAAAAGACAGATAAGTACAGACAGGACAGTGTAAAAATATGGCAACTCTAGACACTTCCTGGCAGCTGTACTTATCGAATAAAAATGACTTCAGGTGCAATAAATACGTTGGATGATAATTAAACATTAAAGGCTAAAAGGCAGGGGAGCATACCTGTGCAAACAAGGCTAAAAATAGTTATCACAGAGAATACTCTTCCTAGCAGCTATACAGTTTGAATCAAACCCAGAGTAAAAAGACATATTACATATTGATTTGCCACAAACTATATATAAAAACAAATAAGTACAGACAGGAACATATAAAATTATGGCAATACAATACATTTCCTGGCAGCTGTACATTTCACAATAAAAGTGGCAACAAAGAAACAAATATCCACACTCTCTAGGGCTGATAATAAAACAAGGGCATTCTTAACAGATTGTATATTATATTTGATAAAAATGGGTTTTAAGTACCTTATTCTTAAAAAGTGATAAAATTTACAAAAAAGTAAAAAATGGCAGCAGCTCTGGCGTGAAATGTTGTCACATGGGCAGGGAGTTTCTGATTTGAGTTTCTGAACTGGAAACGCAACAAGATGGTGTACGATACCCAACCTAACACGAGTTAGGACAAATTGATGAGATGGACGGTTGACCACTGAGAGATAGACTTGGAACCCCGATGGTAAGCTAAGTTCCTTATAAAACTTCACAGTAGCCAACTTGCCGAACACCTCATCTCGCCCTTTCTTTTTATACTTTAAAAAAGTTTGTTTAATTTCTTTTTTGGGTATTTCAACCGCCAATTCAGGGTCAAGGAAAACATCGATGTCAAACAGAGTTTTGTACCAAAAGTGGATATATTTCAACCAAAGGATGCGTGATGAGAAGTCCAAACCTATACAATCAAGAATAATTTCTTGAGTGAATCGAGTCTCTGACTTAGCCCAAATAGAGCGCCACAATAAGAGTGGGCGAACGGCTGCTAAGTCAGAAATAAACTCGACCCCAACCTCGTCATGGATTAGTTGAACAGAAGCAGACTGGGGGACACATAACACTCTTTTTAAAAACTTGTTTTCATCTTTTTGTAAGAGAGTGCCATCTATGTGGCCCCACACGCCCGCCCCGTACAATGCAGAGGGAACACAGCGTATATTGTATATATTGATCATATCTCGGATACTTCTTGATCCGAGCTTGGAGGCAAAGCGAAATACGCTGCTAGTGGTTCGCAACATTTTCATCCTGATATTATCAAGCTCGGGTTTCCAAGACCCGTCATTGGCATAGGTGATTCCTAAGTAACAAAATAATTTAACTTGAAGCATTTTGTCATTATCTAGATAAAAACTGGACTTCAGTTTATTAGCTGACTGACCACACAGCATGACATAGGTCTTAGATTTATTTACACAGAGTCTCCTATTTTGGATAAACAGCATAAAACTGCTAATGAGACGCTGTAAACCTATCTGAGTGCGGGATAGAAGGACAGCGTCATCCGCATATAATAAGATTGTGACAGGTTTGCCCCCAATCAGCGGAGCGTCTGCCGGTATAGTGGCTAAAGTGCCATCAACACAATTAATAAAAAGGGAAAATAAAAGAGGGGCTAACACGCATCCTTGCCGGATGCCCCTTGACACTTTAAAAAATGGTGTGCATTCACCTTGGGTACCATATCGGACTTTACAAGAAAGTTTCTCGTAGAGCCTTGCCAAAAAATGGACTATTTCTTTCGGTGCCCCTAACTCCAATAAAACCTGCCAAAGAATACCGTGATCGACTAAATCGAATGCGCTGCTCAAATCAGCAAAGCATACAAATAAGTTGCCCTTTTTAGCTACTGTATATTTGTTGATTAAAAGGTCCAAATTTACACATTGCTCTAGAGTGCCCATGCCTTTCCTAAAGCCATATTGCACCTTAGTTAAAATATTCATGTCTTCGGCCCAGGTCTCTAGCCTTATGAGCAGAATTCTGCTCATAACCTTTACTGAGGCGTCCAATAAAGAAATAGGTCGATAATTGGAGGCCTCGGTTTTACTACCTTTTTTAAATAAGGGGATAATAACCGATTGGCCCCAGGAAGGGGGAATGTTACCCTCAGCTGCGCAGTTGAAGGTCCTCACCAGAATGGGGGCCCACAGGTCAGGTGCAGCTTTTAATAAGTCTATAGGGACCCCGTCGGGGCCCGGGGCCTTTCCCCCCTTACTGTCGGCAAGGCCTTCAAGTCCCTCTTCCAGGGTTATCCCCAAGGGTATAGGTGTCCATAAGGACGATTCAGCAGGAGGTAGAGTTAATGATATCCCTACAGGGTTAAACATTTTAGTAAAATGGATAATCCACTCCTCACATGCCACATGAGAAGTAATTTCCGGGATGCCTTCTGTATTTAAAAATGGGCTGTTGACTATTTCCCAGTAGAGTTTACTATTTTTAGTCTCAACTGCTTCGTTCAACTTGTCCCATGCTTCTCTCTGTAAGACCTTTTTCCTATTAGAAATAGCCATTTTGTAGTTGGCCCTTGCTTGTTTAATTCTATTGCTATCTCGGGGTTTGAACCCTAAGGCAAGCTTCAGATCCCGTAAGGCTACTGTACAGGAATTATCAAACCAACCCAGTTTTACAGTTTTGTTAGTTGACAATTTCTTTCTAAAAATACCCTCAATAACAACATTGATACTGATGAATTGTGATAACAAGAGATCAGGATCAATAACATCATTCAGGCAGTAACTGATCTCAGCTTTACAGCTAACTATGACCTCCCTTTGTTTGGCCGCAGAGTTGGCCCCTGTCCATTTAATCCTCGGGCCATTAGGTCTGCTTGAAACAATTTCGGTGGTGCATAATTCCCCGGTCTCTATTATGGCACCTCTACCAGGAAGGGTTACACAGATGCTATTGTGATCACTGAGACTTTCTTCTCTCACATACAAGTTTAGGTAATCACCATTGCTCTCCCTCTGTCAAGGCTCTCCTTCTAAACTGGGCAGGTCACCCCTCTGCTTAAAAAACCCACTGCTGATGCGAATGACCTCAACAACTTCCGCCCCATCACTAACCTACTCTTTCTTGCAAAGATCACAGAAAGATGTGTAGCGAAACAACTCTCTCGTGTTATGGCTCTAGACCATCACGTAATGCGGAAAATCTACTGCTTGAACCTCCCACTTTCAAGAAGGAAAAATCGATGGCCCAATCCTTTTCTGGCAACGCGGTGAGAATCTGGAACTCCCTTCCGCCTCAGCTCCGGACCACCACCACCTTCTCCCATGCCTTCAAAACGGACCTCAAAGTTCTCCTCCTCCAAAGATACCTCCAAAAGTAATTCACGCCCTCTCTATTATCTGAAGGAAGACGTCCCATTACTGAAAATTCTATTCTCCATGACTATGGAAGTGCCTTCCCAGTGTGTTCTTGTGGTCGGAGTGTTTGCCACTTGTACCTGTGTTTGGTACTCTTTTGTCACTTTTTCCTCCTGTAATGCACTGTTTGCTACCTCATGTATTTTGTTTGCTCACAATTGTCACTTTTACCTCATGTAACTTAACGTCTGCTTTTGTAATTTGTTCACTTGTAATTTTCTCCTCATTTATCATTACTGTTCCTATTGTGAAGCGCTCTGACGCCTTCGGGTAAAGTCCGTGCTATATAAAAACGCATAAATAAATAAAATAAATAAAATAAAATAAAGGACTACGAAGGGGCCCCTACTTTGGACATTGTTTAACTGTTTACTTTTTCCCAGGGTGAAGTGGAGAAAGTGCTGCATAATCCTTGTCCCTGGTCCTGACATAGAATCCTGGTTGGACATTTTCTTTACAACACCTAACACCATACTCAGTTTTAGGATGTCACTAAAATCTCATTACAGAGCAGATCAGCGATGAGGTTAGAATTTAGGCTATTCTGAAAGCCACTCCTATCATGTGTAACTATTTCTTAGTACAAATTAGTCTTTCACCAAACCTTCTGATGTTTCTAAAAAGCTCACAACTTATTATTTTGCCATACAATTACTGTATCATCTTTATAGTGTTGATGTGAAACTATAATTTGAATCTTCTGATATCTGGAACACAAGAGCTGACCCCTTTTGGAAAGCTACCCATGCTCTCAAACCCCTGATCATTTTGCAACAGAGATGGGATAATGAAAGGTCAGTACAGCAAAGTATCCTTTCAAATACAATTCTGAATAGATGGCTTCCCTTTTTCAATCCCTAGGTTATCCATGATCTAAAGACATGTGAGCTCTGATGGCCTGCCATTTTTGCACAGACTTCCATTACGCTCTGAATCATCCACAACAACGGAATTAAAACCGTGTCGGAAAAGGTCCTCTTTCTGGAATATTTATAACTGAAAATATGTATTTACTTAGGAATATTATATTGTGAATGTAAATATGTGAAAGTGAGTATATTTTTGCTATTCTTAATTACATCTGGGTACTTAGAAGATATATATAGATATAAAGAAACAAAACCCGATGGTTAAACGGACGCTAGAGGTAGGTGAAAATGTTACTTAAAACATATTGTTTTAAACAAGCAAAACAACTGAAATTCACCAGTTATAGTAACTGAAACTTGTACTCTAAAGTACCTTAACTCGCGGCCCAATCATGTACAGTGTTGTCATCAATGATTTCCTTTCAGATGTTACAAGTTTGGGGAATATTATGCTAAGGTTGGGGCTTACCAAACCAAAAATCTGCATGTTCCAGTAGACACTGAGCACATTTTCTATGATAAATATTGGCAGATTTGACCAGCAGATATTAATCTCAAAAGTCATAATTGCAATATGTGCGTTAACAGCAGTTAAATGCATATTGTGCACTCGTTGTGAGACCCATAGCGGCTATTTGATATTTTACAGCAATCTTTGTCTGATATCTGATATGTTCGAGGCATGTGGGCTGCTAAATTCATATCTAGTGCATAGATCGCCGCCTAGTGTTGGGTCCGGATGATTGCACATTGTTGTCCTGGAAGAGTCTTCGAAGTATCACGAGATAGGTGGCTCCTCCCCTGGACTACAGTGCGCATGGGCATCGACTCCATCCCCAGATTGTTTTTTTCCGCCATTGGGTTCGGATGTGATTTCGACGTCTCCGTGTCGGAATCGTAAAAGTCTCTTCTTAAGGCCAAAAGGCCTTCGTTACCTGCGTCGGTATTGTTTGCGTGCGGTCTCGAGCATCATCCGGCTCTTTGAGTCGGGATTCTGCGGAGTCGAGTGACTCTTACAACATCGAGGCCCTCTCGTCGCAGCAAGACCCCGACGAACTTCTCATGGAGCGGAGTCCGTTCAAGTTCTGCCCCGTCTGTGGATCCAAATATCCACATATCGACGTGCATCCAGTCTGTAATAAATGCCTCTCGCCGGACCACAACGAGGACAACTGCATGGCCTGCTCTAAGTTCAGGTCCAAGAAAACGCTCAAGCTTCGGCGCGCGGTGCGCCTTGAGGCCCAGCGAGCGGCTCTGGCACCCGACGATATATTCGACGACCCCGCAGAAGAAGGCCAAAGCCATCATCTTCAGATTTCACCCCCGTCGACGGAGGTCCAGGCCGAACACGAAGAACACGTCGAAGGACTGGGCCAGGACCTTGAATACGTCGAGGAGGTAGGGGACGACGAAGAAGTTTATGGGGCCGCGGAAGATAGCTCAGAGGAAGAGCTATGCCCCGAAAGTTACATGACTCAGGCTCAGGTCACGGGATCGCCACTCGGCCTTACCCACGACCCTGCACCGCTATCTCCGGCCCCGCCTTCTGGCCCGGCCACGGACACTCCAGCGGAGCCGCCATTGCGCGTACCGAAACCGAAACCTTCGGAATCGACTACACCAAAGATGGCCGACGTCCCAACCAAAACGAAACCGAAACCTTCGGAATCGACAACACCTAAAATGGCCGACGTCCCAACAAAACTTTCAAAGCCTGCTCCCTCATTGACTCCGTCGCCCTCCGGCCCTCCGAAGTCGAAGAAAACTGTCGAGTCGACAGCACAGCAGAAGGTGGCCAAGGAGCCGTCCTCTAAGAAGGTTGTCCATCACATCTCGAGCACGGTCGCTCCGGCACGTTCCACTAAGGCTGTTGACGCGCCTTCGGACAAAGCTGCGGCGCCCACAAGTAAACGCACAGTCGAATCAAAGTCAACTAAGAGCCACGATCCGAAGGCCGGAGGCACACCGCATCGGCACACGGATGCCGGGTCTGCAGCAACGGCGTCGGCGCCTAAGCCTACGTCGGGGCCAGGAGCCGTTGGAGCAGAAGATTCGTCGGCGGCACACTCGTCCACACCAAGCGCCTCCGACGCTACCGAACATCGGGCGTCGGGTACCAAACCCTCCGCCTCGTTCACAAAACAGGTCACCGACTCCCTCAAACGTATTCGGGAGAAGACTTTGACGTCCACGGCTCCCACGCCGTCGGCTCCGAAACCGGTGGACACACCTGCGAAGACTTCGACCAAGCTTCTCTACACTCTGCCACCTAAGGTGGCACCAAAGGCGTTTGCACCCAGATCGGTGCCGACGAATGCCTCAGAAGACCAATCTGAGCATTACATCGATGCCGAAACAGGGAAATTGACCCTCTATAAAAGAAAGATCACTTCCCAACCATTGGAATCCTATGTCATTCCACTAAAAAAGAAGAAAGCGGCACAGGACATTCCTGCCCTTGTTGAACCTGTTCAGCCACCACCAAGGAGGAGTCCATCACCTTCCCCCAACCAGTCAGGGGGAGAGGATGATAACCAATATGACCAGTACAATTTCCCAGCTGCCAATGACCCTGATGGTCAACAGGACTCATATGACGACACTGGTGACCAGGGAGGACATCAGGTGGTACAGGACCCACAGGGTTTTGGTGCACGTACATCACCAACTGAGGATTCAGCAGCATTTAATGCTTTGATAGAGAGGGCAGCTGCAAATCATGATGTGGACATGCATGCTGACCCGGTGGAGGAAGATTTTTTGTTTGACACTTTCTCTGTCTCAGAAAGAACAGTTAAGACACTTCCTATGCTAAAAGGTGTCCTTAAGCATGCCCCAGAGATCTTTAAAGAACCTACCAGGGCGAGAGTGGTAAACCCACGTATAGAAAAGAAATACAGGCCAGCACCTGGGGACCCTACATATATTCGGGGACAGTTGCCTCTGGATTCGTTGGTGGTCGCCAATGCCCGCAAGAGGGCAAACTCCCAAACAACGGGTGAAGCTCCTCCCCCAGACAAGGAGTCGAAAGTGCTTGAGGCATCGGGCAAACGGGTGGCTGCGCAGGCTGCCAATATCTGGCGTATATCAAACACACAGGCACTATTGGCACGATACGATAGAGCGCATAACGACACCCTAGAACAGCTCCTTCAACACCTACCTGATGAGTTTAAGGAGGCAGGCGAAATGCTCATACAAGAGGGAAAGCTCATCTCAAACGCCGCAATAAAGTGTGCACTTGATGTGGCTGATACAGCGGCTAGGGCGATTAACACTAGCGTCATGTTAAGGCGACAGGCATGGCTTCGCATATCAGGATTTAAACCTGACATTCAAACAACAATACTCAACCAGCCTGTTAATCCTGACAGACTGTTTGGCCCAGATGTTGACACCACCCTCGAAAAAATTAAAAAGGACAATGAGACCGCTAAGTCCATGGGGGCGCTTCAGTCTCAACAATTCAGGGGGAGCACTTTTCGTCGCTCAGGAGCACGTGGTGTTACCAGAGGACACTTGGGTCAACAGACACAATTCACAAAAGGTGGTGCACAATCCTCGTACCCCAAGCAGGGTAGAGGGGGTTACAGAGGTAACAGTGCCAAGGGCAGAGGCAGAGGAAACAACAATTCCCGTTCCTCTGCCGCCAACAAACAGTGACTCTCTGTCACTGCCCCCCGACCATCCAACACCTGTCGGGGGGAGACTCAAGCAGTTCCTGCCCGTTTGGACATCCATCACCACAGACAGGTGGGTAAGACAGCTTATCCAGTACGGCTATTGTTTGGAGTTAACATCTACTCCACCCACCATTCCCCCAAGACAACGTCCTATGTCAGCAGAGCACTTGCACTTATTGCAGCAGGAAGTTGTGGTGATGCTGCAAAAAGGCGCAATCGAGCTCGTACCAGTGGAGGAGGAAGGCACAGGGGTCTATTCCCTGTACTTCCTTATCCCAAAAAAGGACGGATCCCTCAGAACCATTCTGGATCTACGCCCCCTCAACCTGTATATACTGTCAGAACACTTTCACATGCTTACACTGCAGCAGATTCTTCCCCTGCTGAACCAAGGGGACTTCCTAGCAACCTTGGACCTCAAAGATGCTTATTTCCACATACCACTCCACCCATCCCACAGAAAATACCTCAGGTTTACCATTCAAAACAGGCACTATCAGTTCAAGGTCCTACCCTTCGGAGTGACCACATCCCCCAGAGTATTTACAAAGTGTCTGGCGACAGTTGCGGCGCACCTCAGGAGGCAGAACATACATGTCTACCCTTACCTGGCCGACTGGCTCGTTCAAGCAAAGTCGGAACGGCAGTGCGCCGCGGACATGTCCCACACCATTCACCTCCTCCACAGTCTGGGGTTCTCGCTAAACTACCCAAAGTCGCACCTTCAACCAGCCCATGTGCGGCAGTATCTCGGTGCGACAATAAATACCCTGACTGCTATGGCTCAGCCAAACCCGGTCAGGATCGACAACATTCAGTCGCTGATCCAGAGGTTCAGACCACAACACTCCCTACCAGCGAGGGTGTTCATGCAGTTGATAGGCATGATGGCCTCCTGCATCTTCATAGTCCCGCACGCAAGGTTGCACATGCGTCCACTCCAAGAATGCTTAGCGAATCAGTGGACACAGGCTCAGGGACAACTGACAGACCTAGTGTTGGTGACTGGTCGGGCATACAACTCTCTGCATTGGTGGAATCCACACAACCTTTGCAAGGGACGACCGTTCCAAGAGCCTGTGCCACAGATTATCCTAACAGCGGACGCATCTCTCCAAGGGTGGGGAGCTCATGTGCTCCACTACACGGTGCAGGGACTATGGTCCACCCAGCAACAAAAGTTGCACATCAACTACCTGGAATTGATGGCAATCTTCATGGCGCTCAAGTCCTTCAAAGTACATCTGTGCAACAAGGTCGTGTTGATCCGGACGGACAACATGACAGCCATGTACTACATCCAGAAGCAGGGAGGTACTCACTCGCCACAGCTGTCTCATCTGGCTCAGAGCATGTGGAAGTGGGCCATTCAGAGGAACATTTTCCTCATGGCAGAACACCTCCTGGGCAAGGACAATCAGATGGCGGATCTGCTCAGCAGATACAGCCACCAAATGCACGAGTGGGAGATACATCCATCAGTACTCCACCCGTACTTCCAGCAGTGGGGTCATCCAGAGATAGACCTGTTTGCCACACAGGAAAACGCAAAATGCCAAAGCTTTGCCGCCAGGTTCCCTCACCCGGAATCGCAAGGGAATGCGATATGGATGAACTGGTCAGGCAGATTTGCGTACGCTTTTCCCCCAGCGCCTCTCATTCCGCTGGTGGCAAGAAAGCTAAAGCAACACTCGATGACGCTCATCCTGGTTGCTCCAACGTGGGCACGCCAACCATGGTACACCACGTTTCTAGAACTTTCCGTGGTACCGCATCAAAGGCTGCATCTCTCCCCAAGCCTCTTGACGCAGAACCATGGCGACATTCAGCATCCAGATCCGCAACAGCTCAACCTGGCGATCTGGCTCCTGAGGTCCTAGAGTTTGGCTACCTCAACCTGCCTCCAGAATGCATGGATATCATACGAGAGGCAAGAAAGCCCACTACCAGAGCTTGCTATGCAGCAAAATGGAAGCGGTTTGTCATTTACTGTACAGAACACGATATCAACCCGCTAGATGCATCCATTCCTAACATCATCTGCTATATGTTACATCTTTACAAATGCAATCTAGCATATGCTTCCATTCGGATACACTTATCCGCCATAGCGGCTTATCTCCAAAACAGGCAGCATCTCTCTGTTTTCAGGAGTTTTCAGGGTGCCTGCCATTAAAGCCTTCCTAGAGGGACTGAAACGAGTCATTCCTCCGAGAACACCACCAGCTCCAGTGTGGAACCTCAATGTGGTCCTCACTAGGCTGATGGGCCCACCTTTCGAGCCACTGCACTCCTGCGAGCTTCAGTTCCTCACATGGAAAGTGGCATTTCTCATTGCTATTACATCGCTCAGACGTGTTAGTGAGCTGCAAGCGCTCACAGTCCAGGAGCCATTCATACAAATTCATTCAAACAGGGTAGTACTACGCACTAACCCCAAATTCCTTCCGAAGGTGGTGTCACAGTTTCATATCAACCAAACTATTGACCTGCCCGCATTCTTTCAAAACCCACAAACGGTAGCGGAAAGAATGCTTCATACATTGGACGTTAGGAGGGCGTTGATGTACTACATTGACAGAACACAACACTTTAGGAAAACACAACAACTTTTTGTTGCCTTCTCAGCACAGCACAAAGGCAACCCTATTTCCAAAGCAGGAATAGCCAGATGGATTGTTAAGTGCATTCAAATCTGTTATCAAAAAGCTAAACGTACTTTAACAATACCCCCAAGGGCGCACTCCACACGCAAGTTGGGGGCCTCCATGGCTTTCCTCGGCAACATTCCTTTGGAAGACATTTGTAGAGCAGCTACGTGGTCTACACCACACACATTTACCAAACATTACTGTGTCGATGTGCATTCCAAACAGCAAGCAGCTGTAGGACAGGCTGTTCTCAAAACACTCTTTCAAGCTTCTGCAGCTTGCACGGGCAACCGCCCTTAGTGGAGGGACTGCTATGTATTCTATGCACTAGATATGAATTTAGAAGCCCACATGCCTCGAACTAAATATGCTACTTACCAGTATGCATCTGTTCTTGGCATGTAGGGCTGCTAACATTCATATCGCCCGCCCTCCTCCCCGGTGCCTGTTGCAGCTGCAGATACTCTCTTGCATTCAATCATCAGCATGGACATCCTTTACACTATTTCACTCCATCTCTGCCACAATGGCTAAAAACAATCTGGGGATGGAGTCGATGCCCATGCGCACTGTAGTCCAGGGGAGGAGCCACCTATCTCGTGATACTTCGAAGACTCTTCCAGGACAACAATGTGCAATCATCCGGACCCAACACTAGGCGGCGATCTATGCACTAGATATGAATGTTAGCAGCCCTACATGCCAAGAACAGATGCATACTGGTAAGTAGCATATTCATTATCTGTCTACTTGAAACAGTAAAAAAGCTTAGCATTTGGAGATTTGACAATACAGAGTCCCTCATTCTCTCCTTGACCTTATCTTTCTTTATACTTTCTGCTGTTCATCTGTGTGACTTCCAAATTTGTGTTCTCACAGATGACACTGAATGCCAAGTGTCATGCCATCCGTGATGCCCAGGTACTGGAGAAGAGCCTGATTGAGAAGGAGATGAATGCAGAAGATAGACGCTTGGATCAGATGATGGAAGTGGAAAGACAGAAGGCAATCAAATTGCAAGAGGAAATTGAAGAAAAGAGGAGAAATGAGCTGATTCGGTAAGCTGAACATCGGTCTTCAAGCAGCTGTTTTCAAGCCTCTTGTATAAACCCACTATATTAATTGGGCTAAATAATTCTGAAACATAGATGAAGTAATTTGTGGGCTCAGCTGATTGAAGTGAAGTCTTTGGAAATGTCCAATCTAATTACCTCAAAATTATACATCATATAAATTACTAATTTTGGTGCTTCAAAAGAATTGGTGTGAAAGCAACTGCGCTCAAAAGGATTCAAACTCAAAATCATCGTATTAATTCAGGCGGTATAATAACAAGGTTGCACCACGTTTAAGGAATCCCCCACAAATATGGAGCTTGTTTATTCCTAAACATTTGTTGTTTAATCTCACTTGACTCATGTATTTGAATAGATTTATTTTTTATTAAAGACCTCCTTTAGAGGTTGACTGTTGTGGGGCATCTACTAAAAAGAGTGGATGCCATATTGTACAGCATTGGTGTCCCTCTCCCACCCCATTTCAAGATGTCTGTTTAGGAGAATAAAGCTCTCTTTAAAGCCTGTGCAACTTGCGCTAAGAAGAGGTTGTATGTGGAGGACAAGCACAAGGATTGTATTTACTGTTTGTATCCAGACCACAAGGCAGCAGACTGTAAAATATGCTGCACTTTTTCTTTTGACCTGGCTCCAGAAGCTTAAGTCAAGGAAAGAACCAACTTCCAGTAATAGTGACACAGCCTCTGCAACATCTTCCAGAAGGTCTGCAAAAAGGGGTAGAGTCTCCCCTTCACCTTCTGAGGAACGTCCTGGTAAGGCCTTAAAAAAGACCTCTCATACCGCGTTAGCACTATCAAATATGGAAGCGGTGGGCTGGAGTCTCCGAATGATGTGGACGATCTTCCAGTGGAATGAGGGCTGGAGTGGGTTTGTCGGATGTGGCACGAGGGGGGTGGAGGGGTAGCCTGGGGTGTGTATGTACAAAGACTGGGTTCTTCTGTTGCCCGTTTTTATTTGCTTTTACTGTTTTTCTTAGCCTGATGGTTTATAGATATGGACTGGTCTCAGTGGACCTTGCGCAACTTGAGGGGGGATAGAGGGGGATAGTTGGGGATAGTTGGGGAGGGGAGGTTTAAATCCTAACGGATATTTCAAGTCACGTATTGTGGATGCATTATTTGATGTAAAAGAAAGTCAGACACTATCTTGTATATGTATAAATTGAAACTGCAGTGACCTCTGGGGTTCAGAGCCCTGCGACGCTTGTGCAATCTGACAATAAAATATGTCTTTAAAAAAAAGACCTCTCATAGGTCTGAAGGGCGTAGTCATGGCGAATCTCCTCATTGAGGTGTAAAAGAGAGGGAAGGACCGTCTAAGGGAGTGATGTCTGACAGGAAATGCAGCTCTGTTCCTCCATCTTTTAAAAAGCCCTCTTCACTCTCTTCTGAGGTGAAATCAGTGAAAAAAGCTCCCTCGTCGATGACACTGTCAACTACTCCATCAACGAAAGCATCAGAGGTACAGTCCCAATCTTCTGTTTCATCTATGGCTCCATCGAAGGGCTCGTCGACAGTGATTTCATCGTCTCCAGGGCTATTGGAGAGTTCCGCGTCAACGACTTTGACGCCGGTGGTGCCTGTGTTGTCTTCTATGGTGCTGTCGACGAGGATGTTGACGACAAGAGTGACAACGGCTACCACGTCGAGGACAACTACGATGATGGCTGGGGTGTCGACGGTCTCGACGACAGCTGCGTCGATGATGTCCCTTTCATCGTCGACGATTCTCACATCGTCATTGACTGTGGAAAAAATTACAATTTCTCTCAAAAAATGCCAAATTACGCCTGATATGACATCCCCCAGGAGGGTGACTCTTCTACCTCCTGCACTTCTTCTAGAAGAAAAGGACTCTGAAGAAGATGATGTTTCTTTCACATATGTGAATAGCCCTTCTCTATTACACGTCAAGTGTCAGGACACACAGGGGGATTACAGAGAGGTGCAGCATTACGATCCTTCCTCAGATTATCAAGGGGACTACCAGCAGGAGATGGTTTCCATGCCTTCCTCCTTTCTAGCAGACTTGCAATCTATGCTTGTGGACTATAGAAGGAGATTTGCGAGGCAGCCTCCAATTGCAGCAGTTGTACCAGGTTCGGCTGTCCCTCCTGTTCAGCCCTCTACCCCCCAATTGCCGACATCTCAACCAATACTAAGGGCTCAAGACGACTACCTGTCGTGGCTTTCGTTCACAATGACACCTCTGATGAAGACCAGGGCACTGGAGCAATTCCAGATACTGACACAGAGTGGGATGATTAGGTCATTCCTGATCCGGCGTCTCCTGCACCAGCACCTGTTGATTGAGCCAGAGGGAGAGGTAACGCCTCATATAGAGGAGGGTACCAGCAACAACGGTATTCCTCATATGCATTGACTTCACAATTTTACGGACCGAGTTATAACCAGCGGCAAAATCAATCCTCTTCTTTCTCTCTATCGTCTAACAGAGGAAGACAAGGACGCCAGGGGAAGGACTCCTTGAAGCGTCAATAGTGGCTTACTGGCTCTTCCTACTGTCCCTTCTCCTCCTGTGACATCAGTGGGAGGCAGAATGTCACATTACCTCCACAACTGGCAAAAAATTACATCGGACCATTGGGTGCTGAAGATCATTCAATGCGGCCATACTCTGGAGTTTGTCCAACCACCACCTTCCAAGCCCCCTCGAGCCACTGTATCAAAACATCTCCGTATTCTACGGTTGGAGGTCCATCAAATACTCCTCAAAAGAGCGATAGAACCGGTCCCTATCTCTCAGCGGGGAGGAAGTTTCTATTACCGGTTCTTCCTGGTCCGGAAGACTTTAGAAAAGTGGCACCCTATTCTAGATCTGAGGGAGCTCAACACCTATTTCATCAAACAATCATTTTGAATGGTTTCTCTACAGGACATCCTTCGTCTTCTCAACTCAGGGGATTACATGGCCCCATTGGATCTCCAGAGGACGATTATTTTCCTTTACCCATACATCCAGTCACAGGAGGTTTCTTCGCTTCACAGTAGCCAAGAACCACTTTCAGTTCAAAGTTCTACCTTTTGGACTCCGATCTGCTCCACGGATCTTTACAAAGGTGTTAGCTCCGGTTGCAGCTTTTCTTCGAAAACAAAAGCATCAGGTCTTCCCTTACCTGGACGACTGGTTACTGAAAGCTCCTACCAGGCCGGCAGCACAAGAATCAGTCATAGCATGCACATGCCTGTTCGACAATCTCGGACTAACTCTCAATGGAGAAAAGTCCACTCTCCGTCCATCCAGAACAGACAGATTTCTAGGAGCCATTATGGACACTTCCAAAAAGAAAGCTTTCCCAACCCTGGAGAGGCAAGGAAAGCTGATGAGCATGGCCTCTCGGATGTTCAAAAGACAGTCACTTTCAGTTCACCTCTGGGGTCCATTTCCTTCTGTATACCTCTGATTCCTCACTGAAGATTGCGGATGGGTCCACTCCAGGAGGAGTTGGACTTGCAGTGGCGCCAAGTCGACGGATCCTTCGACGACAAGATCTCTGTTACAGTGGCCATGAGGGACACCGCATCATAGTGGACAAGCAAGGAAAACATTTCTCAGGGCCTTTCCTTCAGGATCGCCCCTGCTTCTCACATAATAACTACAGACGGCTCGCTAGAGGGCTGGGGAGCAGTATTACAGGACCTTCATGTAAGCAGCCGTTGGCTACCCCAGCATCATCTTCTACATATCAATCTGCTGGAGCTCAGAGTGATTCGCCTGGCCTTGCAGGCTTTTCTTACACTGATACAGCAGTCTGCCGTTCTCATACATACAGACAATACCACAGCCATGCATTATATAAACAAGGAAGGCGGCACCAGATCTCGACTGTTGTCACAAGAAGCACTGACAATCTGGCAATGGGCAATCCAGCAGGAAGTATCACTCCAGGCGGGGCACCTTCCAGATGTTCTCAACAAAGCAGTGGACACGCTCAGCAGAGTGAAGTCAGTCAGCCACAAGTGGGAACTGGACCACTCCACTCTACAGAAGGTCTTTCGCTGACGGGGTAGTCCTTCCATAGATCTCTTTGCCACACCGGAAAACAAACAATACCAATTTTACGCAAGCAGGCTTCACCATCCGGGATCGTTGGGGAATGCGCTTTCGATGGCCTGGTCAGGCGAATTTGTTTATGCTTTTCCTCCCATTCCTCTGATCCCCAGGCTTCTCAGGAAGCTCAAAAAAGAACCCTGCAGGATGATTCTGATAGCTCCTGCGTGGCCCCGACAGTTTTGTTCACAGAGCTGCACCTTCTCTCTCTGGACCTTCCACTTCCGCTGCAGCCGATTCCTTCGCTGCTGACGATGTCCCAGGGCCAAGTCTGGCATCCGGATCCGCAGTCTCTGCAGCTCTCGGCATGGCTCCTGAGCAAGAATTTCGTGGTCTGAATCTTTCAACAGAATGTAGAGGTGCTTTCTCAGGCATTAGCCCCAAGTACCAACAAGACGTACAAGTTGAAGTGGAAGCGTTTCTGCATTTGGTGCCAGCAAAACGGTGTCCATCCTTTTAAGTCTGAACCACATGAAGTTCTTCCATATATTCTGTCATTGGCAAAATTGGGACTGGCTCACTCTTCCATCAAGGTGCATCTTGCAGCCATATCTCGCTTCAGACGTACGTCTTCTGGTCTTCTGGTCCTACCCTCTGGTCGGCTAGGATAAAAAAAAAATTTAAACTCTTTATTTACAGCTGCATAACATTTGATACATTATAACACAGGTTCTCAGCATTTCCGCAGCCATTTTTTCATTTTTCTCCCTTATACCTAATCCCACCTTTACAGAATATTCTCTGAGATAAATTAGAGGTGGATCAAATCATACGTTATCAGCATGTTATAACTTCTTATCTCGAGTCACTGCTCGGCTACTCGCCTGCTTCCTTAACCAACAATTCTGTGGGATTAAACAAGTAGCACATTCCCGCCGCCCTCCCCCTGCCCCCCTCCCTTGTTCTAGTCCCTCCCTCCCGTCTCCTGGTGGGTATTGAGTCTCGTACAACCGGGCTCAATCTGCACTGTCTCATATGGAACCTATCCTGTGCTGTATCATAATGCGTGGTACGGGTACTCGGGAACTCACAGGGTCCTACCTAGCAGCCCTTGTCCCGTTGGTCGGCTAGGATAATAAAGCAGTTTCTCAAGAGCCTTTTCAAAGTTTTCCCTCCAGTCAAGCCTCCTCCTCCTCTTTGGCATCTTAACTTGGTTCTCGCCCAACCCATGAAGCCTCCTTCCTAACCTATTCACAGGGAAGAGTTGAAATTCCTCTCCTGGAAGGTAGCTCTTCTACTAGCTTTGACTTCGGCTAGACGAGTGGTCGAATTGCAGGCTCTCACCATTCAGGAACCCTTTCTCCAGTTCAAAAAGTGTACACTGATACTGCGTACCAACCCAAAGTTCATACCGAAAGTACCTTCAGACTTTCATTTAAATGAGCTGGTCATACTCAAAACTTTTTTCCCTCAATCGGCTAGTCCGGCAGAAAAGGCACTTCACTCACTGGACATTCATAGGTGCTTAAAGTTCTATCTCCAACGTACTAAGGACTTCAGGAAGTCCTATTTGTGTCCTTTAGTGACCCTTGTAAGGGCTTCCCCTTTCCAAGCAGGGGATTGCTCGTTGGATTACCAGCACTATCTAGTATTGTCACAGAGCAGCGGGCAAGCCCTTGGAAGGTCGGATCTGTGCTCATTCCACGAGGGTGATCTCTTCTTCGACAGCCCTCTTTGACGGGGTTCCTATCCAGCAGATCTGCATACGTTTACAAGGCATTACTGCCTGGATTCTGCAACGCAGAGTGACACAGCAGTCGGCCAGGCAGTCCTGAGGAACCTCTTTCAGTAGTGGTGAGCTTTCCCTTTCATCCCTCCTTCCATGTTACTGTTTTTCAGTTTTTCAGCTCTTGCACATTTTTGAACCTCATGTGTTTATATTTTCTAAAGTTTCTAAGTATGTTATTGACCATTGAAAATATAATTATGATAAATATGCTATTGCTTTGTTCTTGCTTTTATAATGGTCATGGTTCCAAAAATGTGCTTATAACTGCTAGTTACTCTGATACAAGCATAGGAATCTATTAAAGTTCCAATACTGGAGTAAGAAAACAAGTTACTTACCTGTAACTTTGGTTCTCTAGTATTGAAAACGTTCAGAGATTCCCATGCAACCCACCCTCCTCCCCTGGGAAAGCTCAGCCTCTTCCATCTTCAGTTATGTGGTTACACAACGGCTACAAAAATCTGAGGTTCTGAGCTTCTCTCAGGAGGGTCCTAAGGGGTGAGGCTAATCTGATTGGTTGTTCATTTTTTTGGTCTCTTTTACAAAAAGAGGTGGATAGGTTGCACGACAAGAATGGGCCTAAGCCTAGGTTCTGTTTTGGTAATGGTTTCTATTGCTATTTTATGTGTACCGGGGACTCCCATTCCGAAGACGGGGAATAATGCAAGCATGGGAATCTATGAAAGTTTCCAATACTGGAAAACCAAAGTTACAGGTCAATAACTTGTTTTCTTCCTTCTCATCTCGCCTCCTAATCACACCCCCAAGATCGACCTCTGGTTGAAATACCTCACAGCCTTAACCAGCTCCTCCCACATTATTGCATCAGCTAAATCCCTCGGAATCACATTGGACATGCACTTGAATATGCAGAATCATATTAGCAATATAAGCGAGAGCGCTACACACCAGTTGAGTATACTCCGGAATCTCAAACTATTCCTTCCACAAGATGACTTCAAGCAGGCGGTTCAAGCTCTCGTATTGCCTAGGCTAGACTACGGGAGTGCGAGGCTCTGTGGCCTTACCAAATATACCTTGGCCCCACTAAGAACGTCCTTGAATGCCGCAGCCAGATTGATTACTGGTATAAAATCCCCAGTTCTAAATTCTCTAAACTGGTTGCCTTACGAAGCAAGAATTCAGCTAAAGATTGCCTGCTTGTCTCACAAAGCCCTCCATTTTAATACCCCTTTTTATTGGACTCAAAAGCTTGAATTATCTGGAAGAGATAGATCGTCACGAAATGCAAGTTCACTGCCTCTGAAACCACAAGAAGAGAATGAGCCGCAGAGCCTTCTCAGGCTCTGCCACGAAGATCTGGAACTCTCTTCCACCGGAAGTCTACCAAATCTCTTCCACAGCTTCTTTCAACAAGCATTTACAATGCAATGGTTTCGCCTTTGGAAAAGTTAGAGCTATTGGCATTGTAAATGACAAAATTTGTATTTATGTGTTGGTTTTGAAAACATAAATAAATGGCATTTTCATTTACATTGCCATTAGCTTAATCTCTCGCAAATGTGAGACCTATTGCATTTGCACCCACACATACACGCACACACACACAGAGCCAGCCGCACACACACACACACACACACACACACACACACACACAGAGCCACCCGCGCACACACACACAGCCAGCCGCACACACACACAGCCAGCCGCACACACACACACACAGAGCCAGCCGCACACACACACACACACACACACACACAGAGCCAGCCAAGGCTGCAAAGAAGATAAAAAGTAACTGGGTAATATAAAGGAGGGACAGGAATATGAGTAGTAGAGATTGAAAAGGTGTGTGGCACATGAAGAGGTCTGGCAACAGGTTATGAGGTAAAAAGGCTGAGTGGGTGTTAAGGAATGGGTGGGATCTGCAGAGTGGGAATGAAAGTTGTCAGGGGTGGAAGAAAGGAGCCCAGGCTGGGGTTCAGGATGAAGGGATGAATAGCAAGCGACACAAAAGGCAAGGAGCAGCATTAGCACTCCATGTGACCTCACACTGGACAACCGGACAGAAACCGCAAGATTTCCAGCCCACAGATTTACATATTCTGCGCACTAATGCACCCATCACTGGAGAGACTAAATTGCATGCATCCTAGCATCAGAGCGCAGACAGCAATGGGGAGGGGCAAATGGAGCAAAGAGGCGGGAGATATTACCTGTAGCAATGGAGGAGGGGGCACAACTGGGAGCCCTGGGCCATTACCTAGAGCAAAATGCTTGATCTCAAAGAAAGTCCTGTGCACCAATTAAGCATTAAGGCTAGTTTAATCTGATTTAAAAAAATCAGCTTAGTCCGTTCCTCCTACCTCCTGGCTCCAACCTCAGGTCTGCACCCCTTCACCTCTTGCCTCTCCGACCTCTGCAGTCTGCAACCTCTGTGAAAGCTCCAGGCAGTTTCCCGGTAGCTTCACTCCAGGAGGTTTCAATGCGCCGTTTGTACCTCACCAGCACCTCCAGCTGTTAGGATGCCGGTCCAAAGAAAGAACAGCCAGTGGTGAGATTCGGACACAACGCTGCGTATCAACGCATCAGCCGGACAGCAAAGGGCATCAAGGGGGCCACCATTAGGCAACACGGAGTTCCATGATTTCCGTGACGTGATCACTCAAGCACTGAGCGCCAAAACTCCATTGCAGGGGTCGGGACTTAAAAAAAGAGTCAAACGCCCACGATTCGCGTTCTGACCGGGAGAAAGTGATTGACACTGATGTCTTCCAGAGGCCGGCACTGACAGGCCAGTGACAGAGCGAGTTACCAGTTGCTCAGTGCTGACATTAACCCTTTCACCCCGACCTGACCCGTCACTGATGGCAAACAGGAGCCTCGGCAGGTCTTCCCATCTGTCCTCGGCGGACACGCTCCGAACAGAAGTGCAGTCCCAGGTCGAAGGCGCTGATCCTTGCATTCCTAAGGAGGGATGCCCCTCTCAAAGGCTGTATGCAGAAGAGAGCTGCAGCTCTTCCTGCAGCCCTGAGCCCTGCATTCCTAGGGAGAGATGCTCCTCTCAAAGTCTGTCTGCAGGAGAGATTTGCACCTCTTCCTTCCCATCTTTTGAAAAATGCAGACCCAGAGCAAACCGCATGTAGGTGTGTCTTTAGATCCCATCTGTCCCTTCCCAGCAGGCTGTTTCCTAGTGTCCCCGTTGTTCTGTTAAGTACAATCTTTTAGTGGTTTCTGTACATTCTTTTCACAAAAGCTCAGTCTCTCCCCCAGTGACGCCTACCAAATAATTGTGCCAGGCGGTCTCTTTAGCAGGCTCCCGTCTCCTCCAGCCAGCGCTCTTTCTGTAAATGAATGGCTGCTTCTGTGCCACATGCATTGGCTAGTACCGGTGCCTTCCAACGAGACATCAACCATCCTCTCTTGTGATCCAACATTGATTTTTGGTTTCAAGTATCCTTTGTTTAGAGGTATGAGGGACATTGCCTCTGGTCTGGTAGAAACTAACTTGAACAAATAACACATTTATTTCTGATTCTGAGCGGCCCAGACCTATAGAAAGCCTGCTTGGCTCCTCTGCAGTGATGGTTTCATGGCAGGTTGTAAGGAGCACCGTTAGGCACCGGCTGATAAAGAGTTAACCCCATTCCTCCCCAGTGTTTCATGTTTTTTTCTAGCCCAGGCAATGACAGCATTGTCTGATGGCGCTCTGGGAAGAGACGGAGAGAGAGCGCCTTGCAAAAGCCCCGAGGGATGCTTTACACATTGCACATTTACAAAATAACAGACAAAACATAAACCAGCACATACGTATGAGCGATCCACGTCACGCACCTATCCGGGCCGCAGAGCGTTCTGAGCCTGGCTGTAAAACATGGTTCTGAGGTAAAAATGAAACAAAGCGTTCACGCGCACTGCCCACAAATCACGACTTGGTTATGTCACGCGCGTTTAATATAAAGCTGCAATAAAATATATTTAAAAAAATGAAATTTAAGTTGCTGCATAGACAAAAGCAGGTCGAGAGCAGTTATCCCGGATTCGTTATGTCTGCGTGGGGCTCAAGGACGCCATGCATGCTAGTGGCACATAGCGCTTTAATGAAAGCATACATTCCCCCCAGGAAAGCCCTTCATGGCCAATATGCAATTTAAAGGCGCTGCTGGGACAAGGGGAGACGTGTCTGTCGAGTGTGTTGTTAGAATGTGTCCTGCAGCTGCCGTGACTCATACTGCATATAATGCCATATTAAAACAAGCAACGGAGAGTGAAAGGGGAGGGGGGGTGGTGACGGACACACGGGGAGGGGGGCGGAACGGACAGCGGGAGGGGGCGGGAACGGGGCACAGGACAGCGAGGGGGGGAGGGCGGGAACGGGGCACAGGACAGCGAGGGGGGGGAGGGCGGGAACGGGGCACAGGACAGCGAGGGGGGGGAGGGCGGGAACGGGGCACAGGACAGCGAGGGGGGGAGGGCGGGAACGGGGCACAGGACAGCGAGGGGGGGAGGGCGGGAACGGGGCACAGGACAGCGAGGGGGGGGGGCGGCCAGGAACAGCACACGGTCAGCGGGAGGGGGGGCGGGAAGGCAAGGAAAAGGAAAAACAAGCACTCACCCACCTGGACTTCCTCCAACGTCGGTCGGCCGCAGAATGAGAGCAACATGGCGCCGAAAAAAACAAAAACAACTCCGCCCACCGCCGCATGACTACACAGAGGGAACGCCCAGGGAAAAAATCGAGGGAACGCCCACGAATCTGGTCCGTGAATGACGGACAGATCTCTGTTCCAATGGCTAGCCTCCATTTATGGAGCTAGCCAATGGAACAGAGGGCGTATTCAAGTGTCCTTACTGTGAAGACTACAGATTTCTCTGGAGGCGGAGCTAAGAGCTCCGCGCTCCAGCGAAACCTAAAAAGGAAGTAAAAATAATAAATAATCAACAAGTTCTTGCCTTAATTGGCCATGGCTCCACTCTGTACTCACTGTCCCCAGATTGTTTATTAGTTTGGTGTTCACCTTTTAATCCCAGCCTCGCTGGTTATGCACTTTTTAGTAATGTATGTTTTTCTGCCAGTACAGTATATGTCTTACTCTTAATCTGATGTACTGTGATACCCTCTTGGAACCTGCTCGTGTTTGCATTTATAAGTAAAATTGGTTCTTTCCCGCTATTATTTCCTACCCATCCATATTGTGAAGCGCTCTGATACCCGCCTGGGTCTTGTTCCCGCTATACAAAACTTTATAAATAAAATAAATAAATAATTCCATTACTGCATTTCCCTGCAGATTACTACCATGTGAGGCATGGCAGTCCCAAGTATGGTAAACAAAAGAATTAATCGGAAAGGTAGGGAGAAAATTCTCTGCACATCTGTGTGTTTGCTTTTATAAACCAAACTCTCACTGTGAGAGAAATACACCCAATGTATGTTTATTTTTAGAAGTGCAGTGCCAAAAGCTGTGGTAGAAAGCTGCACTATTCAAGCTAGGCTTAAAATGTGTTTCACCGCTTATAAATGTATCCTGTTTTATTCCCATGTGTTTGGGTTTTCGACTAGAAAATATGTATCTTAAATCCATGTGTGTCATGGCCTGTATACCATTATAAGTGTAAGTGTACAATGGTCTGTGACTACTTGACTACTGTCATAGTTAACCATTTAGTTTTATATAAAAATACATTATAACTAATTACATTTAATGTAATAATGCCTTTCAGGCAGACCTTTAGGGTGCACCCAGTGTGCTGCAATCGCTGAAATTTATTTGTATGCTCTTCTATTTTTAAGAGGAAAAATGCATATAATCAATCAAATGGGAGAAAACGAAGAACATCGGATCCTCCTGGAAGAACAGAGGGAACAGGAAGCCCAGCAGATGCTGCAGTACCTTGAAGAGCTGCAAATGAATGACTTCAAGGCAGGTTGCACAGTTTCTATAGTTTAAAATGAGGTATCTTGATATGTCTATTGCTAAGACCTTGTAGATGATGTGCACTTGTCTTCCTGGAAATTGATTTTGCGCATCCCATCTTAGTGAATTATGGCTCTAGTAATGGGTCCTTGCCATTAAAACGTTTCTGAGGTTAAGTGAAATATTCATCATCATCCAATTCTATGTGCAGCTAATTCAAGACACTGCATAAAATGCAACATACATTATAAGAAAAAATAATTGTTAATATAGATTCTAAAAGATCATAAAATATTGCATAGCAATTTTATTCAGTAAAATATGCATAACACAATGTTCCCCAATTAGCAATAATTGTATCATCTTATGAAGGGTATATCCACATGCACAATGTTAAAGAATGTCCATGTATTCCATAAAAAGTCCACGAAAGCAAATAGACTTCTCTCGCAGGGGATTTCCATTTATTGTCTGTGGCGCTGAATAGTCCCACCTCAGAGCAGTTGTTACATATACATATATCTTCTTAAGTATAGATTTTCGCCTTTCTTCAGGAAGGCCTGCAAAGACACTTTAGAGAGAGAGAGACAGGGTATGCAGCCTATTTACCTAGTCTACAATGGCCAGATTCTTCATCTTGATAAGAAAAAAGGGGCCAGGACATAGCAATTTTAAGATAATTTTAGCACAAACAGTTAAAATATCTCTCACAAACCCTTTTTTATGGTAGAGATGAAGGGAGCAGGACAGATAGCCTCATAGGCTGCCATTATATGTCTAAAAACGTCACTGTGCCTTCAAGAATCCAGACTCCACCAGTATCCCATCATGCATTGCAGGTAGCAGTTACTTCAGTTCTTTTTGAAGACTCCTTCTGACAGGACCCTGGAGCATTGAGCTCAACCCAAAAAAATGTTCATCAAAATTCTTGATTGAATTTGACTGCAGACAGTTTCACTCGATGCCTTTTGTCTCTCCCTGCCTTTTTTTGAGTTTTCCTGACCGGAATTACAGGCAATTTGCCATCTCTTTTTGACAGGTGCCTAGCCTATGGTAGAAAAAAGCCAAAACAGATCCACACTAAAGTGTGTATAATCTACCTTCCAAAATACCATGTTCGTGAGTCTTGCCAGCACTGCACAAACATTTCTAGATACACCCTGAGAGACTGTGATAAAATGTGCCTTAATGGAACAGAGGAGCGAAGAAGACTATGGTCTCAATCTGAAGCTGGGACCTCAGGGCATGGTGAGGGTCAGACCTCTACCAGGTCTATGTTATCAGCCTCTGGTGGATGTGCCAAGAAGAAAACGGCACAAAAACGTCATCGGTCCCAGTCGAGGTTGAAGGCATTGACATCGAAGAGAAGTACGGCACTGACCTGTTCACCGTCTATTCAAGGTACGATGTCGAGCAAGCTGCAAAGATCAGCGTTGACACCAGGTCTGTCAAGGTCGTCCATTACTTCTTCGACCCGCAGGTCCCGCTCGACGTTGAGGTCACCGTCGAGGTCGGCATCAAGGCAGTGCTAAGATGTACAAGAGGCAACGTCAAAGATCAACGTCAAGGCATACTCTGACATTGAGGCGCCGTCGGCGTTCACCGTCGACAAGTAGGTCCGCATTGAGGCTTTGAGTTTCATCGATGTCGAGAACTCTTTCGATGTCGTCCAGGCTACCGGACGCTAAAAAAAGAGAAGACGTGTTATTCCTCACCATGTCTGAGTACTCAAGAACGTATTCTCAATCTTTAGGTCTTCATCCAGCTTCTCCATCACCTTCGCCTCTTCCGCCTCTACCTCTGCCACCACCTCCGCCACCTCCTCCGCCATCGCCTCCATCATAGGCACCAGTTAAACCGTGGAGATCACGGTCTAGATCACGGCACCATTCTAGCCCCCTTCATCGTAGCTCACTTTGGCTTCTTTAGGTGCTCACATCATCGTCATCATCACTAATGCTCTCACACAAGATCCTCCAATTCTACTGGACATTATTCACCAGCATTTTCGTACTCTCCACCTCCATGTATTTCACCAGTGGATGATGTTACCACATTCCTTTGAGATGAGGGTTGGGACCTGCAGTTCCAATCCTGCATATTTTTACCCTCCAGTGGGTTCAGTTGCTCAATATTAATTTCAGGACATGTTCCAGAAGCCCTTCATTGAGCCTCGAATTGAGACTCTGCCTGCATTAATTAAATTCCTTGCTAGCGCAGATCACGAAGGGAACCTTTCCCCTCATGCAGACCCAGTCAGTTCAATGTGGGCGGTGCAGTCACTCCACGGCCTGAAGCCGCCGTGTAGAAATGCTTTCACAGATTTTGCTCAGATTCGAGGACGCACTCCATAGCAGGTATTGCAGCGTGCATTTGAACATTGAACTCATGAAAGGCACACCGGAGGCCAATTATGCAAATTCAAAAGGAGCACGCAGAAGACAGTGCAGCGCACACAATGATACAGTTGCTCTTTATGGCCTCTGGGGAAGGGAAAAAGTTTCCTGAAACGCGTCAGGCCGAGGGATGGTATTTCGAATGTGAAGCTGCCTGCATTGTGAATAAAAAGGCTGTACCTACCTGCTATGGTGTCACTAGCCAGACTGAGGATGAGACCTGTTCAAGAGGAACTACAGAAGCAATGGCAACAAGCTTTGGGATCCTTTGAACACTTAATTCAGATCAAAAGAGGAATGGTGAATGCACTGCAATGGTGGTTTCATGAACCAAATCATGTACAAAGCCGTACATTTCTCCAAACGATCCCAGACTTCATACTGACAAACAGACGCCTCCAAGGAGGGCTGGGGAGGTCACTTACAAGAATTTCAAATTCAGGGCAAATAGTCTTCTACGCAGAATCATCAGCAGATCACAGATCACAGTCTGGAACTCAAAGCCATATTCCTATCTCTTCAGGCTTTCTTGACGAGAATAGTGGGCTCCTCTGTGCTGGTTCGTATGGACAATACGACCAGCAGGTACTACGTCAACAAACAAGGAGGAACAAGGTCCATTACGTTATCGCAAGAGGCACAGAAATTATGGGATTGGACGACACAGCATGGGATCTCTTTAAAGGTCGAGCATGTCAGAGGTATGCACAATACTCAGGCAGACAGGTTAAGCAGAACTCAGACCAGTTGTCACGAGTTGTCACGAGTTCCATCTCGACAAGGTATTTTGAAGATGGGGAAAACCTGTATTGGACCTCTTCGCGGTGAAGGAGAACGCCAAATGCCAGTATTATGCCAGCAGATTCCCTTTACCAGAGTCAAAGGGGAATGCCCTTTTAATGCGATGGTCAAGGATATATGCTTACGCTTTCACCCATCACATTAATTCCCAGGGAATTAACCAAGATGAAAGTGGAAGGATGTTGTCTAGTACTGAGAGCGCCACGGTAGCCCAGACAAGACTGGTTCCCGGAGCTACTCCTGCTGTCGGAGTCGAAGCCCATTCGCCTGCAGCCATCTCTATCTCTGTTATTGAGGGACAAGAGCCAGGTGCGTAATCGAGGCTCGCAATCTCTACATATGCACGCATAAGTTCTTACAATTAAGGGATCTAGATATCTCGCAGGAGTGCAAGGAAGTTATTGCCAAATCCCGAGCGGTTAGCACTGTCAAGACATACCGCCTAAAATGGAAGTAATTCTGTTTCTGGTGTGAGCAGAACAACCTTCACCCGATTCAAGTGCCTCCGAAGTAGATTTTACCATATCTTCTTTGGCAAAATCAGGTCTCACTTTCTCTTCAGTGAAGGTTCACCTGGCTGCAATTTCACGTTATGCCCAGACGTGGGTCCCTTGCTGACTTTTTCACTGGTTCAAGCTATCCTGGCTGATGAGGGGTGAAAGCCAAAACCGATCATAGGATGCTTGGTTCCAGTCCAGGGAGGACCTGGCCTGGCAGTTCGGGCTGGAATGTTCCCATTGGGCACAGGGTCAAGACTGATTTGCATATGGTTTGGTTCAAACTGGAATGGCATAGTGAGCAACAAAATAATGGATTTAGGCCCTGATCTCTGTACTGGTGTGAATGTATGACATTGTTCTGCATTCTGTCTATCAGTTGTTCTTTTTGTATTTGTCACCCAGAGTGGGACGGGTATGTCCAGACAAGGGTCCTGTGCTCTCCATGACACTGGAGTCAAGCTATCCTGGCTGATGAGGGGTGAAACCCCGAAACCGGTCCTAGGATGCTTGGTTCCAGTTCAGGGAGAACCTGGCCTGGCATTTTGGGCTGGACTGTTCCCATTGGGCACAGGGCCAAGACTGACTTGCATATGGCTTGGTTCAAACTGGAATGGCATGGTGAGCAAAAAAATTATGGATTTAGGCCAGAGTTCTGTCCCGGTTTGAATGTAAGACATTGTTCTGCATTCTGTCCATCAATTTTTCTTTTTGCATTTGTTATCCCGTGTGGGACGGGTATGCCCAGACGTGGGTCCCGTGCTCTCCATGCCACTGGAGTCAAGCTATCCTGGCTGAGGAGGAGTGAAACCCCGAAACCGGTCCTAGGATGCTTGGTTCCAGTCCAGGGAGGACCTGGCCTGGCACTTCAGGCTTGACTGTTCCCATTGGGCACAGGGTCAAGACAGACATGCATATGGCTGGGTTCAAACTGGAATGGCATGGTGAGAAAAAGATGTTGGATTTAGGCCCAGATCTCTGTACTGGGATGAATGTATGACATTGTTCTGCATTCTGTCCATCAATTGTTCTTTTTGCATTTGTCACCCCAAATGGACAGGTATGTTCAGATGTGGGCCCCATGCTCTCCATGCCACTGAATTTGTGCTATCCTGGCTGATGAGGGGTGAAACCCCGAAACTGGTCCTAGGATGGCAGATTCCAGTCCAGGGAGAACCTGGCCTGGCAGTTCGGGCAGGACTGATCCCATTGGGCAAAGGGTCAAGACTGATTTGCATATGGCTGGGTTCAAACTGTAATGGTATGGTGAGCAAAAAAACTATGGATTTAGGCCCAGATCTCTACTGGGGTGAATGTATGACATTGTTCTGCATTCTGTCCATCAATTGTTTTTTTTGCATTTGTCATCCTGAGTGGGACGGGTATGCCCAGACGTGGGTGCGTGCTCTCCATGCCCCTGGAATGAAGCTGTCCTAGGACCAGTTTCGGGGTTTCGCCCCTCATCAGATATCCTGGCTGATGAGGGGTGAAACCCCGAAACCGGTCCTAGGATGCTTGGTTCCAGTCCAGGGAGGACCTGGCCTGGCAGTTTGGGCAGGACTGTTCCCATTGGGACAGGGTCAAGACTGTTTTGCATATGGCTGGGTTCAAACTGGAATGGTATGGTGAGCAGAAAAAGATGGATATAGTCCCAGATCTCTGTACTGGGATGAATGTTTGACATTGTTCTGAATTCTGTCCATCAATTGTTCTTTTTGAATGTTTAAAGGAGAAAGCAGAAGCACGTAACACTTGTTAGCAGTGGTAAAGTGAGAAGAGTCCTAAAGAAAACAAAAAAGAATTCAGCAAAACAGTAGGGGTGTGAAGGCAACAAGTTTGGGGATGACCCTCAGTTCCCTACTCCAAACATCCAACTGAGCTTCCCATGGCGGTGCCGCCATGAATTACTGCTCATAGTAAACCCACATAAGGTGGAGATTGTTCCCTTGTAGGATTAATCACAAACTTGAGAGCTAAACTCATCAATTATCACTAATATAGCATCATAGACTTCAGAATTTCCTGCATGAAAGTCAACATTGAAATCAAGAGCCACACAAACTAAGCTCACTCAGTCAAGTTATGCCTTTGGAAAGAAAATCCTGAATCCCAACTGTAAATAGGGATTCCTTGGAAACTAAAAAATGCAGCACTTCCAACAAGAGCCGTCAATCACCTTCCCTGCCGACTCAACACATTAATACTCCACTAACCTTCCCAGTAACTTCCAAATGACTAAAATCTTGCAGCTGGCAACACAAACAGAACCTCCCATCATAGGGAGTAAGGACAACAATGAATCACATGCCGCCGTGCAAGAGATGTCCCTGAATACAAAGCAATATGGGGTCATGGTCACTGTATTCCAATAGAGGACGGGAGCCAAATACCCAAAGGCCCACTGCTAGGATTAAAGTTGCCCAGGCCACTAATAGATAAAAGTCTTTTTGGTTCCTTGTAAGCAATACCTTTAAAGCTGGGATCTCTAAGGTGCCCAAATCCACGGCTAGGAAGGCACACAACGTCCTACAGAACAAACTTTATTTTGGTAATGAGAAAAAGTGGCCAAAATTTCAGTCTTCAAGTGGAAAATGTTATTGGATTTATCATTCAGCAAGATACACCTTGTCAATCGAATCTCACAAAATGCACATGGTTCCTGCAAGTGAGTCTATAGGCAAAGACCACCTGAATTTCAGTTTGATAAAAACACCATTCTTGCCATCACTTTAATGAAATGAGTAAGTGAAACCTTACACTCCACCTTCATACATTACTGCTGCCTAGACGTTCAGTCCAAATCCAAGATCAGCGTGGGACAGGTGGTTCTTATTAAGAACAGCTTTCATTAAAATTAGAAGGCTCATTCCCACTTCAGACTTATTTTCGTGAACTGCATTCTAATCACAGTTTAAGCATGTAAATCTGTAAAAGTTTAAGATATGGAGAGGAAAACATTGAAATAATATGTCATCAGCATTGGAGTAATTTACAGATTTAAATGCAAGCCTCCCAATATTGACTTACTTTATTAGTGGTATAAATATCTCAGCTGTGATAGTGTACAGTGGGAGCGTAGCTCAAATCCACAGGATCCTACTATCTTCCTTGCCACCCAGACAATAAGATGGATAAGCTATACATAATTCTATGTTGAATGCTTCCTGTCTAACCCAGGACAGTGTCAGGATGATGACAGAGAATAATTTAAGTAACTGAATCTGTGCAAGATATGAAAGATGGAACTAGGTAAATATTTTTTTCTTACTGAAGAGTGAATAGAAACTCGAAGTATGGAACTGATTTTGATATGCAAAAAAGAAATACTCAAGACAAGTAGCCAACGCCACACCGGATCAGAAAAGACAAGAGGCAAAACTCGCAAGCAAAACAGGCACAGGGAAGGTGATGCGTCGGTTCCTTACGAGCAAGAAAGTTGATTCGTTGGTTCTTTGCTCCAGGGGAGGTGAAGCTTTGGTTCCTTACTGCTACTCAAGGAAGGTGATGCGTCCGTTTCTTACTGTGTGGGGGGTGAGACACCGGTTTCTTACTGCAGCCCCAGTGTTGATGCGTCAAAATCCAACTGCACTGGAGGTTGATGGGGTGACAGTCACACAAGCGCTGCTTCAATTTCTTCAGCCAAGGTCCAGTGATGCGTCAATTTTTCTTGCCCCACAGCAGGGCCTGCATCTGAATCGGTGCAGTGATCGGTGTACGGGACCCAGCATGCATCAGTTTTATTGGGGCACTGGTTGAGGTTGCGTCGATTCTTTGGCTGCACGGGTCCATGCATTGGAATTTTCCCCCACACTGCATTGCAGCGTCGAATAAAAAACAGCCACAAGAAGGGTGGAGCTTTGACTTTCTTGGTTTTTTTAGTTCTTCACAGCCTTCTGTAGTAGGAACAACCTCCGGAGGACCAGGACTGGAATAGGTGCCCCCAGGAAGGTCAGAACCCCTAGCAGTGGAGTTCAAGAAGGCAGTAGGTGAAGCCTTTGAGTCTCTGAGACTTCAGAACAGGTGGCAAGCACATACAATCCCGTGGAGATTCTTCTCAAGCAGGTTTCACAGCAAAGTCTGTTCTTTGTCCTCTCTTTAGCAGAAGCAGCAACTGCAAACCAGCAAAGCAACACATAACAAATGGGAACTTTTACTCCTCAAAGCTCTTCAGCTCTTCGTCCTTGGTAGAGGTTCCTCTTGATTCCAGACATAATCTAAAATTCTGGGATTTTAGGTCGAATACCCTATACCCCTTCGAAGTCTTTGTTCAGAAAGTATCCCTTGTCAGTAAAACCAGCTCTATCCTCCCTGGGCCAGTTTCATTATAGGAGGAGGAGACAGCATTGAGCAGAGCAGCCACAGCCTATTCTGGTGTCAGTGCCAACTTCTCCCACAACTATGGCCCATCAGCATATGCAGGGCATAACTCAGCTCCCTTTGTGTGAGTGTCTGGAGTGAATGCACAAACTGCCCCTGTCAGTCTAAAAACCAGACGGTAAATCCATAAGCAGGCAGAGGCACACAGGATGGTTAACCAAGAAAATGCCCTCTTTCTAAAACTGGCATTTTCAAACACACAGTTTAAAAAACACCTTTACTAAAAGTTGTGTTATTAAATTCTGAGTTCAGAGAGCCTGTACTACAAATATCTAGCTGTTCCCAATTGAAAGTTACACAAAATGTTAGAAGGCAGCTCCAATGATAGCCTTTGGGAGAACTAGTCTTTGCAATAGTGGAAAACAAATTTGTTATTGTTTCACTACGAGTACATATAAAAAATATACCAGCACATATCCTACCTTTCACATACACTGCACCCTGTCCAGAGGGGTGCCATGGGCCTACCCTAGGGGTAACTTACATGAAAGAAAGGGGAAGGTTAGCGCCTGGCAAGAGGGTGCCCTTGACTTCTGATGTTGCATGCTCTATGTTCATGACATCTTAACACTAATATTTTCCCGAAAACTTTGTTACTGCGATATTTCACAAATTATAAGTTCCTTATAGCACCAACTGAATTTGACTATCTAACAAATCAAAAGTGGTATATATGAAACAAAGCAGGTGGACCCTAGACTGAATTCTTCAAAACAGAAGGCTGAAAGCATACACTGTAGCTCTGTATACATTTTATAATCGATTACATTTAGCATAATAGGGTAAACTCTTTACAATAATGCTTACTACTAGGGGCAGTAGTCTATAACTGGAACTAACTCTTTTTTAAATGTATATCTAAAAAATAGAATTAAATATTGGATTAGCACACCAAATAATGTGGCTGTAAATTATCTCTGCAAGGCTTCAAATGTACCTTTAAAATTTACAAAATGCACTGTTAAAATATATTTTGTTAAACTACAGCAACAAGAGTGCATGAGCATCTATTTAATCCACTATCACAGCAAGGTGCAGACCCGATGATCCATATATTTATACACCTAAGCTGAGGTATAGATGTTGGTCATGACAAGCTTGAGATTTCTTTTAACTCTATATTTCTTGATCCTCTGAATCTGCACACACATTCTGGCTCCTCGGATCAGTGATGATCACAAGCTGGAATGTTCTCGACGAGCTCTGAAATCCCATAGATGTACTGTCTAGCTCTTCTCCTCCATGCCGTATCTACACAACAATCTAGGCCTTCAAATGCAATGCACAGGAAGGGGTCACTGCTATGTGCTCTGTTTTTCAGCTTCATAACACTCACACAACTCCAGTCGCCTGCCACAAATTCCATAGCCTTAGGCCATTTCGCTTACATGGTCTACTGAAAAAAATGGTTAGCTAATCTTCAGAAAATCCAAATTGGAGTGTATTTGTTTCCCAATTTTTGGCTTAAAAAGATTGATTATGTTTTTGAAAGTCATGAGTGCCACTGGTTTACAGTTCAGTAACATGCACTGTAAAGCCACATATGTGGTCCACAGGTGCCATTAAAAATAAGATATTTGTTTTATCTTAAGAACGTTTATGCCCATAATCGATTTCTAAACTGAACCTCAAAGAAATTCCTCATGTGTATTCTGTTCTGTTATATTGTATTAGTTTATTTTAACGTTATGTGGCACACTGTCATTCATAAATAAGTTGTGCGTAATGATGTTGATTTTTAAATCGTTGTCTACATTACAGTTGAGTTGAAATTGTCATTGTAATAACGTGTCTTTCATTATTACCTATGACAATTCCAAAAATGTTGGCTTTTAAAATGTTGTTTTTAGGTCTAGTCTGGGCAGTCCAAGCGCGCCTCTCTGAACCTTGCTGTATTGGAGAATGTACTTGGAGCCCCGCCCACTCTCCGCCCATATTTGTCATTGGCTTGTGTTATTGTCCTTCATAAATGCTGGCTTCTGATTAATTATTAGGCTTGTTAGTCACTCCTTAGTATCACCTTCATTCGAACGGAGTACTTGTAGAGCGTGCTACTTACCCGTGAGGGTCTCAAGGCGCTGAGGGGAGGGGGTGCTGCTACTGTTCGAAGAGCCAGGTCTTGAGGAGTCTTCTGAAGGCGAGTAGGTCTTGGGTCTGCCGTATGTGGGTAGGGAGGGTGTTCCAGGTCTTGGCGGCAAGGTAGGAGAAGGATCTGCCGCCGGAGGTTGTTCGTTGGGTGCGGGGGACAGTGGCGAGGGTGAGGCTGGCGGAGCGGAGCTGGCGCGTGGGGGTGTAGAAGCTGTGTCTGCTGTTAAGGTAGGCATGCAGAGGGTATTGTAGCAGGAGGAGGAGACGGCGTTGACCTGCGTAGCCATGGAGAGGGAGAAGTCGAGGATGAATCCTAGGTTGTGTGTATGGTCGGTGGGTGTTGGTGCTGTTCCCAGTGTGGTTGGCCACCAGGAGTCGTCCCAGGCTGAGGGGGTGGGTCCGAGGATGAGTACCTCCATCTTGTCCGAGTTCAGTTTCAGATGGTTGCTCCTCATCCAGTCGGCGACGGCCTTCATTCCCTCGTGGAGGTTGGTTTTGGCGGTGTGTGGGTCCTTGGTGAGGGAGAGGATGAGCTGGGTGTCGTCGGCATAGGAGATGATGTTGAGGTCGGGCTGGCGGGCCACTTGTGCGAGGGGGTCCATGTAGATGTTGAACAGCTGAGGGATGAGCCCTGGGGGACGCCGCAGATGATGTCGGTGGCTTCGGATGGGTGGGAGGCGGACGCTCTGGGTTCTGCCGGAGAGGAAGGACGTGGTCCAGTCAAGTGCCTTCTCTTGGATTCTGGCTTCTAGGAGGCGTGTCTTTAGAGTGCGATGGCAGACCGTGTCGAAGGCAGCCGACAGGTCCAGGAGGATGAGGGCTGATGTTTCGCTGTTGTCTAGTTTTGTCTTCATTTGTAACCTCCCATGAGGACTGGCCCTTTTACTTCTTTGTTACACGGTATGTCTTATTTAGTCTGACGTTTTTCGGAGACAATATATTATATATTATTTAGTCTGACAGCACTATTTTTTTAATGAGTTTCTCCTACTGCAGGCACAACGTTTTCCTCTAACATCGCGCTTTCATGAGGCGCTTTTGTTCTGTTGGGCTCGCCATATTCAACTTCTAAAATATCATGTGTTTATATTTTGCAGCACGCTATGTTGTGCTTTCACTTAAACAATGCCTTGCCTTGCTTTCACTTTAAATCTCTTTAAAAATGACAGCCGGGCATTTTTTTGGGTCTTCCCTGTGGCTGTATAGAACTTGTTTTGTTCTGGTCCTGAGGCTGTTGCCCCATCTCTCCAACGTTTTTTTGTTGCCCCCACACCCCCCATTCCTCCATACACAAGTACGATCGCCTAACTTTCAGCAGTACAAAGTGTTTGATTTTACTGCCATGGTCCCCTTTAGACATGCGTTGTCAAACATTAGTTCTCTGGTGGATTCCTTCTGCCTTCTGGTTTTTTATGGTATTTAGAAACGAAAGCAAGGTACAGAAATCCCATTTCTAAACACAGTTCTTCACAAGACAGGAAGTAAGCCCCACGATGGGTGAGTTGGTGGAAGGGGGAGTAATACCTGTGCTTTGAGAGTGCACAAAAAGCTAATAATTCCCCGTCCCATTTCAAATTTACATCTAAGTGTAACCATTTTATGTTTATGTCATATATAGTTACTGAGAAATGTAGGTGGTCTAGTGGCTACGACTTTTGATTCGACACCAGTAGTTTCAATCTCTTGACCAGTAGTTCCAATCTCTTATCATGACTGAAAATCTCAACTAAATTGTGTGGTCCAGGACAAACCATCTTGCCTACTAAAATTAGTTCTTCAAATGGCACGATGGCTCAGTGAGTTAAAACCCTTGTGTGGTGGCTTGTAGGCATTTAGTTCGAAAGCACCGAGGCCCATCGCCCTTTCATCCTTTCGTAGCCAATGAAGTTACTGCAATTAAACTGGATAATATTAACAATTGTTATATACGGTGCATAGAAACAACAGAAGTTTGATATGAAGCGCTATAGAAATATTATAATCCATCTTTTCACCCAGAACGGAATTGCTCTCCCTATTGAGCAAGACAATAATGAATTGTCACAGACTGCAACAGAAATACTTGTGAACGTCTAGTGGTGCGCTAGGATGAATCGAAACGATGCAGCTTTCTTTCATTCGAAAATTCACGCATTCACACCTGTGGTCTCTTGTAGCAGGGCTTTCTTCTGTGTTTGCACAGCGCCTTCCTCACTGTTGCCTTTGTTGTACCTGACTTTATTAACCTCATTTTTATGCTTCAATTGATTATTTAGGTCGAGCCTATAAGCGGCAGCGTGCATGCGCTGCTCGCTTTGCGAAGCATGCAGTATTCAGCATGGATTGGAAGCTCTGTGGAAGCTCCGCCCACTCTGCGCCCATCTTTTTCATTAGCTTGTGTCTTTAAATGCTGCCTTCCGATTGGTTTTAGGCTTGTAGTCCCTCCTTATGACGGTCATGTCGTCATTTTTATCCTTCCATGGCTACTGGCCCCTTTACTTCGAGTGTTGTACAGTTTGTTTTTTTAGATTGTGAGCACTACTTTCTTCCCGGGCATCCCCCCTCCCGCAGTCCGTGCCTTCCCCCCCGCACTACCTTTGTTCGTGCCTTCTCGCCCACCCTTACTCGCGTTTGCAATGCAATAGGTCTCGCGTAAATGCAAGTCCTATTGCATTGCAAATGCTTGTTTGATTTAGGGAACCTAATAATAATTTTTTCTTACGAGAGAAAATACGGGTACGTTTGCATGTTTACTGCACAGGTACACACTATGAACTGCTATCTAAATTCTGGTTTTGTTCCTTAGTGCTAGAGACTCCTCGATAGAGAGAGAGAGCTCCCTCTTTGACTGCCACTCAACTTTGTATGTTTACAGGCTAGCCGTTTAAAAATGTTGTCCTTTTTTGTCCATGACCTTGAGACCGTGCGCCTTTTTTTTCTCTCAAAATCTGAGTGGTTTCTCGACAAGGACCAGCCTGGACTGTATCCCTTCTGGACACCAGGTATTATACCATACTTACCACATTTGCATCCCTTGCTGATAATCGTCACTTCCGCAGAGCAGGAGGGGGATCTTGCTCTCTCTTTAATACTTTGTTGAGGGTGCATATTGCTAACAGTCAGCTCTTCAGAGCCTGGTAGTTTATACAAATAAACATATTGCAAGCACAGCGAGAAAGCCCCTTCAGTTAGTGGATGGTACTTCTATGTGTAAACTGAGACATACCCTATTCTCCACGGAGCATGAAAACTTTATTGTGCAGCTTAACCTTGCGCTAAAATCTAGCTAAAGGTAATATACATGCAGCCAGATTCATCAAGCCCAAAACGGCTCGCAAAGGGTCAGATTCTGAGAATCTGGCCCTTTGCGAGCGCTATTTTTGCATTTGGGATTCATCATCCCAAATGCAACAAGCATTTACAATGCAATAGGTCTCGCATTATTAAAGTTTGAGCTATTGGCATTGTAAATGACAATGCCTTGTATTCATTTGTTTTTAAAACCTGCAATCGGTGCATAAACACGCACTTTGAACATATAGTCCTTCCTTAAGATGAGCAAGGCTGGCAGTAAAAGAGACTGCCAGCTTTGCTTCTCATAAGCATGGACTAGAAGTACAAAGTGCTTGTTTACGCACCAATGCAAATGAATAAAAGGCATTGTCATTTACAATGCCATTAGCTCAAACTTTAATAATGCAAGACCTATTGCATTGCTCTAACCATAAGGCTACATCCTCTCCCCTTGAAAATCGAAAAGTTTGCACCTTAACCTGCTTTGCTTACTGTACAGAACCAGAATGACAGTGGTTTACCAACGTCCACTAGGCCACAAGAATTTACGCGTATGAAAATCTTGGGAAAAAACAAACATTTTCACAACAAATATCTCAGGCCTACTGCCTTTAACATAACTTTACATAAACAGATCCGGCACACAGCCAAGATCACTGGCTTGAGACCATAAGCAACAATGTCCTGCTACTTAAGGCAACCAACATGTATGTGGGTGACGCCTAAGCCCCCTTCAACAGTGGTTATGAAATCTGTTTTTTACGTTGACTACAAAAGGTAACTCGACAGCTGCATTAGGAGCAAGAGATAAAAAGTTTTGAAACTGTGATGAAAAAGTATATTGCAATGTGGTAAATAATGACCTGGTGGGGCACAGAGGGAGGTGGAGAAAGGAAGAACTCAGTGCAAGGGCCGATACTTAAGTTTGTAGGAGGGAGCGAGAAAACGAGAGCAAGAAATACAGAAGGAAAAACATAAAGAACTAGTTTTAAATGCGTGCATGCTGTTTGCAAGGAATGCAGCTAGAGAAAGCAAATTTAAAATACAAAACACGTGTGCAATGCTGCTTTGCTTACTGTACAGAACCAGAATGACAGTGGTTTACCAACGTCCACTAGGCCGCAAGAATTTACGCGTATGAAAATCTTGGGGAAAAAACAAACATTTTCACAACAAATATCTCAGGCCTACTGCCTTTAACATAACTTTACATAAACAGATCCGGCACACAGCCAAGATCACTGGCTTGAGACCATAAGCAACAATGTCCTGCTACTCAAGGCAACCAACATGTATGTGGGTGACGCCTAAGCCCCTTTCAACAGTTGTTATGAAATCTGTTTTTTACGTTGACTACAAAAGGTCACTCGACAGCTGCATTAGGAGCAAGAGCTAAAAAGTTTTGAAACTGCGATGAAAAAGTATATTGCAATGTGGTAAATAATGACCTGGTGGGGCACAGAGGGAGGTGGAGAAAGGAAGAACTCAGTGCAAGGGCCGATACTTAAGTTTGTAGGAGGGAGCGAGAAAACGAGAGCAAGAAATACAGAAGGAAAAACATAAAGAACTAGTTTTAAATGCGTGCATGCTGTTTGCGAGGAATGCAGCTAGAGAAAGCAAATTTAAAATACAAAACACGTGTGCAATGTTATCAAGTGGATTCTTGACGTAAAAACAGTGTTCAGTAAGTGTCAAATACTGACCAAAGACAAATACTGCAGCTTTCACATAGGACATGCAAAAGAATTGTCAATGGCAACGGGCGCCAACTAGCAGGAAATGCAGCAGGAGGTGGTGCGGGACAGCACGCAGCGTCCCCAAAAAATAAATAAATAAATACCGCCTTCGGGTAAAGTCCGCGCTATATAAAAATGCATAAATAACTAACTAAATACATACCGCAAATCACTGCCGTCACTCTGCCGGCCTGCGACCAGGAAGTCAGGCAGGCCGGCGCGACAACAGGAAACAGGAAGTAGGAGGGCGGGAGCCTACCCCGCCTCCCACGGAAGAGCCGCGATTGGACGGAGCCGCCGTGTTTGGAGCACCGGAGCAGGCAGGAGCCTGCCCTGCGCCCCGGTGCAGAAGGAGGTAAGAAGAGTCCTGCTGCCGGGCCCTGCAGCTGAGGAGAGCCGCCGCACGAAAGAAGCCGGTGAGTGCGTTGCTGAGCGGGGAAGGGGGAGGCGGGGGGCGCGGGGAAGGGGGAGGCGGGGGGCGCGGGGGAGGCGGGGGCCGCGGGGAAAGCATGTGCGGGCGGGCGGGCTTTGTATGTATGTGTGCGTGCGTGTGACTGTGGGGGAGGGGGGTGTGTGTGTGTGAGCGAGTGTCTGTGTGCCTGTATGTGTGTGCCTGCGTGTGCATGCGCTCGCCTGTGTGTGCGTGCATGCAGAGGGGTGGGGGCTGCCTGCCTGCGTCTGTAAAAGCAAGGGCTGTGAGTAACTCTGCGCATGCGCGGGGGCAAGCCTGTTCATTCCAAGCCAGCCTCAGCCAGCCTCGGGAAAAACGAAAGTAATAAAAAAGCGAAACTGACACTGCCACTGCAGACAATGCTGCGCGCTCCCGAGGTGAAATCCGGCACTGAAAACGCTCGTAACACTTTGGTGTCCACTCTCCTAAAAATGGATCACATTAGTTGTCGAGCTGACAGCATTCATGCTTCGCATGAATGCTAACGTCAGCTCGACCTAAAAATCGCATTTTTAGAAATCGCTAAATTGCGAATAATTGCCTTTAAGGAATCTCAATTTGAGATTCCTTAAATGCAATTCATGAACCATTTTAAATTTGCGAATTCGCAATCTGGGGCCGCTATTTACCGCGAAGTCTGACTACGTGGTAAATAGCGAAAACTTAGAAAAATGCACTTTAGTGCATTTTTCTAAGTTGTATGTTACACACACACACACACATGTCCTTTGGACGTGTGTGCGCAACACCAGTGTACATTACCATTTCAGGGGTGCTACAGGGTGTCCTTTGGACACCCTGGCACCCTTGAAATCGCTTCCTTATTTGCGATTCGCTAATTGCGAATCGCAAATAAGGAATGACTCCCCATTCATTCCTATGGGCCTTTAGGCCCATAGGAATGAATGGGAAAGCCATTCCTTATTTGCGATTAGCAATTAGCGAATCGCAAATAAGGAAGCAGTAGAAATCGCAAAAAATATTGCGATTTCTACATGAATGCCGTTTTGCGAGTCTTTAATAGCGATTCCTTAAAAATCGCTCTTAAGGACTCGCAAAACATGACAATGATGAATCTGGGGGATGGTGTTTTAATTCTCCCTTATGTTATTACTCACATGGCAGCAGCTGATCTTCAGTCTTTGTCAGTGGCATGCCTGCGGTGCTCTGGTCACGAGATGCTGATGTCAGGGCAGTGGAATGCCTTCAGTGGGGCTCCGATAGGCAGCTGTACATGACACTATAAACAGGGTGCGATAAGCAGCCCATCACTTGTTTAATATATGCACGGGCTCGGCGCATGATCACGGCGCCCGCTTAATTTAATATGCACAAGCGTCGCAGGCACAGCAAAAAGAGAGACTGACTGCTTGCTGCAGAGAAGGTCTGCCTATGAAAAGATGGCAGGCCAAAGTGTATCTAAAGAAACGAAACCAGGAGCGCTGACGTGAACTTCTGTGCCTCGAAGCTGACATGTAAAGCAGACTACGAAAGGAAGTACTCTCTCTTTTGCATGGCACTTTAATTTCCATGTGCATGCGTGAGCCCGGGCTTTACTCTCGTAACTCCAAGTTCCTCACAATGTTTATCACTGGTGGGTCATGCAATCTGATCTCCTTGCAAGTGTGCGTGTGTTTGTAAAAATGTGAAGGATGGACTGCAAATTTGTTTCAACAGGGCGACCGTAACAAAAAGACACTTTAATTGGCAGTGTTCCTGTGGGATAAATACGAGAGCTCAATATTTCTGTAAACTACTTAGGTCGAGCCTGAGTCGGTACGCATGCACCTGCAACCACTGGTTCAAATTAAGCACTGGGTGGAATTGTGTATTTTCTAACCCTGCCGGAGCGGAGTAGGCGAGATCCCTACTACCCCTTTTCTGCCACCACGCTTCTACAGAATATTAACAAGCATTTGCAATGCAATAGGTCTCGCATTTACACGAGTTTAAGCTATTGCCATTGTAAATGACAATGGGCCATATGTATCCAAATGTTGTTTTGAGACTCTCAAATAGCGATTTTTTGCAAATCGCTATTTGAGAATCGCAAAACGCAATGTATGTAGGATTTGCAAAAACTTTTGCAAATCCTACATATTCCTTAATTGCGAATCGCAAATTGCGATTAGCAATTAAGGAATACCTCCCCATTCATTCCTATGGGACTATAGGTACTCGCAAATTATGAATTCAATTTCAAGGATGCAAGGGTGTCAAAAGGACACCTTGTTGCAATTTCAAGAGTGCAAGGGTGTCAAAGGGACACCTTGTTGCATCCCTGAAATAAGCATGGGTGCAGATGTGGCACACATAAATGCCCTATGGGCATGTATGTGCGCCACATGGCATTTTGAAAAATGCAAAAAAGTGCATTTTTCAAAGACATCGCAAATTACCACCAACCTGTAGTTGTAAAATAGGCGAGAGAAAGGTGAAGGGGAAAGAGAGGAAATACATAAACTTAAAGAAAACACAGACAGAAAAGCAGAATAAGTAAATAAGTCAAAAAGTAAAAACGAGTGGAAGAGAAAAAAGACAGAAAAAGTGCGAAAGAGGGGCAGAATAATGAATAAAAGAAGGAGAAAAGAGATGATCGACAATAGAGGAACAGGTGCAGGTTTTTTCAACTATTAAAGTTACATTGGTTAATCATTTAAGCGTTAGCGATTTCACTATCTACCGACCAAGTGTTTTTTCTTTGTCAGAGTTATGTACTCTGCGCCTGCAAAGATTCTTAAACCCACTTTTCAGTGTCCTACACCTCAATCCGGACTTCTAAAAATATATACTAGGTATGTTTGCTATTATCACAGTGATAAGGCTGTCTGTATAATAAGAAGAAACGTGTGTTTTTATATAGTGCTGCTCGGCACATTTGCCACTGGGCAGCGCTGTACGTAACTGGTATTGCGATTACCCAGCCTTGTGGCACGCAGTTGATCACCTCGGATGGATCAAAGGCTGGGATGGCTGGGCAAGAATTCACCACTGTGACCTTCTGAACGCACCCACATCTCCGCAGCCCTTGCAGTGTGTATGTTGAGTTTGCAGATGGCCATATCTGTTTAAAGTGCTCGCAGCAGGTTATTGCACGAGACACTGTACCTGATATTCATTTTGCAATACAGTCGTTGGTACACCAGCTCGTGCCGACACACCTGCGTGTATATAGTGGATGGATAATGACGGAAACCAGACAGTTCCTGGGACCCAGTGCCCATGACTGTCAGTTTGGGTTGAGTCACAACTCAGGTTACCCTGGCAGCCCCACAGATGCGGGGACCTCACAGTTCTCTTCAGATCTCTTACACCTACAGGGATGATCTCTTCCTTACACAAAGAGCAGCCAGGCGCGTGGCGGGACAGAGACACACAACAAAAACCCTGGAGAGCTAACTCGCACTTTAAAACCTTATAAATGGACACGGTTTCAGGCGAAACCAGGTGTTTGTGCACAACTCGGCATTGCAACGTGCAGAAATTGTGCATCCCTGGGGTTTGCTTGCCCGAGTTGTGCCAGACCACACCTGGCACGGATTGTACAAGAAACAGCGCTGTTTGCACGCTGCAGAATGGGGGTCATATGAGCTATTCGCGCCCCATGTCCTGTTCCAAGAAGCACAACAAGCATTTACAATGCAACGGTCTCGCCTTTGCAAAAGTTAGAGCTATTGGCATTGTAAATGATACATTTTTTATTTATGTGTTGGTTTTGAAAACAGATAAATAAATGGCATTGTCATTTACAATGCCAATAGCTTAATCTCTCGCAAATGCGAGACCTATTGCATTTGCACCCACCCACACACACACACACACACACACACACACAGAGCCACACACACACAGAGCCACACACACACTTAGAGCCACACACACACACACACACAAACACACAGAGCAAACACACACACCCAGAGCCACACACACACACAGAGCCACACACACACACAGAGCCACACACACACACAGAGCCACACACACACAGAGCCACACACACATATCCACACACACACACACACACAGCCACACACACACACACAGAGCCACACAAACACAGAGCCACACACACTGCAACTTGAACTCACCTTCACGAGACAGCAGGCTCCGGCGCTGGGCCGCATCCGTGGTGCAAAGAGCTCACGTCTGCGGTGGCACCGCTTTTGCAGAGGGCAGCACGGACGGCGATTCAGTGAAGGTCCAGAGCAGCTCCCATCATAATGCACAGCACCCCTGCATTCAGTGCGCAAACCTTAGAAAGGGCCACATCTCCAGCTACAATACTCTTCTGTTTTTTACACCGCACCTCACAAACTTAAGATGCCATTAAATTATGATTATCATGAAGGATGAACGTCTGTAGCTACAGGATGTGAGGAAAAGGAGAGCAGAAAATCAACTGTAGGAATTAAAAGTAACACTAAGGTGAGCCGTGATGCATGGTGTGTGTGCTGGTGCAAGCACAGTGTACCATGAGGCATGAGTGATTATTAGTGCAAGCACAGTGTGCCGTGAGTCAGGAGTGTGTGCTGATGCAAGCGCAGTGTGCCGTGAGTCAGGAGTGTCTGCTGATGCAAGTGCAGGGTGCCGTGAGTCACGGGGTGTGTGCTGGTGCAAGCGCAGTGTGCCTTGCGACATGGAGTGTGTGCTGGTTCAAGCACTGCGTGCCTTGAGACATGGGGTCTGTGTGTTGGTGCAAGCGCAGTGTGCTGTGAGGCATGGGGTGTGTATGTTGGTGCAAGTGTTACGGGACCAGCGCTCGCGGCGGGAGTTCTGGGGGGATGCAGCAGGGGCCTCGCTCACCGAGGCCCCCTCCCACACCAATCCATACAAAAAATTCGGGGGCATAATACAATCGGGATGCCAGACCACACAACATCAAAGTACAATGCTCAGAGCACTCGCAGTAGGGGTGGGAGGGCTGGGAGGCTGGCCACTCGCCGAACCCGAACTCGGGAGCTTCTACGAAAACAGGCCTGCCCTGGGTCATGTTTGTAGTGTCCTGCGGGACACGTTCTAGTGTCCCTGTCAGGATCAGCACTCTGCAGGATTCGTTTCGTAGCAATAAGCTCCACCTCCGGACCTCCCAAACACCCTGACTGATACCACACAGGGTGTTCGAGTGATACGGCGAGGGAAAAACCCCGAAAACGGGGAAAACCCAAGGAAGGAAAGGAGGGGTCAGCAGGGAAAGGAAGCTGCAAAACAAAAGAACAGGTTAGTACACTTCCTATGTCTACTCTCAGTAAAGTCTCGCTAAAAGGACTAATCACCTGCTTCTATCATGAATCATTCTCCGCACGACGGCCTTCATCCCTTTCCTCCAATCCCTATACAACATAAGGGACACAGTTAACACATACAATGAATACAACACCCTGCACTTCTACTATATAGGTATTCCTTCTTCACATACCCCCAGAGTGGCAACACTCTTCCTCTAGAGAATTACACAGCCAAAGTTTTGCACAGTACACTGTTTCTACTGTCCAGCAGATCAATGAAGGCAAACATAAGAAAGCAAATAAATGCAGAGGCTTTTTCCAAAATAAAACGAAATCAATTACAGCATTGAAATCCATGGATGGAACTGAAAACCTCTTTGGTCAATACCCAACCAAACACGGTGAGGTGTAGCCACAAAGCCACTGCCACCCGCTTTGGGAATTGTAATCCGTAAATAAAGATAACACTCGTCATGAATTCATGACGGCAATGAGGAGATTGACATTCCCCTTCACTCCGCCACTGGAAGTGCCAAACCAAGTACAACTGTCAAAGTAAACAAACGACAGACACGCCTTATCCAAGGACGTTCTGAATCAGACACACAGTAGTGCAAGTCGAGTTCAATGCGACTTGCATTTCCGGCTGCAGGTGAGCGCCCCGCGCTCATAAGAAATATATGCCCAGCAAGCAAGGTAAATTGTGTCACTTAACGATACCAAAACAGGGTCGCCAAGTCGCCGTCTCCAATGCCGACCTCGCTCCTGGGATGGAGAGCAGGAACCGAGAGCAGCCGCTCCCGCGTAGACAAACAGAATCACTAGCTCCGAGCAAGCCGCTCGGCAACGCTATATCGCGAGGGCCGCAAAGGCTCATGGGAAGCGTAGTTCTAGGCCCGCAATCCCTGGGAAATGTAGTTCACAATGCAGGCGCGAAGGCTAGGACCTGACAGTACGCCCCCCTCCCATGCGCCTCCTAGGCCCGGGCTTAGAGGGAAACCTCCGATGGAACGAAGCAACAGCCCTGAGAGCATGAACATTGGACCATGGTTCCCAGGAATCATCCTCGCTAGAATATCCCTTCCACGAGACCAGATACCACAACACCCCTCTGCGCATCTTGGAGTCACGAATGGACCGAACTTCATATTCGGGCCATCCCCAAGAGCCACTGGCGGAGGTGCCCTCCGCTGGGAGGTGAGGGCCGCTTTCAGCAGGTGGACATGGAACACTGGATGTATTCTCAAGGAGCCCGGCAACCGCAACTTATAAGCCACAGGGTTGATTTTCTTCACAATCTGATAGGGGCCGATGTACCTAGGATGGAAGATGCTTCTCATCTTGAAGCGGATGTACTTGGTAGACAACCACACCCTGTCCCCAACCTGAAACTGAGGTCCTGGCAGCCTGTGTCTGTCCTCCCATCGTTTGTACGTAGCCTTGGCCTTTAGCAAATGGTTCCGCGCCTCTCTATGCACTCTTCGCAAGGTACGCATGCGAGCCAAAACAGTGGGCTGATCTCCTACTTCTGAGGGCAGAGTAATGGGCAAAGTGTTGGCATCATACCCATAATTCGCCCTGAAAGGAGACAGACCGGTTGAACTATGCCAAGCGTTGTTATATGCCAGTTCAGCCATCCATAACAGGTTCACCCATGAGTCCTGTGCAGAAGCAGAATAACACCTTAGATACTTCTTCAGGGTTTGGTTTAAGCGCTCTGTCTGCCCATCAGTTTGAGGGTGGAAGCTTGTGGAGAGAGCAGCCTCAATCCCCAAAGCCTTACACCACATCTTCCAGAAACGAGCAACAAATTGTGGTCCTCTGTCTGACACGATCACCCTAGGAACTCCATGTAAGCGGATGATTTGTGAAGCCAGTAACTGCGCCGTTTGCCCAGCGGTTGGAAGATTCGTGCATGGAATAAAATGGCCCATCTTAGTCAGGTTATCAACAACCACCAAAATAGCTGAATACCCCTGTTCCATAGGCAAGCCCGTAACAAAATCCAGACTGATATTCTGCCATGGTTGAGCGGGCGTGGGCATGGGCATCAACTGACCCTTTTGTTTGGTAGCCTCCCCTTTCGCTCTTGCACACTCCTCACAACCCTTGACCCACACAGTGGCGTCCTCAACCAATGTTTCCCACCAGAAATATCTCCGAAGCAATCTTACTGTTTTGGTTATACCAGGATGCCCTGCCATAGGTGCTACGTGGCACCATTCGAAGGCTTTCTTCCGGAGCACAACTGTGGGCAGGTAAAGACTATCCCCCTGAAATGGCAGGCCATTTCTCACCGACCTCCCCGATCTTTTTCCAGCCCATGTATTCCAGGCCTGTCTAGAACGTGCGCTCTGCACTTCTTCCAAGAACCGCTCAGCACGAACCACACATAACACCTTGGCCGCCGGAATAATGGCTTGTTGTTCTTTCTCTTGTGGTACCTCCGGCATGATTTGTCGGGACAGTGCATCTGCCTTCCGATTGTCCACGCCAGGCCTAAAGGTTACCACAAAATTGTACTCTGCAAAAAATAGCATCCAACGCATCTGTCTTTGCGTTAGATGTCTGGCTGAAGTCATGTACTGGAGGTTTCTGTGATCCGTGTACACTGTAACTGCATGACAGGCCCCCCACAAGTATTGCCTCCACTCTTGAAAGGCACGTTTAATAGCCAGGAGTTCTTTTTCCGCTATTGTGTAGTTGTACTCAGCAGGGCTCAGTTTCTTTGATAGATACGCAACAGGGTGTAGCTGGCCTGTGAGTGAATCCCTCTGAGACAAAACCGCCCCTATTGCTTCATCCGAAGCGTCCGCTTCCACCACAAAGGGATGCTCAAGAACAGGGTGTGCCAACACAGGTGCTGTAACAAACGCCTTTTTTAATACCTGGAAAGCCCCCTCTGCTTCATCGTTCCATTCAAAGCGCACTCCCTTCCGTAACAACCTAGTGATAGGGACAGCCTTTTGCGAGAACTGATCGATAAAACGGCGATAATAGTTAGCAAAACCCAAAAAGCTTTGCACCTCTCGCACATTCTTAGGGACTGGCCACTCCTGCACCGCCTGGACCTTCCGATCTGACATCTGTAACCCCTGCGAGCTCAGATTCACTCCCAGGAACTCCACCTCCTTGACCCCAAACTCGCACTTACTCAATTTTGCATACAGGCGGTGTTCCCTCAGCTTCTCCAAAACCACTCTCACCTGTTCAGCATGGCATGAGTCATCCTTAGAGTATATCAGTATATCATCGATATACACAACCACGAAACGGTCCAGATAGTCTTTCAGCACATCGTTAATGAAAAATTGAAACGCCGCAGGGGCATTACACAGCCCAAAGGGCATCACCATGTACTCATATAGACCGAATCGCGTCTTGAATGCTGTCTTCCATTCATCCCCCTCACGTACTCTGACCAGATGATAAGCCCCCCGCAAGTCCAGACGGGTAAAGATCTTTGCTTCTCTCACCTGATCAAGCACGACAGAAATGAGGGGGAGAGGATAACGATTCCGAATGGTATTTTTATTCAAGACGCGATAGTCCACGCAAGCCCTGAGATCCCCATTGGCCTTCGCTATGAAGAACAGAGGAGAGGCTGCCGGGGAGCGGGAAGGTCTGATGAAACCCAGGCGGAGGTAGTGGTCAATATATTCTTTCAGGTGAGCAGTCTCAGGGACAGACAATGCATATATCCTACAAGATGGAATTGTAGCCCCCTCTATCAGATCTATGCAACAATCATACTCTCTGTGGGGAGGAAGGGATTCTGCTTTCACTTCACTAAACACATCCCTGTAACCACTATACATATCTGGTAGCTGTACATCCTTTTCCGCTGCTGTGGCTGCTACATAAGGAGTGGATAAGACTGCTACATGGACCGAAGGACCAGCCTCCATGTGATCCTGACAAAACTCAGGCATAAACGCAAAGGTTTTATGTTTCCAATCAATCACAGGATTGTGTCTCCTAAGCCAGGGCATTCCCAGTATTACCTCGTACTGAGGTGCCGCTATGATATTTAATGACAGCAACTCGGAGTGGATCATACCTCGCAAAACCACTGACAACCCTACCTCACTTGTTGTTTCGGTGATTTGTCCTGACATTAAAGGTTTGCCATCCACCGCTAGAACCACCTCGGGGTTCTCTCTCAGGATGCGAGGTAAGGCTAAACGAGAAACTAATCCCTCATCAATAAAATTGCCCGTTGCCCCTGAATCCAACATAACCAGAACTTGGTGACACTCATTCTGGCATTGCAACGTCATTCCGATCACCAAATGGGACTCTGTTTCCCCCACCTCGATGGCCGACAAGGAAGACAGATTCCATTCTGATTTCTCCCCTCTTTCCGGACTAACAGGTTCCCCCTGCTCATCTTTGGGTGTATTGGCAGAAACAGCTACTCTTTTGAACTTGCTGTTACTGGAGGCTTTGGGCTTAGAAGGGCAGTCTCTCACGAAATGCCCCTTCTTCCCGCAATACATGCACAGCCCCTGAGTTCTCCTAGCTTCCCTCTCTGCCCTTGACAACGGGGATCTGAGGGCTCCGATTTCCATAGGCTCTGTACTACTTTCAGGCCCACCAGTGGATTTTGAAGAGGTGCGATCGTAATGGAATGTACCTCTATCCCATCTTTTCCTAGCACCACCTCTTTCTGATAACCGACCATCCAGCCGAAGAGCAAGATTGATCATGTCAACACAAGTCTTGGGCTGGGGGTCCACTTGAGCCACCACGTCTTTTAATTCGTCTTTTAACCCCTGATAAAAAAGGGACATTCTCTTCTCCTCAGGCCATTCGGCCTCTGCCACTAACCTGTTAAACGAAGTCAGATAAGTCACCAAATCATTCCTTCCTTGCCTCAACTCCATAAGTTCCCTATCTACTGTGAACGAGGCGGCTCTACGATCAAATACCTTCTCAAACTCGGCTCTAAAAGCCGCCCAATCAGACAAAAGGGGATCGTTATTCTTTACCAGTGGGACCGCCCAATTAGCTGCATCTCCCGCTAAATAGGAAATGGCAAAAGCCACCCTAGAATGGTTAGTAGGAAATGACGCGGGTTTACAAGAAAAATGTAATAAGATCTGAGTCAAAAAGACTTGTGCCTTCCTTGGATCTCCTGTATATCTATCTGGGGTGGCCAAAGGAATAGGTGGGGGTACAGTCACCTGCACATTCGAAGCAGTAGAGGAGGCGTTGAAAGGATTCCTGGACAACTGCTCTACCTTTTCTCTTAATGCGGCTGTCTCTGCCTTTGATGAGGCCAGCTCTTGCTGGACCAATACTAATGCATGCAACACGTCCTCCATGGATGCCATTATTGCTACCAACGAACCGGGCAGAGTGTAATTCTTGGGCTAGTGATTCTGTCAGGATCAGCACTCTGCAGGATTCGTTTCGTAGCAATAAGCTCCACCTCCGGACCTCCCAAACACCCTGACTGATACCACACAGGGTGTTCGAGTGATACGGCGAGGGAAAAACCCCGAAAACGGGGAAAACCCAAGGAAGGAAAGGAGGGGTCAGCAGGGAAAGGAAGCTGCAAAACAAAAGAACAGGTTAGTACACTTCCTATGTCTACTCTCAGTAAAGTCTCGCTAAAAGGACTAATCACCTGCTTCTATCATGAATCATTCTCCGCACGACGGCCTTCATCCCTTTCCTCCAATCCCTATACAACATAAGGGACACAGTTAACACATACAATGAATACAACACCCTGCACTTCTACTATATAGGTATTCCTTCTTCACATACCCCCAGAGTGGCAACACTCTTCCTCTAGAGAATTACACAGCCAAAGTTTTGCACAGTACACTGTTTCTACTGTCCAGCAGATCAATGAAGGCAAACATAAGAAAGCAAATAAATGCAGAGGCTTTTTCCAAAATAAAACGAAATCAATTACAGCATTGAAATCCATGGATGGAACTGAAAACCTCTTTGGTCAATACCCAACCAAACACGGTGAGGTGTAGCCACAAAGCCACTGCCACCCGCTTTGGGAATTGTAATCCGTAAATAAAGATAACACTCGTCATGAATTCATGACGGCAATGAGGAGATTGACATTCCCCTTCACTCCGCCACTGGAAGTGCCAAACCAAGTACAACTGTCAAAGTAAACAAACGACAGACACGCCTTATCCAAGGACGTTCTGAATCAGACACACAGTAGTGCAAGTCGAGTTCAATGCGACTTGCATTTCCGGCTGCAGGTGAGCGCCCCGCGCTCATAAGAAATATATGCCCAGCAAGCAAGGTAAATTGTGTCACTTAACGATACCAAAACAGGGTCGCCAAGTCGCCGTCTCCAATGCCGACCTCGCTCCTGGGATGGAGAGCAGGAACCGAGAGCAGCCGCTCCCGCGTAGACAAACAGAATCACTAGCTCCGAGCAAGCCGCTCGGCAACGCTATATCGCGAGGGCCGCAAAGGCTCATGGGAAGCGTAGTTCTAGGCCCGCAATCCCTGGGAAATGTAGTTCACAATGCAGGCGCGAAGGCTAGGACCTGACAGTCCCGCAGGAACCTGTAATCCCAGCAACTCCCCTGAGGGCTGGACACACTTCACCCCACACCCATCCATCACGGGTGTCCCGAGTGACGTGGCCCAGCTAATAAAAGGGCCCGGGTGCATGTGCTTGTTAGTACACCATCTCTGATGGTGTCTGTGTCCGTTATTTATATGATGTGGGCCTGAGGCCCAACATCACACTGGCGACGAAGGTGGGATGCTGACCCCGCATGCCTACTAGTCCACGCGTCGTGGTTCTTCGTGGAAGGGAAAAAGTGCCTGACAGGCACCACCCCGAGGATCGCGACGGCCTGCCTGGACGCCCACTAGTGCCCATTGCCGGCACAACGCCACGGTCGCGCTGCAGGAAAAGGGGGCCACCCAGCGCAGAGACCGGTGTCCCGTGAAATGTCAGGACAGACGCCCACACACAGCCGTCGCTGCAATGCTGGTCCCGACCAGCCCGCCAACGGAAGGTTAGTGGGGCAGAAGCAAGCAGCCAAGTAACGGATTGCTGCCATCGGCGAGGTGCAAGAAACGCCTGTGACTACGACCCCCGCCGTGTCCCAAGGAGTCCACATGCTGCCCTGCACGCCGCTTCTGCATCAGAGGTACGGAGAGAGGGGAACAATGCCGGACATGTGCCTGCAGCTGAGTCTAGGTGGCCGCCTCACCTGCCAATCAGCCCTGTGACCCACAAAGCAGCAGAAAGCCTCGCCGCGAGCCGGCACTAGCAAGAGAGCCGCGGTGCACTCATCAAATCCGTCTGCGCCTATACTGCCGGTGAATGAGTCTTATGAATCTTCCGCCAACGCTACAGGCAGCCCAAGCTCCCCTTTGCCAGCGCAGCGCGGAAAATGAGAGAGGCTGCTGCGGGCGGGTAGAGCAACGAGGAGAAAGTGTGCGGCCCGCGGCCAGCGTGGAATGAGCCCGCCGCCTACCCCCAAAATCCAGCAGTGAGCCGAACCAAAGATGAAGGCCCTGCAACCCCTGCCGTGACGACCGATCAGCAGGAGCTGCTGTTCGCGCCGGAAGTGTCTGGTCGGGGTGAAATGCCCGTGCAAAGAGGGAAGTTGACACCCGGAGACCAGTATAAGTGAAGAGGACTGGAATGTTGTAGCCCCTGCGCAGCCCCTGATGTGAGGGCCTGTTGCGAGGGGCGGAGTAGTCAAAAGGATGCTGTGCGGCCAGTACCACGAAAATGCAATGTAGGAGAAAACTTGAGACCTAAAACATTGCAGGTGCGTTCTGCACTACGACTGCACGCCCCCAAATACAGACAAGCATTTACAATGCAATAGGTCTCGCATTATTAAAGTTTGAGCTATTGGCATTGTAAATGACAATGCTTTTTCTTCATTTGCATCGTTGCGTAAACAAGCACTTTGGACTTATAGTCCATGCTTATGAGAAGCAAGGCTGTAAGTCTCTTTTACTGCCAGCTTTGCTCATTGTAAGCAAGGAATATACGTTCAAAGTGCGTGTTTATGCACTGATTGCAGGTTTTAATAACAATGAATAAAAGACATTGTCATTTACAATGCCAATTGCTCCAACTTTAATAATGCGAGACGTATTGCATTGTAAATGCTTGTTAAGGTGTATGTTGTCCGCCAAACTCAAAATAAGCCTCTTGGTCTGTACCTTATAGGTCGCTTCACCCCTCTCTCTCCCCGCTCCCAGGGTGGAGCATCAGCGAAGAGCTCTTGGATGACTTTATTGACACACCCGAGTGGACCAGAGACAGCAATGTCAGGAAGCAAGAGCATTGAGGTGCAGGTAGAACATAGATAGATAGAATGAGGGCGATAGAGTGAGGGCGATTGATAGAGTGAGGGCGATAGAGTGAGGGCGATTGATAGAGTGAGGGCGATAGATACAGTGAGGGCGATAGAGTGAGGGCGATAGATAGAGTGAGGGCGATAGATAGAGTGAGGGCGATAGATAGAGTGAGGGCGATAGATAGAGTGAGGGCGATAGAGTGAGGGCGATAGAGTGAGTGAGGGCGATAGAGTGAGGGCGATAGATAGAGTGAGTGAGGGCAATAAAGTGAGGGCGATAGAGTGAGGGCGGTAGGAGTGTGTGTGTGGGGGGGGTTGTGTGTGTGGGTTGTGTGTTTGGGGGTTGTGTGTGTGGTTGTGTGTGTGGGGGGTTGTGTGTGGGGTTGTGTGTGTATGGTTGTGAGTGTGGGGAGTTGTGTGTGTATGGTTGTGTGTGTGTGGTTTTGTGTGTGTGTGTGGGGGGTGTGTGTGTGGTTGTGTGGGGGGGTGTTGTGTGTGGGGTTGTATGTGTATGGTTGTGTGTGGGTTGTGTGTGTGGGTTGTGTGTGTGGGGTGTGTGTGGGGGGGGTTGTGTGTGTGTGTGGCAGTGTGTGTGGGTGTGTGTGGCGGTGGGTGTGTGTGGCGGTGTGTGTGTGGGGCGTTGGGTGTGTGTGGGGGTTGTGTGTGTAGGGTTGTGTGTGGGGTGTTGTGTGTGGGGTGTTGTGTGTGTGGGTGTGTGTGGCGGGGGTTGTGTGTTTGGGGTGTGTGGGGGGTGTGTGTGGTTGTGTGTGTGGACTTTGTGTGGGGTTGTGTGTGTGGGGGGTTGTGTGTGTGTGTGGGGGGGGGTGAGTGTGGGGGGGGTGAGTGCAGGGTGTGTGTGTGTGGGGGTTGTGTGTGTGTGGGGGGGTGAGTGTGGGGGGGGTGTGGGGGGTTGAGTGTGTGTGGGGGGGTGAGTGTGGGGGGTTGTGTGGGTGTGGGGGGGGTTAGTGTGGGGGTGTGTGTGTGGGGGGGTCTGGGTGTTTGTGTGTGGGGTTGTGTGTGGGGATTTGTGTGTATGTGGGGTTGTGTGTGTGTGGGCACATACAGTAGGTGCCCCCCAGAAGGTAAAGGGGGCAATGGCGGGTCTGAGGAGCGGTGGTGCTACCTATGTCACCACACATTAAATACTTTGGCCCATAAATTCATGCTTCGCCACTGCTCATCACACACAACGGCTGCTGTTGCATTCTCATCTTAGCCTTTGGTTAATAGAACAGGGGATCTGTACTCCCAGCCTTACAACTTGCCCCGGACTCTCACACCTTGTTGTTTACTCACAAGGTGCCAGAGAGTGTTCAGCGCAGCACACAATACTAGGAAACTTCGGCGCCTAGCTGCCCCGCCCTGCCCTGTAAGCGCTTCATTAAATGTCCTACACGGTTCTGTGCAGCGGTGTCCAACATAGACCCAGAAGGGCCGGGCTCATGCAGATTTTAAAATAATCAATACTAGATAAATGTTAACAGTTTAAGTTCATTGCGTGTATATTTATCTATTTGAGGTTATCCTAAAAATGTGATGTGGACTCTACCTTGTATTACCGTCTTCTAAGCGCTTTCTACTATGTGCTCAGTTTTCTCTCGGAGGTGCTTTTCCACTTTGAGAAGCCCAGCAGCTAGAATTACTTAAAATATGTCGTCTGACTAGTATGCAAATCTGTTTCTGCTTCAGAACGGGTACGGTGTTTGGTATTTGAATAGGCAAATCGAGAAGCCGTTTGCGAACCTGCCAGGCAGATGCTACAGTTAAGCAGCTCTGAGCAGGCTGCACAGTGGGGTTTGTCCTGCGCGTTTTCATTGGTTCCAAATAACAGCGCAGATGAGTAACCTTTCCCGGCCCGTGGATGGAAAGACATTATTGAAGGAAATGTGGCTCTTAAAAACGAAAGGTGTGTGTTATTGCTTAACTGGAGAACTATTGCCAGACATCGTGCGTGGCGCACGAATGTGGTTCTCCGATTCTAGACTGTTTTACTTGCACCGGACCGGTGTCCATGCGGTCCTGTGAGCGTCCTGTGTTAGAAATACCTGAAGCCCCAGGTATCCTAAGTGCTTCTAGTTTTGGCCGAATAGGGAGCTGGCGCGCCAGGTGGATTCGTGGAACAGTCGATCCCACGAGGGCCTCTCAGTACTCGTTTAGGTACTCTCACGTGCCTTTGTGAATTTCTGCAAAGCATCCAAAATGTCATTATTCACCTTCTATTAGTACAAACAGTAAAGTGTTCTTTGCAGTTTTACTAACTGGGAGGGAGTTCGACGTTTTATTGGCCGATTCAAAAAGGCTTCTGGGAGCACAGCAAACGTACACCTACAGTACTCTTAAGTAGACTCTTACCTGCCTTTGAACTGGCGTCAAAAACTCTACAATAGGAATATTCATATCCATTTACTACACATGGAAATTACTCTGTCCTCTTTGCACTTTAACCTGTAGGGGACTATGCCGTCTCTTTCCAATTCACAAAGGCATGTAAGAGTACCTAAAAAAAGTACTCCTGTACGACTACTTCCCTTAACAAACAAACACGTAAGTAAATCAGGGATCACGGGAAGGATCGCAGTATATGGTCGGGCCAGGCTGGGAGGAATCGATTCGAACCCTGACCATCTGATACTACAGCCGATAACTTCTCCACAAGGTCACACCTTCACTACAGTACCCCCATACCATAGGTGTTCATTCTGCAACTATAAGGATCCCAGGAAACCTGCAAGCGAGAGTTAAAGGGAAACAGCAGAGCGCACAATTCACCCGCAAAGTTGAGGGAAGTTGGATTCTCCTACTGGCAAGAGGAGACTCCTACAAACCAGCTTTGGGCAGCCTTTTCCCAAAGCTGAGCGTAGTGCGCCGGAGCAGTTCAGGTTAGAACCAAACTGTCAACCACAAACAGTAAATACCTGCTCAGCAACCTGTCCAATGGAAGTAATCCAGAGCAAACCAAGAGAAGACCCGAAGAAAGCTGACCTCGCTAACTGACCATGCACTCAAAGTAACCCATCGGGCAAACTTGTCCTTGCCCGGCCGAAAACCTCACTAATTCTCATCAGTACTGCGGGGGTGTATCCTACAGCCGTCGTATAAATGGCATTCTTATGTTTTGCATTATATATGATCGTTTAACGCTATGGTTTGTCGAACTAAGCGTTTTGCTACTTTCTTTTCTCACTGTCATCACTCGATACAAAAGACAAACGTGTTTTATTCTACGAACATTAAGCAAAAACCATTATAGAATGTAACTTAAATGTCCCAAGTTTGTATCTAGTAAAACGGGGTTTAATGACTTTGTGTCCCCTGCACGCTTTTTTAGCTAGCCCCGGGGCTGTGGAGATGCACCTGATATTATTCCAGCCCCGAGCCACGGTTCATGTGTTTGCTTCTCCTGCTGCACTTGTTCCTTTCCGCATTACCTCAGCACCTGATCTTGCAAGGGCTGCGTGTGCTGAGGATTGTGTGGCCGGGAACAAGCAGGCTCTTGTGCACCAGTACCCGGGCACCCTTGTGCCAAGTGGGCGAAGGCGCACCTTTGTGCACACTGTACTTGGGGATAAAGAGTGGGTTCCCACGCCCACCCTGCAGCCCCTTAACCGATGTGGAGAGAATTAAGCTTGTTAGACGGGGAAGGGTGTGGTGGGCAAGTCAACGAAAGGGGTGTGGCAGTGAGGCGTCAGGTGAGTGCGAAGCAAATGTGAATGTATGAAACCAATTCCTGTGTTTTACAAGTTAACTCCATGTGTACAAATAGGGATTTTTGAAGCTGACCCTCGTCGTTGCCCGAATTTCTTTATGCATGTAATGCTGGACACCATCAAACCGACAATTGTCTCATCAGAACACAGTGATCGACAGAGGCTGCAATCACTGTGCCGTGATATTGATATTGAGCTGCATTCAGTTTCCAGCAGTCCAGGAAGTAACATGCTAAGACTCAAGCTCTTTGTATGGCTCTCATGCCAACAACTACAGTTTGTAGGCGGTCACCTGTAAACAACTACTTATCAATTAGCGACAAACAGAAAATGAAAGGAGTCCGTGGAACTTAAAGTAGGAACTTCTGACGTTAAACCCTAAGTCCCGCACCACTAGTCCAGGCAAGGTTTCCTTCCAGCGGCAGATCGAGACTGCAGGGAAACAAACAAGTCATAACGAAACCTAAGAGCCGCGCGCGTGAGCTTCTACCGTAGACAGCTCACGTCGCGCGGCTTTTAGGTTTCGTTTTCCAAAGCGCATGGCAGAGTCGCGCTCGCACACATGCGCGCTCACGAGGTCAAATCCGAGACGGAAAGCACGTGCACCTCCCCTGTCCCATTTACAAAGCATACTAGAGGTCCCTTCGCTACGCTCGACCTAAAAAACACATACCGCGGTGAAGGGGTAGTCATCCTGCGGCCGGTATGTGTCCAAAGCAGCGGACATCTGAAAAGGAGCTCAGTCCACGAGGTAGGAGAGAGCGTAGCCAGCAGGAAACAGGAGCAGTTCTGAACGGGCCCTGCTGTCAGGCTGTAATACATTCCACCGGCGAGGGAGAATCCAAGTTCGTAAGGTGCCAGCATCAAAGTGCCCACAACCAAAGAGAACTCCCAGACAATGAGCAGGGAGGCCCGCAGCATGAAGGAAGCTGTCGGCGCCTTTGAAAATAAGGCAACAGTGCCATCTAGTGGCCGTTTTGCGCCACTGTAGTCAGGAACGTAAAACCTATAGTGTAAGTACAAGCCTGCAGCAGAAACCACCTGGTTACGGCAGCCTACAATCAGAGCCAATGACAAAAGAAACTGCAGTTACTTGGCACACAACAACTCGGCCCATACTCAGCCAATAAAAGATATGTGCCCCCTCCAGCCCTGATCACGAGAACAGCCTGTGAGGGCCACCTAGGTGTCAAGGTGAGACAGTCTCAGGAGAACACTGCCTTGTTCAACCATTACACCGGTACTGCACAACACTGCCTGCAAGTGAAGAAAGCAGCCAGAGTAAAGCACTGACAAAAGCCTCACATGGCGTTCCCAGTCCTGTTCTACCTGTCTCAGCCCCAAGAACTCAAAGCTGCCTCAACAAGGATAAGGCACCGCCAGAGGAGAAACAAAGAGAGAGGGAGCAACACTATCTACGAGAGCAGCCCACTTGTGAGGCTTGGGTAGCAACAGGAAAGGACAATAAAAAAAAAAAAGAGAACCTCACGGACATCCTGCCAAAGGGTTTTAGAGGGGGAGAGACTGAACCTCTGAAGAGAGTCCCTGCCAAGCCCGAGGTGATAGTGCAAATGAGAATCTACGAACGGGAATGGCCCCATTCAAGGACTGCTACTCTTGGGCTCAGCACAACTCCACTGACCCCCTCGAGAAGCCCAAAGCGGCGCCAGCCCAGAAACGAGAAAAGTAGCCAAGAGCAGCCAAGCTTAAGAAGTCAGCCAGCCTCACACGATATACAAGAAAAACGTGCAGAGAAGACGCAAACCCCAGTGCCTATCTTTCGCTACCGCAATCGAAGAACATCGCACCAGCTGCTCGAAACAGGCACACCAAGTGCCAGAAGAAGACGGAGGGCACCACGTCAGAAGCTCGCAGGAGGCAGCGCCAGTGAACCTGATGCACAAGAAAGTGCACAGGAGACAGAGACATCTACACAAGGAAGCACTGCCGAACGCAGGTAGTGGAGCATCCACGCCTCCACCGCCGCATCGAAGCCCCGCAGTGAGCCGAAAGCAACGCAAAGTGTCCTCCCTCGCACCGCCTCTCGACGAAGCTGGCAGTAACCCGCGACAGGCAAGAGAGGAGTCGCACACTCCATGTGGCAGGCCATCACAGCAACAGGCACTCCGACAACCTGCGACACGTGCCCGGACGTCACATCACCCAGCAAGCAAGGAGCACGTCACACCAATTGACCAGTCTGGACAAGCACGCCTAAACGAAGGCGGAAGCGGCACCACCTCGAGATCCAAACGCACGCCCTCGAAGAAGGAAGAGTTTGACAGCCCTGTCACCCCGAAATCGGATGAACACAGGTTGGTCGAATAGACCAACAAAGGGAGAAGACCGAGGATCCATACAGCAAGCCAGGAGCACACCCTGACACATCCGACAGCCACCAAGGCGGCCTGATGACAGCACCAAGGATAACCACACGTAAGCTGCAGCAAGTGCGAACCGAGTCTGATCCCACCTCTTCCCCAGGTGAGCGTCAATCGGCGTCCCTGGACACAGGCTCAAGGGAGAACCAAGAGTAAGTCGCAGCAAGTGCAAACTGAGTCTCACCCAACGCGTCCCCAGGTGAGCGTCAATCAGCATCCCTGGATACAGCCTCAAGGGAGAACCAAGAGTAAGCCGCAGCTAGCGCAGACCGAGTATCATCCCAAAGTTTCCCCAGGTGAGCGTCAACCGGCGTCCCTGGATACAGCCTCATGGGAGAGCCGAACATAATCCGCAGCAAGCGCACACTGTGTATCATCCCAACGCTTCCCGAGGTGACCGTCCAACCCAGAGTGTCAACAGTCTAAGTCAAACGGCATCCCTGCTACTGACTGCAGATGCCATGGGTGAAGATCGGTATCGAGTGTCTTTTCCTCACACCGCCTCAAGACGGAGTCAGCAGTGGCCGCAAGCCAGGCAAGAGAGGATCCACACACTCTATGTGGCATGCCATCACTTAAACTTAACCTCAGCCAGGCGGAGGCACAGGGCTGCCAAGTCCCTCCTGACATCCAACTCTCCCAGCAAGTCACCACCACCGGTCATCCTGAGTCACCACATGGCTGGCACCCGCCATCACGCCAGCCATCAGCACATGCGTCAAACACCACTCCAAGAGTATCGATGGACTGGAGTCACCAGATGTTGACACACCAGCTGAGAAAAGAGACCAGAGGCTACCTGTGACCCGGGCACACCCTAGAACTGCGGTAGCGAGATCAAGCATCGACCAAGACATCTCCACCCTAGAGGGTTGCGCGTGCGACCAAGTAACGGCTCCTCAGAGGTCCAGCAGCTGCACCCAGTCGGCACACAAGCGGCCCCAGTGTAGCCTTCCTGCAGTCCCGCAGCAACCCCGGCAACGGGCCTCCCCAGGCGGAAGAGTGAAAAGAGACTTTGCCCCACCAACGGGTCATCGGTTGCAGCAAAAAGTGTCCACAGAGACAAGTGATCAGGCAACACCTCCACAAACCGTCACCATGAACTCCATCCATGCTCATGACGCATCCCATTGAAACAACTGTTTGAATTCACCACGGACCATCACCGATGTCGACAAAAAGGAAGTCCTGCAAGACATGTCAGCACAAGTGAACTGTTGCTATGCAGCGGACATCTCCAAGCCAGGTAAAACTACGAGTGCCAACCAAGAAGATCCTGCTGCAGGCAGAGTCATCAGCCCACGTCTGGCGTCTTCCTACTCCCCGTCTCAGAAGACTGATGGACCCTGTGGTGTTTTAGTTAATTGTTTTGTCCCCACAGGTTGGACTAACATTTTGTTTGTTCTTTAAGAAAGTTGGAAAGGAATGTAGTGTCCTGCGGGACACGTTCTAGTGTCCTGCAGGAAGCTGTAATCCCAGCCACTCCCCTGAGGACTGGACACACTTCACCCCACACCCATCCATCACAGGTGTAACGAGTGACGTGGCCCCAGCTAATAAAAGGGCCCGAGTGCACGTGCTCGCGGCTAGTTAGTACACTGTGTCCGTTATTTATATGATGTGGGCCTGAGGCCCAACATCACAATGTTGAGTATGTACCAGTGTATTGGAAACATCTGAGGCGTAAGCTTACGTTCACTTTATGCAAAAAGAATGCATCCTAGCACTCTTGCATCCATTTTTTGCCCGCAAACCAGCTCCTTACACCGTGGGGAGGGGTGGGGTGGGATGGGGGGACGCCTTTGATTAAACAGATGAATAATAACCCTCGAAGTGTCCCAGGCAGTTCAGGCAAGGGAGTGGCAGATACGGGTCGGGAGACCACGGGGCCAGAGCAAGGAAGCTTGGCTAGGGAACCCCCTCCTTCCCAGCCTGTGTGGGACGGTCTGTTAATAGTTGGGAGGACCTCCAGCCAAGAATAGCACTCGAGAGCTTTTATGAATGGAAGGTGCCTCCCTGCACGCCTCGGGCGGGGCTATGACTGCATCCGAGCCCCGGTACAGCTGATTCAGCTGTGGCGCGGGCACCGTACCGGCCTGCTCCACCCAAAGAAAGCGACCCACCTTCGGTTTGGGGTGGTTTTCTGGCCACATCACCCAGACTTCACTAAAGAGACGCCCGGTCGATACCGAGGCAGGGCTGTGGTGGGAGGCACCCTCTGCGTGCTCCGCCTACTTTAGTGTACCGCATGCTCCTCCCGACGCCTACTGCGATCCTGCTCTCAGCTGCGCCTGGGATAGCGTAAACCCGTAGGGGGAGGAGGGTGTGTTTACCTTGAAAGCGCCGGCCTCTGTGCTGGTCCCCACCCAGTGCCCGCCGGGGGGTCCTGCGCTCTCATCTTCACACTCCAGGGTCTCGAAAGCTCCGAAGTATGGGGGACGTGTCACCCACTGCAGTGTTCCAGCTTTAAAATCTGTGCTCACGCGGCGGCATAGTGGGGCACTCACCCGTGGTGCCATCCTGCGCCTCCCACATTTGCCCAGAATCACAGAATGTGGATGCGACCCGAGGCTCGAACCCTGGTCTCCAGCACCAAAGTCAGCAGTCTAGCCAACGGACCACATCCTCTCCCCCTCCTCTCGATGTCATTGCCAGTACTCTAGATGTCACGTTGTCCAGAAACATGCTAAATGCCTCCTTGCTTGTTCTGCACAAACATGAACTACGGATGAAATCACAACTCATTAAAGCTGTGGTGCTGATGAAAGGCTGAGTAACTCCACATCTTTGGATGGCGAGTGCGACCATCCGATGGTCGAGCATTCAAGACCTGTTGTATATACTTTAGTATTTCGTTAATATATACTTATATGTGTATGTACTTTGTGGGCTCTGGAGATCAGTCCTAGGACTAGTCTGCTTCCGCTTAGGGACTTTTTTTTTGTTCAACTGCCTCTATTTAACTGTCTTGATAGAAAACGACCAGCAAAGGTCAGTAAAATACCAGAATTGCTTTCTGCTGAGAGACTTTATTTTATTTATTTTTATTTCTGGCAACTGCCTCTATTTAACTTTATTGATAGAAATCGACCAGCAAAGGTCAGTAAAATACCAGAATCACTTTAGCATTCTCTAGATTCCAGTCCAAAGGCCAGCTTAGATTCCAGTCCACAGGCCAGCATAGTTGACCAACTATCTGGCACCCCACTCCCCCAAATTGCTAACTGGAAGGTCATATCCTGCCTCTGAAGCCCCCCAACCATGCCAGCAGATTCTCTAACAGGATTTCATTACCTACCTTAGACAAGTGGACATCGTCTTTCAAAAAGCACGGCTCCCCCCTGATACACCTGTGGGCAATAGTCTGTAAATGAGGAGATCTAAACAACCTCTCTATCTTATTGTTGATCCTCCTCACTGAGTGATTCAAAGCCTTTGCAGACTCTTTCCCCCCTCCATTGAAATCTGGGTGCCATCTGTGACCATACTATGGTGCGCCGCTGGCATGTCTTAGCTAACCAACCCACCTCAGTGATTATAGCTTCCACTAGCCCCCTTCTACCCAGATTTACCAGATCATTCCCTCCCAGGTGTAAGATAATGATACTAGGGAGAGCCCCACCCTTACTCAACAGGTCCCTTAAGAAACCCCTGAACTGACTAAAGCGGAGACCCCCTTTTCCATGCAATGACACCCTAAAACCGGCCTGCTCAGCTCTGTGCTTGTAATTTCCTGAAGAGAAAAATGCATTCAAACGTCTCACATATGAATGGCCAATATTCCAAACAACATGTAGTCCTGGTTCTTGTGGATGTGCACGTCTTTCTATTGAGTGTAGCTGATGATGTGCCGCCGCCAGTTTCCCCCCGCGTGACAGGCTTGAGAAACTGTAAATGTAAGCAGAGAAGGAACATGCATCAGTACTTGCGCAAAATGCCCCACTCACAGCATGTGCAGCAGCACATAGCGCTTATAACAATTGGAGGACCACCTCCCAATACTTTTAACATTGCTGCTGTGAAAACCACTCGCTGTCGCCTCAGTGGCAGCCCTTATTCTGAAAGAATGAGTTCCAAAGCAACTAGGATCCAAACCTGCCTTCTGTACTGCCATATCCATGACTCTCTTAAACTGAAACCTGGTGAGCGGGGTACAATCAGCATGAATTAACAACGCCCCCCCTCCTTGTACCAGGTCACGGTCCAGTACTACCACCTCGCCACGGGCTTCTTGATTGGTTTTGGATTTCCTAATGGATATCAATAAGGCATCGCCTTGCACCTTTGCAAGTTCTAACTGCAGACCGCCATGCACATCCTGTTTATTCTGAGCCACCAATTCCCCTATCCTAAAAGCACCATAAAAGGCTAGTGAAAAAGCAGCTCTGAATAGCAAGGCTTCCCCTGTAGTGCTGCATATAACGTTGAGCCGCCAGTAGAGATGTTAGCAGCTCTACCCCTATTGGACGTCTCCTGTCTGGTGCTAACCCGTGGAGGCATTGCCACCCTTTCAAGGCTTTCCTAACTGTAAAACTGTTGGTGGGGTCTCCCCTGTCCCTAGTTTGCGCGAAGAAAGAGATTGCTGCCACATGCCACCTGGCTGCAGCCGCTGAGCTCCCCTCTTCATTTAAAGCACCTAAGTAAAGCAGGAGTGCCCCTGTGTCGTGCCACTTTTCTGCCCAATCCTTTCCCAAGAATGCACAATATGCCCCAAATGCACCTTCATACGCTTTCCTGGTCCTAGGAGCTAGGCTAGCTGCCACGAAGTTCTGTAGTTGGGGGCACCAATCTGCCAAAGTACTTCTGGGAAGGATGGTGGAGTCGTTTCTGCAAAGGGTAGGTGTTCCCTGAAAACCTGCATCTTGAAGCGAGAGAGTGCATCAGCAGCATTATTCAAGACCCCTGGCACATGTTTAGCTTTAACCCCTTCGATGCTTGTGACGGAACCGTTCCGTCATCAGTCACGGCTTTGCTGTGCTGATGATGGAACGGTTCCGTCACGACCGCACCCTGTTCTGGAATGTCCAGCACAGGGGCGGAATCGGCGCCGCACGGAAGCGGTTAAACTGCATGTTCAATTTCATACATAACAACACTATCTCTTTCAACAGGCGGAGAATCATTTTACACCGTGCTGCCTGTTGGTTGATGCATTCGACTACAGTCATATTGTCCGACCAAAACACCACTGATTGATTACGCAGACATTCAGGCCACACTGTTAATGCAACTCAGATGGTAAATAGTTCCAAGAAACCAATGTTGCCTGTCACCATTCTCCACCCACCAGGCTGGCCAATGTGGAGCCACCCACTCATTACCGAGTATAGCACCGAATCCCACACTACCCACAGCGTCAGTCCATAAACCTAACTCCGCAGAAGTAGTGGGTGGACCGGGCCACACTACCCTGCCGTTGAAGTCCTGCAGGAATGCCATCCAAATCCGCATGTCCTGCCTAACCTCAGCCAACAGTCTTGTGTGGTGGTGTTTTTCTTGGAGACCTGCCATGGCCTGGGAGATGGAGCGGGAAAATGGTTGTGCCATTGGTATAACTCTCAGAGCAAAATTCAACTGTCCTACCATCTGTTGTAGCTGATGCAAGGTCACCTTATCTTTTGCCAGACATTGCTGCAATGCTGTCCTGAATTTCTTAATCTTGTCAGCTGGTAACCGAAAACAACCTTGGACTAAGTCTAACTTGATGCCCAGGAATTCTATCGTAGTTGTTGGACCTACTGTCTTTCCTGGTGCCAGGGGAACCCCAAAAGCCCGCATGAGCACGCAAAATTCCTGCAGTGCCCACGCACACTCCCGGGAGCCCGCTGACCCCAAGATAAGAAAATCATCCAGATAGTGCATGACAAACTGATGCCCTGTCGCCTGCCTAAAAACCCATTCCAAAAATGAACTGAGTTTTTCAAGGTATGCGCAGGAGACAGAATACCCCATGGGCATGCACATATCCATGTAGAATTTATCCTGAAACTTAAAACCCAGGAGGTGAAAATCCAATGGGTGAACCGGCAACAAGCGAAAAGCAGACTCAATATCAAATTTTGCCAGCAGAGCACCATGGCCCAGACCCCTTAGCATCTCCACCGCCTGGTCAAAGGAAGCATATTTCACACTACAAATCTCATCACTGATGGCGTCATTCAATTAATTGCCCTTAGGTGGCGATAGATTATGAATCAACCTGAACTCCCCACCCTCTTTTTTGGGGACCACTCCCAACGGGAAGCAGACAAAATTGGGTACAGGGATGCAATCAAATGGCCCAGCAACCCAAGCGCAGTTCCTTTTCAATCTTTGTTGCTGCCACGCCTGGATTGGTCCTAACAGAGAGCTGATTGTTGCATTCAGGTATCCCTACATAGTCAAATGCAGGGATCCTAAAACCATACATGAAACCTTCTCGCAATGTCCTAGCAGTGGAATGATAAGGGTACTTTTTCAACCAAGGGGTCATAGCCGTTACATTAATGGGTGAGTGTGCCATATGTTGTGCCCTCACTTCACTCCTGTTTCTTCCTTCCCTTATATCCTGCTTTCTTGAGACATTTGGACTCTGGGTGAGATGGGTTGGCACAGATAGAGCATACATGTCTGAACTTGCACGTGCCTGGGGTCCTGGTGCATGTAATCCGATTAAAATCCAAACATGTCTCCTTCCATCCTCCCCCGCTACCTGGACTAGTGGCAGGGCCCGTGGTTTGGGGTGGCCGAAAGGGCTGGAAGGATTGGACTGCCTGGCCCCTGTTAAAGGACTGTAATGGGTTAGTAGATTGCACTGGGCCAAACTGATCTAACCACGAGATTGTGTCAACGCGGTCCCAGGAAAGGGATGGGTCAGATGTCTTAGCCTTCCTAAAGTCTTTGTCGTACTCTTTCCACCCTATGCCCCCATACTTGTCATGAACCTTAGTAATCCTACTCTGGTAACATCACATCTCTGCCTGAATGTTAGGAAAACTTTCAGCCATCACTGCCATGAATACTGAGAAACCTCTAATCCAGTTATTCAAATTCTCCTCAAACCTGTATTTCAACAATTCACTCGCCCATTCTCTAGGGAGCATCCAGTCCTTCTGTTTCTTTGCTTCCTCCCTTTCTCTTTCATCCAGGCGCAAAGAGAACATGCTAAAATAACTACATGACCATATAATTTCTTTCACCTCTCGAATTACATGTCTAGCCAAATTCTCCCTCCCGGTACGTGATTCACCCACACCCAACAGTGGCAATGTCACCTGCTTACTTACTGAAGCCGCTCCAGCTGGCTCCGTCAACTTCTCCTTCGCCAAACTGTTCACTGGCACTTTCTTGTTGGTTTCAAGTGGAGAGACCCCACCGGTTGGTTTGGAAATAGAAGGAGTACCCAGCCCGCCACCAGACGAACCCACAGGTGTTGCAACAAACTGAGCCACCATCCTCCTTGATTCCGCCAATGGGTCCTCTCCTATTTCTTTAGCCCCGACCGATGTCGACAACATCCCCGCCTTTCCTAACCAAGGAAAAACTGCAGCGAACTGTGCCACTAAGTCCTGTGGAACCGGGGTTAGAGCCTGCAGGGACGTCCTTTGGGTGGCCACCCCCCGTGGCCACTGAATTCTTCGCGGCGCTTCCTGCCGGAACCAACCCCTGCAAGAACAACCATGGCCGGGGCACCTGACGGGCTTCTTCCCAGAGAGACCACCCCTGCAGGAACCAGCGTGACTGGGGCACCCAGAGGAACACTCCCCAGAGGAACCACACCCGATGGACCGGGTACCTCCCCTTCACCCCTGGGCTGAGGGCCTGGCACCGGTGTTTCTGGCATACTCTTTTCTTTTGTAACCCTTTTCTTGGGCCTAATCCGCTTAGGAAGGGGGGGCTAATTCTCCCCTGGGCTTGGGGGGCACTATGGTTCGTCTAGGCCTCACCAAAGCCTCATCTTGACCCTCTACCCTCTCTCTGAGATCAGCAACCCTCTGCCCATAGCTTATCAACTTTCTTCCATCTCCTATCCATAGTCACCATTTTGCGCATCATTGTCTCCATCATGTATTCCATGCGAGAGCGCTTCTCACCACGCTTTGCCTTACTGGCCATAGCTTCTAACCAATTACAGGGTTACTTTGAACGTGCTGGTCACTAACACCACGTGCACAAAGCTAAACCGCACTTAAGTAATTTCAGTCTATCAATGAAAGACACCCCACTGTATTTTCGGCCTGGTACACTGTCCAGGTCCTTACCTTACTACTGTTGGAGGCACACAAACCGGCCGTAAGTACCCATGCAACCAGAGCAGAGCCACACCAGCGAATCCGGTGGGTTAGGCGAGTAATCTTATTCCGTGCGGCTCACAGAAGCGGTGGAGTGCAGGCCTGTCAGTGTCCCCTTAAGCGACTCTGTTTGCTGCACCGGATATTCCCACAGAGATGGGCCTTTTCGTGCTCTTGACCCGTTACTTTGAACACTTCTTATGCTTGGTTTCTTTACTCAGTACAAGGAAATAGATTAGGTGAAGCCCGCCCCACCCACTGGTCAGTATCCCTTAGAAATTAAAAGCGCCTCAAAAGTTGCACATGTGCCACACCAAATAATAAGCAATACTATACTGTGCCCAACTTATGTACCGGAGCGCTTGGGTACTATAGACCTTTAAATATATTGCGCAAAATTGCAGCCGCGGTATTTGTTCTTTGTTGTCACAGAATGCTGAGCTCACACCAATGATCAGCATATGTGATGCCCCAACCTACAAAAACGCTGCTTATAAGCAGTATGACACAGCGGTTGTTAGATTAAAATACGAGAGTGCTGCCCGCCGTACACCGTGTGTTTTAAATAAGCTGCTACACCGCGCCTTCACCAACAGCTGATTCACCAATGATCAGCACATATGATGCCCAACCTACGAAAGCGCTGCTTAGAAGCAGTATGACACAGCGCTTGTTAGATTAAAATACGAGCGCGCTGCCCGCTTTACACCGTGTGTTTTAAATAGGCTGTTACACCGCGCGATTCAAGTTCTCAGCTCGCGCCTCAGCCCCCTATTCAAACAACAGTTGATCTAATGCCGTCCGCCCGGCACTTACCCAGATATGCGGGGACACACGTTTTCAGGAACCACTGTCCTTTCTCCAGCCCCTACCGCGCTTCCTTGTTTACACACCGGTCCGGTCTCACAAAAACTTGCCGCTCTGCTCCGTCCGCTTTGGGTAATCGCGTCCTCCTGCGGGTTCAAACCCGAGAAGATCCACGAAGCGCCATGCGGTCAGGCTCCTGCTACGATTCCACCTGCAGAACAAGGAGATAAACAACAGGGGAGGTAAATGGCAACAGTCGCTCTGCCTCGAGACCTCCGATGCCGATGGTCCCGCGGCGCAGCTCCGAGTCGGTAAAGACCTTCCAACGAGAGAGACCTGCAAAGAAAAAGGGAAAACAATTGTAGCCTCTTAGCAAGGCTGGTGCGGCAGGCTGGGAAGCAAAGAGCCAAGAGACAGACTCCTGCGCTCCCCAGCCTTTCAAACTACTCACCCTGCCAGGCCGGTTCTAACCAGCCTGGCGTTAGCCCATCGCGTGACCCGGAAGTGATTCCCATCTCTTCCGGGTCACGCCCAGGACCCAGGACCAATGATGGTTGAGGCGTGCCTGTCGCGTCCTCACCGTGCGTGACAGGCTTGCCTCTCTGGTCGTGAGGGGCCGGCATGCCCGCCATACTTTTGGCGTGGCCGATGCCGGCCCCGCCTTTCTCGTCTTGTTGTTCAGTAGTCGTGGCCCTTGATGTACATAAGATGGCCAGAAGTGGCACCTGCTGTTCAGTGCCCTGTTAGATGCATGTTTGCACAGTACTGAGCGTTGATCACAGCTCTGCCTTTAAATGTTGTGCGGTCTCATCAAAACATGCATAGAGTACCTGTGCTTGGAATATGGACTGAAGTCTCTTGAGGAAGACTGCCTGCTATGCACAATATTGTGGGATGTGCTTCTGTGCCACTGCACATTATACCGAGAGTTTTGTACTCATTTGGTATACTTTATCACAACTAGCAGCCATTCCATGTTACTGTATGCTTTAGAGAAAGTACATGGCGAAGGCTGCACTACAAAATACCCAGTAACTTACCTTTACTAATAATGTATCAAAATCATGAATGCATTCTGTGAATATTCTTGCTACTTGCACTGATGGATGCATAAAGATGGATGCATAAACTCAGTTGTACCAGTGGCTTAGAGCAAATGTAATTGTGTTTGATGCAAACGCTGTTTATGTTTATAAATAGACATTGTCAAGGAGCCTAAAGTCCCATTGGAAATTTTACTTACAAGGCAGACAAGCATTTACAATGCAATAGGTCTCGCATTTACGCGAGTTTGAGCTATTGATATTGCAAATAACAATGCATTTTTTGGGGTTTTGTTTTTAAAACCTAAATAAAGGCATTGTTATTTACAATGCCAATAGCTTTAACGCGCATAATTTAATTTAATTTAATTGTGGGTTTATATAGCGCTAGAATCAACTCCCGGAGGAGTATCTCCGCGCTTCGACCACTGGGGAACCCGTCCTGGCTCACCCTGAGAGATGGTCCCTAATGGGTATCTCTAAGGTGCGACCAAGCATCCCCGGCGGTCTGGGGGGCCGTTGTGAAGATGAGGCAAGCTAATGCCTAGAGTTGCCGAGTGTGGTCCCTGACTGGAGTAGGCACCGAGGCGAGAATTATCGAGCCCGCTGACCCTGGTCCACGACCCAGCCGCGTCGGGAATCGAACCCTGGTCCCGGGCCGTCCTCTGCTTACGGGTCTGCCGCCTCTAACCAGTGAGCCACACCACTCCATACATGCGAGACCTATTGCATTGCAAATGTTTGTTCTTTCAGGCTGCACATTCTCTCCTGTTCTTTGGTGATCTCCACTGGGCTCATCTGCTGGATTGCAGAGTTAAATTCTTGGGTGGTCATGAATTTTCGTGCCTAGGGGTCATTAGCTGGGCACAAGTCCTAAAAAAAGAAGTGGGGGGACTAACCTAGTTAATCAGTATGCAAGTGGCATCACAGCGCGTGACATCCCAGTGCGTGATATTGCGGCGCGTGAGGTGCGTGACATCACAGCGTGTGACATCACAGGAAGTGGCATCACAAGAAGTGACATCAGATCTTAAGCCTCCACATATATGTTTAGCAGGTGTATCATGACTACATTTGAACACATTTCGAGTATACTTGCAAACCCTCCTGATTTAGGCAGAAGATTCACACTTTTTTACGCTACACATAAAGCAATGTTGCCTTTTGTCAGTGTAAACTTTCTCTAGCCATAGTGCTTTAAAAGAAAAAATTGTGATATTTAAATTATTATAACGCCTCCTCAGGGGTAGTAAGCGCTATATAAATGCTATTTATGTTGTGCAAATACTGAGAAAGATCAACACATCTGACGAGTGCATGCATATCTCCTAAAAAGGGACTGAACAAAGTGAAAAGCTGCCTCTGCTAAGTATGTGTGAAGAGCTAACAAGATGTAAGCCTCTGTTCTCTTCCAGGGGATACTCATCAATAGTCATAAGCACTGAATAGTCCCGCCCACATGCGGGACCCCGGAGCAATAGCCAATAATATGCATATATCTACATATATATATATATATATATATATATATATATATATATATATATATATATATAAATACGCATAAAATAACCATATATATAGATAATATGCATATACATATACCTATGCAGCCCAACATAACCACACTAGGCTTAAAAACTGCCATCATTGCCTGTAAAATCTTTACGTTTGTTAAATAAAGACATATAATTACACTATATGATAATGCGAAGAAGAAAGCACTGCCTTGGTTTTCTTTGAAACACACAACCTTTATTTTCAAAGGTAAAAACAGGCAGGATCATAGAGGCAGCTTTAGCCTAGATAGGCTGCATTGTAACAACAGAAAAATCTGGCGCCGTGCCTTTAAGACCTCTGTGAGCCTCCAGGCTCCCATTATGCACCACAGGTGACAGTTAGGTCAGTTCTTTTTTCCGGCTCCTTCTGTGAGGATCCTGGAGCATTGAGCTCGCCAGTTGGTGATATATTTTCACTTTCTTCTGGTTTTTCTCTAATGTTTTCGTCTTTACTCGACGTCTTTAGTCATTATCTGACTAATCCTTAAATTTTTTGCTGTTTTTTGGCTATTTTTCCCGTCACAATGCCGGCCTTATTTGTTAAGTGTCCGGCCTGTGGTAAAAAAAATGGCTAAGTCAGACCCTCATTCGGTCTGTGTAGCTTGTCTACCATCTTCTCACAAGCCAGAACTCTGCTACCACTGCAGCAAACTTTCAAATAGGACTTTGAGAGAGAGAGAGAAGAGCAGGCTTCAGTCCCTGCATGACAGAGAAACTGTGAGTGGAAGAGAAGAGTTTCATTCCAGGAAGCCTTCTTCTCAGCATAAAGAGCGCAAGGACAGAGTGGAGAAGAGAAAACATCGGTCTCCTTCAACTTCGAGGGACAGATCTTCTTCCAAGGTACCTGTGTGCTCAAAATCAGCATCGAAATCACCGTCGCGGCATACGTCGATGTCGAAGCATCCCTCGCCGTCGAAGAAGAATTCGCCATCGAAGCAAGGTGAGAAGCGACATGAGTGTAGGCGGTCCCGGTCTGGCTCGCCTACGACTGCAAGAGGACGGGACTCGACGTCGTCTCATCGTCGTCGACGGTCGCCGTCGAGAGGCTCGGATCATCAGTCAAGGTCGCCGTCGAGAGGTGCCATGACGTCGACGTCGAACCGGGCAGTAGAGGTTTCGACGTCGAAGAGCCCCAGTCATGCGACGTCGAGGCACACGACGCCGAGAAAATCATCGCCGTCGAAGCGCCCGACTTCGACGCCGAAGAGGCAATCGTCGTCGAGGAGGTCGCCGCCGAGGAGGTCGCCGCCGAGGAGGTCGCCGCCGAGGAGGTCGCCGCCGAGGAGGTCGCCGCCGAGGAAGTCGCCGCCGAGGAAGTCGCCGTCGAGGAAGTCGCCGTTGGAAAAATCGACGTCGAGGAGGCTGTCGTCGACGTCTCCAGCAGCAAAGAGGCCTAGAACGGTGTCCAAAGACCGGTCTAGAGTTTCTATTGTGTCTTCCGGGAGTCCCTCTTCCTCCCCTGGGCTGCAGATTGTACAAATCTCTCCAGAGCCCTCAAGAGCACCTTCACCTACAGGGGCTAATATTTCGCCACGATGGCTGGGGGAGATCAGAGACTGGAAGATAAGAAGAATTAACCTTCCAAGGTCTTGTTCCAGGTCTCCGGTGTCTGTAAGACTTGCTTCAAGATCAAGGTCACCTCTTGTACAGGTGGTACACTCTCCAAGAAGACGTGAGCGTACTCCTCCAAGAAAAACTCCATCGGAGAGGAGGCGAACTTCACCCTCGCCTAGGTCTTCGCGTCGTCACTCTTCTAGAAAACGCGATGCTAGATCTTCGACAAGGTCTTCAAATTGAAAGAGGAACTTTTCGCCAACGCTGTCATCAACTCCTCCGAGTTTCACCGATTGATGACGTTATTACTTTTAATGAAGTTCTCTGTCGTGGTGCAGCGAAACTTAACATCGAGATGCCTGTCTCTACTACCAAGACGACTGTCATTTTCGAGACCTTACATCAGAAGATGTCATCAAGGCCATTACTTCCTCTGGTTCCAGGTCTGTTGGAACCTGCGGAGCACAAGTTCTTGACTCCTGCATCTTTGGGAGCGGTTCCTTCACGGATCGCAAAGAAATATAAGGCTCCGGACACTGATCCTTTATTTCTGAGGTCTGAGCCACAAACTGATTCAGTCATCGTCTCAGCGGCTCGTAAGAATCAGACAGGAGCGGCATCATCCTCTGTGCCTCCTGATAAGGACAGCAAAGCTATGGACTCAGTAGGAAAGAAAATGTGTGCCACTTCTGCTTCCTACATGAAGGTTGCCAGTGCCTCTGCTTTACTGGGTCGCTATGACCGCGCATTATGGGATTCCTTGTCTCGGTTTGCAGAAAAGCTTCCAAAAGAAGACAAGCATGAATTTTTGGAAATCCTTCATGAAGGTGGGCTAGTGGCTACCAGGTGATTAGCGCAGCTGCAGATGCTTTTGACCTGTCTACACATGGCTATGCCCATGGACTCTGTGCAAGACGCTCAGCTTGGCTAAGGCTTATGGGTCTTAAACCTGAAGCGCAACACCGAATTCTTAATCTGCCGTTCAATGGTAAATCGCTCTTTGGGTCTCATGCTGACGATGAGATGTCACGAATGAAGACGGAGCTCGATACGGTGAGAGCTGTTGGTCTCGATAGAGAAAGGACAACTTTAAGAAAAAATACCATCCTTATGATCGGAGACAGAACCAGCAGAGGGTTCAAACCCCTCAATGGTCGTCACAGCAGAATCAGGGAAGATCTCAGTTCTCCCAGCGTCGTCCTGGTAGAGGAAGAGGGGGCATTTCCAGGCAGTCTGCACCTGGAAACAAGCAGCAGCAACAAAAACAGTGAGTGCTTGCTTCCCCTGAGCCCGTTACCCACTCCGGTGGGGGGGAAGTGTTCGTTTTTGCCTGGACGAGTGGAAAAACATCACAAACGACAAATGGGTGCTGAATATTGTGCAAAATGGATATGCAATCAGATTCAAGTCTCCTCCACCTTACATTCCTCCTCAAAAGTCTGTGTTCCATCGACTTCATCTTTTGAAGCAGGAGGTGTCTACGTTAATCTTAAATAAAGCCATCGAGGAGGTCCCGAGGACACAGCGTCGGCAAGGCATTTACTCCCGATACTTTCTAGTTCCAAAGAAAGGTCCAAACAAGGAGTTCAGGCCCATACTAGATCTCAGGAGCCTCAATCAGTTCATTCGGCGAGAAAAGTTCAGAATGCTGGCGTTACATCAAATAATTCCACTTCTGCATCAAAAGGACTGGATGTGCTCCATAGATCTTCAAGATGCTTACTTTCACATCCCCATCGCCCCAAAGCATCGGAAGTTTCTAAGGTTCTGCATACAAACCAGCCACTACCAGTTCACAGTCTTCGGGCTAAAGTCAGCTCCTCGCACCTTTTCAAAGTGCATGGCAGTCGTAGCGGCTTTCCTAAGGAAGGGACATATTTTCGTCTATCCCTATCTAGACGATTGGCTGCTAAAGAGTGCGTCTCCGAGTCTGCTTCAGCAACATCTCACGTTCTGCATACATCAGCTGCAGAGGCTGGGCCTGCATGTGAACTTTAAAAAGTCTATCCTCAACCCCACACAGAGGATACACTATCTGGGCGCACTTCTGGATTCAAAGGACGCAAAAGCGTATCCTTCGGAGGAGAGACTATCCTCCATTCTCCTCAAGTGTCAAACCTTACTAAAGACTCATCGACCAACGGCCAGACAGATCTCGTCTCTGCTAGGGTCCATGGCGTCTTGCATCTTCCTCGTCCCGAACGCCAGGCTGCACATGAGACCTCTGCAGCAGTCGCTGGAGGATCAGTGGTCCCAGTTTTCAAACCGTTGGGAAGACTACCTCTGTCCGTGCGAATCTCCATTCGATGGTGGATGCAGCGGAGTCATCTGGTAGTGGGAGTGCCCTTTCAAGAGGTCATGCCCAGTCGATCGTTGGTGACAGATGCGTCCCTGCAAGGATGGGGCGCCCATCTGGGGTCCCTTCAAGTTCAAGTAGTGTGGTCAGAGAAAGAAAGGCTGTATCACATAAACATGTTGGAACTCAGAGCTGTCCATCTAGCTCTCAAGGCTTTCTTTCCAGCGCTCAAGTCATCCTCTCTGCTTGTTCAAACGGACAATACAACAACGATGTACTATCTGAACAAGCAGGGCGGAACGAGATCCAGACCTCTGTCGCTGGAAGCACAGGCAATCTGGAAGTGGCTTCTGGCTCGGGGTATGACAATTTCAGCTGTCCATCTGCCCGGTGTCCTCAACGTCCAGGCAGACGACCTAAGCAGACACTTCACAGAAGCACACGACTGGGTCTTAAAAGACGAAGTGATAAGAGATGTCTTCCAGGCCTGGGGGTCACCAGAAATCGATCTCTTCACGGACGCCGACAAAGCAAAATGCCGCGTCTTCGCGTCCAGGTACCCACAACGAGGGTCCAAGGGGAATGCTCTATGGATGGACTGGTCAGAGACATTACTCTACGCTTTTCCACCGATTCCACTCATTCCCTTGGTGATCAAGAAACTGTACAAGTCGAAGACAGACATTATTCTAGTGGCTCTGGATTGGCCTCGCCAATGGTGGTACCCGGATCTCCTGCATCTATTCAAAGTACCGCACAGGAGGCTTCCTTGCTGTCCGGATCTGTTGACGAGGGAGAACGGCAGGGTTTTCCATCCCAACCTGCCGTCCCTGAAGCTAGCAGTATGGTTCCTGAGTTCGTCCAGTATGGACATCTAGGCCTCTCGCAGGACTGTATGCACATTTTAAGAGAGGCAAGGAGAGCTTCTACAAGAAAGACGTATGCTTTCAAGTGGAAGCGGTTTTTCATGTGGTGTGCTGCTGAAGGTCATGACCCGATTCGAGGTCAGGAACAGGTACTGTTACCATACTTAATTTCTTTGGCCAAAGCAGGTTTACAGTAGTCCTCTATTAAGGTCCATCTGGCAGCAATAACAGCATATCAAAAGTTCCCTACCCAGGTGTCTTTTGTTTCAAATGCCAGTTGTGAAGGATTTTCTGGAGGGTCTCAGGAAAGTGTATCCTCCCGTGAGGGCTCCCTCTCCTCCTTGGGAGCTTAATGTGGTTTTGTCTAAATTGATGGGTCCTCTATTTGAACCTATACATAAGGCCTCCCTTCAACATCTGTCGTGGAAGGTGTCCTTCCTTGTAGCTATCACTTCTGCGCGCAGGGTGAGCGAGATTCAGGCCTTCTGATAGATACATCTGCCGTGTGGATTCCTCACCTTGTGAATATCCCCCTGCGTCAGCAACGTTCGGAAATTTTCTTCGTAGCACGCCGACGTGGGCGACGTCACAGGAGCACGGCATCGCGCGCGACTCCATCTGACGTCACCGACCCCATATCAGGTCCACGCCGGCGTGATGACGTCAGTTCCCTTTTTTCCGCGTCTTCGACGCTAACGGTTTTCGGGATCTTCTGAGATACTTAGTATCTATCTGTTATTTAGTTGTCACTGTTTCTCTTTTGCGACTTGTTTCTTCACCGAAGATGTCGTCGAGGAAAACAGGTTTTAAGCAATGTAGGTCTTGTGCCCGCATGATGTCCATCACTGACCCACATAAGGATTGTTTGTGGTGTCTTGGTTCGGATCACGACGTTAAAAACTGCAGTTCCTGCTTTAAAATGAACCCAAAGGCGCTTCGAGAGCGTGAAGCTAAACTACTTTTAGCGAAGGTAAAGCAGGATTCTGTAAGATATTCGAGGTCGACGTCGAGACGCTCGAAGTCGAAGCAAGGGTCTCGATCGAAGTTGAGGTCGGCGTCGAGATCCAGAGCGGGTTCGAGATCCAGAGCGGAGTCGAGATCCAGAGCGAAGTCGAGGTCCAGGGAGAGATCTAGGTCTAGATCCAAGTCGGCTTCAGGTCACGCTTCGAGTTCCTCGAGGAGAAAACATAAGAGGAGGAAGCACAGTTCAAAACATCATTCAGGGAAGGAATCCTCTGACTCAAAAAAAAGTCTCACAAACACCGTAAAGACTTTGTCTCTCCTTCTCCTGCTTTGTCAATCGAAGGGTCTCCGACTCCGGAGCCAGAACCGGATCCAGTTTCATTACATCCTTCGGAACATGAAGAGGAAGATGAAGTGATTCCTCAGACTCCGACTCCGATGGAAACTCCGGTGGATCCTGAAGGTCAGAGTGAACATGTGTCTGAACGACCTCCGTTGGAGCATCCGGTAGGTTCGTACCCTCCCTTTCCTGGTCCTGGTCAGGATCCCTCGCATTTTCTCAATGCGATGTTTGGAGTATATTCCAGGGCGATGTACCCCACTGGAGCACCTGTTGGTCCCATGGGTCCATTATCGTATAATTTGGGTATTCCTCAATCATACGCCCCAGCTCCATTTATGCCTTTTATGCCGGCGCCTCTTGCACCTTGGCTCGGTACGGCTCCACCGAGGTCCTCGACTCCGCATGCGGCTCCGCCGACTCCGGATCGACCTCGAGATCGAGGTACCACACCTGTCCATGAGTCTCATCCTGCTGCTCCAGCTCCTCGTTCGACGTCGGAACCGGCTCCGTCGGAGTCGTTACCGAATCCGTCGACTTCGATTCGATTGGAGTGGTCGAGACGAAGGGCTCAACGTCTTCTCGAACAAAGGGAAGAGGAAGATTCGGATGTGGAAGAAGGCGAACTTCCTGATCATGATGATGATTTTGAAGACCTTCGTGATGCTAGTGGTCTGGAGCTCTCTCCTGAGTGGGGTCTACCTTCGACTTCTGATGTTCCTTCTAGGGATGTGGCACCCTACCACGTGGTGATTAAGAAGGCGGCTGATCTTCTCAACTTGAAGCTGCCCACGGTTGAGTACAAGCCCAACATCCTCACTGAAGTCTTACACTCTCCTTCTTTCATTGTCGAACCTACGCTGCCTTTCACGGATGCCTTGTCGGATCCAATTAAAGAGATTTGGAAGAGGCCATTGTCTGCTCCTGCAGTTTCGAGAGCTATTGCGAGGCGCTATAGGGCAGCTCCTGATGACCCTGCATTCCTTTCTACGCATCCCTCTCCAGAAAGTCTTGTGGTGCAGGCGGCTTGCTCTAACAGGGCTGCGGGTTCTTTCCCTCAAGTGCCAGCTGATAAAGAATCAAAGAAATTAGATCAGTCTGCGAAGAAGACTTTCTCTTCTGGGAGCATGGCTCTCAAATCAACAAATGCTACTTGCCTTTTAGGTAGGTACGTGCATGCTCTAATGGACTCAGTTAAGCAATTATCACCTAAACTTCCTGAGGAAGATAGGAAGAACTTTAATGAGGTGATCTCTGACACTCAAGCTGCTGCACGTATGATCATTCAGAGTGGCATGGACACAGTAGATTCTGTTGCCAGAATTATGGGTTCTTCTATTGCGACCAGGAGGGCCGCGTGGTTGAAGTCCTCTGATTTCTCGGCGGATGTGCAGTCTACGTTGCTGGACTTACCTTTCGAAGGGACTGGCCTTTTTGGTAAAAAAGCTGATGTAGCCTTGGAAAGGTTTAAGGATGGTCGTGCCACTGCAAGATCTCTGGGTCTCCAGATGAGAGGGTCAACGACTAGAAAGTTCAGAGGATTTGGTAGATCTTCTTTTCGTCCCTTCAAACAAGGTCAGCAACAACAGCAGCAGCAGCAGAACCCTCTGTACAGGTCCTACAGAGGTAGACAGAAGGGTCGTGGACGTGGACGTCAAGTCTCCTCTTCCTCCACTTCCTCCAATAATACCCAACCCCCACCCGCATCAGCAAAGCAGCCCTAGATCCACCATTCTGGATCATGTGGGGCCAGTAGGGGGCCGGCTTACTCATTTTCTACGAGATTGGGAATCGGTTACATCAGATCTTTGTGTTCTCAATCTCGTAGAGAATGGGTATGCACTTCCTTTTCAGGAATTCCCTCCCAATTACCCTCCTTGCCAAGGTTATTGTTCAGAGGACCACCTGCTTCTCTTGCAGGAAGAAGTCCTGACTCTGTTCCGAAAGGGTGCAATAGAGGTGGTTCCAGAGCAGGAGAGGGGTCAAGGGTGCTACTCCCGGTATTTCTTGATTCCCAAGAAGGATGGCAGGCTTCGGCCGATCCTGGATCTCAGGATTTTGAACCTCTATCTCAAACAGGAGAAGTTCAAAATGCTCACCCTTGCTCAGGTTCTTCTGGCGCTGATGGAAGAAGACTGGATGGTGTCGATCGACTTGCAGGATGCGTATTTTCACATCCCCATTCTGAAGTCGCACAGAAAGTATCTCCGTTTTACGGTGGGATCGCAGCACTACCAATTTGCGGTCCTTCCGTTTGGACTTACTACTGCGCCTCGAGTTTTCACCAAGGTGATGGCAGTGGTGGCTGCGCATCTCAGAAGATCGGGGATACCTGTGTTCCCTTATCTGGACGATTGGCTGATCAAGGCGGAATCGCCGGAGAAGGTGCTCCATCATCTGCAAGAGACAACTCAGTTGTTGCACAGGTTGGGTTTTTCAATAAATGTACCCAAGTCTCACCTGGTGCCCTCCCAGCGCAACCTGTTCATAGGTGCGGTACTGGACACTACTGTATGTCGTGCATTCCCTCCACCTCAAAGGATTCTCGACATACAGGAGATGATTCCCTTATTCCACAATGGAGCGGTTGTTCCAGTCCTGAAGGTCCTTCGTCTGCTCGGTCTGATGGCTTCTTGCATTCTGTTGGTCAGTCATGCACGCTGGCACATGAGGGCACTCCAGTGGTGCCTCCGCAGGCAGTGGTATCAACACAACGGAGATCTCAGGGAGTCAGTGAGGATCTCCAGAGAAGCTGCAGCGGATCTGTCTTGGTGGGGCGTGGAAGGCAACCTGTCTCAAGGAAAGCCTTTTCATCTTCCCCCATCGGTGACCACGGTGATAACGGATGCATCCACTCTCGGGTGGGGTGCTCATCTGGGAGACCTGGAGGTCAAGGGCTTTTGGTCTCCAGAAGAAAGGTTGTTTCATATCAACCTTCTGGAATTGCGGGCGATACGTTTGGCGCTCAAGGCCTTCCTCCCTTCCCTTCGCGGTCGGTCAGTTCAAGTCCTGACGGACAACACGACCGCGATGTGGTACATCAACAAACAGGGAGGAGTAGGGTCGCAGTGTCTCTGCAGAGAGGCTCTGCGGCTCTGGTCCTGGGTTCAGGACCATCAGATTTGTCTGGTGGCAAATCATCTGGCCGGGGTTCTGAACGTTCGTGCAGACAGTCTCAGTCGGCAGTTCTCTGCCGACCACGAGTGGAGGCTTCACCCGGAGGTTGTTCACGACATCTTTCAGATGTGGGGGACTCCTCGGGTGGATCTATTCGCCACTCGCGAGAATGCGCACTGCCCGTCTTTCTGCAGTCTCCAGTATCCGATGCAAGGAGCCTTGGGGGACGCGTTTCAGTTGAGTTGGGGAAATCAACTCCTTTACGCGTTTCCTCCCATACCCTTGATTCCTCGGGTTCTGAGGAAGATTCGTCAAGACCGGGCCCAAGTCATATTGGTCGCCCCGGATTGGCCAAGAAGGGTGTGGTATTCGGACCTACTCCACCTCTCCTCTCACCCGCCGCTCCGTCTCCCTCACAGGGCAGACCTCCTCTCTCAGATGGAGGGGCAGGTTCTACACCCCCACCTCCAGACATTACACCTTCATGCCTGGAGATTGAACGGGGCAACTTGAGTTCTTTTTCTCTCCCTCACGATGTGGTGGATGTCATTCTCTCTGCCAGGCGCGACACCACTAAGTCCATCTACTCCTATAGGTGGTCGAAATTTGTTTCTTGGTGCAGGGAGAGAGATATTGACCCTTTGAAGGCTCATTTATCTAATATTTTACAATTTGCTCTTTATCTGGCGCAGCAAGGTTTGGCTGTGGCCACGGTCAAAGGGGTATCTTTCGGCCTTATCGGCGTTTCTCTGTTTGCCGGATCAGCCCTCTCTCTTTAAATCTCCGGTGGTTTTAAGATTCTTGAGGGGTCTCATAAATATGTTCCCTCCTACCCCTTTTATTGTTCCTCACTGGGATTTGAATCGTGTGCTGACCTTCTTAATGGGTTCTCCCTTCGAGCCCTTGCACAAGTGTCCATTGAGGCTTCTCTCTTTTAAAACGATCTTCCTCGTTGCAATCACCTCGGCAAGGAGGGTAAGTGAGCTTCAAGCTCTAAGTTCTAAACCCCCATTCCTGACCATTCATGCTGAAAGGATGGTTCTTAGGACCAGGGCTGCTTTTCTGCCTAAGGTGGTGACTCCTTTCCATCTTGGGCAGTCCATTACCCTTCCTACCTTCTATCCTCCCCCACACCCTTCCAAGGAGGAGGAGAGACTGCATCGCCTGGACCCTAAGAGGGCGGTGTCTTTCTATCTGGACAGGACTAAAGACTTCCGGATGGATGACCAGCTGTTTGTTGGTTTTGCTGGCTGCAAGAAGGGCAGAGCGGTGCACAAGTGCACTCTTTCCAGGTGGATAATCCTGTGCATTAAGATCTGCTACTCCCTTGCGGGTAAGGACCCTCCTGAGGGTATTAGAGCACATTCAACTAGAGCAAAGTCTGCAACTTCTGCTTTGTCTAGGGGTGTACCTGTTGAGGATATTTGCAGGGCCGCGACTTGGGCCTCCCTCCACACTTTCGCGAAGCATTACTGCTTGGATACCGAGGTGAGGAGGGATGGCCACTTCGCGCGCTCTGTCCTCCAAGACTTCCTGGTGTAGCAGAGTGGACGCCCTCCTCCGGGAGTGGGGACTGCTGTGGGAATCTATTCACAAGGTGAGGAATCCACACGGCAGATGTATCTATCAGAAGAACAAGTTACTTACCTTCGGTAACGCTTTTTCTGGTAGATACTATATCTGCCTGTGGATTCCTCACATGCCCACCCGCCTCCCCGTTGTCCACTCTGCTATACCTGGTCTTTCTGTGTATATGGTTTATACTATTGTATTGATTTTGTTCTATATGTACTGTGTACATTGTATATTTGCATATTTGCTATCGTTGGTCCGTCCGTGTGCCTCGAAGGCATGGAAAAAAGGGCGGAACTGACGTCATCACGCCGGCGTGGACCTGATATGGGGTCGGTGACGTCAGACGGAGTCGCGCGCGATGCCGTGCTCCTGTGACGTCGCCCACGTCGGCGTGCTACGAAGAAAATTTCCGAACGTTGCTGACGCAAGGGGGATATTCACAAGGTGAGGAATCCACAGGCAGATATAGTATCTACCAGAAAAAGCGTTACCGGAAGTAAGTAACTTGTTCTTTTGTGCTACAGAACCCTATCTCGTTTTCCATGCGAATAGAGTGGTGCTTCGGACTCATCCCAGATTCCTTCCTAAGGTGGTCTCGGATTTTCACATTAATCAGTCAGTGACACTACCTACTTTTTTTGCTAATCCGAGCTCTTCAGCTGAAAAAGCTCTACACTCCTTGGATTTGAAAAGAGTTTTGAAGTTTTACCTTGATAAAACTAAGAGTGCTAGAAAAATTGATCATCTGTTTGTGAACTACGGTCCTCTGAATACGGGCTTACCCGCTTCTAAGAGGTCCATTTCTAGATGGATTGTGTCATGCATTTTGTTAAGTTATCAGTTGGCACGGAACAGCTCCCGGGTAGACCGAGAGCGCACTCCACTAGAGGAAAGGCTGCTACTATAGCAATGCTTAAAAAATGTTCCTGTTCATGAAATTTGTAAGGCAGCTACATGGCGTTCGGTTCACACCTTTGCTCGCCTTTACTGCCTTGATTCTGATACTCAGGCGGATGCCCAAGTTGGTCAGGCATCCCTGAGGAATTTGTTTGGGTAATATCTATATTAGTGTACCGTTTAGAGAGTCTGGTATTCGTCCACAGGGTATGGGATGGGCTTGCTATTCTATTCAGTGCTTATGACTATTGATGAGTATCCCCAGGAAGAGAAGGATTAGTTACTTACCTGTAATCCTAGTTCTCTTCCAGGGGTATACTCATCAAAGTCATAAGCACACCCACCCTCCTCCCCGGGCGAATACCAGTACTGTCTATTTTACATGTTACCCGTGCAGTTATCACACTGTTATACGCCGTCCAAAAGAGCTGACCTAACTGTCACCTGTGGTGCATGATGGGAGCCTGGAGGCTCACAGAGGTCTTAAAGGCACGGCGGCAGATTTTTCTGTTGTTACACTGCAGCCTATCTAGGCTAAAGCTGCCTCTGTGATCCTGCCTGTTTTTACCTTTGAAAATAAAGGTTGTGTATTTCAAAGAAAACCAAGGCAGTGCTTTCTTCTTTGCATTATCATATAGTGTAATTATATGTCTTTATTTAACAAATGTAAAGATTTTACAGGCAATGATGGCAGTTTTTAAGCCTAGTGTGGTTATGTTGGGCTGCATATGTATATGTATATGCATATTGTCTATATATATATGGTTATTTTATGCGTATTTATATGTGTATATATATATATATATATATATATAGATATATATAGATATAGATATATATAGATATAGATATAGATATAGATATATATAGATATATATATAGATATATGCATATTATTGGCTATTGCTCTGGGGTCCCGCACGTGGGCGGGACTATTCAGTGCTTAGGACTTTGATGAGTATACCCCTGGAAGAGAACTAGGATTACAGGTAAGTAACTAATCCTTTCCCCTCTGCTGCATTTGCTTATAGGTGTGAGGCTCCTGACTGCTGCCAGCCAGGAGACTCGAACAAAAGGAGGCTTGGTTACCCCCGGAGACTCGGCCTTTATTATGGGACCAGCAGGAGTCCGAAATGAGAGAGCCCCCTCCCCGCCTGCACGTGGTTGCAGATTGAAAGCAGATAACAACGTGCAAGCGCTGCTGAAAGTGTCCCAGTGTTTGGAATTTACACCGGAACAAATTCAGCATCTTTTTCAGTGGGGCCCAACTTTTTGGCAGGGTGGACAGCGTCCTCCCTGTGAAAAAAGTGGGTGGGCGCCGTCCACCCGCGTGTACCTCCGACTTGTGCCCTGGTCATTAGTAACACTACAGCTCTATCACCAGGGCACAAGTCCTAAAACAATAAGTGGGGGGGGACGCTGACGTCATGACATGAAGTGACGTTACGAAAGGTGGCTTGCACCATCAAACTCATTGCCTCCCTTCGCTCAACGCTTAGATGCGATTGCATCAGAGAAGCCAGTGTGTGAGCAGCATTCTGAATGAGCTCCGATCTCGCCCCAGAGAGGCCAAAGAGTGAATGTGTGGCTTCATTTGCTCCAGTAATCGAGCTCCTGGTAAAATAAGTGGGGGGATGCCGTCCACCCGCGTGGTACCCCGACTCGAGCCCTGTCTATCACCCATTTCAGGGCCATTTATGCCAAGCAGGGCCGGACTGGCTACCGGGCAGTTGTGTGTGCTGCCGTGCTGGGGGCTAATAAATGATGGGGACCTGCGTGTGCAAAACGAAATTCGTTTTGCTTTTTTTAATTCAAATCGCACGCAGGTCCCCATCAACGAAATAAGCCCCCACCACAGAGAAATTAGCCCCTAGCTCGGCAGCACACACAACTGTCCGGTAGCCAGTCCGGCCCTGATGCCAAGGGATTTTATGACGCAGAACTTTAAAGGAATACTAAATGAACTAAACTCACTTTGTTCTTACTTTAAAGGTACAATTGCTGCTCTTGCTTTGTTCTGACATCTGGAGGAGTCACTACGTTCCCTGGCCAATCATTTTCAGGTTTTTAGCAGATATGGTGCGCTCCACAGTGAATGTCACGGCCATTTATACGGAACTCTGAAGTCAGGCGCCTGTAGCTCGAAGGCCATGCCTAGCATTTTGCCAAGAGACATGGCGTTACAAGACTGATAAACTTTCATGAAGCACTTATAACATGGGTCTTCCAAGTCTAACTGCCTCTATTTAACATCCATCTTGTTCTTACGTCCATGTACTTCCTCCTTTAGACAATAGTTACAGTGCCAAGGGGAACCACAGGAATGATAGAGCGCTGTATAAAAAGTCACCAAATAAAGAAACAGAGAAGTAATCATAATTCTTTGAAAGTGGAGAGACACCACCACGACTGGACACTTTCTTTTGTTGCACCACTTTGCACTAGCACAATGTATTAAACCGTTCATTTCACATCTATTTGTTAAAATATCGTGCAAGACGCAAAGCACACAAGCTTTTCAAAAACTGGCTCGCAGCTGCAATTGGTGAAATCTGTCTTCTAGCCACATATAGAACAATGGACGGGTAGCAGTGAGCTACAGGGATGTTTTTCACTTGGGGATTCTTGGCGACATTCTTGGTGACATGGAATAGACAGCCAGAGCGAAGCTCAAGTTGTCTATGATGTCACTCAGAACCCCGAGATTAAAAACATACCCTTAATTCACTTTTTACCCATCTATAGTTTAAGGTTATGTATGGTTCCCTAAATCATCTCCCCTGCTTTCAACTGCTACGCAGGAGCAGAGAAGTAATGGGAGAGCCATACATAACATGGCCTCTGTTATGTATCCCTGTCCAAATTTTCTTTCCAAAAGAAGCATTTGCAATGCAATAGGTCTCACATTTGCGAGAGTTTGAGCTATTCAATCAATCAATCAATCAATCATAGTACTTGTAGAGCGTGCTACATACCCATGAGGGTCTCAAGGCACTGAGGGGAGGGGGGTGCTGCTACTGCTCGAAGAGCCAGGTCTTGAGGAGTCTTCTGAAGGCGAGTAGGTCTTGGGTCTGCCGTATGTGGGTAGGGAGGGTGTTCCAGGTCTTGGCGGCGAGGTAGGAGAAGGATCTACCACCGGAGGTCGTTCGTTGGATGCGGGGGACAGCGGCGAGGGTGAGGCTGGCGGAGCGGAGCTGGCGGGTGGGAGTGTAAAAGCTGAGTCTGCTGATCAGGTAGGCTGGTCCGGCGTTATGGAGTGCTTGTGTGCGTGGGTGAGGAACTTGAAGGTGACCCTCTTATCGACGGGGAGCCAGTGTAGGTCTCTCAGGTGGGGGGGTTATGTGGCTGCGGCGGGGGTCAGTGACGATCAGTCGGGCAGAGACGTTTTGGATGCGTTGTAGTCGTCGTAGGTGTTTGGCTGGGATTCCTGCGTAGAGTACGTTGCCGAAGTCCAGTCTGCTGCTGACGAGGGCCTGTGTCACCATTCTTCTTGTTCCGGTCGGTATCCACTTGTAGATCCTGCGGAGCATGTGGAGGGTGTTGTAGCAGGAGGAAGAGACGGCGTTGACCTGTTTGGACATGGAGAGGGAGGATTTGAGGATGAATCCTAGGTTGCGTGCATGGTCGGTGGGTGTTGGTGCTGTTCCCAGTGTGGTCGGCCACAAGGAGTGGTCCCAGGCTGAGGGGGTGGGTCCGAGGATGAGTACCTCCGTCTTGTCCGAGTTCAGCTTCAGATGGCTGCTCCTCATCCAGTCGGCGACGGCCTTCATTCCCTTGTGAAGGTTGGTTTTGGCGCAGTGTGGGTCTTTGGTGAGGGAGAGGATGAGCTGGATGTCGTCTGCGTAAGAGATGATGTTAAGGTCGTGATGGCGGGCCACCTTGTGCGAGGGGGGCCATGTAGATGTTGAACCGTGTTCGGGCTGAGGGAAGAGCCCTGGGGGACCCCGCAGATGATTTTGGTGGCTTCGGTTCGGAAGGGTGGGAGGCGGACGCTCTGGGTTCTGCCGGAGAGGAAGGACGTGGTTCAGTCAAGGGCCTTCTCTTGGATTCCGGCTTCTAAGAGGCGTGTCTTTAGAGTGGGATGGCAGACCGCGTCGAAGGCGGCCGACAGGTCCAGGAGGATGAGGGCTGATGTTTCGCCGTTGTCTAGTTGGCGCCTGATGTCGTCTGTGGTGGCGATGATGGCTGTCTCGGTGCTGTGGTTTCATCTGAATCCGGACTGGGACGGGTCCAAGATGTAGTTGTCTTCCAGGTGGCGGGCCAACTGTCAGTTGACGATTTTCTCGATTACCTTTGCCGGGAACGGGAGCAGGGAGATGGGCCGGAGGTTCTTGAGGTCCTTCGGGTCCGCCTTGGGCTTCTTGAGGAGGGCGTTGATTTCGGCGTGTTTCCAGCTTTCCGGAAATGTCACTGTTTCGAAGGAGATGTTGATGACCTTCCATAGTTGGGGTGCGATGGCTGCGTCTGCTTTGTTGAAAATGTGGTGTGGGCACGGGTCTGACGGAGATCCTGAGTGGATGGAGTTCATGCCCTTGCGTGTCTCGTCGTCATTGACGTTGGACCAGGAGGTCAGGCGAATGGCGCTGTTTACAGGTTAAGTGGAGTCTGGCGTAGTCGGGGCGGTCGTGGTGTTAAAGCTGTTGTGGATGTCAGCGATCTTGCGGTTGAAGAAGATGGCTAGTGAGTCACACAGTTCTTGAGAGGGCGGGATGTCGTTGGCGTTGGCGCTGGGGTTGGAGAGTTCCTTTACGATGCTGAAGAGCTCTTTGCTGTTGTGTGCGTTGTTATCCAAGCGGTCTTTGAAGGAGGATCTCTTGGCTAATCTGATGAGGTGGTGATGTCTTCGGGTGGCGTCCTTGCGGGCTTCGTGGTTGTTCGGTGTGCGTTCGTGGAGCCATATTTTCTGAGCCCGGGTTCCAGGTGGTCTGTAGATGAGTGTTCCTCTGAGGGTGGTGTTGGGGTCAGTGTGGATCCGGAGGTGCAGGTGTTCGGCGACATTGAGGGTGTTGGCTGCGTGCGTGGTGACCTTGAGGGTGGACTTGTGGACAATGTCTATTCCTCCTCCGGTTCCGTTGGTGCGATCCCTGAGGGTGATCTTGTAGCCGTCCGGGATGGCTATGGTGATGTCGGGCGCCGAGGAGTCGTTCCACCAGGTCTAGGTCAGGAAGGCCACGTCTGAGGCGGAGGTGTCGAGCAGATCCCAGAGCTCGACGGCGTGTTTGTGTGTGGAGCGGGTGTTGAGGAGTATGCAGCGGAGGTGGTTGGGTCCAGTCCTTGGAGGTTTGGTAGTTCTGTAATAATAATAATCCACCTTTGTAAAGCGCGAACAATCACCCGTAAGGGTCTCTAGGCGCTGGGGGCCGTCGGGAAGATTAAGCAAGCTATTGCCCAGAGTCACATGGTGTTGGGCTAATCTGCTGCCGGCGCCGGGGATCTAACCGTGATCCCCAGATTCCGGAGTCAGTAACCCTGGCCGCGGCACCACACCTCTTCCGTCGCAGGTGAACCTGCAGGTGCGGCAGGAGAAGGGTCCGTGTGTCCGTTTCGGGGCGGCCTGGAAGCAGGTGTGGTTTCGGCCGGCGTTGAGTGCTTGGAGGCTGCTGGCGTCGTAGTGGAGTCTGGTGTTGTGGAGTTCACAGGGTCCAGGGGTTCTGGCACTGGGCGCGGTCCAGGTGCGGACGGGTCAGACGGGCTTGCCTTAGGCGCTGCGCGGACGCGCAGCTGCCTCCATTTGAAGGGGAGCTGGGAGGGAGGAGTAGCTGGGAGGCAGAGGGCAGGGGTTTAGCAAATGGGCGCGGGGGCAGGGCCGCTGGGGCAGCAGCGGTGGGAAAGCGGGCTGTGGGCAGGGGGGGCGAGGGAAAAAACGGCGCCCAGGAATGGGCAGCAGGAGCAAGGGTGTGAAGCACAAGAGTTGGTTGAGCTGCAGCGGGGGGAGCGACCTACCTGGCAAGGTCAAGCTATTGGCATTGTAAATGACAATGCCTTTTATTTATGTGTTTTGAAAACCTGCAAGTGGTCCGTAAACACGTACCTTGTACTTCTAGTCCTTGCTTACAAGAAGCAAGGCTGGCAGTAAAAGAGGCACAGTTACTGCCAGCTTTGCTTCCTGTAAGCAAGGACTATAAGTAGAAAGTGCATGTTTACCGCACCGCCTGCAGGTTTTCAAAACACATAAATAAAAGGCATTGTCATTTACTATCCAAATAGGTCAAACTCTTGCAAATGCAAGACCTATTGCATTGCAAATGCTTGTTGCTACATGTATTATTTGTCTAACTGTACTCTAATAACGCCTTAGATCTCATTGATGCTTCCAATTCCTGAAGCCTTTATCCCTGAACAACCCCTTAATGCCACCCTGCCGTAACCCCCAAAAAACCCTTACCACCCCTTAATGCACTTCTCCATGAACCTCAAAACCCCTTACCACCCTTTAATGCTAAACTTCTCTGACTACTAAAAAGTCCTTTCTAACCCTTAATGCTTCCCTTCCCTGAAACCTAAAAACCCGTTATTGTGCCTCAATGCCACCTTTCCCTGAACCCCAAAAACCTTTATCACCTCTCTATGCACCTTTGCTTAAACCCCAAGACCCCTTACTACCCCTTACTACCCCTTCATGCTTCCCTTCTCTGACCACTAAAAAGCCATTACTACCCCTTAACTCTTCCCTTCCCTGAAATCTAAAAACCCATTACTATCCCTTGACGCCACCCTTCCCTGTACCCCAAAAAACGTTACCATCCCTTTATGCACCTTTCACACTGAACCTCAAAACCCCTTACCACCCCTTAACGGTACCCTTCTCTGACCACTAAAAAGCTGTTACTACCCCTTGAATGCTTCATTTTCTCTGAAACCTAAAAACTCCTTACTGTGCCCCTTAATGCTACCCTTTTCTGAAACCTGTCAACTCTTTATTACCACTTAACCTCTACCCTTCCCTGAATTCTAGGATTCCATCACTTGTCACCTACCTTCCACACCTCAGTGTAAGTAGGTTTCTTAAATTTAGCAGGAGGATCTATTTTGACTCCTCTCCCAGGCCACTTACCTTTGCTAGCAAGGCATGACATTTTTCGATTTGTTTGCCTCAACTTTTTTTATTCAATTTTTTCAGTAGACAATATTTTTGACCGAATTTTTTTTCAGTCTGCTTTTTCCCCTCCAATATTGACTTCAACCCCATTTACACAGACTCTTAGCAATGCTGCTGTTTCGTGATAACATCTAGTGGTTGTCCGATGCCCCCTGGGAGAGGAAACCACCGATGACAGAATTGTTATCATGATAATGAGTGTGCAGGCATTTGTCAAGGGAAACAACCTTTACAACGCAACTTTTACAACGCACTACCATTACAACGAAACTTTTACAACTCAACATCCATTACAACGCATGCATTTACAACGCAACCATTACAACGCATGACACTACAACGTACACCACTACAACGCATGTCATTACAACGCAGTCATTACAACGCATACCATTACAACGCATAGCATTACAACACATAGTACCCTTACACTATCCAACACTTACACTACTGTTGCACCCCCTGGAGTTAGAATAGTAATTTTTACCCCTACACTATCCAACACTTACCCTACTGTTGCACCCCCTGGAGTTAGAATAGTAATTAATACCCCTACACTATCCATCACTTACCCTACTGTTGCACCCCCTGGAGTTAGAATAGTAATTTTTACCCCTACACTATCCAATACTTACCTTATATGCAATGTAATGTTATGGTTGTAATGGTATGCGTTGTAAAGGTAGTATGCGATGTAATGGAATGCGTTGTAAAAGTAGTTTCTAAAAATCCGTTGTAAATGCATGCGTTGTAATGGAATGCGTTGTAATGGATGTTGCGTTGTAAAAAATGTGTTGTAAGGGTAGGCGTTGTAAAAGTATGCGTTGTAACGTCATACATCCATTTGTCAAATCTGGGCGATTACTCTATTCATTCTTCATATTGTTCTTGAACAGTGGACACTTGTATGGCAGCTTTCGTTATGTATGGAGTGCTGCAGTGAATGCTGAGAAGAGCAGAATGCCAATGCATCTTCAGGCATGTGTCTCTTGCTGCCATTTCTTATGTTGTGTTATCCACCCTTGGTCTTCTGTTTGCGGTACGGGGTGGACGACAGTGATGGACCAGTCCCTTTCTGGAAGCGAGGCAATCCAGCTGGAATCTCGTCATGACCACACATTATGGTTCACAAAATTGAAGAGTCTTGCGGGTCGGCACTATTTTCTGCAAAACCCATGTTTTGAGGTGAATCATGCTTTGGTTTGCTCTGATGTGTTTCCTTTTCTTCTCAGGATATGGAGCAAAAACGCTTGGAGCAATTGGAAATTCAAGCTGAAATTAAGTGCATCAATGCTGAAAACTTAAAGAGGAAGGAGGAAAAATTGGAGCAGGAGAAGCTGGCTGACCTGAGGGTGCTGGAGTACAACAAAAAAAAGATGGTACGTTGCCTGCAACATGTGCTGTGTCCATAAGGAATCAAATGAGACATGAAACTGAAGCTGATAAATGTATTACGAGAGGTGTCATTGAATGGGCGAGGAGGGATGAAAGAGAAATGACGAGTTCTAAATGAACTTGACATGGAAACAGTAGGGAATTTTTTTAAAAATGTGTAGCGCAGGCAATAAGTATAGCTGGGCCTTCCATTTGGTACTTTTACTCTTATCTGCTAGAAGCAGTGAGGCTAGCAGGCTGATGCCTCGATGCTGTTGCGACAAGGCTCTGGCTGAGGTACATCAGCTCATACCATGTGGCTGACGCTGTCACCAGCGCAGTTTTGTTTTGAAAGCAGCCGCACATGCTCGTTTTTCTCCTCCATGTTCTTAGTGATTTAGGGCCATATGTATGAAGGTACCGATTTGCGATTCTGAATTAGCGATTTTTAAATCGCTATTTCAGAATCGCAAATTGGTATGTATGTACAAATTTGCTTTTTTTCGCGAATTCTTAGTATTCCTTAATTGCGATTATCAAATTGCAAATCGTAATTAAGGAATACTTTCCCATTCATTTATATGGGCCAGGAGGCCCATAGGAATGAATGGGAAGGTATTCTCAATTTTGCGATTCGCAATTTGAAAATCGCAAATTGAGAATAATTTCAAGGGTGCAGGGGTGCCCAAAGGACACCCTGTTGCACCCCTGAAATATGCATGGGTGCACATGTGGCGCACATACATGCCTTAAGGGCATGTATGTGTGTCACATGGCACTTTGAAAAATGCTGAAGTCTGCATTTTTCAAGGAAATCGCAACTTACCACCAACTAGAAGTTGGTAATAATTTGCGATTCCTTAAGGGCATGTTGCTAATTTTTTTGGCTTCATACATTGCATTTAAGGAATCGCAAAATTTGGGATTCCTTAAATGCAATTGCAAAATAAGGAATCGCAAATTTTGCGATTCCTTATTTTGCACCAGATTTTACTTCATACATATCATTTTGCTAATTTGCATTGCGAATGCGAATGTGCTTCATACATATGGCCCTTAGATTCGTTTCCCACTGTTTGTAAGGAGAAAAGATAGTTGATGTACTTTTTAGGTTTTGTTTGAGGGATTTCTTATCGCCATTGGCCATTATTTGTGTCTTGTCTGCAAGCTCATCCTGCGTGCGCACCTGTCAATCATAGAATTCTGGCAGCATCAACTCTCTACCCCTCTAATGCAAAGAGAAAATAAGGAGTGTGCTTTACCGAATGCTGATTTGGAGTTCTTCTTGGAGTCTGCTACCTTCAGCCTGTCAGTGGTCATTGCTCTTCTAGAAAATCTAAACATGCAGGTATTCCCACATTTGGATATTTTGCTTGCTAATCAGACTTTGTATTGGGGCCTAGGGAATTACGACAACGTCAGAATTACATCCAACTTAAATATTGAGCTTCCTCAAGGTCATTAAAGAACACATTATTCATTTCAGGAGATCCTTCATCTACAAGGCATTAGATATATATATTCCTAATGACACAGTCAGTATTTGATAAGCAATTCATGAGTCCGCTGGCACTCTTTGCAGTTTGCCTGTTATTGGCCCCTCGTGCAGCTCTGCACATATACTTGATCCAATGGCTACGTTGATAACGTCAGCCCTCCCCACAACACGATTCTTACTACGAGACTATAATGGCTATGTCCTGGAGCACAGCCATATAAAAGACCTTTTAACCAGTGACTTGGGGTTGGATCAAAAAGGGATATTAATTGTTAGCCCCTTGCAATTGAGAGCATTCAGCCTTTTAGCTCATACCTTTCCCACTAGATAGAGGCCTGCTCCCAACTTTAGAGAGGCGGGCACAGGCAGAACGATCTTGGCAGTAAGATAGCGTGTGCCCAGTCTCAGGTTCGAAACTCATCCTTCTGTACCTTCTTTGTCTAGCTGCCTCCAACTGGAAATTTCCAGTCAGGGTGTATCTTTATTGGTTCTGAATTGTACATAATGTATCACCATGTTCGCTGAAGTCAGTCCTTCTGCAGCAATCCCAGGAGGCTGGTCAGACTGGACTCCACTCAAGTGTACCTGAGGAAATATACTTGGTTTGTATTCTCTATCGGGTCACTTCCTTCAAAATTTTTGATGACTTCATTGATCCATTGGAAGAAGCTGTGGTGTATTCCTATAGGTTCTGAATCGATCCCCCTATTCCTGACCCTATTCTGGTTAACAAACCAACAAGTTAACTAGCAGTCGGCCCATGAGGCAGCAAACCCCCATGATGCAGATACCGTTATCTGACGAAGCCACACTACGGCACAGGAACGTGTTATCTGATTAGGTCATAACGCTTGCGATCTAATTAGACAAGCGATATTCCTCCAGCCCCTGATAAGGCATACGGAGTTCTCATAACAAATCAAACCTATGACAACCTGGGAAAAACCCTGCGGCCATTGTTTTGATTTCACCGAGAACTTCAGCAAAAGAATGTGCTAACGACCTGGTCGTATGACATCCTTATTGACATATCTATGTCCATCCTTACGTCAATCTCGGCACCTTAAAGGTATAAATATTACCGATATTGCCCTATGCAAACACACGCGGTGGTGACGAGACGGAGCAGCCATACTTGCCGAAGCCCAGAGCAGAGCAGACCCCGCTGGCGCAGCCCCGCCTTCCTAACGCGCTGAGAACGAGACGCGCTGCTTTCTCCTGCCGAGAAATCCAGCACCGGCGTTTCCGGGTAGCCCTCGCAGGCAGCCTGGAATATCGAGAGCAGAGAAGAGAGATACCATCCCTCATTCATCCTAACTTCCAGGTACAGAACGGAATAACCCCTCACAGAGAATTCTTTAGTCAGTCACTTGGCAAAAACAAACTTAACTTAAACTGTAACTTTCTATTCCCGCCCACGTATTAGACTTAGGTCAGGTACACGGGGTAGGCTTATTTAGAAACACCAGTTGAGTACGTTTAGTCAAATGTGTATGTGTATGTAATATATTTTATTCATTTTAAACCTTCATATGGCTTAGAAACCATATCAATGTTTTTACAGTATTATTTTATACTTCTGCTTCTAATGTATGCACTTTACTTAACCATAAGTATTGCAATAATATCGATCCATTTCTCTTGTACGAGAAAAGAGACTGATCAATAAATAACACCTTTTTATTGAACACGCCCGTCTCTTCCTTTTCTCTACATTCTGATGAGACTAAGAATGCACGTACTGACTGAGTAAAATAAATTGCCTTTTGTTCACACGACTCTCGAGATACACTCTTGATTAGGGGAGAGCAAAGTTGTCATGTTCTATGGTTGTCAGAAACTAAATCCCGTCTTGTCTAATCAGGGAAGTTAATTCCTTCCTGAACATTCGAGAAAGTTTCTAGTGAACTCTGAGCTAGCTGGCAAACCCAAAACTTTAAGTCTAATATCGACAGTAGTAGACCTAGTTAACGTCTGTCTAGGCCTATACTATTGAAGGTATTATTCCAATGCGCAGAGCCTATTGGGATAATAGGAACTACACTACATGGCGCCCAACGCGTTTGGAAAGGGCGATAAAACTAACGTAAGACATTTAGAGTAACTCAGTCGTGCTTTCTCACTCAGACCCCTTTTTTCCCATTATACTCCAAAGACGTCTGGAGTGGGTGAAAGGTCATATCCGCCAGACCTCGCAGGAGGGAACTCCTATGTATGGTTCTTGGTATAGTCAACGTTGAAGGATACACTGTTCCAAAATATTGTGCATCTAATCTTTGTTTCCATAAGAAACCTGATCTGCAAACAAAAGAAATAACCATCCTGTCGGTAAAATGGTAGACAGTGATGAGGAAAGAGAGGCAGTTAGATTAGCAACTGAACTCGCAGAAGCTGATACTGCACTACAAAATGCAGACCCGGAGATAATACTCATCCCGGTCATCAAAAGGAAATCTATAACCTTAAAACTTATAGAAAACGGACTGACACCTAGAGGTGGCACAGTCATATTCGTAATTGAGGCACACGAATATCGGCAGACAGAGGTATACTATTCATGGATAAATTTTCCAGCAGCAAATGCTGTAACAAAGTACTTCCACTATTACAAAATAGAGGAACCTCCTGAAACGTACACTCCTTTCGAGGAGGTGGAAGTACCACTCAAATTTCAAGAGCACCTGCTCTTATTTGATGGCGCCCTAAAACATAATAATCACATCACCAGGCTCGGTCCTTTAGGTAGACCAGGAGCAACGTGGCCGGTCCTAGCCGGATACACACCACATCCAGACATCGATGGGATGTCTGCAGCAAACCTTTTAACACAGCTAAAACAACTAATAAAAATACACAGACAATTAGTCCAGTATGTGATGCGGACTTCAACAATTCAGCCAGCGATTAAAATTCCACAGCTGACCCCTCACCAGGGGAACACAAATAAAATTACACCACAGAACATACAATCCTGCCTAGGTAAAGTACCGGCTAAACGGGAACAAATACCATTCTGGTTGGCACAGAAAATCACCCAAATAGAGGCGGTGTTTCCTGACACCACCCCATTAGAAAAACACAGGATTCTGACTATCTGTCTTCCAATGGGAATCGCACCACACATTGAGGACTGTGACACTTGGGGTACAGTCTTCGCTTCCATCTACACAAAAACGCACGGTGTTCCATCCATTTCGGTAATACCAGATGTGCTAAAACAAATTCAAGACGAATACGGTCCAGAACCCGCTTTAACTCTTGGTATGAAATTACTAAAAGACTTCAAGCAGGTCTCGGCTATATTATTAGCCAACATAAAAGGTGAAGCAGCAAACGTGGCGATCCGCCAGAGGTTAAAGGAGACAGATATAGCAGACCAACCAGCTGAAATTGCCAGAATCATAGAAAAATCCTATGAGGAACTAGGTAGAGATAGTTTAGGTGGAATACCAGTAAAACCACAACTGATTGAAAGTCCTGAAAAAATATTTTTTAATAATAACTCAACATCACAGGAAAAGAGCTGGGATGGAAACAAACAATCCAATCCTAAAGAAAAGAAATTCCAGTCCAGAGGAAGGTCTCCTAGGCGAAGAGAAAAATCTCCGAACCAAAGACACAGGTCACCGCAGAGTGACCCCTCTGGGAAAAGATATAACCTTAGAAATAGGGATAATATAAAAAAGCCTGATAGATATCAAGACATTGATACACGTCCCTCTCAATCTTTTCAGACTTCCTCGCAGAAATCGGAAAGAAGAGGACGATCAGAACAAAGAGAAGAGCACGCCAAGTCCAAAGACAAGGAACCTGCTCAGCTAAAAAAGAAATTACAATTTCCAAAAAAGAAGGTAGCCAGTATCAAGGTAGTTAACAATGCCGAGAATACTGAGGACACAACTGAAAAACGGAGAATGGGCTCAGACAATGCTAGACAGCGCAGCAGAAGTGAGCGTAGCTCGCAAAGTCCTTATGAATCATCTGGAGACAGTGGACACGAATGAATATCTTCAAGTGGAAACTGCAGACACCAGAATTAGCAAACCTCACAAAATATACGAAATAACATTACGTATAGAGGGAGATAAGACTAGAAAAATAAGGGGACTATTTTGGGATAATCTCTCCAAGGGCTATGACATCCTTCTAGCTGAAAAAGACTGGCCACCAGAGTTTGTCAGGGAGTGCCCGCATGTCGAAGAAATAATTATGCCTGCCTTCTCAAATCACATCCCAATTCATAAAAAATATACACTTGCCAGAAAATGGGCAGTAGCTCAAGCTCCTGCTTTATATAAAAATCACGTAGGATGGGATGAGGACTCTCCTCCTCACAAAATCCAGTTAAAATCACAACCTACTGCACAAAGGCAGTACCCAATTAAGCAAGAAGCTAAAAAACAGGTAAAAGAAATTCTAGATCAGCTAGAATACCAGGGGGTGATTGAAACTTGCACCTCACAAATGAACAACCCTTTGTTTCCGGTCTCCAAACCAGACAATTCATATCGTCTAGTTTTGGATTACCGACACCTTAACTCATGTTGCAAAACTTTTGCAGTGCAAAATTCGCATAGTGCTGCACTAATGAATAACATAGTGCGCAAAAAATACAAAACAACATTAGACATTTCTAATGGATTCTTTTGTCAAAACATAGCACCAGAGAGCAGATATTTGTCTGCGTTCTCAATAAATGGCACTCAAAAACAATTCTGTCGGTTAGCCCAGGGGTACAAAAACAGCCCGGGGGTATTCTCAGCGAGAGTAACAGAATTACTACAAATATATGACGACGAAGCATTATCGTATGTCGACGACATATACTTAACAGATGATGACTTGGAGACTCACTTGAAGAGAGTGAACACCATAATACTTGGGTTCGCAGCAGAGGGTTACAAATTCAACTTTAAAAAATCCAGAATTGCCCGTCTGACAGTCCTGTTCTTAGGATATGAATTATCAAGTGAAGGTAAAAGCCTGGCTGACAATTTTCTAGAAAAATGTGCCGTCCTCCAAGCACCTAGAACACTAAAAAACCTACAGTCAATTCTAGGCTTCCTAAATTTCGGAAGTACATATATTGCAAATTACGCAGAAAGGGTCAAACCCCTTTATGATCTGATAAAACCAGATTTTAAAAGATCCAATTGGACTCAAATACACACAGAAATATTGAGATCCTTACAAACAGACATGCTAATTAAAACAAAATTAGAAACACGTGATAACACACGCAATCTTGTGATCCGAGTCATCCCAGGGAGATGCGGATTCACATACCTGACCTCTAATGAGGGAGAAAAGGTACCAATTGCATTCAAATCGCACTTGTACACAGAAGCTGAACAGAAATTCGGCAACAAAGAAAAAATTGTTCATGCAGTTCAAACCGCAATAGCTAGAGAAAAAGATCAAGCTGACGGTAGACATATCACAGTCAGAACAGCTGAATCAGCCTTTGAGGCACTAACAACACCGTGTAATTTACCAACAACAACATTAAATCCGGAATGGATACAATGGGTGAATTCAATCACAACGGACAAAGTATACTATTACTTTGATCCAGAACTAGAAGAAATGGAAAATTTAGAATATGAAAGAACATTCCCTCTGCCAATCGACATTCTGCCTTTACGACCTTACGCATGTGTAATCTATGCAAACGGACATGCTCAACCCCCCGTTTGGGGAGAACAGGCATACAACCCCACATGTGGGATTACAAAAGAAGTGTGGCGCGGAGGTAAACTAAAACCTCTATTAACAAAAACACACTCAGTAGAAACTAATTCAGAACAACAGACTGAAATATTAGCATTGAAAATGGCGCTAGATAATGCGGATCGCGAATTCCCGACACTTATAGTGTCAGATTCATATTACTGCGTCAAATCATATAACAAGGCTTTGCAGACATGGATTCAAAACGGTTACAAAGATGACACAGATGCAACAATAAAGCAGAAACTGCTTTGGGAACAAATAGCTCTTTTACAAAAAGAACTACCAAAGACTCACGTGACACACTCACTGAGTCATCAGCGTGATGGCGTTCACGTTGCAGGGAATTCATTGGCTGAAACAGCCACAGCGGCAGCCACTAAATCGGCTCCCGTAGTTCGAAAAAAGCGTACATTAAAATACATTGACGGTGAAACAGTGCTGGCGGTGAAAACGTCATCAAAAGGCGACTGCTCAGCGCTACCGATCAACTATCCACTCAATTATACATACATAATCGATGCAAACTCCGTCCCTTTTGCTCGAATCCCTGGAGTGGGGGATAGAGTGATTCCAAACATGGACAGGAGAAACTTGTTAATCGCAGACGCACATATGGGCGAGGGTCTCAGACACCTCAAACTAAAAGCTTCTCTGGAAGAATTACAATCACGGTACTGGTGGCCAGGCATGAGCCTGCGTCACACCATGTTTGTAAAAAACTGCCCAAACTGCAACAGAGATCGCAGTGGGGAGAGAAACAGTTTAATACCTCGTAGTTTTACTCCAGAAAAAATCAAGAGTAAAAAGCAAGGCTTGCGATTAACATTTACAGGCTAGTTTCCACTTATAGTGTAGATCACCAGCACTCGGCTGACGTCTGGACTGTTATACAAAGATTTGCGAGTCTAAATGGCATATACGCTAAGAGCATGCTACGTTTGACCATTGTTTTCACTCTAGCCCTCCAGCCTGAGGGGAAACATGGCCAAATGAGCATAGCACAGCGGGAATCTTCTCACTTCCTTCCTGAGGGATACGGGATGGTGTAAAGAAAAAACCAAGGCATAAAGCAATCTATAACGGAAAGGATATTAGGTTTGGGAGCTGGGAGGGTCAAACATTTAATAAGTGTCCAACGTAGTCTAAATAACTTGCCAAGAAATTCTCTGAAGGGATTCAGTCCGTACGAATTATTATTTGGAACTAGGATGTTGATCTCTGACCTTGATAGTCAGACTTCAGTGGTGAAAGAAAAAAGCTTTGATATCAAAGACCGTTTGGCTATTTTGCAGGACTTAAACAAAACAAGAAAAGACCTGAGCAACATAAAGTTGAAACAACAGCCAACAACCACTGAAGAACCACCACCTGTCCCAGCAAGACCTGTCTGGATTCCAAAAGTCGGGGATCTAGTCAGAGAAAAGATCGCGGTAAAGAAGGAATTTGGGCCTTCTTACAGAAAAGCAGTTCCTGTCTTGTCTGTCAACGGGACAAGATCAGTTGTACTACCGCCACTTGCTGGTAAAAAGGAGAACCGAGTTGTATCCATCGACCTGGTAAAACCACAATCATGTGGCCGATAACAAATAGTAGGCCAAGTGGACTCCCAATAAGTAGCAGAACACCAAGGTTTGCTACCAGTACAGAGGTCCTAACTAAGAGGCTCATCACATTCGAAACACCTACAAAAGAACAACAAGGACTATGCAACAATGCAATGGAACTTAGACCTCTGAAAACCCAAATAAAAACATTTAGCAGAGACACACCAATCTATAATGAAGTACCAAGTGCAAATGCAAGAAACAGTGATCCTGAACCAATTGGAACAATTGACAGAACTGCATCCGGCTACTTCATAAACTTCGATGATTCCTCCGAAGGCTTCAGTGAATCAAAGACACAGCCATCATCAAAAACCTTTAAAGATAAAGCTAAAGAACTTTTGAAACAACTGAAAGAAACATATCTGGTTTCTCCATGGCTTGAATTTTGGGTGGGTTTTGGTGCATTTATCCTCATACTTTGGCTCATCATGGTACTAACTTTGAGACGCTTCATTGAGGGAAAATATGCTAAAATGGACACAGCAAGTCAGAAAATCAACTTGATCCTCAAACCACACACATCTTCACACGTCGAGAAAAGAGAACTTTCTTCAGCCAACTTCACAGCCAATCCTATACCGGGTGGGGTAGCATGGGACAACACTGACTACGAAATCTATGGTCCGGTTGAAATCCTGAAATATCCACACCAAATTAAGATCTCATTGAGTGACTTTGTAAAACCAAGCTCATTTGCTGATGATTGGGACTTTGAAAGCATTAATAATATGATGTCTGACTTAGTAATGTCTGCTAAATTCACCAAACATGATTATTTGCAGGGTTCTACAAATTATGATAGTATGTACTGTTATAACCATTATGGTAACCATTTTCTACATAGATCTGCACAACCTAGAAATGTTTTAAATTATAATCAATGGGAACATTGTGCAACACCTCCAAAAGGGAGCTCAAGAACCGTTTACGACAAATATTCATACTTTTCAGGTTTTAACATAAGTAATGCTGAAACATTTTATTTCAAATTGTCAAATAAGACAGGGACAAAGACCATGATAACAAACACAAAATTGATATATTCGGACTCATTCTTTGAACAAATGAATACTTTTGGTTTTGATTATTGGGACAAAAATGTTGAATTGAAAAGTGTTTGGGGCACAAAAGAATGGCAAGTACAGGGTATAGAATCTTTGTTTAGAGCCTGCATGATCCCAGAACAAATTATATTTTTAAATGACACTGTTCAACAAACTACCTGTCTTGGCCTAGCCAAAATTAAAGACTTAAATAAACCGTCTATTCCAAAACCAACAATGTACAGCAATACCTCTACAGATGAGGAGATAGACGTAAATTATGTATTAAACCAAAACAGAACACATCCTGATTGGAAACAGTGGTTGATCTGGCCCTCAGATACTAATAACTGTCAAGACAGATTCCTGAACAAAACACAGGGGTTCAAAATGACCAGGCCAGACCCTAGATATCCGCAAAGACATCACCCAGGGATAATAACCACCTACAGTGTGGGCAAATTATGCCTTCAATGGCTACAAACTTCCACACTGGCAGAAATTAAGCAACACCTAACTTTACTTACTGATGGTGCTGACTTGCGTGATTTCACTATGGGACCACGCAAACAGCGTCAAAAGCGATTCATAGCAGCCTCTGTATATGCAGCATACAACGAGGCCTGGAAGGTTACTCAAATTGAAACAGCAGAGAGAATACGGGAAATTGACCGTATTAATTTGGAAAAATCACTTTCTGTAGTGGACAATGGGTTAATGACTCTGTCCTCCAGAATTTTTTCTTTGGACAGCATTGTGTCTTCAGCAATCGACATATTATCGCAAGACTTACTGTTATTACAACACGGTCAGTCCCAATTGCGTTCTATTGTACAGCTTGGCTGGACGTTACAAAATCTGCGTTCAGGCTATGTGCCTTGGCGTTTAATCAACACAACGTCACTATTCTATATCTTTAACCTTACTGATAGACAAATCAGTATGGCCCAAAAGGGAGCTGATTATACAATCCTGAGCATTGAGAAACTTGAGAGATTACCAGTGACAATGTCAGAACGACCTGTCAGTGAATGGATAATACATGGAATAATAAATATTCCAATTTCAACCTTCAGGTTTCAATACTGCCAAAAATATATACAGGCTGGCATGTACGAGAAATTGGGAAAAGGGTACATAAAAACAACAAGGAACCTGCCCTATTCACATGCATGTGTCAGTAATAAAGGACAGAAAGTGTTTCTTAGTGGCAATAATTGTGCAATGTCACTAAGCGGTACACTTCTGTGTAACGGAATTAGTTTGCACGGAGCCTGTGAAGGGAACTCAAATAACCTTTCATGTCACCAGCAAGGCGCACCTGCAACAGAGATAGAACCATTCTTTCAAAGACTCTATAATGGGAGTTACATTCTAATTGTAGACCGCAGATGCTGTAGTCTTATGCCCGGGACTCCTTATCTCGTAACTACGACTGCGAAGGTCAAGTGCTGTGGACACTCATTGTTCCCCAGCTCCTTTCCAGACAGGGAGGCAAGGGCATGCCCCAACTTGAAAATTACTTCTATTCGAATAGATACTTTAAGCAGAATGAAAACAGTGCTTCTTCAGACGCCTACTAGGCTCACGTCATCAAAAGAAACGTATGATCTCCAAGTCGCAAGGACGACTGCAGAGATACATTCATTGTTATCAACTAATTCCCCCATACATTTCGCAGAAATCCTGAATGAAATCTTAAATATTTCTGATACCAGTGGGGTCTCACAAGTATTTAAGACAGTATTTTCGATGGCATTAACACCATTCAAAGCCATACTGGGTATTTTTCCAGATTTCGTCCATTCGATTTTTGGCGGACTTCCCCTAATTCTAGGACTGATTGCAGGAATCCTATTCCTAGTTCTTATTTTTCGTTATGGCAAACCATGTCACAGACTAAACACCTGCGACAAGGGAAGAAACAATCCTAGCCATTGGATACCGGGACCGGATATCAAGAATCCTGGGACTATCCCGGCTTAGAGACCTGAACATGACTTGGTTTCTATCTTTTCGACCTATGTGGCAACAATGTGTTTTACCTGTATTAAGATGCCTGCTATGCGGAGAAGAATGCGTGTTAGACACCTGTCTGACGCTACAATCGGATGCGCCAATGGATGCAGAAACATTGTTGAGCCCAATCAAGGTTCATGCTTTGTGCTGCCCTCAACGGCTACCAATCCTGATGACGGCATTCGTGGAAGCTTCACCACTACGATTAAGGGGTAGTGAAGTTCAAGATGAAAGCAGCATCGATCAGGTACGACCTTCTGTCAGCAATTCAAATCAGAATGTCAATGGAGACAATCATGCGCATGAATGCATGGTTACACCTATTTCCGAGTTAGTGGAACTCTCCCAGGAAGCTGTTGACAACTTTTTCGAAAGCCTAAATGATATGATGTTCTCACCAGAACAGAAATAGAGACTTTTGAACAAACTCGTACACGGCGTTCCCTGAATTTGGCCTTCAACTTTAATACTAAAAGCACATGAACACTTTTCCCTCCAGTTCACGGACAGCATTTTTTCAGCAGCCCCAAAATATTTTTGCATATTTTTCGGGACACTATCTTCTGCTTAAAGTAAGAACTATTCTTGGAGAACTAAGATTTCTAAACTTAGATAGCTTATAGACTTATAGCTTATAGACATTAGCTGCCCGCTGGTATGTTCATTGTATTATATTCTGTGATGAAGTGGTCTCGAACCTTTTTTCTGTATTAAGAGCCATTTCATGTGTAAATCTCATATACCAAATAGCATTAATGTATACAAATGCGTTATTACTTTAGCATTATTCTACAGCTTGAGTGCATACTATACATATGACTGCATTTCTTCCGTATATTTGAAAATTTCAAAATGCATTTATGTATTTTGGGGTGGTAAGGTATACACAATACTTTATAAATATATTATACTATGTTTTACTATGCATAGATTAGTAAATATGTCCATAGTTAGCGTGGAGTGGGTGTGATGTATTCCTATAGGTTCTGAATCGATCCCCCTATTCCTGACCCTATTCTGGTTAACAAACCAACAAGTTAACTAGCAGTCGGCCCATGAGGCAGCAAACCCCCATGATGCAGATACCGTTATCTGACGAAGCCACACTACGGCACAGGAACGTGTTATCTGATTAGGTCATAACGCTTGCGATCTAATTAGACAAGCGATATTCCTCCAGCCCCTGATAAGGCATACGGAGTTCTCATAACAAATCAAACCTATGACAACCTGGGAAAAACCCTGCGGCCATTGTTTTGATTTCACCGAGAACTTCAGCAAAAGAATGTGCTAACGACCTGGTCGTATGACATCCTTATTGACATATCTATGTCCATCCTTACGTCAATCTCGGCACCTTAAAGGTATAAATATTACCGATATTGCCCTATGCAAACACACGCGGTGGTGACGAGACGGAGCAGCCATACTTGCCGAAGCCCAGAGCAGAGCAGACCCCGCTGGCGCAGCCCCGCCTTCCTAACGCGCTGAGAACGAGACGCGCTGCTTTCTCCTGCCGAGAAATCCAGCACCGGCGTTTCCGGGTAGCCCTCGCAGGCAGCCTGGAATATCGAGAGCAGAGAAGAGAGATACCATCCCTCATTCATCCTAACTTCCAGGTACAGAACGGAATAACCCCTCACAGAGAATTCTTTAGTCAGTCACTTGGCAAAAACAAACTTAACTTAAACTGTAACTTTCTATTCCCGCCCACGTATTAGACTTAGGTCAGGTACACGGGGTAGGCTTATTTAGAAACACCAGTTGAGTACGTTTAGTCAAATGTATATGTGTATGTAATATATTTTATTCATTTTAAACCTTCATATGGCTTAGAAACCATATCAATGTTTTTACAGTATTATTTTATACTTCTGCTTCTAATGTATGCACTTTACTTAACCATAAGTATTGCAATAATATCGATCCATTTCTCTTGTACGAGAAAAGAGACTGATCAATAAATAACACCTTTTTATTGAACACGCCCGTCTCTTCCTTTTCTCTACATTCTGATGAGACTAAGAATGCACGTACTGACTGAGTAAAATAAATTGCCTTTTGTTCACACGACTCTCGAGATACACTCTTGATTAGGGGAGAGCAAAGTTGTCATGTTCTATGGTTGTCAGAAACTAAATCCCTTCTTGTCTAATCAGGGAAGTTAATTCCTTCCTGAACATTCGAGAAAGTTTCTAGTGAACTCTGAGCTAGCTGGCAAACCCAAAACTTTAAGTCTAATATCGACAGTAGTAGACCTAGTTAACGTCTGTCTAGGCCTATACTATTGAAGGTATTATTCCAATGCGCAGAGCCTATTGGGATAATAGGAACTACACTACAAAGCCGATAAGAAAAGGATCATCAAATATCTCAAGAATTTTGCAGGTGAAGGAATAAAGGAAGTAATAAAGAAAATAGCACACACTGATGAAGTCTTCTATTGTCACATAAAAGATGCAGATCGACAAGCTACTGACTCGGAGGCCGGAGGAGCTCAGAGTGAGTCAGCCATGAATGTGAAAAGTAAGCAGAGAAAAACGACTCAGGGGCACAAAGTGATATCTCCAAAGTAAAAGAAACTGTACTTCAGATGCAGCTTTTCTTTTCCACATAAAGGTAAATGTCCCGCCATTGGACAAGTATGGAAGGGCTGTGGGAAAGAGAACCATTTTGTAACAGTTTGCTAAGCAAAGGAAAAATGATGTGTCATTGCGAGAAAACAAAACGGACAGTGAATGTACCAGAAGTGATGGTCTGCTCACGCTCACAAGGTCAAGCAGCCATATCAGTTGAGGAAATGGAAACTTTACAAAGTCGATCATCGTCTAAATCTTCAACGTCATTGTCAAGCGCCAGTGAGGAAGATGGATGTACATTGTCGTTGTCATCTAAAGAGAAACGTGTACATGTCGGATTGGACCCATGCGAGGAAGAATGCAAGTTGAAGCGAGATAGACAAGTAAAGTCACAAAATTCATTTAGACACTGTCCTGAAATCACACTAAAGATGAATGGCTTTTCTAAACCTTTTATCATAGACCGTGATGCTTCGATAAACATTATGCCTGAGGAGAAATACCAGTTTAGTATTAGAACAATGGTCCTTAAAAAGAACAGTATAGGCATCATGATAAATATATACTCCAATCAATGCTATATTAAGAGTGTCCAGCCGGACAGTCAATTTAATCCTATATTTATCCTGATGACCATACTGTTCTTTTTAAGGACCATTGTTCTAATACTAAACTGTTACCCAATGTCCTTATCTACCTTTCAGGTTTCCTTGTGTTTTTGAAAACAAGGAGAAATACCACACACTGTCTCCAGTGGCCTGTCTCACACCATCAAAGACTAAAGTGTATACATGGGCTGCATCAACACCATTAAATGGCACTGTTAATGTGTAGCAGCCATGAAGCACAAAAAGAAAAAAGTACCAATTCACGTACTTCAAGGTAGTTTGTCAAGTTTCTGTTTACTCAGTCTCAGTACTGCTGTTGAAATAAGACTTATATCTGTGAATTACAACATAAATGCAAATAATAAATAGTTCGTCAATTTCCATCTTTGTTTCATGGATTAGGAAAATGTAAGATCATTTTTATTTATTTATTTATAAAGTTTTATAAAGCGCGAACAAGATCCCGAAGGATATCAGAGCTCTTTACAGAAGGATGGAAGGACAAATGCAATATCGACATCAAGTAAGAATACAAAACAGGAATAATCGCATAATTACAGGACAACTGGTTTAAGGAGAGTAATACAATAAACAGGTACATAGTGGGCTATAAAAGAGGGCACACAATGAGGTAAAGAAGATCAGCATCAAATGATGGTACAATGGTTGTAGGATCAATGACTTCGAGCAGGTGAGCCTAGCCCATTTAAGGTAAGAATTTGTTTATTAGGAATCGTTTGGCTTCCAGTTTGAAAGCAGTTGTTGAGGACTTCCGGTGGAAGAGAGTTCCATATCTTAGGGGCAGCACCGGAGAAGGCTTGGTGACAAGTTCTCTTTTTGCTAAGGAGGAGTGTGCTCGCGTAAAATCCTCTCTCGAAAACGGCTGCCACAAACCATGTTATGTTTGGTATCAAACTCCTTGGAATCATACTTCCACACCGGTAACCGGTGCAGGAGGTATGATTTCACCCTTCTGAAGCAAGCTTCGTGGGTCCCTGGTCTTCCCGGTACCAGCCTTCTCGACCCGGACAGCACAAAATGGTTGCTGCCGACCAGAGACACATTTCTGCCCTCATGCTGCCAAGCTCGAGCAGAGGAAGGCAACACAATAGGCATCCTGTTACAGGGAGGTGTGAACACCTCCCAGACCGGTTTTAGTGTTTTGGAGCTGGGCAGGTTCACTTCCAAAGTGCCTGAAAGTCTGCACAAGGAGCACATTTGGTGCCCCAGCTCAAACCAGTTCTGGGAACCGTTGGCTCCTGTGCAAAACTGGACAAAGGACATGGGAGTAACCTCCTCACTGTCCTGACCCATTCCTGGGAGGGTTCCACAAATCTGTCCAACCCTTTACCGTGGGTACAAGAGGGCTTACCTGGTTGTAGGACCCTAGATTCGAGGTGGACAAGATTCTGAACAAGAAACCACTGACCTTCGACCATCTGGACACTCTGGACTTCGCTGGACTTCGACCGGGCCAGACTTGGTCTCCCTCTACGTCCAAAGCATTGTCTGTGTCCGTGCACCATACAGGCTCCGTGCAGGACCTGCAAGGACAATAATGAAAGTGCAACTGCAAATTAATGTGGAAATTCGTCCTGTTGCCCAGCGACATTGTCAAATTGCATTTCATTTTGCAGGAAGCTGTTGTAAAAGAGCTTGCGACCTTACTAAGGCTTGATATAAATGAGGGATCTACTGCTTTGAGGTTTCGCCCATAGCGGTAGTGCCTGGAAAAGACAGTGAAGGAGCTGTACCCATCTGTGTTGATATGCTTTAAACAAACAAAGCAATTGAAAAAGAACAACATCCTAGCCCACACATTGCCGATATGATCACACAGCTGAATGGTGCCAGAGTCTTCTCTCTCCTTGATCTGAACAAAGGATATCATGATTTGGAACTAGAAGAAAATTCCAGGGACATTACTATTTTTTCTAACCATATTAGTTTGTTCAGATATAAAAGATTACGTTTTGGCGTGTTATCAGCTGCAGAACTGTTTCAACATGTAATTTATCACATAATACAGCCTGTCACGCATGCTTTCCATTACAGTGATGATATATTGGTATTTGGGGCCACACGAGAGGAACATAAGTGTGCCGTTTACTTGCTGATGCCGGTCTCACCTTGAATGCAGAGGAGAGTGAGTTCCAGAAAACAAAACTCGAATTATTTGACTATATTTTCTCTGATGGAGGAATGACTCCAGATCTGGCTAAAGCACAGGCCTAGTCAGTCACCTGTCCTCCACAAGATGTTACCATGTTACGCTCTTTTCTTGGCATGGCCAGCTACTGTTCTAAGTGCATCCATGATATTACCACAGTAATTGCCCCATTAAGAGATTTAATGAAACAAAATGCTTCATTTCAATGGTCACATGAATGTGAGCAAAGCTTCAAGAAAATCAAACATGCAATTGAGAATGCCACTGAAATTGCCTACTTTGATCCAAAGCTACATATAAAAGTTGTTGTCGACGGAAGGCAGGTAGGGTTAGGCGCGATTCTTGCCCAACACAATAGACATCCAAATGCTCAAAGGCATATTCTAGCTTATGCTAGCAGAAGTTTGTCACAGACTGAACATGTCTATTCACAACCTGAAAAAGAAAGCTGTGGTGAGGGCTTGTGAACATTTCCACATGTTTCTATATGGAAATAATTTCACTCTTGTCAAAAATCATCAACCATTGCTTACCATTGTTGGCAATCCCAAAGCCAAGATCCCTCCTCGCATTTAGAGGTGTGGGTTGTGACTGCAATAATATGACTACACTATTTTGCACCAACCAGGGAAAGATCAAAAAACTGCTGACTACTTTTCAAGAGTGCCAGTACAGTGCCACTGTACCACTTCCAAAATGGATGAAGCCTACATTAACTTCATTGTAAAGTCCAGTACACTTGCTGCAATATCAGTGTAACGAACCAGACTTCCACCCTTTCTCTCCGAACCCACGGAAACCAACTGATGAGTACCCCAAAGATCGTCGCTCAGCCCTAATCTTATTTCAACAACTAAATGGCCCCCCTTGGCTCATCGTCAGACAGCACAAACTCAGCATAGTATCCTACACCGACAACATCCAGCTCATCCTCTCCCTCACCAAGGACCCCATCACCAGACTCAACTTCCAGGAAGGAATGCAAGACATTGCATCCTGGATGAGCAGAAGCTGCCTAAAGCTCAACTCGGAGAAGACAGAGGTCCTCGTCCTCTGACCCTCCCCCTCTGCATGGGACAACACCTGGTGGCTGTGAGAAGTTGGCCTGATGTATGATGTCCACAGTTCTGTGGGCACCTTGTATCAGTCCAAACAATCCCTTATGGTGGTGGTTGTAAGTCAACCTTATAGACTAGCTATCCTAGGGGTAGCATAGACCTAAGCAGTCTTAGGCTTAACTCAAGAGGGCATGTGAAGCCAGCTGTTTTACCATATGCAGTCCTGTAATATCAAATGAAAGGACACCACACAAGTTATATATTATAAAAATATATGTATTTATTACTAGAATAGTCCTCTGTACTCTTTATGAGTGCAGAGGCACAAGCTTTTAAACAAAAGCACAGTTAAACATACAAAAGTTGCACAATTATGGATAGGCCCGGTGGCCACTCAAACCATATATTAAATAAGTGGTATAAGAACCGCTTTGCGAACAGTGGTAAGGCCTAGGGCCTTGGGAATCGCTGGGACTACACTGGACTAACAGTAGTTAGGACGGGAGTAGCCCGCGGGATTCGGGTGCAGTGCTAAAAGCACACGCATGCACCAATGCAAAGTCAATGGTGCGTAAAAGTAAAAAAGTTACTGTTTTAGAAGTCTTCCGACTGGACTAGAACTTAACCACTTAAAACTAGGACACTAGAGGTGTAAACCACTACTGGAGCACCAGCGTTCAATCTTTACCTCACCCACAGGAAGCGGGTGCATAGGTGCCAAAGTGTGTCAGGTTTCGTCGTGGAGATCTATGGAGCCTGGAGATGAAGATGCTGCAGGCGGCCAGGAGAGAAGAGTCCGGTTGGATCCAAGGGTGGATCAAAGATGTAGAGTACCTGAAAGCAGAGGGGACAGAGTCTGGGTCACTAGCCAGTGACCAGGATGGAACCAGGAAGGAACCAGGCGATGTCGGGCGCAATCAGGTGGTTGTCGAGAAGCTTGTCTCCGCTGCCACGTGGACTCTGGGGCACCGAGGATGTCCAGGAGTGGATCACGAGCTGTCCCACAAAGGTTCTCGCTGTCGGCAGTGTCGGCTTCCGGATCGGAGTCAACAGGCCTTGGCAAATGCAACCCACGCAGGATTTGAAGATCGCTTCTTACTCGGACCAGCAAGGTCAGAGAGGTTGCTCCTTTTCAGGGGAGCGAGGGCCAGTCTGGAGCAACCAGACTAGCAGAGTAGTTTCAAAGTTTCGTCGTCGTAGTGACCACTAGCCAACGGGCAAGTGACCGGACAGACGCGTCAAGCAGGAATATGCAAAAGGGCCCCACGCAGCACTCAGTGAGTGTGGAGGGGTGATCTTCGGTGCACGAGTTGCTCGGGACTGGGGCTTCACAAACCCCAGTGCACAGCTTCGAGGGTGCCTTGGGAGCTGCACGGTCAGCACTTTGCAGTCTTTTCAAGATGGCCGGCCCCACACTTCACGTCGCCTCCACGGGTCTCAGATTCGCTGGGACTGTGGATCGGGCTGCTAGAAGTCAGGGAAGCTGGTTCTTGTTGATCTCTGTCGCTCGAGCTCCGGCTGGAGCTGCAACAAAGCAAACCGTTGGGCGCTGGATGGTGCCTGTTTGCACAGGCTGGTCACTCCTTGACCACAAGGGAGATTCTTCAGTCTTCCACGTCGAGTGGGATGTCGAAGGGTCCAGAGTTCTGTATCAAAGTTTCAGTCAGGATTATATGTTTTCAATGGGCGCAGCTCCTACCTTTATTCCAAATCAAGGGGCTGGATATCCTGCTAGGTCCCTCCTATGGGTGGGACCCAGGAAGGGGGTGGTTGCACCCCTTTCCCTTTGTCCAGTTTCGCACCAGAGCTGGGGCTGGAGTGCCTCAGAACCGGTTTAACTGGATTTTGCATGGGACACCTTGTGTGCCCCAGACAGCGTCAAGTTTCATTCAGCTCTCCCTGCCCCAATCCACTATCTCCTGTCTGGGGTGGTGTAACACCTCCCTGTGACAGGAAACCTTTTGTCCAAGCCTCCCCTGCCAAGTTTCGGTCAGTAGCAGGAGGCCAGCCTTGTGTCTGTGGCAGCAGCATCCATTTTGTGATGCTGAGGCTCTGGTTAGATTTAACCGCATTTACTGTTACCCACATGTCTTAGCCCTCTAGAAGGGTGGAATGCTACCCCCGTCGCCAGAACTGGTGAGGGGGTAGTATTCCAAAGTGTATGACACATTACACAACATGTTTTGATAAAGCCAAACCAAAGTTAGCAATAACCGCGAGGATTATAATGCACTTAAGAGTATATGGTATGGCAATATCCTGGAACAGCTATAAGGAAATGGTTCCGAAAGCTGCAGACAGGCTCAGCTCATGCTAGAGCCCCATCTCACATAAAACCAAGCACTCTGCCTCCAGGATTGTTAAGGCCTGCCATAGGAGTGACTTATAGGTATATATGTGTCCAGATATAGGTTTAGATATAGGTATACTATATCTAAGAAAGGGGTGATTACACGACCTTGCCCCAGCTGAGTGATCAGCCAGTTGTGTCAGTTTGGATGGCCAGCCAGGGGTGGCAAAAGATATGCTGCAGCCCGTGGTAGGCCTTGGATGCACCTATGCCCTGGGTACCTATGGTACACTGTACAGGGGCTCATAAGGTGACCCAATCCAATTAGTTATGCACCTAGGGTACATGGAGTCCATTTTAAAGAGAGAGCAGATAGCCTGGGACCCTGATTAGCAGGATCCCAGGCCAACTAAGTCGAAAACCTGCTAAACACAAGGCAAAAAAATCTGGGGTAACCATAGTCAGGTATCCATCTTCCTACATAACCCCCCCCCCCCAAACGAAAGGAGATAAGGCTATCCTTGACCAGGTATGCCTATATTGCCTAAGTGGCCATATAAGGAAGTACCTGCACTAGCATGGTTACCCCCTGTCTCATGGTCCACTAAGCAATCCCTCACCCTAGGGGTATCAGAGGGTCTCCACCATAGGGAATCACTACCTGTGGTGTGTTTTGGCAAAGCAAAAGGCTGGTGTTGAGATGGAGTACTGAAGTGAGGCTCCACTAATGTAGGGCTCAACTTCCTCCAATCACTGTCCACCATGGATGCCTTTCTTTCCATGACTGAGTTGCACTGTGCTCTCAGGGTCAACCTCTGGCTGCCTACAGCTGGAGGCTGGGTCCTTTTGGTTGGCTTACTGGAGGGACAGGTCAGGTTTGGGGCCTTGGGGTCCCAGGTTTGGCTGTGCCCAACAGTGTCCATCTGGGGGAGGTCCCTAACTAGTTGTAAGGGGATCCCTCTGGAGTTTTTGAATTTTTCACCTGGCAAGGGCTGCTAGCTTTGGTGCCCTTAATCTGCTGATGGGGGTGTTTTATTTGACAGGGGGCCCTTTGGGGTCCACTGACCTCCTTGACCTCTGCAGACCTGGGCTAGCTGAGGCAGGGTAGAGATGGGCAGGTTACCTGCTCCAGACTGGGTCCCACATTGGAAGGGTCCACTGACATCAGGGGCTCTGCCAGGCTAGGCCTGACTACCTCTGGGGCAGTTTCTTCACAAGGGGTAATATCAGTTCCCTGAGGAGGCTGATCCTTTCCTAAAGTCTGGTGGGAGGGGGATATCTCTTCCTCCTCAATGCTCTCTGTTTGTGTGGAGTGATTCATAGTTTCAGGCTTCACAACACATGAATCTGTTTGAGTTTGGGCTGTGGCCATCACAGCCCCACCAACCTTTTCAGGAAGGGACTCAGTTTGGGTATGGGCTGTTACCATCACAGCCCTGCTAACCTTTTCAGGGAAGGAATCTGTTTGAGATTGGGCTGAGAATGGCGCAGCCCACCTGACCTGTTCAGGAAGGACATCTTGGATTGGGGCTGTGGCCATCACAGCCCCACTAACCTTTCCATGGAGATTTACCATTTTATAATGGGTTTCTTGTTCTACCTCAGCCCAGGCTGAGATTTCCAAATCATTTCCCAGTAGACAATCTACAGGCAAGTTTGTTGACACTGCCACTCTCTTTGGGCCAGTGACACCTCCCCAGCTGAGATTTACTACTGCCATGGGATGATTTTTCTGCACTCCATCAATATTGGTCACCTGGAATGTGGCACCAGGTAAAAGTTGCCTTGAGGGGACTAGATTCTCAGTCACCATAGTGATACTAGCCCCTGTGTCTCTATAGGCCTCAACTTTGTGACCATTGATGAGGGGCTCCTGTCTGTACTTGCTCAAAGTGTTTGGGCAAGCAGTGAAATTGGCAAACCCCATGCCATTTTCACAGACAAGAGTAGCTGTAGTTGGGGACCTGGTTAGGACAGAGTCCACATGAGTTCCAAAAGTAAACCCAGCCAAATTCTTGGGGGTGCTCCCACCACCTGGGGGATTACTACTAATAGTAACAGGATGTGTTGGAGCTTTACTTGGAGGAATATTTTCTTTATTGCTATTCTTTGAACAACAGCTAACAGTTTTCCAGTGGCCAGTCTGCTTACAGGCATTGCAATAAGGTTTCTTTGGGTTAGAGGAAGTGTTTTGGGACCCACCCCCATCCTTGGAGTTTTGGGGCCCTGTGGGAGACTTTTCTTTCGATTTATCCCCACCTTTCTCTTGAGCCTTGGAAGTATCCTTCTTTTGGTAATTCCCCTGATTCTTAGGCCTAATCCTGGTTCTGACCCATTTGTCTGCCCTCTTAGCCAATTCTTGTGGAGAGGCCAGATCTGAGTCCACCAGGTGCTGGTGCAAAAGCTGGTTTTGACAATTACTAAGGATCTGCTCCCTCATAATAAAATTATACAATTCTGTATAGTCATGTACTTTGCTGCCAAGTAACCAACCTTCCAGAGCCTTAGTAGCACAATCTACAAAATCAGTCCAGTGCTGAGTCTGAGCTTTTTGGGTATCTCTGAACAACAACCTGTATTGCTCAGTGGTTAGGCCAAACCCATCAATAAGAGCACTCTTCAGGACAGTGTAGTTTATAGCATCCTCAGGTCTAACTGTGAGGAGCTTATCTCTCCCTTTCTCAGAAAAGGAGTACCATAAGATTGCTGCCCACTGATCTTGGGGAACCTGCTGTACCATGCAGGCCCTCTCCAGAGCAGTCATCAACTTGTGGATGTCATCCCCTTCCTTATAGGGGGGCACAATCTTTGTCAGGTTTCTATTGTCATAGGACCTGTCTTTCTCTCTAGGAATATTGCTGCCACCAGTGTAATCTAATCCACTCAATTTGTGTTCCCTTGCTAAAGCAAGTTTAGCTTGGGTCAGGGCTATCTCTTCTCTCTCTATCTGGAGTTTGACAGCTCTCATCCTGGCCTGATGCTCCTTTCTCTGAGGGGCAGTCATTTCCCTTTGAGAAGCCCTTGAAGCATTAGAAAGGTTAGATTCCCTGGAAAGGGATCTATCTCTTCTATTGCCAGGGAGTATTCTGCTATTGAGTCTGGGGAGGTGGTTACCCTCTCCATTCCCATGTAGGCTCAAGTTAGCTTGGCTAAGCCTTCTAACCTGGACCTGGATGTCCCCCTGAGTATCTGACTCATGACCATCCCCCTCTTCTTCTTCTTCCTCCTCCTCATCTGGTGTGATGTTAGCATCATCTGGGGGATTCACTCCTTCTCCTGGATTACCTGAGGGACCTGCACTAGCCTTCTCAAGATCATCCCTTTCTAGGACTCCTATCAGGATTGGAATGGTAGGGTTGTGACCCTTGTTCAGCCCCCTTGTAGTGCACAAGGCACTCAAGTCTCTGAAGCTGAGTTTGTCATAGCTGGAAGGTGCCTTGGTAAGGTCACCTGTCACAGGTAGAGAACTGGGTTGCTCACCTGTGCCAGACATGACTCTAGTGAGGTGTAAGTGGTGCACTTACCTACACTATGTGTTTTCCTACTAGAACCTTGCTAGTGAGTTGTAGTCAGGGTGTGCTAAGCCCTTTAATCTACAACTACTAAGTTCAGTAGAACTTAAGTATGTAAGCTTTGTTTATATGTACCTATGGTACTCAATTTGATCTTTCAAATGATGTAAAGATTGCACTGGTAAAACAACAGCAAGCTCAAAGCCCAACCGCTGCACACCAATGTGAGAAGTTGGCCTGATGTATGATGTCCACAATTCTGTGGGCACCTTCTATCAGTCCAAACAATCCCTTATGGTGGTGGTTGTAAGTCAACCTTATAGACTAGCTATCCTAGGGGTAGCATAGACCTAAGGAGTCTTAGGCTTAACTCAAGAGGGCATGTGAAGCCAGCTGTTTTACCATATGCAGTCCTGTAATATCAAATGAAAGGACACCCCACAAGTTATATATTATAAAAATATATGTATTTATAACTAGAATAATCCTCTGTACTCTTTATGAGTGCAGAGGCACAAGCGTTTAAACAAAAGCACAGTTAAACATACAAAAGTTGCACAATTATGGATAGGCCCGGTGGCCACTCAAACCATATATTAAATAAGTGGTATAAGAACCGCTTTACGAACAGTGGTAACGCCTAGGGCCTTGGAAATTGCTGGGACTACACTGGACTAACAGTAGTTAGGACAGGAGTAGCCCGCGGGATTCGGGTGCAGCGCTAAAAGCACACGCATGCACCAATGCAAAGTCATTGGTGCGTAAAAGTTACAAAGTTACTGTTTTAGAAGTCTTCAGACTGGACTAGAACTTAGCCACTTAAAACTAGGACACTAGAGGTGTAAACTACTACAGGAGCACCGGCGTTCAATTGTTACCTCACCCACAGGAAGTGGGTGCATAGGTGCCAAAGTGTGTCGGGTTTCGTCGTGGAGATCTATGGAGCCTGGAGATGAAGATGCTGGAGGCGGCCAGGAGAGAAGAGTCCGGTTGGATCCAAGGGTGGTTCGAAGATGTAGAGTACCTGAAAGCAGAGGGGACAGAGTCTGGGTCTCTAGCCAGTGACCAGGATGGAACCAGGAAGGAACCAGGCGATGTCGGGCGCAATCAGGTGGTTGTCGAGAAGCTTGTCTCCGCTGCCACGTGGACTCTGGGGCACCGAGGATGTCCAGGAGTGGATCACGAGCTGTCCCACAAAGGTTCTCGCTGTCGGCAGTGTCGGCTTCCGGATCGGAGTCAACAGGCCTTGGCAAATGCAACCCACGCAGGATTTGAAGATCGCTTCTTACTCGGACCAGCAAGGTCAGAGAGGTTGCTCCTTTTCAGGGGAGCGAGGGCCAGTCTGGAGCAACCAGACTAGCAGAGTAGTTTCAAAGTTTCATAGTCGTAGTGACCACTAGCCAACGGGCAAGTGATTGGACAGACGCGTCGAGCAGGAATATGCAAAAGGGCCCCACGCAGCACTCGGTGAGTGTGGAGGGGTGATCTTCGGTGCATGAGCTGCTCGGGCTGGGCTTCTCAAACCCCAATGCACCACTTCGAGGGTGCCTCAGGAGCTGCACGGTCAGCACTTCGCAGTCTTTTCAAGATGGCCAGCCCCACGTTTCACGTCGCCTCCATGGGTCTCAGATTCGCTGGGACTGTGGATCCGGCTGTTAGAAGTCAAGAAAGCTGGTTCTTGTCGATCTCTGTCGCTCGAGCTCCGGCTGAAGCTGCAACAAAGCAAACCTTTGGGCGCTGGATGGTGCCTGTTTGCACAGGGTGGTCACTCCTTGACCACAAGGGAGATTCTTCAGTCTTCCACGTCGAGTGGGATGTCGAAGGGTCCAGAGTTCTGTATCAAAGTTTCAGTCAGGATTATCTGTTTTCAATGGGCACAGCTCCTACCTTTATTCCAAATCAAGGGGCTGGATATCCTGCTAGGTATTTCCCTTTGTCCAATTTCGCGCCAGAGCTGGGGCTGGAGTGCCCCAGAACTGGTTTGACTGGATCTTGCATGGGACACCTTGTGTGCCCCAGGCAGTGTCTAGTTTCATTCAGCCCTCCGTGCCCCAATCCACTATCTCCTGTCTGGGGTGGTGTAACACCTCCCTGTGACAGGAAACCTTTTGTCCAAGCCTCCCCTGCCAAGTTTCGGTCAGCAGCAGGAGGCCAGACTTGTGTCTGTGGCAGCAGCATCCATTTTGTGATGCTGAGGCTCTGGTTAGATTTAACCGCATTTACTGTTACCCACATGTCTTAGCCCTCTAGAAGGGTGGAATGCTACCCCCGTCGCCAGAACTGGTGAGGGGGTAGTATTCCAAAGTGTATGACACCTTACACGACATGTTTTGATAAAGCCTAACCAAAGTTAGCAATAACCGCAAGGATTATAATGCACTTAAGAGTATAGGGTATGGCTATATCATAGAACAGCTATAAGGAGATGGTTCCGAAAGCTGCAGACAGGCTCAGCTCATGCTAGAGCCCCATCTCACATAAAACCAAGCACTCTGCCTCCAGGATTGTTAAGGCCTGCCATAGGAGTGACTTATAGTTATATATGTGTCCAGATATAGGTTTAGATATAGGTATACTATATCTAAGCAAGGGGTGATTACACGTCCTTGCCCCAGCTGAGTGATCAGCCAGTTGTGTCAGTTAGGAAGGCCAGCCAGGGGTGGCAAAAGATATGCTGCAGCCCCTGGTAGGCCTTGGATGCACCTATGCCCTGGGTACCCATAGTACACTGTACAGGGGCTCATAAGGTGACCCAATCCAATGAGTTATGCACCTAGGGTACATGGAGTCCATTTTAAAGAGAGAGCAGATAGCCTGGGACCCTGATTAGCAGGATCCCAGGTCAACTAAGTCGAAAACCAGCTAAACACAAGGCAACAAAAATCTGGGGTAACCATAGTCCGGTATCCACCTTCCTACAGTGGCCCACAGCCCTTGGCAGCACCCCAACCCCCACGGACCACGCTCGAAACCTCGGCATCGTACTCGACTCCTCCCTCTCCATGACCCGACAGGTCAGCATCGTAAACCCCACCTGCTTCAAAACCCTTCGCATCCTCCGAAAGACCTTCAAATGGATCTCTCCCGAATCAAGGAAGACCGTCACCCATGCACTCATAACCAGCAGACTGGACTACAGAAACGCCCTCTATGCCGGGATCAACAAGACCATGCAGAGCACTGCAGCCAAACTCTTCCACGGCATCTCTCGACACGAACACATCACCCAACTCCTGAGTAACCTCTACTCGCTCCCCGTTGAGAATAGAGTAACATTCAAGATACTCACCCACGCCAACAAATGCCTTCACAACACCAGACCCCAATACCTCAACTATAGAATCTCCTTCCATGTTCCCAAGAGGAGCCTCCAATCCGCCGACCATGCCCTTGATGAACCCCCATGCATCCTAAGCGCAAGTACGGGTGGAAGAACCATCTACATTGTGACCAAGACCTGGAACGAGCCTGCAATCAACATCAGACGTGTCACCACCCTGCACATCTTTAGGAAGACCCTCAAGACCTGACTCTTCGACTGACCGGAGCTGCTCCCCCCCCCCCCCGACCCAGCACCTTGAGACCCTCACGGGTGAGTAGCGCACTTTAAATCCCCTTATTGATATCCTGGAAACACCACACTGGACCTCTTAAAAATGACAGTGAATTTCTGATATTCAAAAATGTAAAAGATAAACTTTCTGTTACCCAAGAAGGTACCTTGTTACGAGGTTCAAGAATTGTCATACCGGAGAGTCTGAGACAGAAAATCATTAAAGCGTCACATGAGGGACATTGTGGAATTGTCACCACTAAACAAGCTCTGCAAGACCGAATTTGGTTTCCTCATCGTGATGAAATAGTTGAAAAGAATTAAAGGCCTGTCATTTAAGCAACTGTTTATCTCCCCAAACAACCTAGCATCCATTGAACATGTTCTACCTTCCAAAACGTGTTGGAGAAAATTGTTCTTGATTTCTTTGTGCTCCTTGACAACAGGCACCATTTAATGGTAGTCATTGATGAGTATTCTCGTTTTCCTTTGGTAGAAGACCTTTCGTCGATCACTCAGTAAAATGTAATCGGAGGGCTAGAAGGTATTTTTCCAACATGGTGCGCTCCTTCAATTCTGAAGTCCGACAGTGGCCCACCTTTCAACAGTCGGGAATTCAGAGACCTTCTTACTCATGTGAATGTTAAACATCAGAACAGAACACCTCTTTGGCCTCAAACAGATGGCATTGTTGAGCATTTTATGAGCACCTGAAAAAGACTGTTCAGCGTGCTGCACTGGAGAAGCTTGTAATCAAATCAGTTCTTCATTCTGTTCTTCGTGCATGCCAATCGACTCCCCATTTGACTAAAGTCCTGCAACCCTGATGTTTGGGAGAGATATGAAGACCAAGTGGCCACAATGCACCACTTAAATATTGATTGACGATGGTAAACTTCATCAAACAGATTAATATCACAAACACAAAATGAAGGCATATGCAGACAAATGGTGATGTCCTTGTCAGACAGAAATGAAAACGCAAGTCTGATGCGCCTTTTGATGGTGACCCAATGAAGATTGTGACTAGTGAAGGACACATGGTGGCCGCTCATCGTCCTGGAATGTCCACTATGTGAGATTCTTTGCATTTCAAACACCTGCCTCAACATTCGCCAACTCCAGATGTCAGAAGTGAGATTTAGACACTTGAGAAACCTGATAGCCCAACGACTGTACCGGTGTCTCTGTCACCAGTTCAAGTCATTGACATTTCAGTATCCCCGCAGCATCACATGACAAGATCGGGGTGATTCATTCAAGCACCAAAACGACTTATTGAATAGTTATGATGTATATATCTCTTATTTGTAACTTTTTAATTAACAAAGGGGAGATGTAGTGTCTTGTGAGTTAGAGATGACGGGGCCCTTTCGGTTCCTGATGGAGTCCGTAGATCAGTGACGTAAGGGCTTTAGTGTGGGTGATGGAATTCTTGATGTAGAATGCTCACTTAACGGTTACACACTGAGGGATAAAGACATGCAATACCAAGCTCCATGTGTGGCATAATCATTTACATGCTCCGAAGCTGGAGAGGGCGCTACAGTTAGCACACCAATGTTGTAGCCCTCCAATTTCAGCTCCTGTCGAATATCCATAAGTTCCTTTTCCCTAACCAATGTGTGGGCTCATATCTGCAAACAGCAGCAGTCTCTAGCCTCCTAATTTCAGCCACTTTATTGCACTGTCGTCCTCAAACTTTGAGGTCCTATCTCAATCGATTTGACCTCACCCATTGCAGTGGCACTTAGACTCCTTTCAGATTTGTTTACAGTATAAGAGGGGAGCCTAAAAACTCTTTCACAAGGTCGCAGTTTCCAGCCTGCTGCGCAGTCTATAGTTCAGTAACCTTTCTCCGGAGTTCGTTCCTTAGAGTCTCTGTGTGAATCTCAGGTGGTACCCCCAAAACTCTGTTGTGGGAGCCCCTCACCAAGTTGTCAAGCATTTAATAATTTGTTGTGTCTGCAGCTTTATCTTCAAGGAAGGTTGCCTCAGTCAGGCATGCATCCAGTACCTTCTTGTGACCCTCCAGGGATTTTGTCTTACTTTGAGTGCTAGCCATTCTTTGCTCTACAACCAGTCACTCCCTAACCGATCCTCCAGTTTCTTTTCTTTCTTCTTCAAAGCAGACTTATTGCTGCTTGTTGTCTCCTTCAAAACACTGTGTAGAGAATTTATCAATTTGAGCGGTGTTCTCGCTTCCTGTGATTATAGCCATAGTATTGTCAGTCAAGCAGACCATCTCCGTTCTGGTGCTTTTCGATCTTGTTTCTCGTGGCTCAAAAACCTGTGCCTTTCCTCTCCTTCTGCTAGCTATGTCTTCCTGCGAGCGAGACTCTCAACACCCAGGACCGAAATCCACAAATACACTCAGTATCTACAACAATAGTGCCTCTCAGCCAAGAGTCAGTGTGAGCCATTAGATCAGCAAGACGCCTCAAAACTGATGTTTCACATTGGGCCACTTGGAGGGAGACATACTCATACCTGCCAACTCACACAGTGCTATTGTGTGACACATGATATCGGCTCCCATCACAAGGTCTCCCAGTGAGGAGCCAATACCACATGGTGGCAGGGAAAACGAGCTGAAAACCACTGTAAATAGTGGTTTTCCAGCTCATTTCCCGAGGTTTTGAACTGCCAACGTCCATTAAGGATCGTCACAACACCACCGGACATTGGCACCAGCCTCAACAAACTGGGGGCTTGTGGGCGGGGTTTGGTTCAGAAGTGCCTCATAGTTACTTCTCGGCACAAGGCCCGCTCCCTTCAAGGACCCTGCCCCCTCCTCACACAGTGAGATTGTTCTTTAAGTTGGCAGGTATGAATACCGGATGCATGATGTCAGGCCAGCCTTTACTTCCAGTGTAATTTGCCCTCTCAGCCATCGGAAGGTCAACGTCTCTCTCCTCCAGTCTGTCCCCAGCCCACCCCTGAGCTGATGTCCCCCATTGCACCTCCGATCATGCTGTGACTTTGCCTGGCTGATAGTCCCCTGGAGCAGTGTACTGGGATCACCGAATAGTCTACCTCCTCTCACTGAGGGGCCCAGTCCAACTAGAAGAGCCATGGCTCCCCAGTTGAATGTACCTGTGCCCCATAGTATGCCTTTTCAGATAGAGCGCAGTTGGCCTCAAAATGGTCTGCCATCTTTGAACCCTGGCCACGTGCCCACAGTAAGCACCAGACATCGTCCCAATTTATTCCAAGTTGTGCTAGTCGATGGACACTCCAGTACAGCCGAACTTGCCAGAAAACGGGAACTTGGCAAAGTACCCCAATTGAAAGTGGCTATCTTGGTGTCCTTCAGGCATTGTCCCCAGTATAAAGGTTTTTTTCTGAATAGATTGGAATCAGTCTAGTAGAATGTCGTAATACATTGCACAACTTTTGTAGCCAACACTAAATATTTCTGATATTCAAACCAATAAAAATTAAATTGTGGAACCTGAAAAAGGCAAATGGTACTCATCCTCCGTCAAAAAGTTGATGCATAGGCTTGATGCTTGCCCCTAAGATAAACAGTGGCTTTTCTGTGTAGGCTTTTACAAATAAGACTGAGTAACCTAAAATTAGCACACTATTTCATTGGCAGCTACCTCAGTTTGTGGATTCTTTGTGTGATACCAATCAGAGCATTTATGGTCACCACAACCCAATGGGGTCTTTTGGCACTATTAGTGCTACCAAATATGTTAACTTGGAGGGGCAAACTTAAAACAGCATTTTCACTTCTAGGACCTGAGCCAGTTGATATGCTCTAACTTTCTCAAAAGCATAATGACCTTATCCAAGCAATCACTACAGACTCTTCAGTATTGACAAAAAGGAGGGCAACTTTAAGCTAATAAAGACAATCACAAGTAGCCAGAACCATCGCCCCAATATTTTGCTAAAGTTGTTTTTAGCAAAGTGGTGTGAGCGAATGCCCCCATGTTCTGCTCGTGAAATGGGGTCAGTGACGTGTTCACCTGTGCAGACTCTAGTGTCAGCACCTGTTAGAGCTTGGCAAAAGAAGTGCCTCCATTTTCTTGGTCCTATTTAAATTCTAGACATACATTTATGCAACCTGCTAGTTGTGGTGGATCTCTTATCAAGGGGGGTGTATATGAGGTTCTTGCCCAAGCCCACTTCAAGCAATGTTGTTGAGTTCCTCCGTGATTTGTTCACTAACAAAGGTATTCCTGAGATTGTACTCCAAGATGATGAGGTGCAGTTTATCTCTTCTCTTAGGTGTGGCTTTATGACCAAGATGGGGATTAAACACTTAAGGACTCTTAGGTATCGTCCTCAAAGTAACTGCATAGTCAAACTTTATAACTGTGTGCTCGACAAATGTGTGCAAAGTGCTGTGAGGATTAAACAAATGCGACTGAGTCTGTGTGTGAACTCTTTTGTGTTGACAGGACCACCCTCATGTTTCATCTGGTAAATCTCAGTTTGAATTGGTGCAGAGGTGAAAAAACTAGTTCTGGTTTGCGTTCTACGTGGGTTTTTGACTATAAACTGCATTGGTTTTCCTATGCCCCAAGCTTGGCAAGAAAATAAACTAGTTAACAGTAACAAGATGATTACAGACTTATCATCCAAAGGACGTTTGGTTCGAACCCTATGATTTTCCGGCAAGGGATTTTTGTGAGAAGATGGCCTGGTATATGCTGTCCACTAATTAAAGTGGGCACCTTGCACCAGTCCAAGCGACCTTTATGATGAATGATGTTAAAGATAACCTATAAAAGCTATCCTAGTGGTAGCTGTGGACAGCAGCCATCAGGCTTAATCTTGAAGGAATGTAAAGCAGCTTGTTGTACCAGAATATCGACTCTTATATTGACTAAATGAAAGGAGAACCACACAGTAGTTATATAAAAATATGTATTTATTAATATGACACTCTCTAGTATCCTCTACAAGATGATAGAACACAAAGCACACAATACAAGATCAATAGAAAAGTTGTAAGTAGCACAATATACAGTGGGCTCCAGGGGGAGACCAAACCATATACTAAAATAGTGGTATAATAATCACAAGTTGGATCAGGCACAGCCTGGAGCACATAGAATCATTGGGCCCCCAAGGGACCATCCAAGGTAAGTAGATAGGGACCCAACGGAGGACGGGTGCAGTGTGCTAACACAACCGCAGGCTCCGTACAATTCTGTGAGAATGTCACGGTTACAATTTTTTAAGTTTAAGGACCCTTCTGGGAGGACTTCGAGCAAACCCTTTGGAACTTAAGAGGTTGGAGAGCCACCCCACCCGTGGATACCGTAGTACCCGAGTTACCTATCCTAGAGGAGCCGGGAGCATAGGTCTGGAGTAGTGTCGGAAACCGTTGTTGTTCTCAATGGAGGGCTGTGAAGAAGTACTTCTGCTGTGAAGGTGAAAAGGGTCTGGAGGAATCCAAGCCTGGATTGTGGAAGGAAGGAACCTGAAAGCAGAGGGGACAGAGTCTGGGTCACTTCAGAGTGACCAGGGGCTCGGTAGACGAATGCCCACCGATGTCGGGTGTTTCAGGTGCGAAAAAGGGATGCTTGACTCTGCAGCCACGAGGTCCAGGAGATGTCGAGGATGACCAGGAGCCGGAGATGAGCTGTCCCACAAAGGATGTTGAGTGCTGAGGGGTCAATGACCAGCTAATGTCCAGATGGAGCACCAAGAAGCCTTGGCAAAAGCAACCCAAGCAGGAAGGTCAAGCAGGTTACGCTGTGGACCAGCAAGGTCCAGGGGGACTCACCAAGCAATGGAGAGTCAGGGCACGTCTGGCTCAACCAGGAAAGCCCAACAGAAATCAAGATGACCATCATGGGGACCCACAGGCCGAAGGACCAGGAGTCGCGAGGGGACCTTGAGCAAGATTGCAAAGTACCAGCCCACGGAGCACTCTGTGTGAGGAGGCTGGAGTTCTTTGGTGCAAATACTGCTCAGGGTCAGGACTACACGGAGTCCAATGCACAAGCTCGGGAATCGCCAACAAGCATATGGAACTGCAAATGGACACTGTGCATAGGGGTTCGGGTTATGCAGTCCCCACAAGGGATAATGGCCTCGGACTTGCTAACATGGCAGATCGACCTCAGTGACCTTCGAAAACCCACCTCCTGTGTTGCTGAAATCTTCAGAGTCCACAGGAGCACAGGATCAGCAGACCGGTCAGTTGCGTTGAGGTGCCTGCAGTTGCAAGGGAGTGACTCCTTCACTTCAAGGGAGATTCTTCAGTTGTCCTTAGTGCACCACAGTTCCAGCACGGAACCTGTATGGAGCAAGGGCACAGACAAAGCTTTGGACGGAGAGGGAGACGAAGTTGGGCCCAGTCGAAGTCCAGCAAAGTCCAGAGTGTCCAGACGGTCGAAGGTCAGTGGTTTCTTTTTGTAGAATCTTGTCCACTTAGAATCTAAAGTTTTACAGCCAGGTAAGGCCTTTTGCAACCACGGGAAGGGGTTGGATAGATTCGGGGGACCCTCCTAGGGGAGGGTCAGGACAAAGGGGTGGTTACACCCATGTCCTTTGTCCAGTTTGCGCCAGAGCAGGAGCCAATGGCTCCCAGAACTGGTTTGAGCTGGACTATGCACAGGGACACCAAATGTGCCCCAAGTGCAGACTTTTCAGGCACTCTGAGTAGACCCACCCAGCCCCAATACACTAAATCCTATCTGGGAGGTGGTCACACCTCCCTGTAACAGGATGCCTATTGTGCTGCCTTCCTCTGTTCAAGCTTGGCTCAGCAGCAGGAGAGCAGAAATGTGTCTCTGGTTGGCAGCATCCATTTTGTGCTGACCGGGTCGAGAAGGCTGGCACGGAATAGACCAGTGACCCCATGAAGCTCACTTCTGAAGGGTGGAATCATACCTCTCACACTGGTTACCGTTGTGGATGTATGGTCGCAAGGCGTTAGATACCAAACATGATATGTTTCTATGCAGCCGTTTTCGAGATAGCATTTACCGCGAGGTTATAAAGCATCTGTACCTATATGTCCGGCTGAGTCTCAGACAACCCGGGAGAATGTTCTCCAAAGGCTGCAGAGGGGCTCTACTCATGCAGGGGCACCCTCTCACTAAAACCCAGCACCCTGCCTTCAGGATTGATACTGCCTGCTATAGAGGTGACTCATACATTTTAAGTGTAGTGACCTGTAGATATAGTGAAACTATATCTAAAGTAAGTGGTGCAAGCACCATCTTACACAGGTTGCAGTAGCAGACCTGTAGTTCCATTTTGCATGGCTTCTTATGGGTGGCATAATACATGCTTCAGCCTATTGGAGGCCTCTGCGGTACCCATGCCCTGGGTACATGGGTAGCATATACTAGGGACTTATAAGGGTACCCCAGTATCCAATCTGGAGTGTACCAAAGTACATGCATGACAATTTAAGGGCGAACGCAGATAGACTGGGGTCCTGATTAGCAGGATCCCAGTCAGACTAGTCAAAAACCAGCAAAACACCAGGCAAAAAGTGGGGGTAACCATGCAGTCAGATCCTACCTTCCTACAAACGTGTCTGAGTGCAGAAACACATTTTACAAAACAGGAGTTTGTCAGTGTCCTGTGACCCTGTCTGTGTTGTAGGTGTTCATCGTAATGCTATTATGGTGAAAGTAGGCTGCTCAATGTGCAACACACCAAATCTAATGTGAATTTTCAAGAAGGTAATTCTCAATTGTAGCACTTAACTTAAATAATGGAGCTGATGTGTCCTCTCGAGTACCTTTACATGCTATATGGGCTCCTGGTTATGAGATGCAATACCCATATATTGAGGACATTTTCCGGGTACCTGGACAGCCAATTTTTTTCTATAGCGATGTTGTACCATATGTGGTTATTGATTATTGTTACCACAACTTGCTTTTCAAAGGTGGGAGATGTGTGGTCATAGAGTATGTCATAGATGGTGTCACATTGCAATCCAAGTGACTGAGGGAGAAGTCAGGCAGTTGGATGGGAGCTAACAAGTTGCCTCCACTTGCTTTCATCTGCGCTTCATATTTAATGGCTTTTATAACTCCTCCACTTAGGGCCCCTATTACGAGTCTGGCAGTCCGAGGACCACCAGACTCATGGTGGCAGTCGGACTGCACTGAGACTGCCAGTTCTGCCAGCTCTGCCAGGAAACCACTGTTCCTGGCGCAGGAGCGGCAGTCAGAGGCCGCATTATGCTTGGCAGGACTGCCATGGTCCCGCCAAGCATAGTACGAGTTTCCTCTCAGCCAGTCTTTTCATGGTGATTCCACTGCCATGAAAACCCTGGCGGAGAAGAATCTAAGGGGGCCCTACAGACTCCCCCCTGTGTCTGAAACATATGTGGGAATACAGGGGGGCATAAAATGTGTTCCCCTGTGTGCATGCACATCGGTTCCTGCATGTCATGGACTTTCGAGTCCATGCTGTGCAGGAACTTTGTAGTCCGGTCCCATTGTGGAGCCTTTTTTAATAGCATCGCTACCTTTAAAAGAGGCACCACCATGGGATTGCCATGCCGCCCACCTGCCAGACTACTAGAAAGTCAGAATGTGGCAAGCGGGCAGCGTGAGCTTTGGCGAAGCAGTAACGTGGCGGTTTGCACCCCCATGCCACCGCTCCGCCAAAATAAGGGTCTTGGTGTCACAAGTGGTCTCTTCACATCTATATTTCAAAAGCAGCTGTAGTGCTCTAGATTCCTCCATTCATGCTTGAGAACATATTTTCTTTACCACAAATCTTCTTCCTATCCTTAATAATTGCATCAGCATGTGATTGGTGGCTAAACTGAGAAGTTGTGACTAACAGAAAAGAGCACAGACTCTTTGCACAAGGGATGAACTCTTGTTTTTCCTGATTTTCATAGGCACGAGAAGCAGAGTATGAAGCTGAGCAGGCGAAGATAAGAAAGGAAAAGGAGAGAGAAGTAGCGCGTCTGAGGGCACTTCAGGAGAAGTCTCAGGACCACCGGGCAGAACAGGTAACACACAAAACACCTCTGCTAACCCAAACAAAAACTGTATCACTTCCAATGTAAAGCAAACAAAATTTAGGTAGTAGTGTTCCCGAAGGAAGCGTTCGCACAATTCTTTATAATACAATTAAAATATGCATATAATACACGATATATAAGGAGCAACAGATGATTAAATAAACAGAGGGTGCTAAAGAAACTCAAGACACCTACTACCTCAAGGTGCTATATGCATACACAAGAAGTGAATGCCACAAAGACTATTGAGAATTTGAGATTCTAATTACAGCACTCCGAACGGTCACTAGTTGTTCAGTCTGGGCTTAAGTATGGAGCCCTCAGCACAAAAGCTCTATCTGTCATAGAGATTGAAATCAAGAGAACAGACAATGTTCCAATAGATAACCAGGATCCAAACAATCCAAGATGAATTCAAGTAGAGTCCACTTTGAGTAACTTCAATATTTTTCTTTATTGATATTCAAATTTCATAAAATAGATTTTCCCAGCATGTACAGCGCCAACACGTGTTTCGTCCCACACAAGGACTTCATCAAGGCACGAGTATCATGGAGAGATATCTTGTATGTTCACCGGGTTAGTAGAAAATAAGCTGCAGTCTATACAAGGCAGATCAATGCATTTTAGAGATGAGTAAAGATCTGCATACAAATCATCAGAATATATTGCAGTACAATGATGGCGTCAACATCAGTTCAAATTTGGCGGTGTGACCAAACAATAAGATTAATGATGAGTATAGATCTGCATGCGAATCAAGGTGGTTCTCAATGTAGAAATACCAGCCACATCAGTTCAGGTACGGTATCGTAGCCAGCAAGTCAGTGCAAAACGGGCTCAAAGATGTCAATCCAGGTTGTAATCAAGTCAGGTATATATATCAACAATCAACCGCTATTCAATGAATAATAATTTTCGCAACCCTGATAAGTTGCTATCAAGTAAATGTAAGACGGGCTCAGAGATGTTGATCCCAAGTTGCAATCTGGTAAGGTAAAAGTACCAACGACCAGCCGCTATTCAGTAAATATTCATTTTCGCAACCCTGATAAGTTGCTGTCAGCACAGTAGCAGTCCCGCTTTTCGCACAACCAGTAGCCCGAAATGACCAATGTAAAGGATTAGTAATGTGCAGCTGTTGCCTTCAGTTCAGAAACTAACCAGATTTAAGCTGAAATGACAAAGAATACACATCCCTTGTACTTTAAGTAATAATGTTTAAGGAGTTGAGCACTGATGGGAGCATGGCAAGCCGGCAATGGAGTGAGTCGCACTTACAGGTTACAGAGGAACAATATCTGTGTCATAGGCCTCCCAGAGCACACAGAAGGGAACAATATGGTGGCCTACTTGGAATGATGGTTATGTTAGGAGGTGGAGCCGGAGGTACTGTCTTCTTTTTATGTGCTAGAGAGGATTTGCCACCAGTGACTCGATCCGCACTGATTGGGTGGCTTTGCCCAATCAGATGCGAGGCGGGGAGTTATGCCCACTGGCCTTATCAGGATGGTCGCTGCACGGACGCGCGAATCTGCCATAACTGATGAACTGTGAGTGAGTGATTGTATCTGTGGTGCGGGACTACAGTCCTTTTTAGCTGTTTTTAGCTGCTCACTCGCTACCTATTTGCAGCATTCTCTACCTCCTTTATTTCTGCCTTTTTCCGCCAGTGACTGGATCCCCACTGATTGGGTGGCTTTTCCCAATCAGATGCGAGGTGGAGAGGAGCCAGTTATGCCTCCCGGCCTTATCAGGACGGTCACTGTGCAGATGCTGCACTGATGCGCGCAGCGGGCGCGCCGCTGCCGTGCTGAAGGCATGCCTAAGGCAAGCCCGCCTGCGCCCGTCCGCACCTGGACGCCAGGCACCAGGCACTTTGCCCATTTTGCCACTAAACGAACATATTCTGCTAAAGAATTGTTCCTACTTAAAACTAGCTGCAACCCTTGCATTCATCAGGCCGGGTGCCCTGTTGATGGGACACCCGACTGCAACCAATGCGGGTTACTGTACGAGGCGAAGGTCTCGTTACCAAACCCCCCCCAGACTCTAAAAATTCTTAGCCTTAACTGTCGCTCCCTAGTTAAACATTATGCAGATGTATTGGACTTGACCCAATCAGAAGAATCAGACCTCCTATTTCTTACAGAAACCTGAATTACCCCCCCCCCCCCAGTGTGTTCGAACCCCAGCTAGCACTTCCTCAGGGTTATTTAATAAAGACACTGAACAGAGAGGACGGCAGGGGAGGAGGGGTAGCAATAATATATAGAAGTATTTTTACCTGCAGTTTGACCAAAGAACCAATGATGGACAGTGAAAGTGGCCTTTTAAAATCTTTATTAACCACAATTTTACCCTGATGGGACAACTTATTTACCATCCTCCTGGGAAATCTAGAAGGTTCAAGGACTCTCTCATTAATTTAGTTCCCATTTTGGCCACTAGATCTGCCAACTTCACTATTTTAGGAGATCTTAATCTCCATCTTGAAGACCATCATAATTATGAAACTGCAGATTTTCTGGCAGGTCTCGCTGCCTTTCAATTACCGCAATCTGTGGTCAGTTCTACTCATTTGGCTAGTCATCTTCTTGACACAGTGTTCTCTACCCTTAGAATTTTACCCCGCTCCCCATGGCGTGGACCGATCTCTTTCTCATCTCTATGGCTCTACCTTACGTGAATCAGCCACTATGTACTGACCCTGAGCCTCGGCTAAAACACCCTTGGCACAAGCTTAACGTCAATCTCTTCATGAGCACCTTCGCGGCGCCGGAGGAGCGGGCACGAATAGTGTTCGAAACAGTTGTGTTCTTAGGAGCTCCCCCCGCCTGGCGCTTGTTCGAGTTTAATCTACTAATAAACTCGTATTGGTACCCCTTGATGGCGGGATTTACCTCCACATGGCTTTTATTTCCCCATAAATTTTCCTGACTGAGGTAAGGGGAGAGAATAGGCTGGGACTGATAGATGTCCTGAAGAAGACCGGCGTGACCTGTTCATTGGGGCACTATAAGACGGTCGAAACATGTTGGCTTTTGCAGTCTAAGGAGGGGTGTTTTGGGAACTTGATCTTCTCTATAAACACTTCCCATCCTTCACTATTTTTAATCCTGACCGTGGAACCTATGAATAAAGGTCTGACAGGTATCCATGAGCCAGTTTTAATAGCACAATCTATCCACTGCACTTTTGTCTATCACTATACCCAGTCCTAGGGTAACACTTATTTGGTTATCACTGTCTTATTACTGTTGTGTTTGTCTTGTATTTTGTTTCCCCCTCCCTATGCTCCGCCCTGTGCATGGCTATGCCAGGGCATTTTGTAAGCAGACCCGATGATGAAGCATGTCACACACATTTGTGTGTGAGTGAGGGCAGTTTTTCAAAACACACGATTTGTGCCACTGCTTGCTTGTTTACTTGTGTTGGGTGTTGTCCTCTCTACCCCTTTGTGTATTTATAAGCTATACCAGGGGGTTTGGGGTAGTGGAGATTTGTTTTGACCCTCTCCCCTTTCTTGTGAGTGATTACCTTAAGTTCCCAAACACCCCAACTGCCGGATGACGTTGAGGCTGCTGACAGATGTGTCAATGGGTGGCTTTTGCAGGCTCTTGATGTACACATTCCTGCCAAACTTACTACACGTCGTAAGACCTACACTAATCCCTGTTTTTTTTTTGGTTTTTTTTAAATATATTTTTATTGCAGAATCAGGAAGAAACACAACCAACAAACCAACCCATACACCAGCGGGTCCCATCATACAGCACAATAGCAATGCAATACACAGCCGATTAGCCCACATCCCGGAGGCTGGGCGGCGTGTCAATGAGTCAGTTCGCTGGAGGTACCTCGGTGCATGCCCTATGCGGGACACGGGTCAAGTGTAGCACTTCATATCTGCTTTTATCCCAAAACAACCAACCATCTCCCCCCCATCCAATCCCAGGTCACTTCAATGTCATACCACGAAATCAGCATGACTACTTTCCTGGGCCATCCAGTTCCGGGAAGTCGCCGCTAGCCGGCAAACCCCCCCCTCCCACAACTCCTACTCTAAACCCCCCCCCCAACTGCTGCTGACGCGGGTATCACCAATCCCCCCCTGCTCTAGGTGGACAACTATCAGGAAGTTGTAACAAACAAGTGGTCACACGGAATCCCAGTTCATAACTGATCAGTTTCGTCGCCTTCAGTGAGGTGGTCCCTCAATGCCTGCACCACCATCTCCCACGACCGTGCTAGGTCCAAGCTCTTTTCATTACCCGTTCTAGTCGCCTGGCGCATTCGTGACACACTCTCACAGCCCGACCACTTCACCAATTCGTTCCTCCACCTCCGTGCAGACGGCCCCTCTTTAGATTTCCAATGCCAAGTGAGTTCTCGCTGCGCCAGTATCAGTCCCAACCCAATGAATTTACTCGTCACCTTGGTCTTTTTGGTGTGCGGGAACCAAAGAAGCAGGCACGCGGCCATATCAAAGTCCACCTCCCGATCCGTGACAGCATTCAAGAGGTCTCCCACCTCGGACCAGTAGTCCCCCAACCTCGGGCAACCCCACAGCATGTGGTCAAGATCTGCCTCGGGCTCCAAACATCTCGGGCACATGGCGTCAAGCACTTGGAAGTGTCGACGTAGCCTCTCCGGGGTCAAATATGCCCTATGGAGCACAAAATAATGCACCTGTTGGAATCTCGCATTCCTTGTCTCTTTCCAGGCCCTGTGTAGCACCTGACCCCAAACAGAGTCCGGAATCGGCCTACCGATGCTGGCCTCCCAGCGCGACTTCAACTCGACCAACGGAGCCAGACCCTCATTCAGCATCCTATTCTGGAGGCATGTCACCGCCTTGACGGTGCCCGCAGCCATCACCACATATTGGCACACCGCCGACACCTCCGGTTCAGCCAATCCGCCCCCCCAGTGCTTCCGCAGAGCCGCGACCACCGCCGCATGCAGCAAAAAGGAACCACTCGGCAGGCCGAACTGCTCCTGCAAGGTCTGGAACGGGGCCAGCGCCCCATCCACATAAAGGTCACCTACCATCTGCAAGCCCAGGTCCTCCCACTCCAGCAATTGGGACCAATCCCCCCCGTGCGGTAAGGCAGTGAGCATTCCCAACGGAATCTCCGGGGCGTACGGCCTGCGCTTCCCAGCCCTCTTCATATATCTGTTCCAACACAATCTGAGTGTCCATTCCTCTATCGTGACTTCCCTACTGGCCAGTCTCTGTTGCATCACGATAGACGACCAGACATGCCTCTGAACGCCAACCCCCCGGCCATCCTCGGGCCCCCTGAAGTCTCTGGCCACGTTCTGCGTCAGGACCTGGAGCTGCGCTGCCAGATAGTATAACTCGTAGTCGGGGACGGCCATCCCTCCCTCACACTTGGGTCTCAGCAGGGTGGTCAGTGCCACCCGTCTGCGACCGTGGCCCCAGAGAAAACCAGTCACCAACGTCCTCAGCTCCCTAAAGATACCCTGCGGGATCCACACCGGCAACGTTCTAAAATAATAGAGAAGTCTCGGGAGTGCTACCATTTTCAACAGTGCCACTCGGCCCAGTACAGATAGCGGGAGGAGGCCCAGAAGTCCATACTGCCTCTCAACGCCCTAATGCAGCGCCCCACATTCCCCTCAAGGAGGTCCGCCGTGTCATGGTAGATGCGCACCCCTAAGTACAGAAAACAAGATGGTTCCCACACCACCGGCCTCGTGAGCTGTGGGCAGAGCGTGGCCTTCCGCAACGGAAACACACAAGTCTTAGTCCAGTTCACCCTGAGGCCTGAAAGCCTCCCAAACCTGCCCAGCATATCCACCGCGCCTTCCAGAGCCCTTCCAGCGTCCGCCAGGTACAGTAACAAGTCGTCAGCGTACAACGATATATAATGCGAGTCAAGTCCCTGCGCAATCCCGTCGAAGACAACTCCCATTCTTGCCTGTGCCGCTAAGGGTTCCATCGCTAGAGCAAAGAGCAGAGGGGATAGCGAGCAGCCCTGCCTCGTGCCCCTACAGACCGGATAAACCGAGGAGACCAGCGTCCCTAGCCGCACCCGCGCCTTAGCCGATGAATAGAGCACTCTCGTCCAGCCTCGGAACCCCTCCCCAACCCCGAACTTCAACAGCACACCATCTAAAAAATCCCATTCCAAACTATCAAACGCCTTTTCAATATCAACCGCCAGCACCACCGGGCCCGGATCCGCCAAGGCAGCACTATCAATGACCCCAATCAGCCGACGGATATTCATCGAGGTACTCCTGGAGGGGATGAATCCCGCCTGATCTCTATGCACCAAAGAGGTCATCAGTGGCAGGAGCCGGGTGGCCAGGATTCGGCTCAAAATCTTATAATCCACAGTCAACATAGACAACGGACGAAAAGAGGCGACATCTAAAGCATCCCTGCCCGGTTTCAGCAGGGGCACAACCAGCGCCTCCGTCATAGAGTCAGGCAATCGCCCCAGTTGTTTCGCCTCCGCATACACAGCCTGCAGTCTGGGCGCCAGCACTTCCATAAATTTGGCGTAGAACTCAATCGGCAGCCCATCCACCCCAGGGGTTCTATTCCGCGCCATATGGTTAATCGCCCCTCTAATTTCGGCCAGGGTAACAGGACCCCCCATATCCCGGGCCTCCTCCTCATCCAATACCGGCAAAGGAATCTGACCTAAATAATCGCTAATGTCCGTGGCTTCCGCTTCGAGGTGGCTGGTATATAGGCCTGTGTAGTAGGATTGAAAGCGCTCCAGGACCGCGGACTGCGAGCAAACCACCATCCCATCCTCCTTTCGTACACTCAGCACCGGACAACCCCTAGGGTTCGGATCAGCCAGCTTCGCAAGGAGCGTGCCCACTTTATCACGTTCCTCATGCACTTTCACCGCATACAACTTATAGTCATAGCACCGCAGTCTCTCCGTCTCAGTCGCCACCGCTTCCTTAGCACGCAACAGGCTGTCCTGCAGCTCCGGCTTCTCTGGACGCTGCTGTTCCACCCCTCTCAGCACCGCCTCCGCTTTCGCGAGGTCAGACAGCACGGTTCCTCTCACAGTCAGAAACCGGCCCATGCAAATCCCCCTCACCACCACTTTCATCGCGTCCCATTCAGTCGCTCTGGTCGCCGTCGACCCAGCATTGATCGCGAAATAGTCGTCAATGCTTTGTCGGACCGTGTCGCAGAACGCTGGGTCCTCCAGCGTCTCCGGGCGGAGTCGCCATGTGGGGACCGCCGATCTCGCCAACTGCCATTGCACCGAAATCAGCAGCGGGTTATGGTCCGAGATGGTTCTAGACAAGTACTCAGTGTGCCGCACCACCTTCGCCAGAGACTCACAACACAGCACCGAATCCAAACGAACATGCAGATCATGCAGCGCCGAGAAATAGGAGTAATCCCGAGTTCCGGGGTGCTGCGCCCTCCAGACATCCACCAAGCCCCACCTCTCCTGCCAGTCCCGCCTATGGGTCGCAAGTCTGCGCACTGGGGAGTCCACCAAAGGCGGGTGTGACCTGTCCAACCGCACATCCGTAATGGAGTTAAAATCCCCCGCCAGGAGGATAGGGCCTGCCAAGTAGCATGCCAGTGAGCGCGACAAGCTCTCAAAGAAGTGGGCCTGCTCAGCGTTGGGGGCGTAGATGTTACACAGCACCACTTCCCTTCCATACAGCTGTCCCTCCACCACTACATAACGACCCTCCGGATCTATCTTCTGACTCATGACTTGGAATGGCGTGCCTGCTCTGACCCATATCAACACCCCCCTGGCAAATGCTGAGTAAGTCGTGCCAAACACCTGACCCCGCCACCTCCTCTGCAATGCCCCACATTCCTGCTGTGTCAAGGGAGTTTCTTGAAGCATTGCTATCTGAACGCCCCGCCTCACCAAGTAGGCATGCACCTTGTGGCGCTTGACCATAGTACGAATACCCCGGACATTCCATGTGATACATTTCAAATTAGGTAACGTCCCCATAGAGCAGCAATCCCAACAGTGGCGCACGCCAATAAATGTGACCCGCATCGCAGCAATTGTACAACCCCCTCAAAACATCCCCTGCAACTCCCACCCTCCCCCTCCCCAGGACAGGGCCTAGTAACCCAGCTTCAGCCCCGTTCCAAACCTCAAACACCCCACACATCACACTAATCTGTGGTCGACACCACAGAAGACCTTAAGGGTCTGATTGGGACTATGGAGCCCCGAACCAGGACGACAGAGCAACCACCCCGCGCCCATAGCCCCGTGCTGCCAATGCAGCCCCATACCTGGCAGTCCAGTAGAAGTCAGGAGCGTCCAGGCCATACCAAAGTCCAGCCGCCACAAGCCTCACCCATTAAAGATACCATCAGACGTTTGTGGAGTAACCTCCGGCCCCTGTGCACCCCCCACCTCCGAGTCCTCATCGCCAGTCTTCAAACCTTCACTCTCCGATGCCGAACCCCTGGAGGCGTCCTCCTGCTGCGATCCCGTTATGCTCGCCGTGGCCTCCAACGCACTCCGTCTATCGGCCAGCATCTGCGCCTCTCGCTCGGCCCGTTGACGTCGATTCCGGGAGCGGATGCGCTGCGACTTCCTGACCCTGACCGGTTGTTCCCGATCTCTGGCTGGCCTGTGCGCCCGATCCGTCCCTGCTCGATACAGTTCCAGCCAGGACCAAGCTGCATCGGGTGTTTGAAAAAATTGAGTCCTGCCGTCAACGATGATCCGCAGCTTGGCTGGAAAAAGCAAGGAGTATTGAATCCCCTCCTCTCTCAGCTCCTTTTTCACCGACAGAAAAGAAGCCCTGTTCCGCCGCACCTCCTGCGTATAGTCCGGAAATATTGTCACCTTGCTGTTGTCCACTTGGAAGGGCCCACGATCTCTCGCCTTTTGGATCAGCAGATCCCGATCCTTGTAGTGCAGCAGTCTGGCCACCACCGGTCGGGGCGGTCGGCCCTCCAGGGGAGGCTTCGCGGGCACCCTATGCGCTCTTTCCAGGGAGAAGAAGGGGGACAGACCCTCAGGCGCCACCACTGTGCGGAACCAGTCCTCCAAATAGGCCACTGCATCATCCTTCTCTATTTTCTCCGGAAGCCCCACCACCCTCACGTTGTTCCGGCGGTTGCGTCCTTCCGCGTCCTCCACCCTACGCTCCAAAGTCGCCAGTCGATGGACAACGTCATCAAGTTTATGCTCCGCCGCGACCACCGCTGGTTTCAGCTCCTGGAGCAGTTGTTCATTGGATTTCACCCGGTCCGAGAGCTTGGCGTGGTCCGCCCTCAGCAAGCCGAGCCCGGACGCCACCTGCGCAATATCCTGGTGCAGCTCCTCCTTCGTAGCAGTTATCGCGGCTAAGATTGCATCAAGGCGGAGGTTGAGCCTCTGTTCTTGCGGTGAGGACTCCGTCGGGAAGCCGCCAGGCACGTCCTCCGGCCTCCTGCTTCCCTGTCCAGATGGCACGGCGTCGCCAGTTCCCTGCGCGGCCATCTTGTATGCAGATATTCAGCCACTCGAGCGGCCCCTTCGGACAAAGGCGAGGCCCACCAGAAACGCCCCGCGGAGCACCCCAACCAGTGCGGCTCACCAATCCTCAGGACAAGCGGGAGCTCGCGGCGTCAACTGCACCCCACGCACAATCCTCCGACCAGATCCAGTCCGGAAGTGCGCTCCTCGGCGCCCCACAGTCACTCAGAAAACACCCGCAAGGCCCACCAGGGCAAGGGGGGGCAAAGTCCACTGAGGGGGCGGCCAGTGAATCAGGCGAGGCCCTGGGCAACACTGGCCCCCGCGAGACACCATGCGCCGTGGGGCTCAGCACCACGCCGCCAGCCCGGCGCGTCCTCGCTGTCCAGCGGGCGGGACCCCCGCCACCGATCGGGCCGACAGCCACCTCCTAATCTGCTGGGCACCAGGATGTCGAGGCGCCTTGGGCGGCCGCCCCCCCCAGTGCCCCACCAGCTCACTGTTCACCCCTGCGTCCCGTCTGCCCCTATGACGGGTCAGCCAGGGGGTGGGCGGCCTCCCAGTCCAGCAGTGCCTCAGCCGGCACAGCGCAAATGCAGGCTCCGCTCCTCTGCCGTCCGAGGATCGGGTGGGGGAGGGGTGCCACACACTCCGCACACGCCAGTAAATCTCCGTCGGCCTCCTCCGCGGCGCGGGGTCCGCTCCGACGGGCCCCCGCTCTGCTCACTGCCGCACAAGTGCCCCGCAGGAGCCCACAGCCGCTCCGGTGCCCCACACCGCTCCGCTCCCGGAGCTCTCAGGCAGTCGGCGCCGCCATCTTGGCTTTGTTCGCTCGCCAGGTCACGCCGAACACCAGGTCCGCCCGTGTCCACCGGCCAGGGTCCCGACGGAGTCAAACGCTCCTCAACAGGTCACCAGCCCCCCGGACCACGATTCCAGCCGCCAGGCAGCTCGGGGCGACGGTCAGCAGGAGAAAAGACGGGGAATGGCGCGGAGCAACTCGCTCACGCAGCCATCCCGGTCGGCGCTGAAACCACGCCCCTACACTAATCCCTGGTTCAATGCAAAATAGTCACAGGCGAAGAAAAACTGCAAAACTCTTTAAAGGGCCTGGTGATGTAACTATGAGCCGGCTCTTAAAACTCATTATCGCTCTTCCATTAAAACCTACCATAAACTGATACGGCAGAAAATATAAAGAGCAGCAATAACCCCGCAAAAAGTATTTTCTCCTTGCTTAATGACATTAAAAATCCTCCCTCAGCTAAGGCCTTGACAATCCCTTTCCAACTCACAATGCGAATGTGAATAAAGTTGAGGAGATCTACAATTCACCAGTATTGGGGTGGCTTTCATAGATTCACATGCCTTAATCATTGCCCACGGTACATATAAAATCAATAATATGCCTATAGAAACACCAAAACCTTGGTAATAACAAACCAGGAAGTAAAGTAGCCCAAGCTACGAAGAAGACACTCCCGTCGACGACGTCATCGTCGACGAAGATTACATTGTCGACAGCCACACCGTCGACGAAGATTACCTCGTCTCAAAATCATCGTCAACGACGATTGCCTCGTCGACGAAAGCATTGTCGACGTCGACGAAGATTGCTGTTCTACAGACCGTTACTGGTTTTTCTCCCTCCACGACTCCGACGACGGTGGCACCGTCGATGCCTCCTTTATCAGCTTGTACAGAACTGCAAGTGTGGTCAGTTAGGCCGTCTACAGTCCCTTTACCTTCGTCGTCTACGACTGCTTCATTGCTAGAAAGACGGGGATCATCCTTAGCGGTTCTATCACCGTTAAAGTTGCCGGAGAAGTTATTAGATTCTGAGGAGGAAGAGGAGGAATCCAATGAAGATGAAAGTTTTCGTGCAGCCAGAAGCCCATCTGAGCTGCTTATAAAATATCAGGATGAAGATCACGAAGAAGAGGAACAGTTCCTTCAGCCTTCTGGTCAGGCTCCCGTGTCGGTGCCTACTGCGCAGATGCCATTGGATTTACTCCATAACCCTCAATATATGTTGAGTGATTACTACCGCCGATTCCCACCTTCCGAGTCCGGTGATTCACGCCTCTCAACGCCTATGCCACAAACATCTACGGCACCATTAAGACCTCCAAGACAATCTTCTCCGCTGCCAATCTCGTAGACACAACCTACAATACCTCCTTCGCCGGTACCATCTCATCACACCCAGGATGATGTTACCTCTGATGATAAAAGAGAAGAGGGTGAAGTAGATGACAAGTCAGTACTGTGGGAGTGGGACGAATATCAAGCTCAAACTCCTTCTCCAGCTGGTCCACCTACGGCGGACTTTCCGCCGGTAGACATCGCGACTTTTCATCAGATCATGGAAAGGGCAACGAAAAGATTTCTAATCACCATGGAGACTAAACAGGATGAATGCTTCCTGTATGATTTTAAAGATCAACCTCAAAGGCAGGTGAAGACCATCCCAATAATTGACTTTATTTGGAAGGAGGGTTTGAAGATAATGGCTACGCCAAACTCTCTCCCTGCAGTTCTACCTCGAGTAGATAAGGCGCCTCTGACTTCACCGGCATGCCTTATTGGTCAAGCTAAAACGGACTCACTTGTCACCCAGGCGGCTCAGAGGTGGGCCAGGAATCCTTCTTCGCAAGTCACTGCTCCCCCTGACAGGGATGGGAGACGTCTAGATTTTATTGGCAAGAATGTCTCAACTATAGCGGCGACTACTGTCCGTGCTGCAAACTCCCTAGCGATACTTGGGAGGTACGATAGGCAAATGTGGTCAGACATAGCGCCTTATATTGAGAAGCTTTCGGAGCCTGATAAGTCTGAAGCCAAGAATATATTACATGAAGGTGAATGTTCGTCGGCTGAAATAATTGATGCTGCGGTGGACGTGGCGGCTACAGGTTTCAGACAGCTGGCTGGTGCAGCTGTTCTGAGAAGGCAAGGATGGCTCAAATCTACGTCTTTTCGCCTAGAAGTCCAGACTAAAATCATGGACATGGCCTATGATGGAGAGTTTCTTTTCGGCCAACACGTGGATGAGGCTTTGTAAGCCATAAAGAAGGACACGGAAACAGCGCGATCGCTGGGAACTCTGCAATTCCATAAGTCGCCCTTTCGTGGTGCAAAAGGAAGAGGCAATTTCTCCAATAGAGGAGGTTACTCCCAGCAGCGTTCATATAGCAACACGCAAGGTCATCAAAGATGCCAACCGTACAAACAACAAATGTATGGTCAGAGAGGAAATAATTATTCCCAGACAAAAAGGAAATCCTCTTATCGAGGAAGAGACACCAACAAGAGCAAGTGAGAAGAACAACCTGCCACCACTTCTACCCAAGCCAAATTTACAAATTGGAGGAAGAATATCCCACTACTTATCAAATTGGTCCAAGATTACTACGGACAGATGTGTCCTGGACGTTGTATCCAGGGGCCACATTCTGGAATTTGTCAAAACCCCTCCAAATTCTCCCCCAAAGGGTCCACCACCAGCTCATCTCAAAGAGCTGTTCTCCCAAATATATGCCATGATTCAGAAAGGAGCAATCGAAAAGGTATCTCAATTGCAAAGAGGGAGAGGATTTTATTCAAGATTTTTCCTTATCGCAAGAAGTCGGGAGAGTGGCGTCCCATCCTCGACCTGCGTGCCCTCAACAAATACCTCAAAAAATTATCCTTCCGGATGTTAACACTTCAAGAAATCCTCCAGTTTCTTTCAGAAGGGGATCACATGGCAACACTTGACCTTCAGGATGCATACTTCCATGTGCCCATCCTTCCCAGGCACAGGAAGTTTTTAAGGTTCAGAGTGGCTGGCAGGGACTTTCAGTTCAAAGTTCTCCCATTTGGACTGCGTTCAGCTCCCAGAGTTTTCACAAAGATGTTAGCTCTGGTAGCAGCTCATCTTCGTTTGGAAGGAATTCAAATGTACCCATATTTGAACGGCTGCCTTATCAAGGCAATTCTCTAGTCACAGCAGAAGCACAGGTTCAAAGGTGCCTGTCACTATTTCAGAGCCTGGGTTTCTCAGTCAATTTCGAAAAGTCCCATCTAACTCCATCTCAAAGGAAGTCTTTCTTGGGCGCAACGTTGGACATGCAACTCCCCCAAGTTTTTGTTTCATTTTGTTTTAAAAGAAAGGCAGATAAAGATCCACCGGATGGCTTCCATACTGCTGAAAAAAGAGTGCGTTTCTGATAGCAGGTTCAAATCTTTCCTAGGGATGATCTCCTCCTGTATCCCTCTCATCCCCAACTGTCGTCTCAAGATGAGGCCCTTGCAGGAAGAGCTCAGTCTTCAGTGGGTGCAGGTGGTAGGATCATTCAAAGACATGATCAACATACCTCCTCGGATGAGAAACTCCATTCAATGGTGGATGCAAAGATTCAACCTACAAGGGGGATATGCATTCCTGACAGAGGTGCCCAGATTTATCGTTACCACGGATGCTTCTCTGGAGGGATGGGGTGCACACCTCCAGGGAATGACAATCAATGGAAAATGGAACGTACAACAGAAAAAGTGGCACATAAATCTCCTGGAGCTACGAGCCATCTTTCTAGCTCTGAAGTCTTTTCAAAGAATCATCGAGGGTTCCACGGTTCTAATTCGAACAGACAATACAACCAGTATGCATTACCTAAACAAACAGGGAGGTACAAGGTCGGCACTGCTATCTCGTCAAGCGCAAGAGATTTGGAATTGGGCCCTGGATCACAACATCAATCTTTCAGAGATCCACGTTCCAGGGGTCTCCAACGTGCTAGCGGACTCCCTCAGCAGGTCTGATGTATCCAATCACGAATAGGAGATCCATCAGCCGACCCTGGATCAAGTATTCCGAGAGTGGGGTCACCCCGACCTGGATTTGTTTGCGACAAATCAGAACCGGAAATGCCCACGCTTTGCAAGCTGGATTCCATGAACTCATGCGGGGATGCGCTTTCGATGAACTGGTTTTAGATATTTGCATACGCCTTTCCACCAATTCCTTTAGTCCCCAAGGTCATCAGGAAGATGAAGAGACAACCATGTCGCCTAATCCTGATTTCTCCAAGGTGGCCTCGACAATATTGGTTCACCGAGTGCAGTCCAATTCAGTTGCCACAAATACCGAATCTCCTGACCCCTCAAGGGGGTCAAGTTTGCCATCCGGACCCAGCTTCCTTGAAATTAGCAGCTTGGCTCCTCAACACAATGAGTTTGCCCACTTAGACATCCCTGCTGATTGTCAAGAAGTTCTGGCCAATGCTAGAGCGCCAGCCACGATTAAGACCTACAAGCTCAAATGGAAGCGATTTTGTGCCTGGTGTCGCTCTGCCGATCTGCATCCCATCCATGCTAGACCAGAACAGATCTTGACTTTCTTCCTTCATCTGGCTAGATCAGGTTTATCGCATTCAACTCTGAAAGTATTTATGGCAGCCATTTCCAGATTCCGGCAGGACGGATCTAATTCTCTTTTTTCATCAAGGATAATTCAACAATTTTTTAAAGGACTATTCCGTATATTTCCTCCAATTCGACGTCCACCTCCATCTTGGTACTTGAATGTGGTGCTCGCTCAACTCATGCGTCACCCCTTTGAACCCATTCATAAGATTGATCTCAAGTTCCTTTCATGGAAGGTCTCTTTGCTCTTAGCATTGACGTCAGCTAGAAGGGTCAGTGACATTCAGGCATTCACTTTAAAATCTCCTTTCTTGCAATTTACTTCAGATTCTGTGGTACTACGTACTAACCCTAGATACATGCCCAAAGTTCCATCTGACTTTCATCTTAATGAGCCGGTAATTCTCAAAACATTTTTTCCATATCCACAATCAGCGGCTGAAAGGCCCTTACACTCTTTAGACATCAGGAGATGTCTCAAGTTCTACCTTCAACGAACAGCCACTATTCGCAAAACAGACCAACTGTTTTTGACCTATGGAAAACTGCGCCAGGGATGCGCTGTATCCAAACAGACAATAGCCTGGTGGGTCTCCTCAGCAATTGGACTCTGTCATCAACAAGCAGGAAGCCCTTTACAATCTTTACCAAGGGCGCATTCTACAAGAGCGGTCTCCTCTTCTACCGCTCTCTTCGCTGGTGTGCCTCTTCTTCAAATCTGCAGAGCTGCAACTTGGTCCAGCAGGCACACCTTTACCAAGCACTACTGTTTGGACTCTGCCAGTGATGCAGATGCTTCGGTGGGAAGAGCAGTTCTTCTCAATCTTTTCAAATAAGGTGAGCCTCTGTTCTCCCTCCTCCTCTATGCTCTTTTTAGACGCTCATAACATGTTTTTCAATTTTACTATTATGCATGTATACTGTAATACAGAGAGCGTCTAATGAGCATTATGTTATGGGTACTGCTATCTACTCTGATTCAGGCATGTGAATCTATGAAAGACACCCCAATACTGGAGAAGAACAATAGTTACTTACCTGTAATCTGTGGTTCTCCAGTATTGGTGTCTTTCATAGATTCACATGAACCCGCCCACCTCCCCTCAGAGGCTCCTTCAGGCGATTATGTTGGTTTCACTCCTGTGCCAGAAAATCTGAGAGCCTGAGCCTCTGGGGAGAACATTCTGGTGGGTGCTGTCGCCTGATTGGCTGCAGTTTGGTCTATACAAAATGACTAGGATAGTCATGAGTGTGGAAGTTTTTTGTACTGTAGCTTGGGCTACTTTACTTCCTGGTTTGTTGTTACCAAGGTTTTGGTGTTTCTATAGGCATATTATTGCTTTTTTATGTACCGTGGGACTCCCACTCCGACGACGGGGAATGATTCAGGCATGTGAATCTATGAAAGACACCAATACTGGAGAACCACAGATTACAGATAAGTAACTATTGTTCATCTTTCCCACCCAGCATCAATAACAAAAAGTGCAGTTTCCACCAGGGGTCCCAGCACTATTATATCTTCTTTTCCTGTTTTATCCTGTGAGACACTAGAGACCTTGTGCCATAAAATAAAATCTGGATCCCCATCAGACCCTCTTCAGCCTGATCAGTTCTTACAATTCTGATGGATACATCTGCCAGTGGATTCCTCACCTTGCGAATATCCCCTGCGCCAGCAGCATTCGGAAATTTTTTGTAGCTCTCCACGCCAACGAGGACGACGTCACAGAAGCCCGGCTCCGCTTGCGACTCCGCTGACGTCACTGGAGCCATAGGAGAGCCTTGTTGGCATGTTGACGTCAGTTCCCTTTTTTCCGCGCCGTCAACGATAACGGTTTTTCTAGGACTCTCCGTAGTTTCACTTGCTACTTTGTGTTTCTGGCTGTATTTCTGTGCTTCTTCTTGTTTCCTTTCAAGGATGTCGTTGTCGAGGAAGTCTGGGTTCAAGCCCTGCAGGGAGTGCGGAGGACATATGTCCATTACAGATCCGCACGAAGATTGTGTCTGGTGTCTGTCATCGGATGACGACGTTGAGAGATGTGCCTGCTGTAAGAAAATGAATCCGAAGGCATTAAAGGAGAGAGAAGTGAAACTGTTCATGGCGAAGATGAGGAAGGAGAAAAAAGGTAGAAGAAGGTTGAGGGCTCGTTCCAGGTCGAGGTCGGGCTCGAAGTCGACATCGGGACATGCTTCGAGAGCCAAGAAGCATAAGAAGAAGAAGAGGCATTCTTCAAAACGCCATTCTGATAGAGAAGCGGCTCCGAAGTCGACATCTCTAACTCGTCGACGCTGTAAGGACTTTGTGTCTCCTTCTCCCTTGAATCCGGCTTCTCCTGCAAGATCGGCTTCTCCTGCAGCTTCTCCAGCTCGATCTCCGACGCCAGTTCATTCACCGACTTCGAAACATTCTCCGGCTCCAGTGGAAGAGGTTCCTGTGCTGGATGAGCAGGCGACTCCATTTGCTCCGCCGTCAGCGCCAGCAGGCCCGAACACGGTAAAGCCTACATCAGAATCTGTCCCGGGGGCCTATCCTCCTTTCCCTGGCCCGGGTCAAGATCCATCGCATTATCTTAATGCTATGTATGGAGTATTCCATAGAGCTATATACCCCTCTGGAGCACCTTCGGGTCCCATGGGTTCATTAGCGTTTAATCTGGGGGTTCCTGAAGAACTGGGATTTCAAGTACCCAGCGGCGCCGGGGACACGCTCAAAGTCCTCTGGGTTCCCTTGCCTTGGTATACAGAGACACGGAATACTTCTAGGTGGCGTCAGAGATCAAATTTATTAGCTGCAGCTAGTAGCAGAAATCCCAGCAACACAACACGGTGTACAACTCAAGAAACTGCTCAATTTTACTAAGGCGAGACATCCCTATTTATACACAAAAAGGTACATTTAAAATGCACGCCCCTGCACCAAAATTCAACCAATAGAAAATACATGACATCACACAGCATCATATAGTAAAGCTCATTTTACAGTGTCCCAACCCACAAGGTAATATTTAGGCATATCTAAATAATAATCTGGAAGGCCCGGACAAACCCTTAATTGAAAGCGTAACCCATGAAATGAAGAAACAGTAAAGAAAAGTAGTTTCAGATAATGTGCAAGATAACAGAAACGTAAAGAAACTTAAAAGTTAACAAATGTCTTGAATGGTGATTGGGAAAGTGGATAACGATCTTGCAGGGAAATTGGCTTGGCAGGGTCAATTCCAGGTGAAAGGCCAGCTTCTGAAATTAACTCCAGCGCACGAAGGAAACCTTAGTTAATGTACACATGACCCACAAAAGGTCAGACTGCTTTGCTCGCAGACTAACTTCTGAGGCCTACGTAAAAGGCAACACCAGATGGCAGTCACGACGCATGGCAAAAAACCCATGTTTAGAAAAGAAAGTCGTGCACTTTAAAAGCATGCAAAATCACAGAACCTCAGACCCTCCTTTTGCCATTACGTAGGCAATAGCCTAAACTCATATCAATCTGAATCTAGGTCTATATCTATTCTCATCAGGTCATCAAGGTGTTGCTGTAACATCATCTTATTATCCTTCACTTCTCTCAGGACTGGTCTTCTCACACAGATCGTAGCACAAAGACTACAAATGGCGGGACCACACTGGATGCATAAACAACACGATAAAAGGATAGCTAACGCCATACCAAGGAACATCAGAATCTTCCATCCCCATTTGGATAACAATTCCCATAACCATCCCATCAACGACAAGTCTCCTTCGTCCACATGAATAGACTCAGAGATCTTATGTAGTCTAGAGATGGCTTGGTACACTGTCGGGGCATTATCTGGTATGAAAACACAGCAACTAGATCTAATCAATTTGCATACCCCACCTCTATCTGCAAGTATAATATTTAAAACAAAACGGTTCTGTAATGTCATAAGGCGATCCGCTTGAAGCTCAGCTGTAATATTGCTAAGGGCACCTGCAGTCTCATTTATAGTGGCCTCAACCACTCTCGTAAGCTGACGAATATTCCTACTATTAGCCATAGGACCCCAAAAGGGTAGGAAACCCTTAAAGAAGTTTCCAGCTTCTTGTGCGACAGTATCTTTCGCATCGATTACACCTCTAGCACATCTTGTCTTATGGTAATCGGAAACAGCAGTGTATGTAGGGGGAAGCAAAAATGCCACGTAACATGTGCCGGAAAAATCAGATGGCAACCATGTGTATGCTCTATCATAACAGACAAAATACGTGCCTTTAGCTGGCACGAACGGAGGAGATTTCTGGGACGTATAAACGTATGTGTGAACACACACACTCTTACCAAGCTGAGCTCTCGGATTCTGACCATTACCTTGCAAACAAAGATGACCTCGGTGGGGTATAATCTAAATAGGAAGAGACCTTCGCTGCCTTTCTTTCTCCGTCAAGCTAACACTATATGTCATCTTATTCCAACCGACATATGCTCGTACCTCATCTTTAGGGATAGCATTATACGCATCAATATCTCTAATCATATCGACTATTCTCCGTATCAAAGCATTCTTGCTCACGTTATCGTTAACAGAACGCACTGGAGAGGCTTCGTTCGCATAGATAAACATCGATTGGAGTGCCCAAACTGACCCATTAGGTGAAAAAGGCAAAACCAAATATGGCATTCCCTTGTCTGTAGTGTGTGGCATAAGACCACACACCCAACAATTCGTGGTATTTATGACTAGCTGATGCTGATGCAACATCTGTATAAACGAATTATTCACAAATTCTGATCTTCGTGTCTGTTCATGTTCAGGTAAAGTATGAAACTCATGTGGAGATGCAGTAGAAAAAGAAAGAGTAGGTTGGGAGGTAGATGTAAGCGGCAATTGTATAACATAGAAAATCCAACCCACACAAGCTAACGTAATATTCACAAGCATAAGGAAACACATTATTAAAAAACATTTGCTACGAACCAATGTACACATTTTCATTTTGAAACCACTTTTCTCAACACCTTTCTCAGACCCAAAAGACTCCGGGCCAGATGTAGGTAGGGTTTTACCGGTCGGTAACGGCCAAATTCGGCCGTTACCGACCGGTATTTGGCATTTGATATGTAGGGGCTGGTAAACAGGGAAAATCAGTAATTTTACCGATTCGGTAAATATACCGGTCGGTAAATTTACCGACCGGTATATTTACCGAATCGGTAAAATTGATATGTAGGTGGGACTCTTCTGAGTCCCACAAGGCCTACAAAATCGGTATTTTACCATCAAATTGTATTTGATGTTAAAATACCGATTCAGGTGTGCATGCACATGTGTGCATGCACACCTGTGCCATATGACAGGCAGACCTGCCCTTAGGGCAGGTATGCCTGCCATATGGCCCCCGAACCTTTTGTGGGGGTGCTAGAGGGTGTCAAAGTGACACCCCCTGCACCCTTGTCAAAATCGGTATTTACCGAATCGGTAAATACCGACCGGTAATGCCCCATTCATTCCTATGGGCTTCAAAGCCCATAGGAATGAATGGAGCATTACCGGTCGGTATTTACCGAATCGGTAAATACCGATTCTTAACGATTCGGTAACTGGAACATCTGGATGTTCCTACATACCCCCACTTCTTATTTACCGATTCTTAATTACCGAATCGGTAAAATTCGGTAATTAAGAATCGGTAAATAAGTTTTACCTACATCTGGCCCTCCATCCTCTAACCGTGCTGTTCGCGGCGGTTGGGTGTTCTGTGCTAAGGAATGCGTCTGTCAGTCCAGGGAACGCCCTGAGACCAACCAGAACTTCGACCTTGTGTTTTCGGCTTGCACTCCCAAGTCTTTACACCGCGACCTTACGGCTGAGTCCAGACGGTGACTCGAAAAAGGAAAAAGCAAAAAAAAAGTCTCTTGATATGACAAGGTGTAATTCACTATATAAAAAATTCCAGTTTCAACTTTATTTGTCCATATGTACAGTCTTTCGCGGTCTTAGATTGTAGCTTTCTTTATTAGGTACAGTTGAATCCTTAAATAAAAGGTCCGGATTGGTGGTGTCAATCTTTAGATGAGGAGGCACAGCAGCTTGCAGAACATCATCATCCTCGCGTTCTGACCGTGTCCATGTCAAATGAGCATCACTAAATGGAACAAATCTAAGAGTTTTTTTACATTCAGAATCGGCTATACCTCCCCTCACCCACTTGTCATATGGTAAGGGCAATGGAACTTTTTTTACAGTGGGTGGCATGCACCCAGTTCTTCTTGCCAGCTACTCTAACAGCAGTTCGAGTCACTAACAAAACTAAATGCGGTCCAGTCCACCTCGGAACCAAATTTTTTTGTTCGTTGAAAATTCTTCGTGAGAATATAATCGCCGGGTTGAATTGTGTGTCCTGGATCCGCAGTTGCTGTCAGTAGACTGTCATAGACCTGTTGGTGGAGAACACGTAATTTAGCAGTTAAGTCATGTAAGTAATCCACCAACATAGGGTACTCCATACTGCTGTATTCTTTAGGACGAGGCACACCCCAAACATTCGCAGGACGACCAAACACGATTTCATACGGACTAAGTCCCACTCGAGAATGCACAGTCGTCCTTGTTGACAAAAGAGCCAACGGCAAGGCATCCGGCCATGTAAGACCAGTGCTCGCTTGTACCTTAGCTAATTTCAGCTTCAAGGTACCATTGCAACATTCAACAAGTCCAGCAGACTGGGGGTGATTCGCTGCATGGAACTTTTGATTTATTCCCAATCCAGCACACACTTTCTTCATGATTTGACCCACAAATTCACTCCCATTGTCCGACCATACAATTCTCGGCAAACCATACCTAGGGAAGTACTCTCTCAGCAAAACCTTGGCTGTAGACAAGGCAGTATTATCTTTTAGGGGGTAGGCCTCTATCCACCTGGAAAAGGCACAAACAACCACAAGGACATACTTCAAATTATTGCATCTCTCCATGTGAATGTAGTCTAACTGTATCACTTCAAACGGATACGTTGGAGGAGCAAAATGACCAGCTGTAGTTGGAGTTCCCTTACCAGGATTATACTTCAGACAAATCATACAATGTTTCACCACGTTCTCTGCACATTTCGGAATTTCAGCATTCTGCCAAACTGGAGCCAACAACTTGCATATTCCCTTCGAACTTATGTGAGCCATTCCATGAGCCATTGTAACCACTGGGAGCACATACGCATCAGGCAACAACCATCGCTGGTGTTCTGACAACTCAACCCAACAACCTGTCGAATCCAACATACCCGTAGTTTCTCTCCAAACACTCACTTCTTTCTCAGTCGCTTCAGCCTGAATCGTTTTCACACTTTCTATTGTGTCTTCACACATTCCACCAGCCATAACCCAATTAGCTGGGCCTGCAACATACATACGGCACATCATGTCTTTCGCCATTTCCTTCGCAACTTCATCTGCAAACGCATTCCCTCGACCAACATCGTCCACAACTTTCTTATGCGCACTACACTTCACAATTGCAATCTGCTTTGGGAGAGTGAGAGATTCCAAAAGTTCATTCATCAACTGCCCATGCTGTATTTTTGTCCCATGCGAAGTAAGGAACCCACGCTCTCTCCACAAACGCCCAAAACTATGGGCAACACCAAACGCATACTGGCTATCGGTGTAAACATTCACTCGCTTTCCTTCTGACAACACGCACACTCTAGTCAGTGCAATCAACTCTGCTGCTTGGGCAGAATTCTGTGGTATGCGTGCTGTCTCAACAACTGTATGTAAAGTTGTAATAGCATACGCTGCAGTCGTTTTACCATTCGGAAGCTTAAAACACGAACCATCTACCCATAGGGTACCATCAACATCCGTAAGGGGAGTAGCCCTTAGATCGACTCTAGCTTTCGTTTCTTCCTCTGTACAAAGAAAACAATCATGCTGTTCCTGAGGATCCGTCTCTGTAGAGATCGGTAACAACGTAGCTGGATTCAGCACATTACAACGTTTAATGTGAACATGACTAGCCAACAATGTCAACTTGTAACCTGACAGACGTGCACTAGTAAGGTGCTGTGTCTTAGTCCTGTTCAATAAGGTATCCACTGCATGTGGGACCATCACAATCAACGTATTGTCCAATACCAAACGAGCAGACTGTCGAATAGAAACAGCCGCTGCAGCTGTAGCTCTCAGACAACTCGGCAACTCCTTAGCAACTGGGTCTAACGAATGATGAAAAATACGCGCATGGACGCTGCTTGTCCCCAAATGGTTGTGTCAACACTGACAACGCACAACCTTCTCTCTCGTGCACGTACAACGTGAAAGGCTTACTATAGTCTGGAGTACCCAACACAGGGGCCGAACACAATGCATCGCGTAGTTCAGAAAAACTTTTCTGACGTTCGTCAGACCAAGGAAGAGGATGCGGAGTATCTTTCAGAGTCAATGCCAACAGAGGTTTCGCTAGCAAGGAAAAATTGGGGATCCACTGTCTACAATATGATGTAATACCTAAAAAGGCACGCACTTCTCTCTGTGTGGATGGTACATTCATTTGCGCAATCGCTTGAATTCGTTCTGGGGTCAATCTCCTTCCCTCCTTCGACAAGAGATGACCTAAGTAGGTCACTTCTTGGCGACAATATTGCAACTTTGAAGGTGACACTTTATGATGAAGGTCAGACAAATACCGCAACAAAGAAAGAGTAGCCTCTTTACTAATCTTTTCATCATCAGCAGTAACCAACATATCATCGACGTACTGAATAAGAGTAGCACCAACAGGTAACACAAAACCATCAAGCTGAGTTTTCAACGCTTGACTATAGATGGAGGGACTTTCACAATAACCTTGGGGAGCTCTCTTAAACCGGAAGCTTCGGCCTCCAAATGAGAAGCCAAAAATATCCCGACTCTCCTCAGCAATAGGAATACTGAAGAAAGCATTCTTTAAATCGATGACAGAAAACCAAGCTGCCGAAGCAGGAATCAAAGTCAACAAAGCAGTGATATCAGGTACCACAGGAAACTGTGGCACTACTATCTTATTGACCTCTCGAAGGTTGATCACAAACCTGTACACAGGTGGCTGAGAAGCATCAGTACGTTTAAGAACAGGCAAAACAGGACTGTTACACACATTAACTCTCGTTTCCTCAACTACACCCTTCTCAACCAGATCATAGACAATCACTAAAAGAGCTCTCTCACCATCGCTCGAAATCTTGTATTGGGGAATACGAGGTAGCCTAGCATTTGACTTAAGGGTGACAACATAAGGTGGAATCTGCAAAAGACCAACATCATTTGGACCTGTAGCCCAAAGTGTATCAGGAAGCGAACGCAATTCCAGTGGCAAACAATCCTTAGACAAATACAATGGAGAAATCACTTTCTTACCAAGGGTAAGTTGTACTCCCGAAGGAGAACAATGCAATGTCGCATACAATCTTTTCAGCAAGTCCAAACCCAACAGATTCTCACCACAACCAATCGTTAAAATAAGTGGAGCTTCCAATTCACAAGGGCCAATGGTAAGGGACAAAGGACTAGAAACCGGATTACGAACTGGGGCGCCTGAAAATCCTACTGAAACATTGGTCAAGCCAGACAAAGGTGCGCTAGGAAGTTTAGAGTGCATAATAGAACTCTTCATCGCACCACTATCCAAAAGAAAAGGTTCTACCACACCTGATGTAATCACTTCAACATAAGGTCCACTCTGGTCTACTGGAACTGACACTACTCCCTCTCTTTGTCCTTGGCTGTCCTAGTTATCATTATAACCAGAACTATCACCTTCGACATAGTAATCCTCAACATAATACTGGGCAGACTGACCACTCGGAACATTCTGTCTGTCAAAATAATTCGCAGAATTCTGAAGGGAAGAGGAACGCTCATTCTGAGGGATCACACCACGTCCCCTACCCCTAGGAGCTTGCTGAAAACTACCACAACCTCTCTGACCAGATACACCATTCGCACGCTGTAACAAAGCCGGGCAACTATTCTTGTAATGACCTTCCTCTCTGCAAAAAGCACACTGATTAGGGCCAGGAAAGAATCGCTGAACATAAGGCTCAGGCTTCTGTAACAATCTCTGAAATTGTGGAGGTTGCTGAAACTGAGGCTGATTCTGACGAGGCGGATAAGCTTGCTGCAAAAGAACTTTCGTCTTTAACTCTTTAGTTTTCTTCTCCACTTTATCCTTCTCATCTTTATCCCTATTCTCGTAATATTGTGCAGTAGCCAATATCTGGGCTGACGAAGAGACAGCCCATGAACTCTCAGAGTCCTGTAACTTATTAGAAAGTTCGGGAAGCAAATTAAAGACAAATTTATCCACAAACAACCTTTGACCACCCTCCGTACTCATATCCTGACCACTATGATCAATAAACGTCTCTTCAAACCTAGTGAAGAAATCAGATACACTCTCGTCTTTCTTCAGCTTACATGCTGCTAACTTACCCCAATTTACTCGTAAAGCGGGCATCATCGTTTTCATCAGATTATTAATTCTACCTGGTAATTCTGAAACTAGAGGTTCAGGTTTAGCACCTCCCTCCTGTCTACCATCTGCGGCAACAATATTCACCCAGGTATCACCTAATTCAGCAGCATGATTCTCATGACGAATCTTCGCCCACAAAGGTTGGGGGACTACATTACCCATCAACATATCGATGTCAGCTAAATTCATAATACACGCTTCAACTGTCTGGGACAACTCCTTGTAATAACCAGCAGGATTCTTACGAGGGCCAGGTAAGGTCTGCTTAAGAGTTAAGACCTCTGATCTCTTCCAAGGAACATGTACCCATATTCGCTGAAAATGCGGCAGAATAACTGGATTAGCGTTTGGGCCCCCTTCCTTCCAAATTGGGGGAACTTCTCTCATTGGATACTGTCTCGCTTTTCTTCTAACAGAAGAATCAGGTTCGTACAATGTCTTAGGCGGAAGGCTAGATCTAAAAGCCAGTATTGTCTCTACGGCGTCTGTAATATCAGATTCTACTATCATCCCTTTAGCAAAATCCGACTGAACATCAAGTAGTTCCTGCGGGATCAAACCCAAATCATTATCTTCCCATTCCTGACGCAAAAAACATACACATCACATTAAAAACATACCTTTGCTTAGGCGGCTCCCACTGAAAGAAAACATCCATAACCGCTGGCAAACTATACCTTGAGGCATTTATAATCCATTTACGAGCCAACAAATCCAACACAGCCCGTTCCTCAGAACCAGGAAGCTGACTACCACTCTGCTTACGCTCCGAAACAGGGGTCATATTCAGTGACCCAAACAATGGTGACAACAAATTAGAAACCGTTTCTGTCATTCGTTTTCGAACAGAAGGAGAAGAAGCAGACATAAGAACTGGAGAATAAGTATTTTGAGGCAAAGAAGGTGTAGGGACAAGAACAGTAGAAGATGCAGAAACAGAAGGCAAAGGAGTTTGAGGCAAAGCTGGTAGCAAGGCTGGCGACCCTAGAATGGGTTGCGCAGGAGGAGGCAAAACCATCTGTGGAGCACCGGGTGGCTGAACAACAGCAGGAGGTTGAGCAACAAAGGGTGGAACAACCGGGGGTAATAGAGGCGCAGTAGCACCCTGCACATAGGGAGGTGGCAATCTCAGTAAATGAGAGATCAAAGGATCTTTTTCAAGGTCTTGAATCACTTTTGGAGGAGAAGACGGCAAGGCCGTATAACATTTATCTATGGCCATACAACGCTGTCTATCTAAAACTTCACTCGCACGCTCTTCTCCATCTTCCTTAAACTGTCTAGCAGCTTGTAGTACTGACATATTCTTATCTTTCCTATCTCTCTTTGCTTGTTTAATTTCTCTCTGTTTGGCTTCCTTACGCCAAAGGCGGAAAGAGTCAAACATTGCCGGCCGGGCTTTCTTCTTAAATGCTTAACTTCTAGAGTGTCTAAAATCTCTGTTTCAAAACTACCATGTGGGGACCATTGCAAAACACCATCCTTTTTAGTGTAGTGGACCCATACTTCATTATAAGTAATGGGACCCACTCCGTGTTTAGAATAGAGCTCATAAGTCGGAGTTCCAACCGGAGGTATCGGACATGAATCCTCCAATCGGGAATCCCTGTTACTACCACAAACAAACCAATTACCAAATGTACCAAGACCAGGCATCTTGCTCACTAGTCTGGATTCAAACTTCAAAGGGAATCAAAAAATGATACACTCGTAAATATACAAGCCCTTCGGCTTTGGGTACTGCAGCAACCAAATCAAAACCAAGGAACCAGACAAAGTTGTGAGAGCGACCCACTTATACTTAACCAAATATCTATCACGCCACCAGAAGACCGTCTATCGTCTCGCTTTACAAACATCAATCGGAGGGTCCAAGACAAGGCGACAGTCAGGGCAGCAGTCCTTCGTAGCCGTTGGAAAGCGGGAAGCCTCGCAGAAAAGACCTTCGGTCCACGTCGACATGCAGGGGTCGATGAAGTGGGGGCCCTCCTCCAGAGTTTCCTCACGTGGCTCCTCGCAATCTTCGGGCTTGGACCGGTACCACTGAAGTCGCCCCACGTTGGCCACACCAACTGAAGAACTGGGATTTCAAGTACCCAGCGGCGCCAGGGACACGCCCAAAGTCCTCTGGGTTCCCTTGCCTTGGTATACAGAGACACGGAATACTTCTAGGTGGCGTCAGAGATCAAATTTATTAGCTGCAGCTAGTAGCAGAAATCCCAGCAACACAACACGGTGTACAACTCAAGAAACTGCTCAATTTTACTAAGGCGAGACATCCCTATTTATACACAAAAAGGTACATTTAAAATGCACGCCCCTGCACCAAAATTCAACCAATAGAAAATACATGACATCACACAGCATCATATAGTAAAGCTCATTTTACAGTGTCCCAACCCACAAGTTAATATTTAGGCATATCTAAATAATAATCTGGAAGGCCCGGACAAACCCTTAATTGAAAGCGTAACACATGAAATGAAGAAACAGTAAAGAAAAGTAGTTTCAGATAATGTGCAAGATAACAGAAACGTAAAGAAACTTAAAAGTTAACAAATGTCTTGAATGGTGATTGGGAAAGTGGAGAACGATCTTGCAGGGAAATTGGCTTGGCAGGGTCAATTCCAGGTGAAAGGCCAGCTTCTGAAATTAACTCCAGCGCACGAAGGAAACCTTAGTTAATGTGCACATGACCCACAAAAGGTCAGACTGCTTTGCTCGCAGACTAACTTCTGAGGCCTACGTAAAAGGCAACACAAGATGGCAGTCATGACGCATGGCAAAAACCCATGTTTAGAAAAGAAAGTCGTGCACTTTAAAAGCACGCAAAATCACAGAACCTCATTCCTCAGGCCTAGGCCCAGGCCCCCTTCATGCCATTTCTTTCGTCAGCTCGACCTCGTTCAGTGCAGGCTGCACCAACGGATCTGTGTACGATGCCGGCTCCGGATCCATCGGAGTCGGTCTTGGCTCCACCGACGCCGGTACCTAGAATGAGGTCTAGGAGAGAAGCCCAGAGGGTCATAGAGGAGCAGAGGTATCAGTTGGAGGAAATGGAGGAAGGTGAGGTGCAAGATTCAGATGACTATTTTACAGAATTAAGGGAAGCAAGTGGCCTTGATGTGTCTCCAGAATGGGAACTTTCGCCTACATCTGATGCTCCATCAAAGGATGTGGTCCCCTCTCACACAGTGATAAGGAAGGCAGCAGAACTTTTGGATCTTCAGCTTCCCACTACTGAATTTAAATCGAACATTTTAACAGAAGTTCTTCATTCACCTTCTTCTGTAATAGATCCTTGGCTACCATTTAATGAGGCAATCACTGAGCCTGTAATGGAGGTCTGGAAAAGCCATTTTCGGCTCTGGCAGTTTCTAAATCTGTTGCCAGGAGATACAGGGTGGGTCCAGGGGATCCTGACTTTTTATCATACCATCCTTCTCCTGAGACCCTAGTGGTCCAGGCTGCCTGTTCAAAAAGATATTCAGGTGCCTTTCCACAAGTTCCGGCTGACAGGTAGTCAAAGAAACTCGACCAGTCTGCAAAAATAGTATTTTCTTCGGCAAGCATGGCCCTAAAGTACACTAATGCCACCAATCTTTTGGGTCGCTATATCCATGCTTTGATGAATTTGGCGAAACAGCTTGCACCTAGGTTGTCTGAAGAAGATAGAAAAAACTTTAATGAGGTATTACAAGATACTCAAGCGGCTTCACGCCAAGTAATACAAAGTCGTTTAGACACTACTGACTCTGTCGCCAGGATCACGGGATCTTCTGTGGCCACTAGGAGTGCATGGCTGAAATCATCAGAGTTCTCCTCAGATGTTCAGGCTACGCTTTTAGACCTTCTGTTTGATGGTTCAGGACTTTTTGAAAAAAAAGCGGATGCTGCTTTAGAGAGATTTAAAGACAGTAAAGCTACAGCCAAATCTCTTGGTCTTCAGGCTCAATCTAGTGGCTCGTCGTTCAGGAGGTACAGAGGATTTGGGAGGTCGTCCTTTCGGACCAATAGACAGCCTCAGCAGCAGCAACAGCAGCAGCAAAACACCTTATACAACTCCTAAAGGGGCAAGAACAGGGGTCACCCACGAGGCCGTCAGCCCTCCTCCTCTTCCTCTACTTCTCCCCCTCTTGCCACAGCAAAGCAGCCCTAGGTCCACCATTCTGGATCATGTTGGTCCTGTGGGGGGTCGGCTTACTCATTTTCTGCAAGATTGGGAATCGGTCACTCTAGACCTTTGGGTTCTCAATCTTGTGGAGAATGGGTATGCTCTTTCCTTTCGGGAATTCCCTCCAAATTATCCTCCTTGCCAAGGGGCTTGCTCGGAGGACCACCTTCTTCTCTTACAAGAGGAAGTCCTAACTTTACAGAAAAAAGGTGCGTTAGAGGTGGTGCCAGAGCGGGAAAGGGGTCAGGGATGCTACTCCCGGTATTTCCTGATTCCCAAGAAGGATGGCAGACTACGTCCAATCCTGGATCCCAGGATCTTGAACCTTTTTCTGAAGCAGGAGAAGTTCAATATGCTCACCCTTGCGCAGGTTCTTCAAGCGCTGCAATAAGAAGACTGGATGGGTCGATCGACTTGCAGGACGCATATTTTCATATCTCGATCCTGAAGTCGCACAGAAAGTATCTCCGTTTTATGGAAGGGTCGCAACATTATCAGTTTGCGGTTCTCCCGTTTGGACTTACTACTGCACCTCGAGTCTTCACCAAGGTGATGGCAGTGGTGGCAGCCCATCTCAGGAGATCGGGGATTCCAGTTTTCCTCTATCTGGACGACTGGCTGTTCAAAGCAGAGTCGCCAGAGAAGGTGCGTCATCATCTGCAGGTGACAACTCAGCTTTTGTACAAATTGGGTTTTTCGATAAACGTGCCCAACTCTCACCTGGTGCCCTCTCAGCGCAACCTGTTCATAGGGGCGGTACTGGACACTACTGTTTGTCGAGCATTCCCACCTCCTCAAAGGATTCTCGACATACAGGAGATGATTCCTTTATTTTACAATGGAGCGGTTGTTCCAGTCCTGAAGGTCCTTCGCCTGCTCGGTCTGTTTGCTTCCTGCATTCTGTTGGTCAACCATGCACGCTGGCACATGAGGGCGCTCCAGTGGTGCCTCCGCTGGCAGTAGTATCAACACAACGGAGATCTCAAGGAGTCTGTGAGGATCTCCAGAGAAGCTGCAGCGAATCTGTCTTGGTGGAGCATGGAGGGAAATCTGTCCCAAGGAAAGCCCTTCCTCCATCGGTTGCCACAGTGATAACGGATGCATCCACTCTAGGGTGGGGTGCTCATCTGGGGATCTGGAGATCAAGGGTCTTTGGTCTCCAGTGGAAAGGTTGCGTCACATCAACCTTTTGAAGTTGCGAGCAATCCGTTTGGCACTCAAGGCCTTCCTCCCTTCCCTACGCGGTCAGTCGGTTCAAGTCCTCACGGGCAACACTACCGCAATGTGGTATGTCAACAAGCAGGGAGGAGTGGGGTTGCATTGTCTCTGCAGAGAGACTCTGCTTCTCTGGTCCTGCGTTCGGGACCATCAGATTTGTCTGATGGCAAATCATCTGGCCGGAGTTCTGAACGTACATGCAGACAGTCTCAGTCGGCAGTTCTCTGCTGACCACGAGTGGAGGCTCCATCCGGAGGTGGTTCGTTACGTCTTTCGGATGTTGGGAACTCCTCGGGTAGACCTGTTTGCCACTCACAAGAACACTCACTGCCGGTCATTCGGCAGTCTGCAGTACCCAATGCAGGGAGCTTTGGGGGACGCGTTTCAGTTGAGTTGGGACTCACAACTCCTTTACGCGTTTCCTCCCATACCCTTGATTCCTCGGATTCTGAGTAAGATTCGCCAAGACCGGGACCAAGTCATATTGATCACTCCGGATTGGCCAAGAAGGGTGTGGTACACAGATCTTCTCCACCTCTCCTCGTGCAATCCGCCCCGTCTCCCTATCGGATCTCATCTCGCAGTAACAGGGGTAGGTTCTACACCCCCACCTCCAGAGCTTACACCTTCATGCCTGGAGATTGAACGGGGCACTCTGAATTCTTTCTCTCTCCCGCCTGACGTGGTGGATGTTATTCTTTCGGCCAGGCGGCACTCCACCAAGACTATTTATTCTTATAGGTGGTCTAAATTTGTCTCATGGTGTGGAGAGAAGTTTATTGACCCCTTGAGCGCTCGTTTGTCCAACATCTTTCAGTTTGCTCTTTCTTTAGCCCAGCAGGGCTTTGCTGTGGCTACTGTGAAGGGCTATTTGTTGGCTTTGTCGGCGTTCCTTTGTTTGCCGGATCAGCCGTCTTTGTTTAAATCACCTAGGCCCAGATGTAGGTAGCCAAATACCGGTCGGTAACGGCCGAATTCGGCCGTTACCGACCGGTATTTGGCTCTTGAGATGTAGGGGGCAGGAAACAGGCCATTTCGGTAATTTTACCGATTCGGTAAATATACCGGTCGGTAAATTTACCGACCGGTATCTTTTCAGAATCTGTAAAATTGAGATGTAGGTCGGACTCTTCTGAGTCCCACAAGCCCTACAAATTCGGTATTTTACCATCAAATTCAATTTGATGGTAAAATACCGATTCAGGTGTGCATGCACATGTGTGCATGCACACCTGTGCCATATGACAGGCAGACCTGCCCTTAGGGCAGGTATGCCTGCCACATGGCCCCCGAACCTTTTTTGGGGGTGCTAGAGGGTGTCAAAGTGACACCCCCTGCACCCTTGTCAAAATCGGTATTTACCGATTCGGTAAATACCGACCGGTAATGCCCCATTCATTCCTATGGGCTTCAAAGCCCATAGGAATGAATGGGGCATTACCGGTCGGTATTTACCGAATCGGTAAATACCGACTTTTAAAGATTCGGTAAATCCACATCTGGATTTACCTACATCTCGGTACTTCTATTTTACCGATTCATAAATACCGAATCGGTAAAATTCGGTATTTATGAGTCGGTAAAATAGAATTACCTACATCTGGCCCCTAATGTGTTACGGTTCATTAAAGGCCTTACCAAAAAATTTCCGCCCACTCCATTTATTGTGCCTCAATGGGACTTAAATCTTGTCTTAACCTATTTGATGGGTTCCCCCTTTGAGCCCATGCCCAAGTGTCCCTTGAGACAGTTGTCTTTTAAAACAGTATTTCTTTTTGCCATTACCTCGGCAAGGAGGGTAAGTGATCTTCAAGCTCTGAGTTCGAAACACCCGATTTTGACCATTCATCCTGATAGAATGGTACTCAGGACCAAGGCTGCTTTTCTGCCTAAGGTGGTAACTCCCTTCCATCTTGGGCAGTCCATTACCCCTTCCTACCTACTATCCTCCCCCTCACCCTTCCAAGGAGTGGGGGCGGCTTCACTGCTTGGACCCTAAGAGGATGGTGAGGTTTTACCTTGATAGGACTAAAGACTATCGTGTGGATGACCAGCTCTTTGTGGGCTTTGCTGGCTGCAGGAAAGGCAGAGCGGTGCACAAGCGCACCCTTTCCAGATGGATTATCTTGTGCATCAAGATCTGTTACTCTTTGGCTGGTAAGGAACCACCAGAGGGTATAAGAGCTCACTCTACTAGAGCAAAGTCTTCAACATCTGCTTTGTCTAGAGGTGTTCCTGTATAGAGGACATTTGTACAGCGGCAACCTGGGCCTCCCTCCACACTTTTGCAAAGCATTACTGCTTGATCCCGAAGTGAGGAGGGACGGTCACTTTGCGCGTTCTGTCCTTCAAGATTTTCTGGTATAAAAGGGTGGACACCCTCCTCCGGGAGTGGGGACTGCAGTGGGACTCTATTCACAAGGTGAAGAATCCACTGGCAGATGTATCCATCAGAGGAATAAGTTACTTACCTTCGGTGACGCTTTTTCTGGTGGATACAGTATCCGACTGTGAATTCCTCACTGGCCCACCCTCCTCCCCGTTGTTCACCCTTGTATACCTACAATGTTGATATTGTCTACTTTTTGCTTTCACTGGAAGTGTTTTACTGAATTGTTTTTACAATGTGTGTGATGGTTTGAATACTGTGTACTATGTATACTGTACATATTTGTGTCGGTCTGTCCGGGTGCCTCGAAGGCACGGAAAAAAGGGCGGAAACGACGTCATCACGCTGACGAGGCTCTCTTACGGCTCCAGTAACGTCAGCTGAGTCGCGAGCGGAGCCGGCTTCTGTGACGTCATCTTCGTTGGCGTGTAGAGCTACAAAAAAAATTCCGAATGCTGCTGGCGCAGGGGATATTCACAAGGTGAAGAATCGATAGGCAGAAACTGTATCCACCAGAAAAAGCGTTACCGAAGGTAAGTAACTTGTTCTTTCTACCCCTACTTCTACCCACACTGTGTGAACTAATAAATCTCTCCCTCACTTAAGGCACTGTGCCCACATCTTTGAAACATGCCGAGGTCATTCCCCTATTAAAAAAGCTGACGCTGGATGCCACCAAACCTGAGAGCTTCCGTCCGATCTGTCTTCTTCCTTTCGCTGCCAAAAATACAGAATCCCACATCAATTCTACCCTCACCAAATTCATAGAGGCTAACAATATCCTAGACCGGACACAGAATGGTTTCAGGCCTGGTCACAGCACTAAATCCGCTCTATTGGCTGTGACGGAATAACTGCGGTGCACTTTGGATGAGGGCCAGACTTCTGCTCTGATCCACCTTGACCTTAGTGCCGCGTTTGACACGGTATCGAACAGGAATCTGTTGCAAAGTCTTCAAGAGATTGGCATAGAAGATCTGGCTCTTGACTGGTTCATGTCATGTCTAGCTGACCGATCCTTTCAAGTTATCTCCCCTCCCTATGGCTCCCAGAGGCAACCGGTAAACCATGGGTTCCCTCAGGGGTTGGCCCTGAGTCCGACAATTTTTAATATCTATGTCCAGCCCCTGGCAGAATTGGCTAAAAGCAGAGGCCTTGATCTCTTATGCTGATGACACTCAGCTGGTCATCTCGCTATCCAACACCTCTGATCTTCATGTCACCAGGTTTCGTGAGGACATGATGGCCATCACTGAATGGATGACGACCAATTGCTTGCAGCTTAACACTACTAAATCTGAGATCCTACTGGTGGGCAAGGACCCCCAATTTGGAACAATCAATGGTGACCTCTGGCCCTGAGAATTTCGCCTACTCCTAAAGACACTGTAAAAAATCTGGGCGTGTGGCTAGATAGCCCAGACTAAATCAGTGGCAGGCAGTTGCCTCGGTCTCCTACGTGGTCTGAGGCCACTACTCAGTTTCTTTGACTTTAACACTCGTCAAGTTATTGTCCAGTCCACCATCCTTTCTAGACTGGACTATTGTAACTCCTTGTATCTGGGTGCTAACAAGCCCAGCATTTCCAGATTACAGAGGGTGCAAAATGCCGCAGCTCGCTCCATCTTTGCCCTTCCGCGGTCTTGCTCTACTTCTAAGTACCTGCGGAAATTACACTGGCTCCCGGTGGAAAAAAGAGTCAAGTTCAAAGCCCTGTGCAGTGCGCACAGAATCTTTCATGCCCAGGCCCCCTCTATTCTAACCAACCTTCTCACTCCTTACAAGCCTGAACGTAACCTTGCTCATCACACCAACTTCGGGTGTGCACCCCGTGTTAAAAGAGCACGGGCGGGAGGACGCTCTTTCCGTGTGCTAGCTGCGTCCCTCTGGAACACTCTCCCTGGCACCATCAGGAACCTTCAGTATCTCAGGGTGTTTAGGAAGGCCATTAAGACCTGGCTTTTCCCCTGAGTTCCCGGGTTGCAGTCTCTCCCTCATTTTGGTCTTTTTATGGCGGATTTTAGCGTGGGGACGCCCCGTTGCTGGGGCAGCCACGAGCTCTACAAATCTGATAACATAACAGCTGCATAGGGTTCCAGCTAGGCCACCGCAGCCGGGCTCCACCGCATTCGGTGGTGGCAAAGCTTCTCTACCAGAGGGACCCTAATCATCTTTTGTCACAAGCCAGGCCCTGAGAGACATTTGTGTAACCAGCAGAAGGGTTATGATTTTCCCAAACTTTACCAAGGAAGTTCAGGAACAACTTTCCACATTTATGGAAGCCAAGAAACAGCTTTGCCGGGCGGGCCTGCAGTACGCCATGTTGCTTCTGGCGAGGTTGTTGGCTAAATGGCTGTGTACCTTCTGTCCAGTAGGGGGGAAACAGATGAAGATGAAGTGAATGCCTTTATACCTTGAGAGGGGGAGGGGGGCTTTGATGCTTATTCTTGGGCTACTGTTTGTTACCTTTTTGAAACTGTCAAAATAAACTAATAAAAAAAATCCTCCTTGACCCCTGCTGACAAGCGGACATGGTGGTGAGGCAAATGCTGACCAGCTAGTGCCCGCCCTAACCGCCTACAAAAAGTCCTCCCCGCCCAGACCACCTTGCAGGCGAAGTTATGACTCAGTAACACTTGAATGTCCTTCACCATCGCTCTCTGGTTTGACAACATTCTGTCCAACAATTCCAGCATTTTTAACTTTTTATCTTCTGGCAAGCGAGCCCGCATTGCCACAGAATCAATTTCAATTCCCAAAAAAGATAAGGCTGTAGCAGGTTCCATTGTCTTTTTGGGTGCCAAAGGCACCCCTAGCTCCTCCATGAGCTCATGGAAAGTGTCCAGAGCTATCTGGCATTTCGCGGAGCCCGGGGAACCGACAAAGAAGATGTCGTCTAAGTAGTGTGTTACCAACGTGTGACCTGTGTGCTGCGTGAAATACCACTGCAAGAAAGTGCTGAAACATTCAACTAAAGCACATGACATAGAGCAACCCATCGGTAAAGCTTTGTCCACGTACCATTTGCCCTCAAAATGGATCCCCAGAAGATCCCAATCATCTGGATGGACTGGAAGCAACCGAAAAGCCGACTTAATGTCATATTTGCCATCTCTGCAGTTGCGCCCGCGGTCACAACTAGTGACATGGCCACGTCAACTGAGGAATAAGAAACCAAGGCAGCCACCTCATCAATGAAATCGTTCACTGAAGATCCCTCTGGCCATGACAAGTGCTGAATCAGTCTGTGCTGTCCTTCTTCTTTTTTGGGAACTACTCCAATGGGTGATATACTCAAATTCTCAATTGGCCAATCAACAAAAGGGCCTGCCATCCTCCCTTCGCGCACCTCTTTGCTCAGTTTTTCTTGTACTACTCTGCTGTGTTCCGCCGCTGATTCAGGTTATCTGCCCACCTTCTCTGCCTTGGTCCCCGGTAGCCCAAATGAAACCCCCACTGAAACCCCTCCAAAAGCATCTGTTTCGCCCCCAAATCCCTATACCCCTGCAATGCCTCTCCCAGCTTTGTTATCTTAACTGGTGTAGGAGCCTTTAGGCCCAATACCCTGTGCTACCTTACTCCCCCTACCACCCTGGAATTGCTGCAGACTGCCAGATGTGCCTGCGCCTGACTGCTGCCATTGCTGGCCTCCCTGTGGTTTGACGCCCCAACAATTAACAATGGAATGCCGCTTTCCACACTTGGAGCACTTGTGGCGATACTTGCAGTACTCCCTTGTGCATAATCCTTTATTGAAGTCCCAGCATGCCCCAATTCTAGTTTGTGTCACGGCTGCGCTTCCCATCCCTCCCCGGGTGGGCTTCCCTTGAAAGGTCCGGTAAACCAAAGGCAGCCCACTTGCTGTAAAAATGGTCTTCCCACCTGACGCCGCCCCCATCGTATGCTGCCATAAATCAGTGTCTAATTCTCCCCATTTTTCCTCTGGGTCCCACGCCATCCGTGCCCAAAACTCTTCGTCATATTAGGTCTCACAGTATACGCTAGCGTCCAGCTCTCAATGGTCAACAGTACTTTAGGGCGCTTGGCCAACTCATACTCCTCCTTCTTAGAGCCCTCTTTGGACCTTACCTCCTTATGAAGGAGCTTCAAAATGTCAACGTATTCTCCCTTCCATATGCGCTCCTTGGTCTCCAGCATTAAATGGGCACCCAAGGCTTTGTCACTCCCATGTAAGGTAACTGCCTAATTTTCAATTCTTTACTTTCCAAAGGCTCCTTACTTCTCCCCGCTGCATCTGTGTTAGTTCCACTCTCGGCCTTGGTAGCCAGCGCTAGTCCCCCATCTCCCGTGCCTACCCCTGTATCTTTAACGTATCTACCCTTGTGTATTCTCCCCTTCGTCACCCCCCACTCCCATCCCCACAGACACCATTTTAGGTTTGGCCTGTGTTCTAGCGGTCTCACCTGGCTCTAATGAGGATGCTCGGACGGACTCCGACCGCCGTGCCAACTTCTCAGATTGATCCCCTGTCCGAGGAGCCCTCACCGAGGGGCCGCGCTCTCTTTTGGATCCTGCCGCCACTGCCTGTTTTTGCGGCACCGCTCCTGAAACCTGTAAGAAACTATGAGACACATGAGAGGGCCCCCCCCTCCTCATTATCCCGCAATTCCCCTTCCTCTGGGCTGTCTTCACCATAGTCAAGCAAAATTGGCTCCTCCACCTGGAGCACCTCAGTAGCAAAATCAACAGCATGGGCCTTACCAGACCCCGCATGACTCAAACTAGCCCTAACGGGCCCTGAGTGTCCTCCTTGCGGGGGAGCCGACTGTACCCGCCGGTGCTCCCCCATGCGTTGACCTCTTTGAAAATCCATTTCTGTTGTTAAGGCTGACCGTCTTGACCTGCCTGTCGTTGGGGCCAGCGAGGTTGCGCCGGACCTTCGTGTGATAGCCGCGACGGGATCCCCCGCCGGTATGGAATGCTCACCCTCCCTCTCCTCTGCCTAATTGGGCCGCACCCCGCCCTACCAAGTCCGCAGCACTGCCACGCTCCCTGCCCTGCAAAGAAAAGTTTGGACTGGTGTGCTGGTTCCCTGAATACTATCTGAAAAGCCTACCCCTGCAAACGCAAGAGTATCCCTAGTCCACCTACCCCTAGAAAACCCTGATTGAACCACACTTACCAGGGGGGATTCCCCCCTTCCTCCTCCCTACTCCACTCCAGCATTGCCTGAACCACCACAGACGCAGGCCCCAAACCCTGACCCCCCCAAATCCAACGTACCCCCGAACCCTGCCTGCTCCCCTTCTCTAGCCCCCACCTTCTCAAATGGCAACCCGCGCGCACCCCCCTAGCGAACCATGACACACAAATCCTCTAAGGGCTTTCCCCCCCGAGACCCCGAACCCCTTCCGCCCACAAAGGGAAGATATCCAATCCCTCCCAGGCCGGACCACCCCCAGCAGGGTACAACTCCCTTAAAAGCTCTTCTTCATCCCCTAATACAGCTCCTCTGACCCCTGCTCCCATAAACTGTTCCTCCCCACCCCTGACAGGAGCACCCAAACCCCTCCAACGCGAAGAAGGGTGTGCCCCAAAACGCCTATACTCAAGAGAGGAACCCACCTTTTGCTGACTGCTCCACCCCCTAACCTGGGCCCATTCGCCCTCCCCCAGAGAACTCCCCCCAGCAGACCCTGTCTCACCCTTCAAATAATATGGGGGAGAAGACAGTAGAGGGCTAGACATAAGTCCCTCACCTGCTTCCTCCTCCCCAACAGCCACCGTCTCTGCCCCGCCCCTGTGCGCTGGAGAGAAAACCCCAGATAAAGACTTCCTTGCCAAAAATTCGCCTAACTCGTGAAAGCCTCTCCTGCCCTCCGCGCTAATACTGCGCCCCACTGAGTCAGGCGCGCGCCAGAGGGAGGCAAACCCTCTCCTCTTCCACAACAATGCTCCATGACGCCGCCCCTCCCGAAGTAACCCCGCCCGAGTCCCCGACCCGCCAGGCCTCTGAATATGCTGCCGTTAATTGCGCTGAAGGGAGCAAGGCAGAGCGCCGTTTACTGCCTCGCCCTCCCCCGCGCTTCACTGTCAAAGCGGGGGAGGAAGAAGAACGCTCGACCGGCAACAGAATTGCCGCCGGCTTAGCTGCCCCGCGCCTCACATCCCCGCCCCGACTGCCCATACCGCCCGCCTCCACATCACTTACCGGCAACAGCTGCGGGCATTTGGGCGACGTGCAGGCGGCCACCGCCGCTGCCACGCCCGCTGAGGCCTGACGAGCAGGGCGCGGCGTCCCCGCCACCTCCCCGATCACCAGGTCGATCCGGCCCGCCTCGCTCAGGAGCCGGAGGGCCTCTAAAACAGCCAGACATTCCAAAAGTAACGCGCTAATGCCCTGACACTAATACAAATCTATTATCAAAAATGATCAAAAACTACCAAAGACTAAGGGCCAGATTCATCAAACCAAAATCCGCTCGCAAAGGGCCAGATTCTGAGAATCTGGCCCTTTGTGAGCGGTATTTTTGCATTTGGGATGCATCATCCCAAATGCAAAAATCGCAATTTTAGGAATCGCAAAATTGCGAATATTTGTATTTAAGGAATCTCAATTTGAGATTCCTTAAATGCAATGCATGAAAGTTTCTAAAATAGCGAATTCGCTAATAGGGCACGCAAATTACCATGAAGTACAACTTCGGGGTAATTTGCAAAAACTTTGAAAAATGCACTAAAGTGCACTAAAGTGCATTTTTCAAAGTTCCATGTTGCCCACACACATGCCCTAAGGGCATGTGTGTGCGCAACATATGTGCACATATCAATTTCAGGGGTGCAACAGGGTGTCCTTTGGACACCCCTGCACCCTTGAAATCGCAATCTCAATTTGTGAATCGCTAATTATGATTCACAAAGTGAGATTGTCTTCCCATTCATTCCTATGGGCCTCTAGGCCCATAGAAATGAATGGGGACGTATTCCTTAATTGCGACTCGCAATTTGCGAGTCGCAATTAAGGAATTCTAAGAAATCGCTATTTTTTAAGTGATTTCTTGATGCATTCCATTTTGCAATTCCTTAATAGCGAATCGGTATTTTTCGCTATTAAGAAATGCAAATTGGTTTGTTGATGCATCTGGGGGTAAGCTCCCAGCCACCAAGTCACCAAACCTAAAATGGTGGCTCGGAGCATTTCTGCTTGGGCTCCTTTTGGGCTATAATTAAAACAAGCCCAAAATCAAAATGGGCAGCGCGAGGCCAGCCCCCCGCCCCTCCCAAATTGCCCGGGGGGAGGGGGGGGGGACCTCCCTGCGATCGCCTGCCCCCCCTCAAGCCCTCCTTGTCAGTCCGACGGTTAAGAGATGCTGACTGTACCTGCACCGCCCCCCCCACAAGCACCCTTGCAACGATGCAAAAACCACAATAATTTGAAATACAAGTATGTTACATGATTATAGTTGTATTTTAGAAGCTAATAATGCAAATTGCTACAGAAAATAAAATCAAAACGAATAACTCTACAATTTATAAAGGTGCACAATTTATGAACAAAAACAAAACAATTAAAATGCTTCCGTTTATTGAAAGGCGGACGTTTTAGGAGAAATTCCAAGCCCAAAACACGTTAAAATCGATGTAAATGATGTGTTATTTTAGACAGAAACACTTTTTCGTCACTAAACGTAATATGTGGACTACTTTAGAAAAGACCGGTGATATAAACATACTCACCCCAATGACAGCGTGCACGTTGCACTTTATGAAATTATAATTTTAATATTTATATTTAGTAAAATAAATTCACCAACTTGCACAAGGCGCTATGTAGAGCCGTTTTCCTGGCTCTAGTAAACAAAGGTAACGGACAGTTACACACGTGGCTGTGGTCAAAAGCTCGACTTATGGTGAGTTACTATTATTTTATTATTTTATTATTAATATTTATAAGGTAAGAAATTATATTTTATAAATTGAATAACATCACAACAGCAACAACTGCGCAGAAATGTGTCATGTTTTTGCGGCTCTTGTGTACATAAGACTCGGACATACATAGTATCCTGGAGTCCAAGGCTCCGGTCCTAGGGCCCAGCTATAATTGAAATATTACATAATATAAGCACAGCAACTTCCAAAGGTGGTGTACAAATATGTTTGGCTCTTGAAAACACAAGCCTTGCACATACACACGCGGCGACGGGTCTAGCGCTTGGGGGCTGGAGTCGAACTAAAATTGAAATATTCCATATTATAATCGTGCCAACCTCAGTAAGGCTCTATAAAAATAAATTGGGTCTTCTAACAAATGCCTCGGAAACAGACATGCAAGCCTCGAAAACAGACACGGGAGATGGGTCCAGAGCTCTGGTTCTAGAATGTAACTACCATGTAAATATTCCATAAGATAAGCAGGTCAGCCTTGTCCTGGCACTATTAAAAAGAAACAAGCATTTGCAATGCAATAGAATTCGCATTTAAGCGAGACCTATTGCATTGCAAACATGAGTTCGGGCACGGGGGCGAGAAGGCACGGACTGCGGGGGAGTCACGGGAAGTAAATAGTGCTAACCATATAAACAATACATACCATGCAACACTCCAAGGAAAGGGGACAGTAGCCGTAGAAGGATACAGATGACGACATGCCATAATAAGGAGAGACTAACAAGCCTCATAATCAATCAGGCGGTAGCATATAAGAAAGACAATGACAGGAGCCAATTAAAAACATGGGCAGAGAGTGTGCGGAGCTTTCACGGAACTTCCACTCCATACTACATAACTGCATGCCTCGCAAAGTGATCAGCGCATGTGCGCTGCCGCTATAGGCTTGACCTAAAAAACGTAAAACAACTCTTTCCTGCTTAGAATGAAAATAAATCTTATTCTGTTTGAGTTCAGAAGGGTTACAGAGATTGTTTTTATTTAAGCATTGCAGTCTATTGAATTATCCTCAATTTCATTAAGCAAATCTCAACAAAGTGATTATCATCTTTGCTAAAAAACTTTCTGTTTCGCAGATTTGGCATATAAAATGTATACATGTTGTCTTGCCATTGACATTTCTTTTCATGATTTTCTTCTTTAGTTTTCAAACTAAGATTAATCAGTTTCCATCCTGTCTAACCCAAGGTCTTTCCAAAATGCTTCTATACATTAACAGCACCAAATCTAACTATCACCAAGGGAGCAAGGTGCTCTCAGGTTACAAATAATGGGTGTCGAGTGATGTAATTTTATACAGAAATACTTAGTGACAAGTTGTCATGCGCTGGAGTCAGTCGTTCTAATATATCCTTAAAGTTGAAACAATTCCTACTTTTTTATTGATCTGTCCCTTAACTACTATGAGATGAGGTTCAAAGCCCTCAACGGATTTCAACAGTACATAGAATCTGATGGAGTTTTACTCCAACGCCCAGGCTTCCCTATAGTCTTTAAACTAATTTAGAATATTTTCCTTGAAAAGACCACGAGCACCCTTTTTAAGGCAGTGTGGCCGGTTAGAAATGTCCAAACATTCTAGGGAACGGGCAAACCCTAGAGATTTTTTGCCCTTTAATGTCAATGGGTCTTGTTCTAGCTTTCTTCCTCCGGCAGACCATATAATGGGTCTTTGAGATGTTTGTGTTTAGGTCCAGATGATCCATGAACTTAACAAACTTGTCAACCAAGAGTTTTAACCCGGAAAACAACCATTACAACGCAGTTATTACAACACACTTATAATGCGACTGCCTTTACATCGCATGCCATTACAATGCAGCCATTACAATGCATGTCCCTACAACTCATGCCATTACAACGCATGTCACTACAATACATGCGATTACATTGCATTATAAGGTAAGTAATGGGAAATTGTAATTTTTACCCCTACACTATCCAACACTTACCCTACTGTTGCACTCACTGGAGTGGGAATAGTAATTAGTACCCCTGCACTATCCAACACTTAGCCTACTGTTGCCCTAAAACTATTATGTGTTGTAATGGTATGCGTTGTAATGTTATGCGTTGTAAAGGAATGCGTTGTAAATGTAGTTTCTAAAAATGTGTTGTGCTGGCATGCTTTGTAAAATCATGCGTTGTAATGGATGTTGCAATGTAAAAACTGTGTTGTAAATGTTTGCGTTGTAACATGTCCCATTCTTTTAACCCATTGGCCTTTCAGGTCATCAATATGGCGTTGTCAGCATATAACAGGGTAGATATGCTAACAGACTTAACCCTAGACAGATGAGGCCCATTTTTGCTCAAGTAGGTGTTCAGACTATTAATATATAATAAAAGCAATATCGGTGCCGTCACACATCCCTGCCTGACCTCCCATGGGATGCTAAATGATTCAGTTGTCTCCCCCTCTGTACCGTATCTGACGTGGGCATTTACATCCGCGTAAAGAGATCTAAGAAAATCATTCAACTGAGCTGGCAATCCCATTACCCCAAGAATGTCCCAAAGCTTAGACCTGTTCACCCTGTCAAAGGCGCTACTGAGGTCCATAAAGGCAAGGAAGATGGACCCCTGCTTCACCACAACCTATTTCCCTATAATGAGGATAACCCCTTCCGTGCTCATGACGAGCTCAGCTCGTCATGAGGTATACCTCTAGGGTGCTCATGACGAGCTGAGCTCGTCATGACCACACCCATTTACATTAAGGTCCAGCACAGGAGATGGATCTGACAAGAAGCCAAGGTGTTAAGGTTCAGGCATTGTTCCAATGTATCCATCCCTTCCCTGAATCCATACTGCACAGGACAGATAATATAATTTGCCCGGGCCCAAGCTTCCACTCGCTGAAGGACAATACACCCAACCACCTTAACCACTGAGCTTAAGAGGGAGATTGGTCTATAGCAGGTAGGGTCCAGCCTATTTCCCTTCTTAAACACTGGGACTATGATAGCAGTTTTCCAGGTCAATGGTGGTCCTAACTGGGTCACAGGATTAAGGACATTAGTCAGAACTGAAGCCCAGAGGTGTGGGTATCCCATCTGGCCCGGGTGCTTTATTGAGCACGCTACCCATGATGGCATCGTAGACCTCCTCATACTCAAACCTAATCTCAAGTGGACACAGGTTATCAGCATCACCCTGGTGAGTGGGGAGATCTTTGTCCAGTGCGTACACTTTGTGGTAGTGGGCAAACCAAGGGGCTTGGGGGATAGAGGAGCCCATATCATCTTGCACAGCCATGTTGGGCTGCCTTCCATTAACCACCGCCCAAAAGCCCCTGGAATTGCTTGAAGAGCAAGTGGACACCAACCGTTACCAAGATGCTTCTTTAAGTTCAGCCTTTTTGCTTCCCTAAGGCTATTTTGTACTCCCTTCTAGCGTCCTTGATAATATCATGGTTGCTGGGTTTAGTGTTGAGGGTCTCATGTAAATAATTACCCTACCGACCTGCAAGCTTTCTCGAGCCAGCCCAGCTTTACACCCCTGGCTTTACTCACCATATCCCTTATGATATTAGCGGTGGACTTGTTTAATTGGTCAGAAGCTTCCACAATTAAAGCAGGTGATGTTTCCACAGCTAGCAGGGGCTCCATGATAATAGCGATAGAAATGCTGGCTACAGATTTAATCACTTTGGGCATTAGGAGATTACGCCACTTTACCCTAAAACCCTCATCTTTCATATTTAAGCCAGTCAGGCGTGGATCAGAGTTTACACCAGGACCCATATTAACTCCTAGTACTGTTTCTATTAGGTTATGGTCACTAAAATGTATTTCATGTACCACCCCTGAGCTGACATAACGATCAAGAGACACTCGAGATAAAAATATAATCAATAATGGTCCCTTTACCCCAACCCACAAAAGTGGTCAATTCCCTAGACGGGCTAGGGTCCACAGGCATTACATTCGTTAAACCAGCTTGACCAAGTGACCCCGATAGTTAACATCCCCTCTGATCCGACCCTGAGTTGCTAGACACTAGGGGCCAGATGTAGGTAAATATCATTTACCGATTCTAAAATACCAAATTTTACCGATTCGGTATTTTAGAATCGGTAAATGATATGTAGCTAATGATTCGGGAAATTTTACAGAATCGGTAGCATTCGGTAAATACCGATTCGGTATTTACTGAATCGGTATTCCCCATTCATTTCTATGGGCCTGGAGACCAATTGGAAGCAAACTACTATTTCTGTCATATGTACTCATTTATTTGTAAGAGATATCCTATTATTGATTTATTTGGATTCATGTATACTATGCTCTTGCAGTGCAACTAAGTGATCGTAAAGGGGCGAAAACTTCAATATCTTTTATATGTATTTGTGTTTTTCAAGATGAGCTGCACATAAGCTACAGGCATTCAAGCATCACACCCTTATTAAAGCCAGCCAAAACGATCAAGCCGGACCAGTGGTTGCACACACTTGTCTTTCCCACCGTTCATTAGATCTCACAGCAGCTGAATGCTGCCGTGCCTTTCTCGTAACTATTGTATGGTCATTTACCTGCCCTGCAGCTAGCTTTGCCTCTGTGTCAGGCAAACCTAAAAGCAGCTGTTCTGAATACCCGCTCCACTGTCTTTAGCCCCAGCCAACATTTCCCGGTCTGCCATGTCACTCTGTCAACGCCCTCCTCCATTCCCAAGGAGCAGCAGACTAAATTACGCTCTTAATGGAATGTAGTGTCTTGTGTTTCATATATGTGAAGTACTTGGAATGGTGGTTTGTGGTGTTGGAGTGTGTTCTGTGTTGAACAGCGAGGTCGCGACAAATTCGCAGTAAAAACTTTTAAAAATTGAAGCGTGGGCTCCTGAACTTCGTTCATTATCGGCCCCTTGGTGAGCCAGGTCCCGCTGGCATTTTCTTAATAATGAAAGGGGTGTGCAGGGGCCCCCCTCGTGGGGCTGAATATTGCCCCGGGTACCACCACCTCCCTAGGCATTTTTTAAGAATTTATGAGGGGGAGGCCCTTCTGGCCTCCCCCGCTGCCCGAGACCACCACCTCCTTGGGGCTTATATTTTTATAAATGGGGGGTCTCTAGGACCCCTGCAGCCCCGGGGTCTGCCATCTCCCCGGGGATTTATATGTTAAGAAAGCGAGGGGCACGCAGAGCCCCCCGCCGCCCCGGGGACCACCACCCCCTCCCCGGGGCTGAATCAAACAATGGAGGGGGCTGTGCATACCATCTTTGGATCCAACAATAGCACTACTACTGGCTCTGATATTCCTTCAGTATAGCCCATATATCCATACAACCTTTGAAGGTTAAGCCTTGTTCTCTATTTGACATGAAGCCAGACTGATTGGGTTGTACCAGTGTTGCCACCACCCTCCATAGCCTGCGCGGCAGCACTTTTCCTAGTCCTTGACTCTCGCATTTAGTAAAGATATCTGTCTCTAGGAGCCACAGTTACTTGGAGGCTTATCAAGATATTGGTCTATTGGAGTTACAATTACTTGGAGACTTACCTTCCTTAAGCATTGAAACGTTTGTAGCTAGACAGTGGTCCCTTGAAAGCTGACCCTGCCTTCTTGTCTTTTTGAACATATGAAGCAGATGCAGGCCAGTTTACCCCTTATACAATTCCTCCGGGAGCTCTTTGAGGTCCACTGCTTTGCCCGATTGGAAATCTTGGATTGCCGTCTCTATCTCACCCACCTGAATATCGGCATCCAGCAGCTTCCAGTCCACTGCTGAAAGGGCTTTATGATCTCTAGAAACTCCCTTATATAATTTGGAATTCTTGCAGGAGCCAATGAGTATAGGCTGCTATGGAATTTGGCAAAAACCTCTGCTATGGCTTCATTTTCCCTGATTCTTTGTTGGTTATCACTTCTGTTAGCCAGTTTCTACCACGGTCCCTATGATCCAGCCATGCCAACAATTTCCAGGACTTATTCCCCACCTCGTATAACCTAATTGTAATCACTACAAAGGGATACCAAACATTGTTCTCAACGAGATCTCAATATTCTTGTTGTCGAAGCTGCAACAGGTGTTTTGATCTGGCAGTCTCTGTTTTTCCTGCTACCCTTTGTGGGTCTAGTAAGTTCCATTCTAATTTTCCAGTTGGGCCCTCTTCCGTTTTTTCTACCACAATCCATGATCAATGAGATTGCCTGGCCCCTAACCACTGCCTTATAAGCCTTCCAAACTTAAAATGCTGAAGAACTGTACTAATGTTTTCTATAAAGTAGCTGTCTGTGTTCTTAGTGAGGGTTTCCGTAATGTTTTTTTTCCCGCAGGTACCACAGAAATAAGGCCAAACCTTTCCTAGTCCCCTTGCTTTGCCTCCTGAGCTCTACCCATATAGAGGTGTAATATGAGATGCTCCCCAACAGCATTGTGGCCTCTCAAAACCTTCCCTCATACATACTTTGTGTAAAAAAATAATCAATCCGGGAGATGATTTGATGTGCTTCAAGGTAGTATGTATATTTACTGATGGATACTTCTGCCTGTGGATTCCTCAACTTTTGAATACCCCTTGCTCCAGCATTCCGCGGAAATTCTTTCCTAGCTCTCCCACGTCAACGAGGACGTCATAATTGCATGGCTCCGCTCGCAACTCTTAATGACGTCATCGGAGCCATAAGAAGACCTCGTCGGCGTGTTGACGTCAGTTCCCTTTTTTCTGCGCCATAGATGCGTAACGGTTTTTCTAGGCACTCTCCATTTTCTGTGGTTATTCCTTTGTTTCCTTGAAGATTTGTAATGGCTACTTCTAGGAAGTCCCGATTTAAGCCCTGCAGGGAGTGTGGCGGTCACATGTCGATCACTGATCCCCATGAAGATTGCCTTTGGTGCTTGTCTTCTGATCACGACGTCGATGAGTGTCGAAGCTGCAGGAAGATGAATCCTAAGGCCCTTAAAGAACGTGAGGCTAAACTTTTTATGGCCAAAGGCAAAAAGGAGAAGAGGGGTCAGAAGCGGGCGAAGTCGTCGTCTTCTCACACTTCGAAGTCGAGAAAACACAAGAAGTCAAAGACGAGACATGGTTCTCGGCGCCGTTCGTTGAAGAACAGAGGGTCGTGGTCACTTCCTCCAGCTAAGCATTTTCGAAGGCAAGACTTTATATCTCCAACTCCATCTCCACGGGCGACGTTGGTTCAATCTCCGGCTTTGAGGTTGCCGGTGCCTGAAGGTTCTCCCAGTAAGCCTCCACACCCAGGCAGTCGACTCCAGTTCGTGTGGCTTCACCTGTGCGGTCGCCGTCTTCTCCGGCTCTGCAGGATCCATATTCTCCTTTTCCTGCTCCTGGAACAGACCCTACACATTTTTTAAATGTGATGTTTGGCATGTTTGCCAGGGCTTCTCATCCATCTGGTGTGCCTTAGGGCCCCCTGGGTCCTTTGGCATTTATTTTGGGTATACCTCACCAGCATGCCCAGGCGCCCTTCGTGCCATTCTTTCCGACGACTCCAGCTTGGCATTTTCCGGCACCGAGGTCCTCCACTCCGGTTCCTCGGACTCCTTCGGCTGTCGAGTTGGCGCTGCCTTGGATTCGATCGATGCCGAGATTTGAGGCTGAAGGTCCTCCATTAAACCCGATGCCTTTGTCACCGGAGCTGCATCTGGTGCCGCCGGCGCCGATTCTCAAACAGCGCTCTAGAAGGGATTCGCAGAGACTCATTGAAGAGGAGGAATATAGACAGGAACAGGAGGAAGGAGAGATTGTTGAATCTGTGGACGAGATTGAAGGCTTACAGGAGGCCAGTGGATTGGATACTTCTCATGAGTATGAACTCTCATCTCCAAAGGCTGAGGTATTGCAGGATGTTGCTCCTTACCATGTCGTAACAAAGAAGGCAGCTGAGTTGCTTGATCTGCAGTTACCTACAGCGGAGGTAAAATCTAACATCCTGACTGAGGTGCTTAATACATCTTCGGCAGTTTCTGAACCTCTTCTACCCTTCAATGTGGCTTTAACATAGCCTATTTTAGAAGTCTGGCAAAAACCCTTGACTGCTCCCGCAGTTTCCCGGTCCATTGCAAGAAGGTACAGACCTGCTCCTGGGGATCTGGCATTTGTCTTCACATCCATCACCTGAAAGCCTGGTGGTCCAGGGTTCTTGCTCCAAGCAATCTTCTGGTTCATTTCCAATTATACCAGGTGATAGGGATTCTAAAAAAATGGAGCAAGCGGCTAAGAAGGTATTTTCTTCTGCGAGTATGACACTAAAGTCCACTAATGCTACATGTCTTCTTGGGAGGTATATCCATGCTCTGATGGACTCAGTCAGGCAGTTAGCTCCAAAGTAGCCTGAAGATGACCGAAATAATTTCCTGGAGGTCCTTTCTGATTCACAGTCTGCAGCCCGTCAAGTGAATAAATCAGGTCTGGACACAGCTGACTCTGTGGCTCACGTAATGGGGTCTTCTGTAGCAACAAGAATACAAGCTTGGCTCAAGTCATCTAGATTTTCTCCTGATGTCCAGGCAACTCTGCTGGATTCGCCCTTTGATGTGTTGAGACTGTTTGACACTAAAGCTGACTCTGCCTTGCAAAACCTTAAGGATAGCAGAGCGGCTGCAAGATCTCTGGGCCTTCAATCGCAGTCTACAGGCTACAGCTACAAGCGGTATCGTGGATTTGGAAGAGCTGCTTCCTTTCGTGGCCGCCAACAGTCTCAACAGAGCCAAAAGCAGAATCCTTTGTACAAATCATACAGGGGTAAAAATAGAGGACATCTTATGGGAGCTGCCCGGCAGCAGTCCTCCTCCTCCTCTTCTTGTTCCCCTCCGCCACCGTTGGTGCCTTAGGAAAGCAGTTCTAGATCCCCCATCTTAGAACATGTTGGTCCTGTAGGGGGTCGGGTGTCCCACTTTCTACAAGATTGGAAATCGATTACTTCAGACCTTTGGGTTTTAAATCTTGTAGAGGATGGGTACACCCTCCCTTTTTTAGAGTTTCCTCCGCCTTACCATCCTCGCCAGGGTTGGTGTTCAGAGGACCACTTACTGCTTTTGCAGCAGGAGGTTCTTACCTTGTTACAGAAAGGTGCGATAGAGGTGGTTCCAGAGGAGGAGAGGGTTCAGGGGTGCTTCTCTTGCTATTTCCTGATCCCCAAAAAGGACAGTCGATTGAAGCCGATATTGGACCCCAGGATTTTGAATCTTTACCTCAGGCAGGAAAAGTTAAAAATGTTTACCTTGGCTCAGGCTCTTCTTGTTCTGCAACAGGAAGACTGGATGGTGTCTGTAGAGCTGCAGGATGCGTATTTTCATCTTCCCACCCTGAAGTCGCATCAGCAGTATCTCCAGTTCACCGTGGGGTCGCAACTCTACCACTTTGCGGTTCTTCTATTTGGTTTGACTTCCGCACCTTGGGTCTTTACAAAGGTGATGGCGGTGGTAGCGGCTCATCTCAGAAGGTATGGGGTTCCTGTTTTCCCCTATCTGGACGACTTGCTGTTGAAAGCCAAGTCTCAGGAGATGGTGTTGCGCCACTTGCAAGTGACAGTGCAACTTTTGTTCAACTTGGGTTTCTCGATAAATGTACCCAAATGTCACCTGGTGCCTTCTCAGCGCAGCCTGTTCATGGGGGAAATACTGGACACTTCTGTGTGTCAGGATTTCCGCCTCCGCAGAGGATTCACGACATTCAAGAGATGATTCCTTTATTTCACGATGGAGCGGTTGTTCCAGGCCTGAAGGTTCTACGTCTGCTCGGTCTGTTCGCTTCCTGCATACTGTTGGTCAGTCATGCACGCTGGCATATCAGGGCACTCCAGTGGTGCCTCTGCAGGCAGTGGTATCAACACAATGGAAATCTTGGGGAGCAGGTCAGAATCTCCAGAGACGCTGCAGCGGAGCTGACTTGGTGAGTGTGCAGGGCAACCTGTCTTAAGGAAAACCCTTTCAGCCTCCTCCGCCGGTGGTCACAGTGATCACGGATGTCTCCACTCTCGGGTGGGGTGCTCATCTGTGGGATCTGGAGGTGAAGGGTCTTTGGTCTCCAGAGAAACGATTGCTTCACATCAACCTTCTGGAACTGCGGGCGATATGTTTGGCACTAAAGGCTGTCCTTCCTTCCCTTCGCGGTGTGTTGGTTCAGGTTCTGACGTACAACACTACCGTGATGTGGTACATCAACAAACAGGGAGGTGTAGGGTCATATCGTCTCTGTCGAGTGGGTCTGCGGCGACTCTGGTACTGGACTCAGGTCCATCAGATTTGCATGTTTGCAGATCATCTAGCTGGTGTGCTGAATGTTCGTGCGGACAGTCTCAGTCGGCATTACTTGGCCGATCACAAGTGTCGGCTTCATCCGGAGTTGGTCTGTCACATCTTCAAGATGTGGGGGTCTCCTCGGTTTGGCCTGCTTGCCACTCACGAGAAGGCGCACTGCCCGTTGTTCGGCAGTCTCCAGTATCCGATGCAGGGGGCTTTAGGGGACGCATTTAAGTTGGATTGGTTTGCAGCTCCTTAACGCGTTTCCCCCCATACCCTTGATTCTTCGGGTTCTGAGGAAGATTCGCCAAGACTGGGCCCATGTCATGTTGATCGCCCCGGATTGGCCAAGAAGGGTGTGGTACACAGATCTTCTTCACCTCTCATCGCTCCCTCCGCTCCGTCTCCCTTTCAGGGCAGTCCTCCTCTCGCAGTCGCAGGGGCAGGTTCTACACCCCCACCTCCAGAGCCTACACCTTCATGCCTGGAGATTGAACTGGGCAACCTGAGTTCCTTCTCTCTCCCGCCGGATGTGGTGAATGTTATTTATCATCCAGGCGACACTCTACTAAGTCTATCTACTACTCTTGATGGTCTAGATTTGTTAAATGGTGTGGAGAGAGGTCCATTGATCCCTTGAAAGCCTGTTTCTCTAATATTCTAGAATTTTCTCTTTCTTTGGCCCAGCAAGGTTGTGCTGTGCCTACAGTAAAGGGATATTTGTCGGCTTTTGTATGTTTGCCGGATCAGCCGTCTTTATTCAAGTCCCCCATTGTTATGAGGTTCATTAAGGGCCTTACTATTAGGTTTCCTCCCACTCCTTTCATTATGCCTCAGTGGGATTTAAATCTTGTTCTAACCTTTTAAATTGGTGCTTCTTTTGAGCCTCTTCTTGATTGCCATTACCCCGGCTAGGAGGGTAAGTGAGCTTTAGGCTCTTAGTTCAAAACCTCCTTTCTTGACCATTCATGCAGATACGTTGGTACTTAGGACCAGGGCTGCTTTCCTTCCTAAGGTGGTTACTCCTTTCCATATGGGACAGTCCATTACCTTACCTACCTTCTATCCTCCACCTCACCCTTCCAAGGAGGAGGAGAGACTTCATCGTTTGGCCCCAAAGAGAGCGGTCAGCTTTTATTTGGACAGAACAAGAGATCTGAGACTGGATGATCAGCTCTTTCTGGGCGATATTTGGAAGATTAAAGGCAAGGCTGTGCACAACCGGACTCTCTCCAGGTGTATCATCTTGTGCATCAAGATTTGCTACGCCTTGGCCAAGAAGGACCCTCCTGAAGGTATCAGAGCTCATTCCACCAGAGCTAAGTTGTCTTCTTCTGCTTTGGCTAGAGGTATTCCTGTTATTGATATTTGTAAAGCAGTAACTTGGGCCTCCCTTCATACTTTGGTAAAGCATTACTGATTGGATTCGGAGGTTAGGAGGGATGGGCATTTTGCTCGATCTGTTTTGCAAGATTTTTTGGTCTAGTCGGGTGGATACCCTCCTCCGGGAGAGGTACGACTTGGGGATTCTATTCAAAAGGTGAGGAATACACAGGCAGAAGTAGCCATCAGAAGAACAAGTTACTTACCTTCAGTAACGCTTTTTCTGGTGGATACAGTGTCTGCCTGTGGATTCCTCACTGTCCCACCCGCCTTCCCGTTGGCCACCTGTTTCTACCAAAAGAGGCTTTTACTGTTTAAGATGAGAGTTTTTTAATATGTCTTAATCATGCTTATGTTTTAATAGTGGGAAATGCTTGGTCTGCTGCTTTTTCTCCATGCCTCTATAGGTTATGCTTTTGTATATATATATATAATTAGTATACTATGTAAACATGTGAAAATGTGTCAGTCTGCCCGTTTGCCTCTGTGGCATGGAAAAAATGGGTGGAACTGACGTCAGCCTGCTGACGAGGTCTTCTTATGGCTCCGATGACGTCATTGGCAGTCGAGGGCGGAACCATGCTATTATGATGTGCTTATCGGTGTGGGAGAGCTAGGAAAGAATTTCCGTGGAATGCTGGCGCAGGGGGTATTCAAAAGGTGAGGAATCCACAGGCAGATATTGTATTCACCAGAAAAAGCGTTACCGAAGGCAAGTAACTTGTTCGTTTGGCTAATGGACTCTCCACTGTCCATATGTCTAGCAGTCCCATCGCCTACATAAAGTGTGCTAATGAGCTTGCTTTTCTTCCCCCTCCCTTACTTGTTTCCTGTGCAGTTCCTCCTCCACCACTTAGTTGACATCCCCCCTAGCACCAACACTCCAAGTGGTAGATCTAATAGCAGGGAGCTCATTGTCTTCAATGTAGATGTATGGAATTTAGACGGTACACATACTGCGCCGATATTGATCTTGAGTCCATCCCATCCTGCAAATAGAACAATTGATGCATAGCATACTGAACAATGCCAAACATTCACCCCAGTACCGCAATCTGGGCCTAAATCCATTGTTATTTGCTTCTCATGCCATGCCAGTTTAAACGCAGCCATATGCAAATCAGTCTTAAACCTGCTTCCCATGGGAACAGTCAAGCCCGAATTGCCAGACCAGGTCCTCCCTGGACCAGAAACAAGCATCCTGGGATCAGTTCCAGGGTATCACCCCTCATCAGCCAGGATAACTTGACTCCTGTGCCATGGAGAGGACGGGACCGATGTCTGGGCATACCTGTCCCACTAGGGGTGAGAAATCCAAAAAGAACATTTGATGGAACAAATGCAGAACAATGTAAAGCATTCAACTCAGGACAGAGATCTGGGCCTAAATCGGTCGTTTTTTTGCGTTTGCTCCATATGCCATCCCAGTTAATCCAGCCATGTGTAAATCAGTCTTGACACTGCTCCCCATGGGCACATTTCAGCTCGGATTGCCGGACCAGGTCCTCCCTGCACCAGAAAAAGGCATCCTGGGATTGGTTTTGGGGTATCACACCTCATCAGCAAGGCTAGCTTGACTCCAGTGGCATGAAACGCATGGTACCCACGTCTGGGCATACCCTTCCCACTCAGGGTGAGAAATGCAAAAAGAACAAATGAAGGACAGAATGCAGAGCAATGTCAAACATTCACCCCAGTACAGAGATCTGGGCCCAAATCCATAGATGTTTTGCTCGCCATTCCAGGTTAAACCCAGCCATATGCAAATCAGTCTTGACACTGCTCCCCATAGGAACAGTTCAGCCCGAACTGCCAGACCAGGTCCTTCCTAGACCAGAAACAAGCATCCAGGGACCGGTCTCAAGGTATCACCCCTCATCAGCTAGGCTAGCTTGAATCCAGTAGCATGAAGAGCACGTGGCCCACGTCTGGGCATACCCATCCCACTGGGGGGGAAAATGCAAAAAGAACAATTGAAGGACAGAATGCAGAACAATGTCAAACATTCACCCCAGTACAGACATCTGGGCCTAAATCCATCATTTCTTTGCTCCCCATGCCATTCCAGGTTAAACCCAGCTATATGCAAATCAGTCTTGACACTGCTCCCCATGGGAACAGTTCAGCCTGCACTGCCAGACCAGGTCCTCCCTGGACCAGAAACAAGCATCCGGGGATTGGTTCAGCTGTATCACCCATCATCAGCCAGGCTAGCTTGACTTCAGTGGCATAGAGGGCACGGTACCCACATGTGGGCATACCCTTGGCAGTTCAGGCTGGACTGTTCCATGAGGAGCAGTGTCAAGACTGATTTGCATATGGCTAGATCCAAACTGGTGTGGCATAGTGAGCAAAAGAACAATGGATTTAGCTCAGCTCTCTTGACTGGGGGAGAATGTTCGATTTTTTCAGCATTCCGTTCATCATTTGTTGCTGCAGCACTTTTTGCCCTAAGTAGGATGAGTATGCCCAGACGTGGATCCCTTGCTCACTCTACTACTGGAATCAAGGTACACTGGCTGGGGAGGTGTAACATACCCTGAAATCGGTCCCAGGGTGCTTGTTTCTTGTCCAGGGAAGAACCACCTGGGAAGTTTGGGCTGGACTGTTCCCATGAGGAGCAAGATCAAGACTGATTTGCATATGGCTGGGTCCAAACAGGGGTGGTGTAGTGAGCAAAAGAAACGATGGATTCAACCCAGATCTCTTGACTGAGGTAGAATATTTGATTTATTCAGCACTCCGTCCATCATTTGTTGAAGCAGCATCCCATTTACCTGAGCACGCTGCAACTCAACCCTTGACGTTGGTCCAAGTCTTCGTCGCAGTGAAGGGTGTTGCTCTCTGGACCAGGATCCCAAACCCTCTTGAGTCTGTGTTGGATCCAGAGTGAATCAGTACTATGTATCTCTGTCTCTCTAATACTCTGAAGGCCTTTAGATGTGTCTCTTGTTATATGACCGCATCTGGTCCAAGTACTCGGCAACTATAGCTATTTTGATTCTTCTTCCAAGGAGAGCATACTCTAATGAGTGCTATGCATAATCAATTGTGGTCAGGGCGGGATTCTCTCCATCCAACCAATGCATCATGCTATCAGAATAATCTATATCTGTCATGTCTAGTTGCAGCACTCCCCTATCCATTTCCCTTAATGGCTTTTTACTCAACAGATAAAACTACCCCCACTTTCCCAACTCCCCCTCCCCAGTGTTCTGCATGGCATGCCTCCAAATGACTGTCGCTTTAACTTGCAGAGGGCCTGTCGACCCTTAATGCCACTGGATGAAGTCCTCCCTTGAGGTAGTGAAGACTAAATGCATTGCTTATCAGTTAAAACCGGCTTTAATCTGCTGTACCTGACTTGGTCAGTTGCTAATTTAAATAAAAGGAGCAAAAACATGTCAAATGACATGTGCAAAAAAAGTTGGATGACAGCTCCATTACCACCACCTTTAGCCAGCTGCTTCAGGTCATACAGCAAGAAAATCATGATGGATATTGTAGCCCTCAATGCAGCCAACTCGTTGAGTGTGGTGCAGTTAATACAATTACGAAAAGGCTTCAGTGTTAAGAGATAAGGTAACTGAAAGATGGACCAGAACTTTGCCAGTTGTAAATGGTTCATTGATAGTTCATTGAGGAATTGAATGATTAGAAGATAACTGATAGAAGCAAGGAATATCCAAACGGACAAAGGTATATTACAATAGCATTGTCCAGCCTTTTGAATGCAGCATGCAGACATGAAATATTAGACTAACCAACACGCCAGCTGTTAAACAGTACCCCTACAAAGCTGCAGGTGGGAAAAGGCTAACAAATATCCAAATTCGTATTTGTGCATGTATAAATGTTCATTTCTTCTAATACATTAAATGAAACTTCAACAGTGCTCAGTGATTGATGTAATATATCTACTTTGGATTATAATTAGAGAGGCTGGTTATTCAGATTATTAGCATTGTTACCATTATTGACCAAGCTCCTCATCTATATTTAAGTGTAGTACAAATTCAATTAAAGCCATTTGATCAGACTGATGAGCCTGCCTCCTCTTCCTAGGATGCCCTGAGAGCTAAACGGAACCAGGAAGCAGCAGAGAGGACCTGGCGACAGAAAGAAAAAGAGGATGCCCTAAAGAAGGCTCAAAATGAAGCTATGATGAAGCTCACCCGACAGGAACAGGTGGCACAGAGAGAGCACTATGCAGCCATGCAGGCTCATCGAGAACGAGTAGAATTTGAGAGGGTGCTGAGGTAACAAATTAATAGGTGGTGCACTTGGTAGTGTACTTGGTTTTCAGCCATGTGACACGGTTAATTGTTTATTGCAAGAAACTGGGTTATGTTGGTTTTTTTTTTTAAATGTTATTGGGAAAATGACATACTCACAGAATTACTTAAAAAAGGGATAACAAAATACATACACCCCCCACCCATTCCCTCTCCACAATTCGCTACAGGAGGAGAGGACGCATGATAAAGAAAATACACAAAAGGAAAAAAGGGAGATAAAGTATGGGAAGTAGGTCCACAAATTTACTCAACTCAAAATGAATCAAGAAGAAAGCGCCTAAAATTCATCTTGAGTTGCATCAAACTTTCCACATCCTTAATTCTCGAGATTCAACCAATTTATTAAGGGCTCCCAGATCAGTTCCCCCTCTCTACGAGCCCTCGGACCTCTCCTCTTAAGAATCAGTAATTCCCACTTCCCAACGTTTATAAATTTACTAAACCATTCATATAATTTTGGGGGAGCAGGGTCTAACCATACCGTTGCGATACACAATCTCAGTGTGGCCATAGCAATATATAATAACTTTCTCTCTGGTTCAGTCATATTCATATCGACTATTCCCAACATTATGGCCTGAGGTGATAATTGTATCGTATATCCAAACACCTGTTCTAGCCGTTGCTCAATTTGGTTAAGCAATGGAATCAAACAAGGGCAGGATGAGAAAATGACTTTCCACATACATCCTGTCCAGCATATACTCCAATCTGCCAGCGGCTAAAGTGCTTAGCTAAATCATCACTTCTTGTTTCATTTACCAGTTTATACATCATGGAAATAGTTGATTGGCCTCCCTGAATTGCTTCTACTAGCGGAATGCGGACCCAACTAACCGTTTTCCTACAAAAAAAATTGCGGATCTGCAAAAATTTGAAAAAATGCCGATTGCTTATACCAAATTTCTGTCTTATACATTCAAAGGTCATAACCCCCGTTTCCGTAACAATATCACCTATAACCAAGACTCCTTGTACATTCCATTCTCTAAAATAGCCATCACAGAAAATTTCCGGTAAAAGGGTATTGCCAATGACAGGGGTGTATAAATGTAATCTCCCAACATTAAATAATTTCCGAACGGGCGTCCACACCATAACCCTTTCCATGCTGATGACAGAACCGCTCCGTCATCAGCTGCGGTTGGGCTGTGCTGATGACGGAGCGGTTCCGTCATGGCCCTGCCGCTGCGCCTGCGCGGCGCGTTCTTTTGAGCGGGCGGGGCCATGACGGAACCGCTCCGTCATGAGCACAGCCCAACCGCGGCTGATGACGGAGCGGTTCCGTCATCAGCATGCGGCCGCCGTGCCCCCTTAGCGCTGCAGCGGAATAGCCGCCGCAGCGGTGCGGTTAAAGGCCGCCAGCAGGATCTTAAACCTTACCCGTTTAAAATAAGCAAAATCAATATGTCTAAATAATAGACCCTAAGCCTCTTCCCCATAATTTAAACGATAGATTTATATATCAGAGCCGGCCAGATCCTCCCCGTCTACTAATTCGCATATCTGTCTCAGCATTATTGACCAGTAATAACACTGGAAATTTGGTAGAGACCAAATCCCCCTTTCTCTAGGTAGCGTCATATATTTCATAGCCCGCCTGGGTCTTTTACCGGCCCATACAAACCAGGAAATTATTCGTTCAATTTTTTTAAACCAAACTTGATCAACTAATACAGGAATAGCTCTCCAAAAATACAAAATCTTGGGTAAAAAAATCATTTTAACAACGTTGCATCTCCCCATCAATGTTAACTGTAGATTGGTAATCCGGCGCGCCTCAATTTCAATTTTGTCTATCAAAGGATTTAGATTAATCTCTACAATCTCCTCAGGTTTGGCACTAATCTCAACCCCTAAATAATTTGCCTCGCCAATAACTCGTGAGTCCACCAAACAAATTTTATTATTACAAATTATTTGAGTTTTGGCATCATTTAAATGATATCCTGACATCCTGCCAAACTGTGATGTCATACTCTGAATTTCTGATAATGCAATCTGCGGGGAGTCTGTCAGTATGGCAAGGTCATCCGCATAACCAAGAATTTTAGTATCGCCACCTTTGGCTCTAACCGGCTGAATCAAAATATTAGAAATACATTTTTTAATTAAGAGATCAATATAAATTGCAAATAATAAAGGGTAACAGGGGCATACCTGTTGTGTACCTCTTAAAATATTAATTGTACCTGTCTGACTTCCCATAACCGATATTTGGGCCATAGGTTGTTTATACATACTGTGAATGGCACAGATATAACTATCGCCAAGACCATAATGCCGCAATACAGCCCATAAAAAAGGCCAGGAGACCCTATCAAAGGCTTTCTCCGCATCCAGCAGAATTAAAGCCATAGGGTCTCCTGAAACCTTGGTAAAATCAAATAGAGCGATTGTCCGGTGTATATGGTCAATCGTTTCTCTACCAGGCACAAAGCCGTGTTGTTGAGAGGACACAAGCTTCTTGATCACCCCAGAGAGCCGATTAGCAAGGATCTTAGCGTATATTTTAATGTCACTGTTTATAAGCGTAGTTGGTCGGTAAGACCCCATATCAGTAGGATTCTTGCCTTTCTTTAAAAAGGCAACAATTCTAGCTCTTCTCCATGATTCAGGCGGTACATCCCCCTTTTGAACTCTGCGGAACATCTCCAACATGACAGGAGTAAGCTGTAATCGAAAGGTCTTATGGAATTCTCCTGGTATATAATCTGGGCCAACAGCTTTGCCGGCAGAGAGTCTATGGCTTGCCAAAGCTCATCAATTCTGATTTCAGCATCCAATATACCCATCTCTTCAGGGGATAGTGCATTAACCTTAACTTCTTTTAAATATTCCTGAATTTCGCCCTGTAGTGTCTCATTATCATTAATATCCTCATAATATAATTTTTGGTAGAATTTTTGAAAAGCTAAAGCTATAGCCCCCTCCTCTGACACTAAGCCAACATCCGGATCGCAGATACTTTTAATACGTGAAGCAGACTCTCTTTCTCTTGTTCTTGCAGCTAGCATTTGTCCCGCTCTTTCACTGTTTTCAAACATTCTCGATCGCCATGCTACAAATTTACTAGCCGCTTTAGCCTGCGATAGTTCTGTTATAGCTGACTTAGCTATGATAGTCTGCATTTGGGCGGTATCGCTATCCCCGCCCTGCGATATCACCTGGGCCAGTTTTGTCTCAGCCTCTTCTAGATCTTTATACAATCTCTGCATTTTTATCTTCTCTTTCTTCTGGCTTTCCCAGCCATACCGAGTGGTTTCCCCCCTTATCCCATACATTTTGAATACCTGTGCTATCTAAATTTTCATCTAAAAATCTAGTAATCCATGGAATCATAGCCTCGGTGTATTTGCTATCCGTAAACAAACCTGGATTAAATGTCCTTACGTCGGGTTTGGTCCTACAGGATTGTACATTGACCTCAAGCACAAGCGGGTTATGATCTGACATTACGCTTGGAAATCGGGTCATGCTAGAACCTTGAGCAAGAACTGGTGAAATAAAAAAATAATCGAGCCTAGAGCAAATCTGATGAGGTGAGGAAAAAAAAGTATATCCCGGGTCCTTCCGATTGAAAACGGCCCAGGCATCGATCAGACCATGCAAATCTATCATATAACGTAGGGCTCTATATACTTTAGGCTTTCTCCCTACATAAGACATCCTTGCTTGATTCATAAGTTCACAATCTAGATTTATGTTAAAATCCCCACAAATAATAAACAGAGCTGGCCAATCTACCAGCTCCAAATTCAGCCACTTATATAATTCTGGAGCGTCGAGTACTGGGCCATATATGGAACATAATGTGATATTTTTATATAGAAATTTGCCATGAACAATAACCCAGCGACCGAAACTATCCACAGAGGAATGGGTTATATTAACCTTCCCCCTCCTCGCTAGAATCGCCACTCCTTTAGTTTTAGCCTGCAGTTTAGTCCAAGATACTAGCTGATAGCCCTCAAAATCCAGAAGTTTGTGCCGACTAGCCTCGATGTGCATTTCCTGAAGGCAGATGATATCTGCCCGCAGGAATCGCAGATCTTCTATAACCCGGCGCCGTTTAGTCGGGTCATTAAGCCCACAAATATTGATGGTGGCTATTCGAATATTAGCCATACTTCTTAACAGATGTACCTATGAGAAAAAAGAAAGACAAAACGCAGCCGGCCCCTTGTATCAATCCTACTTCATTAAACTTATTTCCAAAAATTAACTCCAATCCTAGGCATCCCTCCCCCGTAGCTCCTCCCCCTCCCTTGGTCCCCCTCCCCCCATCCCCCCCGACCCCAACCCCAAAAACAGGCAAAATAGGTCCACAGACCCATGTGATGCCTCCCACCTCCCGAGTACCCCATGGTCACTCCCTGTCTATATATCCTCCTTACAAAGGAGTGAGTAGGAAAACCCAAAAAAGAAGAAAAAAAGACATTTTAGCAGATACAAAAACTCAAATCCCAGCAACAATTAGCACAACGTCCCAAAAGCCGTCGCACATCAGGGAGCTCTTTCAGGTACTCCTCAGCCTGTATTTCTGAAGAGAAAACTCGTATCTTGCCCGACATATGACCTTTAAACATGCAGGATTCATTAAGAACACCTCACCGCCTTTCTTTTGAAAAGGAGTAATCAGTAGACGAACCCGCCACCTTCGTTCCACTGTTGCGTGGCAAAAGTCCGGGCGCACAAAAAATGATTGCCCCTCTACGGTTCTTTTAGCATCTGGACGGACTTTCTCAAAAATGGCTTTCCTTAAAAGAAAATTGCCAAAAAAAATCAAAATAGCCCTCGGTTTTGCTTCAGGGTCAGAGTTCTTTTTCAACATGAGAGGAAATCGATGCACTCTCTGAATTTCCCTTTCCCAGGACCAGTGAGAAAGCCGCTTGAAATAACTTTATGACAAATCCTCTAATGTCTTGGCCCTCGGCTTTCTCCTCGATCCCAAGAAGGCAAAGGTTGTTCCTACGGAGCCTGTTTTCAGAGTCCTCTAGCTTCCATATTATACCCACTAGCTTCTCATTAGCCGTCGTTTTTATTTCGGTACTCTGAAGTCCCGACTCAAGCTCAACGATCCTTTCCTCGAGGGCCGCCGTTCTGGCTATGACTTCTGAGCAAGCCTTTGTGTTCTTTCGAATAGCCCCCTGTATCTTCATAGTCGCTAGCTGTGCCCTCTTGTGCTCCTGTCTTGCCTCGCTTTGGATAGATTTTAACATATCATATATCAAGGTATTGGAGGGAGGAGAGTTGGATTCACCCCTGAGGCCCTTCCGTGTTTCCCCATGAGACCTAGAACCCGTTGAGCCCGTAAGGCTAATAGTGGCCTGTGCATAGTCCCACTGGAGATTATTGCTAGTTTTGGACCCCTCGCAGTGATCTTGGATTTGCTATGACGGGGTGTGGCCCTTTTCAGTGTATCAGCGGTTTTTGGGGGGCTCCCACTCCCTTCATCTGAAGTTAGATTTCCATTATCAGAGTCCTCAGTAGAGTCGATATCAGACTCTTCAGCAAGAGAAAAAAAGCTATCCCCATCTAGGGGATCCACTATGCTAGTAGTTCCTTTTTCGGGTTTTCCCCCCGCTGGAGTGGAGAAGGAAAGAATGTCGCCCTGATCAGCTTGCACGCTATAGGGGGATTTTTCAACTGCAGCATTATTCGACCCCTCAGGCCCTTCAACACTATTGTCTTCTTGAAATAAAGCTGCTAGGGGCTCCGATACTATTTCCGGCGCGGACCTGTTTTGCACCCCGGTCTTAATCTCTTCTTTCTCCTGACCCTTAAGGACCTTATCAGCCCCGCCACTTACCTCCTGCATATCCAGGGCCGTCTCCTCTCTACCAACATCGGTAATCATCCTTCCGGCCGGAGAGTTTTGCAAGACTGCAGGGATTTGACCCGAGTTTTTGGTCAAGATAGTCTTCCCAGCGAACATCCCCGGTACGGTGACTACTTTACCCCCCCGAGCCTTCCGCTGCAGCTGCTGTAGTCCCCGGTTTCCCGCAGTCTTTAGCCCCATAGGCGTCATTAGCCTTAGCACCAGGTGGAGGTTTCTCATCCAGCTTCCCTTTCATCAGCCCTGCTTTCTTCAAACTCACCGTCGTTGCCCTCGGTAGGGGTTTTTCCTACCTCCCCGGCTTCTCCGCATTCTCTTCTGTGGGTGGTATTTTCTTCATACCGGTGACTGGAGATTCACCCGCAGCTTTAGTGATTGCTGCGGGGCCGTTCCCATTTTTACGAGGAGGCATCGGGCTGAGCTGGCAGCCTGCTCTCTGAGCTTTTTCCGCAAGCCACACCCGCCAGGCCCCCAGGTGTGCTCGGCTCCGAAGGGCGGTACTAGCAAGCCGCACGGACCACAGCCACAGCCTCTGGATTTCCCAATCTGCCAGCATCAGTTCTAGAGCACTGAAAAACAGCTCTCCTTGACTGTTTTTCTTGCGCTCCGAGTACAGCCTCGAGATTTCAGTTTGCGCTTGCTGCAACTTTTCTCCGCAGAGAGATGACCCCTGCTATGCCGAGATTTAGTTCTTTTCACTGCCAAAAGATTTCTCCTACGCAGTCCAGACCATAACGATTGCCGAGTCGGACTGGGAGTGACCCTCACTCGGTTCAAGCAGCCGTCATCTTGCCCCGCGAGGTCAGAACTTTCCAGTCGGACCGGGTTATGTTGTTAATGTGTGCCTACTACTTTGCTTACCCTACTTGCTTCAGGTTGGGCTTAGCATAAGCATATCTCTTTTTCTCAACAGTATCAAACAATTAAATGTAATTCAGCAGTTTGAGATGGAAGGCATGAGCCCTAAACGGCAATTTGAGGACAAAGCTACGTATTTAATTTTCAGAGTGGAAAAATGTGAGGCAAGGTAACTGTTAGTAACGATTTTACAGATTGAAGTAAACCTAAAGTTACTCCAGTATTGGAACTTCATAGATTTACATGCTTGAATCATTCCGCATCGTCGAGATGGGAGTCTCCGTTATTATTAAAGAAAATTTCCGATTAGACACATACCATAAGGCCATAGGCCTAAAAATCTTTTGCAACATATCTCTGTCCTTTAATAAAAAAGGACCAAACTTAGAACTAGCCAATCGGAAGAGACCACCCTGTAGAACCTTACTGAGAGTAGCTCTAGTCCCTCAGATTTTCTACTGCGCGTCGTGCTAAGGGAGTCTCCTCTGAGCTCTGCTCAGTTTTCTTATATTTCTCTAATATTGGAGTATTGTCATCGTTTTAACCTTACCACAACTCAGTGAATTTGTTTCAGGTGATTCAAACGGATGTCCACCATGTCAGACACCTAAAAAGGGTATTTTCAGAGCCTGTTTTACTTACAGGAAGAAAAGGCTTTTATTGATGATAAACACAACTACTGCCTATACTGCTTGTACCCTGACCCTAAACCTAAGAAGTACAAGGTATGTCAGACTTTTTCAACAAAGACTCTTAAAGATCATGAACGAAGGCTTCTTCTGTGGCTTCAAAGGCTCAAAAACAGGGACACGGTGGTCTTTGATGATGAGAGTGATACTTCTAAATCTTCCTCAGAAAATGCCTCAAAAAGGACTTTTAGACGACCCTGCTGGTTCATCGTCACCGCCTTCTCAAAAAGCTTCAAAAATGTCATCTGATTCCCTTCAGAAGCAGGCTGGACCTGTCAGCAAAGCTTCCCAGGAGGAAAATAAGTAATTATCTATCAAAATATCAGCTTCAAAACTTTCTACTCCACTCTTGAAACCAAAGCATACCTTCAAAAAGCCTACTTCAGCTCCGCCGATGAGCAGCTTGTCGACGACACCTCAGTCGACGAGAAAATCCTCTCCTAAGGTGATTCTGGTCACATCGACGATGTCTACAGTTACCACCATCACTGTATCTCCGGCTTCGATTTCCTCGTAGGCAATGACATCGTCAATGGGTAATGTCCCTCTATTGTTGACGAAGCAAATTGCGTCTTCGAAGTCTTTATTGTCATCGAGAGGCCAATTCCTGACAATGATCCACCCGTTGACGATACAGCTCTCGTCGACGACCCCGTTGACGGAGGCCTTCACTTCCTTGTCGACGACTCCATCCACAAGAGGATTCTCATTGACGACGGAAGCGGCGTTGCCCTCGGCAAAGATCCCCGTCTCCGACAGTTTGCTGTCAGCGGACCAAGAAAAGCAGCTTTCGTGGACGAAGGAGATTCAGTTGGCGATCCAAGATTTGGCCATGAAGCAGTCGTTGACGACACCGTCGATGAGGAAGGAAAAACATAAAATTCCAAAAATTCAGTTGAGACCAGCTTTAACCTCACCTAGGCAGGTGAAGTCTCTTGTGCCATCCCAGTTTCTTAGAAGAAGATGAAGAGGATGAGGGGTCCGAAGATGACAGTCTCTTTGGGGCTGCTTAAACACCATCTGGCCTTGATGTCAAGTACCAAGAGGACTCTGATGAGGATGATGGTTATGGTCACCAATATTACCATCCACAACAACAATATCAACAACAGGTGATGATGTACCTCCCTTTGAGTCTTATGACAGACTTACAATTTTTCCTGTCAGACTATAAGAGGAGATTGCCAACCGGCTCCTCCTCCTTCCCTGCCTTCTTTTCGACAGGCGCAGGTTTGCTCCGCTCATCTCCAACAGTCTCCTAGGGTGCAGCCCCTTCCTCAGGTGGCCCCTGTACAACAGTTGTCATCCTCTAATGAGGAAGTAGAGAGAGAGAGAAGAGAGAAGGAGAGATTCAGCAAGATGAATGGGATTCTTATATCATTCCCACTCCGGATTCCCATCCTTCCACAAGCGGATTCACCTCCAGAAGATATTGGAGGTTTCCACAACCTTCTGGAGAGTGCAGCAAAGTGTTTAGAATTACAGATGCATGTGCATCAGCAGGGCTATTTCCTGTACGATTTTAAAAACCTTATAGAAAATTAGCAAGGTCTATGCCTATTATTGATTATATATGGAAAGAAGGACTTAGAATAATGCAGAATCCAGCAACTGTTCCTCCCGCGTTCCCGAAGTTGGACAGAAAATATAAGGCTCCATATGACGCTCCCGCTTGCTTAGTAGGTCATCCAAAACCACATTCAGTGGTCTCGCAAGCAGCGCAGCAATGTTCTAAGAACTCTTCAGCTCCCCTGACAGCTCCTCCTGATTAAGAAGGCAGAAGGCTTGACAACATCGGGAAGCATCTTTCGGCTATGTCAGCTTTGACAGGACGAGCCGCGAATTCTCTGGCTTTATTGGGCTGTTATAATAAGCAGATGTGGTCGGATTTGGCACCATTCTTGGACAAACTTCCACCAGAGGACAAGGAGGAAGCTGAGAGGATTATTTTTGGGGGCGAGTGGACCTCCTCTGAAGTAATAGACTGTTCTATGGATGTGGCGTCCACTGGTTTCCGGCAGCTAGCGGGAGCGGCCGTCTTGATTCATCAAGGCTGGCTTAAAGCCACTTCATTCAGTTCGGAGGTACAGACGAAGACTCTTGACCTACCTTATAATGGAGAAGAATTATTCGGAAGCCATGTTAATGAAGCTTTACAAGCCATCAAAAAAGACACAGATATGGCCATCTACAGTACAGAAAGATGCCTTTTCGTGGCTCCTGAGGAAGAGGTTACCAATCATACAGATCAAGTTAGCAATAATCTCGCTATTCAGCATATTCTTCCACCGCTCAAGAACACAGGTCCCAGTTTACTCACCGCCAGCTGCTCTTTTATAGAGGAAAATCAGGACGCCAGGGTAATAAGACTGGTCGTCACCAATGACCTCTCCCAGCTGTCGACCTCGATCCCACCTATTCCATCCCCTGTGGGCGGAAAAATATCCTGTTATCTTCAGCAGTGGCAGGACGTAACATCGGACCAAGGTGTCCTAAACATAATCCAATTCGGCCCCTCCTCTGCATCGTTTACAAAAGCACCTACGTCTCTTGAAGATGGAAGTCACCAACATGTTGCAGAAAGGAGCAATAGAAAGAGTTCCCGTCAACTAAAGAGGAATTGATATCTACTCCTGTTATTTCTTGATCCGAAAGAAGCTAAAGAATTGGAGATTGATCTTGGACTTACGGAACTTAAACAAATTCCTCAAAAAACAATTGTTACGCATGAGCTATATTCAAGATAAGCAAAGCAAAAGCTTAACAGATCATTCAAACCTGGGTGAAATAAACTGCTTGTGCTTGCATAGAACAGATTCAGAGGTACTATGACTGGCTGAAAAAGGCTTGCTCACTCTTCCATTCCAAGAACTGTCCAGTCTGGTATTTTCAGTGGAATCAAATAAAGAATGTCTATAATTTAAGATTGATTAGTCCTTTGAGCTTCATATTTTCAGTACTTAACTAATATATGTAACTTAGTATGTTGCAATATAATAACAGTGTTAAAGAGGTGTATGTGTGATAGTCTACTTACAGCTTACTAACAGCTCTCATATACTACATTAGCTTGTGATTCATTGCATCTTAGGCAGAAATTGCTATGTGGAGAACCTTTTTTAATACTAATGGTAAAAGGTACCAAAGTGACTGCACTCTATCATTCATATATACTTTATTTCAGTCCAAGGTCCATAAAAGCATTATAAAACAATCAAAGCATACAATATACACGACGTTCATCGCTATTAACCTATAGATCTACATGATATACCCTTAATGAGGCCCAAAGAAAATATAACTAACTTGAAACACTGCAAACGCAAGAACATCTCCGGGTCCCCCATATCATCTGGCATTAATGTCTCCTTTTCCCCACATAAAATATTTGAGCATACATGTCTAGCCACAAATTCATGAATCAACCAATTAAATTCAAGGTACAGGTTTGACAAGTGATGTAACTAGAATTAAAACGGACTCAATGACAAAATCTCCCCTAAATGATGGTCAAAGAGTAGTAAGCAAAAATACAATATAATAAGAAGTTCAAACACTAATATTGCGGTTACAGAACCCCGTAAAAATTGTTGAAGGTACATATTGCAATCACAGATGTAATTGACCAATTAAAGTGTACAAATGATACATAGTTTGCAAGCAGGACAATCGTAAGGATTATATTCAATACTCTCAGCCCTAGTGGGACCTTCTACAAGTTAGTCAGTTGCCCTTCAAGTGCAGCTAGCTAACAAATGCGGGGTTCAGTCATTTCCTAATCACGCCTACTGAAAGTAGAAATCTACTCAGGCAAAAAGATGTTACTCTACTCGTATCTGAACTAAGAACACGAAAGGCAGGGGTCATATGCCGCAATCCCAGGTTACGGCAGTAGGGTTTCAACCATTTTGATCTGGCATTTGCATACAATGGACAGCTAAACACAACATATTCATTGGTTTCCACCCAATCAGAGCATAGAATGCAATATTTATGGACAGGATTCCCCTTGTTCCATTTACTCGTATAGCTGTTCAAGGACAATGTACCAGCCTTGAACTTTATACAGAGTGTTTTGGCCCACTGCAGAGTAACCTCGTTGAGATATAATTCAAATGTCAGAATAGGTTTGGTAGCCATAAACCTTCCAGAGCGGGAGTCACTTTAAGAATTCTGCACACATTCTGCTGTTATATACCCCCAGAACAATTTTTTGACTATTCGTTTTGCTGACTAATTGAGAGTGGGGGAATTAGTCCACATTACATCCAGACCCAAATTAAAGAGCCATTTCTTAATAAGGCACAGCTATGGGAGAATCAAGTTCCTGGCCAACCAAACATGTTCCTGGAGTCCTTGTCAATAAAATTCCAATTCAGGGATAGACCATTACCTGACCCAAGAAACTAAAGGTCTCAAGACTGCCAGATCACTCTGTAGTAGACTGAGTATCAATCTTATAAAATGGTTTTCGTCGGCTATGAGCAAAGCTAATGGAGTCATACAAAAATCTCTACACCTTACAATGCGGGTGACTGATCAGCACCCTTAAATACTTCTAAAACCAGAGAAACTGCCCTCTGGGAGGAGGCCCTATGAATTTTCCCAAAGGCAGCTGATTTATGCAGTATGGTAGTCTTACTCTTCTCAATATGAGGGGATCATGACACGAAACTGCTAATTCTAATTCCCAGGAAATCAAAGTGATTAACTTCCTCCAATACCTTGGGGGGCGTGGCTAGCCGTCGGCGATGGAGGTCGTGGCTCTGTACCCTCCCTGGGGGGAATTGCTGATCCTACGCTATCTATTTGCTTCAATCGGGTCGGAGATTGCTGGAGTAGGCAGCCTGGGACCCCCGGTGGAGGTTTGGGAGCTGGAGCGCGCTGTGAAGTCTCCTGGGGAACCGACGCACTCTGTGGCTTGCTCCTCCTGCGGCGCGGACGGCAGCCGGGGACTGCCTTGGGGAGCGGTCCGGCTAGGGGAGCAGTGCTCTGGGCCTCTCTACACGCCGAGGAGTGTTGGCTTGCTCTCGACGGATCTCTGCGATCACTGTGGTCCTCACCCTGAGGTGAAATGATCTTCGCCGGGGACCCAGGGAATCTGCCAGGCAGGGTTGGACCCCCTGAAGGCACTGAAATACCTCGCTGGGGCCTGTGGCGGCAGGCGGGGAGGCCACACGGGCCTCTGCTGACATCGGTGCCCCTCCTCCCCGAATTGGAGCGATGGAGTGATTGTGAGGCAGCGTCTGTGGCGCTTCAAGACATTCTAGGCCCCGAGGCCTGTGCCTGATATCAGCGCTGTGGTAGGGACAAAGATTGTGACAGAGTGGGGCTTGTGAGGGCCATGACTGCCGGGCTGCTCTGGAATGTGGAACCTGCTCTGGACCCGTTTTGCAGATTGAGGGCCCCAGCGCTCATGACCTGGTGTCCCACCCTGCACCCCATGGCCCCCTTGAGCGATGTACACGTTAGAGACCCCATTCATGGGGTGAGGAAGCCTGGGAATTGCTCACAAGGCCCCGGAGAACTGGCTGGTGCTTACGGCGAGGTGAGAATAGCCCTCTGCATAGGGGGGAGAGAGAAGGTGGTACTTCGTTGGCACCCTTGTGACACTGCACCCTACCGCGCTGCTGGGGGCGCTACTACCTATTGGCCCTGTGCTCCGTTGCTCTGCTGAGGCCCCGAGTACGCAAGAGGCAACTCCCCCCCCCCCCCACTGGTGCCTATCCTGAGTACGTTATTGTCTGCTATTGCCTCTTGGAGTGAGACTAGCACCCTTCTGAGACCTATTGCGGGGACGCCCTACCAGGTGGGCTGGAGGCGACGTCTAGCAATGGGAAGGAACCGGGCGAAGACGACGAACAGGCTACTAAGAAACGACCCCCCTCCTACCAAGTCGGACCAGACTGCCCGCCCCCCTTCGCCTAGGGTGAACCTGGTCGACCAAGCGGGGGGAACGCCGGACAAACTTGAGCTCATCCTGCAAGAGATTCAGGACTCTAGGGCTGCGATGGAGCTGCAGATGGGCACGCTCACTACAGGACTGACTCTGCTGAAGGCGGATCATGCCAAACTTGCGGACACAGTTAAGACGCACTGCCAATCCCTGGCGGACCTCACCCCAGCGGTGACCGAACCCTCTTCCTCCCTGCAGCAACTTCAACAGCTAGTGACCACGCTCATGGACCGGGTGGAGGATGCTGAAGATAGAAACAGACCCAATAACATCTGCGTTATTGGTTTGCCGGAGCGCTGTGAGGGGAGCAGAGCTGCTGATTTCATGGAAACCTGGTTCAGGGAATATGTGGCTCAAGAGAAACTCTCCCCCTACTTCTGCATGGAAAGAGCACATAGAATACCGACGGGAAAGCCTAGACCTGGGATGCCGCCACGCCCGCTGATCGTGAAAATCCTCAATTATAGAGACCGCGACATCTTATTGCAGAAGGCTAGGGAGAAGATGTTGATTCAGTATGAGAACCACCGTCTCTCTCTCTATACCCGGACTGCACAGTGTTGGTACAGAGACAGAGGTCCTCCTACCAGGCGGTAAAGAAGAAGCTACAAGCCGCACAAATTAAATATGCCCTCCTCTATCCCACAAGACCAAAGGTAATCGATGACAAGAAGACTCACTTGTTCGAAAGCCCGGGGGATGTGGAGAAATAGATAGAGGTCATGGGCGTCGGATCTAGCCAAACTAGCCGCCTGGGTGGCTCCTCGCAGGACTCGGACGCGCTCCCGAAGCGGTCCTCTAGAAGATCCCGGAGCACTAGCCAGAGCGGCGGAGGTGTGGGGCCCTCGTGAGAACAGCAGTGGAGGGATCAGGAGAGGGCGCTGGTGACTGCCGGCTCCTTCCGGGAAGATTCGGACAAAATCGCCACAGACTCTGAGGACAGTACTCTGCAGTTGGATTCCCAACATAGTGTCATTCTCTTTCCCACTATCACACCGAGAACAGCTGATGACCTGATCGATAACTGAAGAGAACAGCTGGTTCACAGACAGTTGAGGCTGCCACTGAGGACTTTGCCATTACAGTCAACATATGTTTGACACAGAGTGGATGCCGTATCCTTTCATTGGTACAGCTCAGTGTGTGAACTGATCTACTTTTAGGCATAATTATTGTTGGGCAGGGCACTGGTCATACATCATGCTATTGTCTTTACAGCGCAATGTGATATTTGGGAAACACGCTACCTGCTGGGGAGCTCTGAGGTGTTTAATGTTGTACTAGACCATGTTATTGCTAATGTCCCACCCGCCCCGTAGAATGCTTCCCCCCTCCCCCTCCCCCCCGGGAGACAGGGTACCGTTGAGCCATAGGGCCTTAGGCCATTCTAGGACCATGTTAGGACACAAGGCTGGCCACCTCCCACATGGCCTATGCATCATTATTTGTTCTTTACCATTTGTATATTATTGTTGGGCCCAGCGCAGTTTAGGCGCTGTGCCAAGTTTTGTTCGATCTGTTGGGGGAAGGGGACTCCTGGTCAGTACTGCTCGGCCAGCTCCAAGTAAAGATGAGCTCAACTTCCACGCAGGAACATGACAGGGTCCATTAACACAATAGGGTCGTACCACCTGCTCTCCTGGAATGTGAGGGGCCTGGGAGCAATTCAGAAACGACATCGCATACATGCATTTCTCCTAAGACGTAGGGCGCAAATAGTGTTCCTACAGGAGTCTCACATGACTGACTCTGAAACGCAGAAAATTAGGAAAAAGTGAAGAGGTACTATTTATTCTACTAATTATTCTACCTTCGCTAGGGGAGCGACTATTTGGGTGCGCTATGGGATCCCATTTGTTGAACTTGAACACCAGGTGGATGACCAGGGACGGTACATACTAGTGAAGGGTACTCTTGATGGCTCCCTAGTGATCCTTGGATGTATTTATGCCCCTCATTATGATCAGGACCGCTTTCTGAGTAGGCTGAGTGGGGTCTTAGCGGACTGGGTTGGGGTCCCCTGGGTGCTGGGAGGGGACTGGAACGCGGTACTGGACACTAGACTGGACAGATCCCACCCCCTCTGCAGGGTACAGCTGCTGACAAGCTGGCGGGCCAATTCGCTACATGGGCAAAAGGGTGGACACTCTTGGATGTGTGGCGTTGTCTGTACCCGACTCACAAAGAATACTCCTTTTACTCCCCGGTACACAGCCTTCACACCGGAATCGATCATTTCCTCTATTCGAGCTTGGTGATAGCGAGGGTCCACAGCGCTGCCTATCTGGCCAAGACCTTTTCCGACCATAGCCCCCTAGAGCTCACACTTCGATGGGGTATGGTACCCACTCCAGTGCCTACCTGGAAGCTATACCCACACCTGCTCGAAGACGCCCCCTTTCGTGCGACACTTTCCAACACTATTACTACTTACTTGGCCAAAAACTGGAGCACCGCAACATCTCGCCTGATCGAATGGGACGCATTGAAGGTAGTGGTTAGGGGGGCAACGATCGGACAGCTGGTGGGGGCCAGACAGGAGATACACCAACGACTACAGTACATTAAGAATAGATTACATGTTCTGGAGAGGGAGGCAGTGGTAGACCCTGACAAACGAGGGACGCCACAATCCGCCCACATAGACCACGCAGAGACTTTGGAGACACTGAGGACAATAGACTACACAGCATTTCTCCAGCGTAAACATACAGAAGCGGACAAATCAGGTACACTGCTTGCCCGCATGGTTAGGGACAGACCCGACTCACCGACCATATCCAGTATTCGCAATTTGTCAGGGCACGTAGTCCACACACAAGCTGAAATTAATACCGCCTTCCATGACCACTTAGAGACACTCTATGCACCCCCCCCCCCCCTCCCTCCTCGGTGGACTGGTCTTTGATTGCCGACTTCCTTCGGGACCTCCCCTTCCCGGTACTATCGGAGGCCGCGCTGAAAGACATAGATGGTCCTATTACCCAACAGGATATTCGTACTGCGATTAAAGGCCTCAATCATACCAAAACGCCCGGTGTGGATGGGCTCCCCATTGAGTTTTATCTTGTCTATGCGGAGTCCTTAGTCCCTGCACTGGACAACGTCCATACGACGGCCCTGGAGACGGGCCGTCTGCCGGACTCCACAATGCAGGCACTGGTCCTGTCAATACCCAAGCCGAACGGCACGGCTTAGAGATGTCAAATTATAGACCCCTCTCCATGTTGGCCACCGAATACAAGATACTGAGTAAGGCCCTTGCTAACCGCATACAACCGCACCTCAATGCGCTTATCCATAATGATCAGTGCGACTTCCTCCAGAACCGCAGTACCTCACTTAACACTAGACGGTTGCACTCAGTCATGTCAGCCACCCCGAGAGCTCACCGGTACGCTGGATGCATCTCACTAGACATTGAACAGGCATTCGATTCCTTATCGTGGGACTTTATGTTTGCGACGTTGCAGCGTTACGGGTTTCCGGATACATACTTACAGTGGGTCAGTTTACTGTACACGTCCCCTACGGCTAGGGCTCGTACAGGTAACTACATCTCTGACAAATATAACATTTATAGAGGCATGAGACAGGGATGCCCTTTATCCCCCATTCTGTTTGTGCTGTCATTAGAGCCCCTGGCTCTCAGACGATCGGCGGAACAGCTTGGCATCTGCATTGATGGAGTACACCACCTAATATCTATCTATGCAGATGACATACTCTTGTATTTAAGGGACCATACAGCTGACAATGCCCCCCTCCCGAACGTATTCCCCATTTTTGAACTTTTTTGGGACTGACCATAAATCCCGAAAAATCGACCAGCTATTTTTTCCAAGAAACACCACACATTACCCACTTAAAATTTGGCAATTACTTTTTACCGGTGGCCCCCACCACCTTTAAATACCTCAGTATTTATGTGTACAGAACACAAGAGGACCAGATAGAGGGCAATGTCCAGCGAGCAATAACGGGGCTCTGTGCCAGTGTGGGGTTTTGATCTTCTCTACCCCTATCACTAATGGGGCGGATAGCCATCTCAAAGATGGTGATGCTGCCGCATTTATTATATTACTTTGTGAATCTGCCTGTGGTACTCCCACAGTCCATTTTTAATACACTGCACACAATACTGACTAATCTCATATGGGGCGCGGGTCGGAGACAGATAAGCCTTCGAAAGCTACAGTTAACAACCCAGAGTGGTGGTCTGGGAGTTTCAGACTTCCGATGCTAGCCAGCTCCAGTGGCTGTTCTACTGGATGGCGGGGAGGAATGTACACGAGATCGGGTTTACACAGCAGAGGCTGGATAGAGGGGGAACTACACACCTTGTTACTGCCAAAGGCCCGGATTCCTCACGATTGCCCCCCTCTACTGCGGACTGCCCTGCTCTGCTGGAGAAAGGCCTTGTGTTACACATCCGCGGTAACCCCATATGCCGCGAATATACCTATACTAGGCATACCTAGACCACAGGGCAGGCTCACACGAAATAGAACACAAGCCTGGATGGACAACGGGATAGATGAGGTGGGAGCCTTTTTCGGGGATGGCACTCTGCTAGACCTTGGATCCTTTCTGAGGGCCACGGGGGCACCGCCACGTCTGTACCACTGTAACACATTACATAAGGACCACCTGGGCCCCGTAGAGGACTGAACCCCCACAACACAACCTAGTGCACCTTCTACACTATATGGGATCTGGAGGTCATCTGGTGCACTGGTTATATACTGGAGTACGGGACCATGCAGCAATCACGCTTACTTCCCTTAAGGCACATTGGGCGGCGGACTTCGGTGGGGAAATGACAGACCACGCATGTAAACGTATACTAGAACATCCTAGGAAAGTGTTGCGTAATGCACGGCTCAAATTTATACAGACAATGGTACTACGCAGATCATACCTTACACCGAAACGGATACACCGCGTGTTTCCGGACTCCCCCCACTAGTGCCCCCGATGTAAGGGAGATGAGGCAGACTTTATCCACATGATGTGGTCATGTCCTTGGATACGGGGTTATTGGAATGAGGTGCTTCAGTCCTTAGCCACAGTGACACAACTCCCGGTTCCAGATGATGCCCTAACCGGCCGGATGGGCCTTCGTAGGCGCTCCAAGGTTCAGAAGGTACGGCTAAAGTTTGTGGATCTTGCCCTCATTTTGGCAATTAGGATGCTCACTATGAGGTGGAAATCTCCCACATGCCCGGCGGTCACGGTTTGGCAGACTGATGTGTTACAATGGGGAAGGGCATAGGGTGCAGCCCTCAGGAGGGAGGAAGAGAGGGGACTGAGGAAGGCACACATTTCATTGGATTAGGAGGCCATGTTGATTGAGTTGGAAGCACTGGATTTATCTCCCACACAAGATATTGCGTCAGGGTAATGCGCAGAGGGTTTAGCAATTATCTGTTACCTGACCCTTTGAACAGAGAAGTAATGATCCTGCCATGTTTATGGTATCCTCTGGGAGGGTGCCTATATGTTGATTCCCTGTAATTATTGTGGAGGCTACGATAAGACTGACCGGGGGGATAGGGTGGGACGGGAGGGTGGGAGGTGGGTTAGGTAGGGGGGTTTCGTTTGTTGATTATAAAATTAGCACTATTTTGAAATGTGGATATAATACTGCATGTCTCTTAATGGCCTGGAAACTTTTTCAGTCTGAAACTACCCCTTTTTTAAATCTCCTTTAGCATGTAGGATGTCGGAAACTGCACTTCTATGTACATGGATATAGAGTTTGTTAAGATGGGAGAAAAACGGAAAAGACTGTATCTAAATGACTATGTTTTGGATAAATATGTGACAATGCGGTCATCAATAAAGTGTGTTAAAAAAAAAGAACTTGCTCCAATACCTTGACCCCAAGTGTTAGATTTTTGTGAAATTATCTAAGTGGTCTTATGGACATAAATTTCAATTTCCGTGAGTTTATCTCTAGGCCCCCTAGATTACAAAAATTATAGTATTCATAACCTGTTAACTCCCTTTTATCTGGGGGTACTCAGCACATAACAGGCCTGGGATGGGGATGCCATCAAGTTTTAGGGCATCATGAATACAATTGATTAGGTGTTTGAATGCTTCATGTATATACAAAGAGAAAATTGTCAGGCAAGAATGCATCCTTGACTCACCACTCGAGTAACAGGAATTCTCTCTGTTAGGTCCCCATCCTTGTCCACCGAACTTGAGCATAATTAATCTTGTGAAGCCGCATTAGAGTTCCTACCAGGACAGAGGGAGCCCCCATCAACCCGAGAAATTCCAGAGACAAGCTCTGAAAACCAGATTGAATGCTGCTTTCAGGACATTGAAGGCTACATAAAGATGTTCCTTCTGAATCTTAATGGAGTGGGCGATGGAGGCAAGGAGGCTGCCAATGAATCAAACATGGTTTACCAAAAAGCAAAGGACCACCACTAACCTGATGGATGTGGATCTCATAATGAAGAGGGCGAACGATACCCGCATGCCGCTATGCAAGTGTTTTGTGGACTTTAAAGCAGCCTTCGATCGTGTCCCTCTAGATATGCCTTGTGAAAAATTGAATCCCCCCAAAGCTCTAGAGGGTGATTCAGCTGCTTTACATGAAAACATGCGTGAAGATCAAGGTGGAGGACAGACACCGTCTGTCTAGAGAAGTTAGTACCTCCCTAGGATTGAAGCCAGGTTATGTATTAGCACCACTTCTCTTCAACTTGTTCATCTCGTATCTTTCGCCGTCCCTTGCCGAAGTGGTGTAAATGCACTGAGTCTTAGCAGCCAGCAGTTGTGCAATATTTTATTTGCAGATCATCTGCTGTTTTCAAGTGATGGAGAGCGGTAATTTCTTCTGGTAGTTTCTCAATGTAAAACCTCCATGCTACCTCTAATTTACCGCTCAAAAGGTGTTGGGCCCTTCACACCATGTATTACCTTCAGGAGACTTTAAATAAAGATGAACAGTCAAAATACAATTATTATTGTAAGCCAATAAAGAGAGTTGTTGATTATTTTAAAGGCTTTTATTTTCTAGTCAAAAAGTTAATTTTTCTCTGACCCTTTATTCATTAGTAAAATATCAATCAGGTTACAGAATTTGGAAAACAGGAAAAATATCAATAATACAGAACAAATTACAGTCTGCATATAAGCATTACATGTAGTTATGAAAAATGTGGCGCAAAGTCTTAAAGAGTTTCTAAGAAAAATAGTCTTGCAAAGCTAATCAGTACTTAAATAGTTTGCAAAAATATGCTATTAAGAGAAATAAATGCATAAATCAAATAAATCTTTTCAGACCTAATTAATTAGTCAAAACATAAACTTAAAGTTTAGCATCTAATCCTATCCTGATCCACTGCACTCTCTGTCTGTCTGTGTCTAAAGAGGAAAGCAGCCCGCCCTTCACAGGCCTCAAAGGAATGTGGCATGAAGTGCCAAGATATGACGTGGAAGCAAGAAACCTCCCCCTGACACTCCTCGGACGCAAGCCCGCCCTTCAGCAATCTCCCGGGACGTTTCTCGTACCTAACCCATAGAAGCCAGCTGAGCTGAGAAAAAGAAGAAGTGCCAGCCCCCATCCAGAGAGGACAGTATTTATACCATAATTATTGGCAGAGTACACAAAGATGTAACATTTTTCAGTAAAACCTTTACGTGATTGGTCAGTCATGATGCATGAGGTCACACTTCCCTGACTCATTCTAAAAACCTGACTCCACTAGTCTTAACAAAAGAAGCATACATGAATAACTACATTTATAAACATTTGCAACATTTACTAGGAAAAATGTTTCAATCTAATTCATCCTTCCTTCCTTCTCAGCGCAGTAGATGGACACTTTTAACTAACTGGTACATTGGCAGAATGACAAGAATGTGCAGTTCACGCTGTCCTTGACTTCTTGTCATGAGGAAAGCTGCCACAGTCTGCGCATGCTCACTTCTCATTAAATTGCAAGTCATAGCCTTGATGGATTCACAGGCAGCCATGTTTTGTGTAGGCCCCAAAAATAAAACAAACACAAAGATAATATTAATTTCATGTAAATCAGTCCATTATGTTTCCCAAGTGCATTATTAATTCACACACATTATAAAAAGAGGTGTTATTAACTGAAAATGTTTATCAAAATATGCAACAAGTCAAAGTCTATTAAGACAGGAATAATAAATTTAGATTGGCAAGGGTGAGCTGGGAAGAGAGAAACACATTCAATGAATCTTCAAAGCCAAAAAGGCCACTTTTCTCTACACTGTAAAACACATGTTAATTCAGCACAATCATTTCAGACAAAATAGGCCTCACTTTCATGTTTTTCATGTGCCATGTTTTTAACTTGCACCAAAATGTGCGTGGCAATTTAAATGCAGCCTGTCTGAAGCACAAAAAATAAAACAATGCATGACTGCAGATGAAATCTGCTCCATCAATCCACCCTTCTGATTATTCAAATCATAATAAAATGATTTATAATTCATCACACATATTTAATTTCACAAGTGACAGTATATATATATATATATATATTTTTTTTTTTTTAATTGCAAAAGCTGAGCCTATAAGAATGTTACTTCTATTTCTAAGGCAAACACAAGTTTGGTCTGTAATCAGATCATATATAGCCACGCTCAATTGTTTTAGTGCAGAGTTCTGTAAGTAGCTTCTTGGAACAGTCTTCTTTAAAATAAGTTACTAAAATAATAAAAAAGGATTCAACAGGACAGTTTCAGCATTTCTTTGCTCATTTGTCATCAGCTTGTCATTAGTATGGCTCATACTTTCCATGCAAATTGGACTACTTAGGTGCTGTGAAACTCTGGCAGAGCACCATCAATCCTTTGCACTTTTTCAACCAAGGCCTTTCACTCTTATTTTCACTTTGATCAGATTCAGATGTTTCACCACAGCATCTCTCAGATCAAAACCGTTGCACCATCCATTATGCAGATCTTGTGTAGCAGCTGCAATCTGGTGAGAAACTGCACACTGTACATCAACCAGACCTACACAGCAATGGCTAGTGTTCTCCTCCGTGTTTTCCACAAGTGCATTTGCATATGCATTTTCAAGCCACTTTAGTGTTGCTGAAACACAGTCTTTTGCAAAAGGTAACTCAGTGCTGCCATTGTGTTGCTTTATTATGCGTGACACTTCAATCTATACCTGGGCATCAGTCTTTGCAATAACACATTTGCCACTTTGCAGTTGTCATTTTTCTCAAAAACAGTTCTGATACAACCCTGTTGTGCTGCTTCAAAAACATTTTCTTGAGCCTCTTTAAATTCATCTGTGAAGATTCCATAGAATGTACATGCTAACAGAACACAATTTTGTGCAACTGAATTAGCATTTCTCTCTCCCATGACAACAGTGACTCCCAATGTAGCAGATATACTGCATGTTATGGTAAGGGCAATCAATTTCGAATTTTGGGCTGGGGTAATTACTAAAAGCCATGAAGCTTTGACAACATCATGTATAAGGAGCAGAGCATGTGCTGCTTTTAATGTGTCACCTTTCAAACTTGGGCCATCTACAAAATGGACATTGTTGGGCTGACTCAGGTGTTCATCCTTAAAGTCTGAATTTGGCTTTATGCATATTTTAATGATATTTAGACACTCATATTCATTTTCATCATAATCCAATTCATTTGCTGACATTTCTGTGAAGTTAGGGTCAAGGGTCATTGGGCAATACATCACAGACCTTTGAAAACATTCATCTTTTTCAATTGGCAATGAGAGAGCGCAGCCCTCCCTCTCACTGCAAATTAGTGTATTTTCTTTCAAATAAACTTTCATTCCTAGTGCTGGGGCGCGACATTTTTTCTCTTCAAACTCTAGGAATGTTTTTGTGCAGTTGTTGTCCAATGGAAGCGGATCAGACACACCAGAGTGTGTCAGCCTCAGTAAAGGCTTAGCCACTAGGGAAAGGTTTAGTAACCACTCTCTACAGCAGCTAACCATTCCCAAAAATGTCCTGACTTCTTTCTGAATTTGAGGTGGATCCATCTTGGAAATTATTTCCACCTTCTCTGGTGACACCTTTCTACCTTCCTTTCCAATTTTGTGTCCCAGATATTCATCTTCTTTTTGATAGTACTCCTGACTATTCTCATCCAATGGCACTGTGACATGAACTTGGCAAAAATCAATAAAAATAAGCCATTCTTCACCACATGGAATGTGAAAAAATATATTGGCTGGATTCGGTACCACAGGACAACATGGAAAAAATATGCTTTTAATCTCCTGCACTATTCTGTTCTTTTCATTTATTTTCTGTGAACCTATGATCAGAAAGTTACATAAACTTCTAATCCATTCCATCAAAAATCCTTTTATTGGTAAAATTCCTGCAACTGATTGTGTTCCTGAATACATGTCATCTGGTTCAAATTTTAATAAGACATGTTCAGCACATCTTATTAGCCTGGCATCCTTCTCTGTGAACTCTCTTATTTCTGTGTTTATTATTTTTTCCAAAGCAGAAGGTAATTTTTCAACAGTCTTTTCTGAAAACAATGCTACAACTGTCTCTTGATGGGCCATTTTAAAATGTACATCCTCATCAGGAATCTGAAAAATAACATTATCTGGTGTACAGTAATCTGTGCTGCTTAATTTGCAAAATAATTGTTTTCCTGCTAGGCCTGAGTCACAGTCAACAGTTTTGCAGTTTTCCTCAAATGGGCCTATTTTTGGTGCAAATTCTTCTAACACTGTGTTAGTAATTTCTCTGTTTAAAACTCCTGCAACTAAATCTGGACTTTCCACTGCCTTCACAATGGACTTGGTAAATTCAGAATTGTGAGTGTTAAAACTCTCATTTTCAAACATAGTAACCTGTTGGACTGGGTTCTGTTTTTGTCTATGGAAATAATTCACATTTGCTCTGGACACATTATTTAAATTAATTTTAGGATTTTCCATATTTTGTGGGACCATCTGTGCTTGAAAAAGTCCTGCCATAGGTACCTGTTTCTGAACTGACATTTGCATTTGCTTAACTGGCATATTTTGCATCTGCAATTCTCCATGTGTTTGTGCATCATGTTTAAATTTATATTTCTTCTTCCAATGCTCAAATCTGTTATAAAGATGGCAAAAGGACACATTTTCCAGCAGTACAACATCCATACCTGAATTTGCACTAACCAAAATACCTTTACTTCCATCCTGTGCTCTTTTAATCTGTACCCAATCAACATCCTTTGCTGGCACTTGGCCCTTCAGGAAAATAACCACTGCTATGTTTTTCTCCATAACAACAGAAAATGATGGTGCATTCATGCAAACCCTTTTCATTGTCTCTTCACTTGGCCCTTGAACAACAACTTTAGATTCAAAGCACAATTTAGTCAGCATTGCAATATAAAAGAACATTTCCAAATTAATGCACAACTCTTTCAATATTTCATCAAATCCATCAACTTGTGGGTACCACAGCACAATTCTGTCTCTCAATTGTGGGAATGTGTTCAGAAATGCTGCAAGTTCACTTTTATTCTGTGGCATATGAACATACATTTCTCCCACCTTTTCTCTCAATGAGTAAGCAAAAGCTTCTCCCTCATTCTGCTTATTATTTTTCTCAATTATATCTGGTGGCTTCTTTTCCTTATCCATTTTCCTTGCTATTTCTGGTGGTTTCTTTTTCTTCTCATGTTTTCTTGCCCACTTGTCTCCTAATTTTTCAAGCTCATTGCATTTAAAACCATATTTTATTTCTGCAATGTGCAAATGCATTCCTGAAGAACACATTTTCTCATTTGCTTCATCATCCATGTGTACCCTGACACTTTTCTGAAATGGAAAACTTCCTGAAACATCAGTTTCATATTTATGAGCCAAATCTGTCAGTCCATTATGTGTAGTTAATGCACATGCAGCTGTTTCCATACTCAGGGAAATTAATTCTTTTTCCTGACACTGGTTCACATTTTCATTATTTAAACAGCAGGGACAGTTAATTTCTTCATGTTCAAATGTTGAATTTAAAACACTAAGCTGTTTCTCTTTTTCAGGGCCTGTGTTAATATGTTCCCCCATGTTCTCTATCTTTTTAATCACTGCTACTTCCTCAGAGCAGGTTTGAAAATCCCATTTTCAAATATATTTATTTTATCCTGGGCTGCAGATGTTGTAAATACCATTTTTCTCTCACCTTTCAGTGCTTGGTGTACTTTCTGTTCAATAATCTGTGTATTCTTAGTTTCTGAAATAAACCCTTCCATAATCACTTTTTCTGCAGCTCTTTCAACCTTTTCAGTAGGGACCATATTAATTGGGACAGTCATAATTTTTCTAGGCATTATCTGTGCATCTGCAGTTTGTAATTCTTGAACTGAATCAGTCATATTTGAAGCAGTAACACCTGGAGGTATCACTGTCAGTACTGAATCAACAGGTAATGGGTCAATATACAATGTCTGCACAGTTTTATCAGTCTGTATTTCTCTCTGTTCAACAGAAGCAGTAGCCCCTATAGTATTTACTGGTTCATTATTTTCAGTCTTTTTCATGGGAACCACATAAAGTGGTAGACACTCAGTTAACAATTCATCCATTATTTCATCCCCTGAATCATTATTTATTTGAAGCTCTTTGTCAGCATTAATTCCCTTCTCCTGCATCTGGTGCTTTACCTTTTTATCCTCACTTGCTTTCTCTCTTGCTGTCTTTTCCCACATGCTTAAGGCCTCAAATTGTGCAGCTTTAGATTGTGTCTTTATTTCACATAACACTTCCCTTCATTTGTCAATAATTTGCAATTCAAAAGTACCATCTTTTGGAAACCTCAAAGCACCCTCTTTTTCAGTAATCTTGCACCATTGGTGAACCCACATACATGTATTTTGTCCCACATTGGTAGACATAAAATGCACAGGTGTTCCTTCAGGAGCATCACCAATAAAAAATAAATGTTTCACTTTACCTCCTAACAGCTTCTTTAAACCTTCAAACATTTTCATTTTTGCAATAGTTCAATGCAATTTCTTTTCTCCAAAGCGGTCAGTCTCAATTTTAGTCAGTTTTACTCCTATCACTGACCCTCCACAAAATCTTACTTCAATATTTCTCTTAATCAATAACTCTGTTAGTAACAACATAAATACATTCGCTACTCTGTCTGTTGTGCTAAATAAAGGATAGATTTATATTCACTGCGAGTAATGTAAAAAGTTCAGTCAGGTCGGGGACAATCGATATTTGCCCGGCAGTATTGCCTCTGTGACCCTCTAGTTATTTAAATCAATGAAGAGGCAGGCGCTGGAGACTGGAAAGCAGGAAACAAGGTTTTTTTTTATTCTCTCCGGAGGAGAACACAACGAAACGGACAGAAGGTATCGTTCTGAGGTGCTCTAACTGTATTCCTGAGGCCTGGCCTCTTATACACACATTTATGACTTTATTGTAGATTACACATACATGTTAAAGCTTTGATGTACGGAAAAGACATTCTCGGAACTCCCCTTTGGGCCCGTTCCCACACACATTTACAGTTGAAGTCCCCACCCTAGTCACAACAGGTGATGAGCATCGTGCAGCTGGATAATCCGCCGATTCACGGAATGTGGGGGGTTTGATCGGATCTCATGGGGTGGGGGCTTTGATCAACCCGGGGATTCTTTGATGGGGGAAGCTTTCTATTGTACGGGGAGGGGCAAAGATGGTATCGGCAGAGCTGGGTGTCGGCCTGGGAACGGGGAAGACAAAACGGGCACACGGGGAAAAAGGGGGTTTGCATCTAAGGGCCGGAGATCATGAAAGGGAAGCAGGGAGGTGTCGCGCTGGGAACAGGATGAAGGCCTGGGGCAGAGCAGCGCCGAAGAGGGGTTTATGACTCAAGGCAGGTGCAAGCAGGGGGTGGTCAGCGTGCAGGCTTAGCGAAGGCAAAGGGCTATGTCAGGGGCCAGCGGCATGCAAAAGGGTTTGTTCTGATCGGGGCATCTTAAAATGGCGGGCGCGCACGACAAAAGTGTGGCATCAGGGGAAGAGGCAAGATGGCGCAGATAATGTTCACCAAAACGTACTAATTTTCAACAGTCCTCCCTTTAACATATTCAAGACATCTTGCTGGTTCATTTCCTACTCGGGTCTATTGTGGTGGGCATGAGAAGGAAAACGGTAGGAACCCTAGATGAAAAAATTGTAAACAATACATTTTAACATTTCTAGTTTTTAGGAGGTGGGCCTATTTGATAAACTTTGATACACTTGTTCAGCAGGAAAGTCATAGGAATGTAATACAAAAAAATGGTTCTGTAGTGAGCAGCAAGTACATATCATAACGTGAACTGGCAGGTTAATACATATTTCAGATTCGGCTTGGAGCAGGATCAATACAATGGCGGCTGGGAGAGAAATGAGGCATAGAAAAAACGGTGATTGAGGATGTCAAATGTTCGAAGTTTACGAGTTCTCATTGTTCTTTGTGGTCTTTCGTTGGCGCTGTTGAGCACCGGCGGTGGAGCTACAGGTCCAGCTCTGTTCTAAGTTCTGCGTTGCAGGGCACGACCCTTTCCTCGCGTTTCTGGTCGGAAAGGTCCTTTTCGCCCTGTGTCCTTTGAGGTGATTGTCAGAAAGTTCGGATGGAAGAAGAGCGTACAAAACAGTCCATAGGGTAGGTCAGAGGGAAAGGGGGATGGAGCAAGGCCAAATTAGGAACAAACTAGGGGAACGAGAGACTTCAAATAGGCGGGCGTGTGACCGAATTCAGAGAGCGGGGACTTGTCGACAGGCATTGGACATCGAGCAGGGGCATCAGGTCGACCCTTTCTTCTCATGTTGTCGAAAACAGTGCCTCGTCCTGCAGCTCTTTTCAGTCGTGGTCTCGCCTTGGCTAATGTCGCAGGTGTTCCTTAGTCTGCAGTCGGGCCTCGTGCTCCCACATCCGGTCCTTTTCTCCTCCAACAGCGGTACCCTTAAACAAGTTTGAAAAGACAGTCTTTAGAAAATTTGCAGATGAAGATAATCAAAAAGTCTATTTCTCTCCCAGCTCCAGGCAAAGAATGAAAAATGCCCGTTATTTTAGTGTTCACAACTGGCATATGAATGACCGGTGACGGGCCTGTTGGATTTACTATGACTTTCCTTCATAATTATTTATTACAGGCATGACAGTTCATCTGATGGTAACCCACCTCCGGGAGACAAATCTGGCAAAGATATGCCGTTCTCTAGAGTTTTACATTTACAAAAGGGTGCAGTGAGTCGTCAACATGGTACTACACAGGTATTTTGCTGAGAGACGAACATGGCTAAACATTTCCTTTCTATCGGTGCATCCTGTTTTGCAACTACTGCGGGGTTCATTTCGATGATTTCTTTACCTTGAACTAGTCTGTTGACCTTGTAAAACATCATTCTGGGTCCTACGTAACCTTTTACAGCCCGATTACTTAATTAGGAAGGACAGGGGTTTTATGGGAAACAACCAGGGACATATACAGGGGAGGTAACGGGGGTGGTCACTTTTCCGGTTTGGGTATTGCGACAATTCGGGGAGGGGAGGGTCGCGTATTCTGAGGTCCTCGTTTTATACTATAGGAGCCGTTGACACGTAGTTCCCTTATTTCGGGTCAGATTAGGGAACCTCTGTCGTCTTACCTGTCCTTTCCCTTACGGCCCCACCTGGGTTCATTGTCTTCTAGCGGAAAAGGAGAGGTAACGACGCGGTCTCAGGGTGATTGTATTAAAGACAAGTTTTTGTGCAAATACTGACGGTATTTGAAGCCAATTAGGTGGGGTGCTAGGGGTGGCAGTCTGCCAATTTCGGGGCTAACCACTCGGAAGAGTGGGAGTGCAGAAATTGAGAGAGAGAGAGAGAGAGAGAGAGAGAGAGAGAGAGAGAGAGAGAGAGAGAGAGAGAGTGCAACGGCAGGCTAAATAGTACACGTGCAACAGAGAGGGTGGCAGTGTATTCAAGAAAGGCTATTTAGTGCATTACACAGTAAAGGGCATTCACGGGTCTGCGTTAGGATCTTGTAATCATGCAGTTTGAGCATTAGACAGGGTAGAGGGGACGCGCCTTGAGAAGAAGGAAAGAAGAAAGGAGGTACCATTTTGTCGCACTTCTCGCATTCTCGGTCCTTCGACCAGTTGGGTCGACGCCTCAGTCACACACACACATTCCCTCATAGTTTCGCATCATACGTGACATGGGTTCATTCGTCCGGTCTGGTTTAAGGGTGATCACTTTGTATCAGGGTTGTGCTAATTTTTCGGGTTTGTTCGGTACGTGAGTAGTCTGCAGGCATGCTTAGACGCCACCTTGCGGCGCTAGTCCGTTTCGTGCATTAGACATGGCAAGGTTTCGGATCTTCGCCACACCTCGGCTGCAATCTCTGATGTAACCTGCAGAAGGAGGAAAAAAAGGGGGGGGGGGTGGGGGAGACAGCATTCGCGCGCATTCAAATACATGGATTCATAAGTCCTTTACTTACCTCTTACTCGTCTTTCCTCCTTGGGGCAGGGTCCCCGGGGATATGGTTTCTGGAGTCGGGGGGGGTAGTGTGTTCATGTAGGGCGTGTGCGGGGAAACATAAAAAGGAAACCAGAGGTGCCTAGTGCGAGGTATCTAGTCAAAGGATGTATCTCACTATCGGGGTCCTTAAACCTCTTTCAACGCTGTGGCGTTCTAAGGTTCTTCGGTTCTTGGGTCCCTGCTACTTTGGAACGTTGTACTTTATAATATTTACATTATTTCATTTCACCCTCCTTTTACATTCCCTCATTTACACCATTCGTTTTACCCATCCTTGGAAGTCAAGGTCTTCCTCTACGCGAGAGTTCATGAGTCAGACGCGTACCTTGAAGGCGGAGTGTCGTGTTGTCGATCCGATCCGTCCTCCAGGGCTGGGCAACCATCTTCTTTTAACCTTAAAGAGAGAGCAGAGTAGGGTGCACAGAAAAGAACTTTCCCACCCATCCCATATTTTTTTAAAATAAAGCATGCACTACCCGTCCATAGTTTCAAAGACTTTATTTTGCAAAATCATTTCAGCATATGGATTATGAGGGTGCGGTCGTATTTGGCCGGTCGTGGCAATGGCTAAAGTGCGTACAGTGGGGGGTGTCGTTTGCAGCAATAAAAACATCGGAAAGTTTTACTCATTCATTTGTAAGAGACTAAAACGTCTATTAATTGGCTGGGGGTTCGGGGGCATATATTTTCATAATTCAGAAGCATAATCACAATAGTTGTAATCAGATTTCCTATATGCATACCGTACGTGTGCGTCGTAAATGAGGTTTACATCGGTTATAAAAATATAATACAGTGTACATTTGTAATCAACATTTGTAATGGGGATTCTTTCATACTGTTCGTCGAGTGAGTTCTCCTTGTCTTTTCTAGCCAAGTGTACAAAGGATCACAAAAAATCTCAGAACATCAAGTTTATATTAGTGCGAAGGAACACCACGAGGCGTTCGTAAGTTCCGATTGATACCGGCGCCATTTTGGGCGGGGCCGGCTCAGTCCGGAAGCAGCATCAGGGGAAATGTTTCTCATTACTGGCAGTTTGGACCAGAGTCCTTTTCGGCAGTTCTAGAATTCACGCTAATAGAAGGTGTGGCAATGTCATGTTTGTTTCGTTGGCGATCAAGGCAGCCGTCCCTTACCGGAAACCTGCAAAGGCCGAAGGTTCCGCCGGGGACCTTTGTATGATCTTCAAGGCTGCGGAGATGCTGTCGGAGATGGGGGCTCGTGCTCCATGGGACAAATGTTCGAGTTATATGGCTGGCCAAAGTTACTCTAGTGGCCGGGGCCCGCCTTCCAGCGGATCCAGACGCCATTTTGAGGCCCTACAGGGGCCACTCTCGTCGAGTTTGCAAGAATGGAAGAGATCCTTCGGAGTGAAAGGAAGAGGTCCCTGTTTTGTGTAAGCGGGATGTTCAGCTGGGGTGCAGCTGTGATGCCCCCACCTGGGGGGGCGAGGGAGACTCGTTCACATCGTCTCCTTCTCCCGGTGCACTCCATGCCGCTCCTTTTCATCGCCCCGCATGAAGGCCTCTCCACATCCGGTGTTCCCCAAGTGCCACCATTGTACGTTCGGTGCTGCGCAAGTACTGGGGTGCCACCATTGTACGTTCGGTGCTGCGCAAGTACTGGGGTGCCACCATTGTACGTTCGGTGCTGTGGAAGTATTGGCACCATCGCCTGACTGGGGGTGTTCGGCGTCGGGCTGGGGGCTGGGAAACCTCCTACCGGTGGAGGTGGGAGAGGCTCGTCCGCGTCGCCTCTCCCTCCCAGCCCAACTTGGACAAATTGTTGTGGAGGTACGTGCAGGACATCCCGCCGTCCAGGACTGCTGCGGCTGTGACGGAAGAGAAAAGGAAGAGGTGCCTCGTTCTCCTCTGGACATGTGGCGGGACTACCTTAGTCTTTCCAGGCCCGTTGCGGCCGGCCAAGGAGACATGTGGCGGGACTACCTGCAAATGCCCAGGCTGCGGGCTCCTGCCTCTCCTCCGGCTCCCCCATACGTTAAGATTTCCTGACCAAGAGTTGGCGGCCGGGCTCGCCTTATATGGGTTGCCGTTGGTTGGGCGTAGCCGTAACCCTGCCCTACTTTGGAAGGTTCCAGAATGGGGGGGGGGCGAATGTTCTGTTTGACTTTCATTTTCTACAGTTTATCGTTATTATTCCTTGTTTGTTGTGTTAAATTAAAAGTTCAAGTTCATTAATGGTCTACGGATTTTGTTTTACCATTTCTTTCTTTCCAGGTTGCTTTTATGCTAAGTTTCTGCTAACAGAGGTCGAGTAACACGGAAACACGTGTAGAGGGATGACGCAGATTTGTACATTACATACACACAAACTCAGACGGGGGGACAGTACAAGTACGACATACAAAGACCCAAGACAAATATAAAAACAGTTATTGGTCATAATTATCTCTTTCCGTCTGTGAATTTTTAAACGAGGCTGGGTTCCCGTCTTGACATTGCCCGACCTAGGAGAACGTGAGCATGCCGCTGAGATTTTCCTGGCGAAATCTGTGCCATCGGGCATAATCAAACGTGGTAGTTCTGTCTGGTCTGTCTATGTAAGTCGGGTTCTTCTTTGTCTCGCGCCTTTTCTCGTACTGTCGGTCTGTCGTTCTTGTCGGCCCTTTGCCTTTACTCACGCTCAGTAGAGTCGGGCATTGGGCTTTCCAGTGTCCGACATACCTACAAAAAGCGCATTGGTCTGACCCTAAGTCTGGTCGTCCTTTGCATAGTGTCGGGGGATAAGTTGTGGGTAGCGGCGTCCTGGGGTTGTCCTGTCGGTATATTTCTCTACTTGGTTTGTCCTCGTCTTTTCTCTGTCGTTTCGTAGCCTCTCTGCGCCACATACCGAGACTGTCGAGCATAATTGGCGTTGTCTTATTATTTCGAAGGGCTATTTCTAACGTTTCTATTTTATCAAGGTCAAAGGATCCTGCCAGTGGCCACTGTTTGTCTTGACTCTCTTCGGTATACCTGTGCCATAATTTATTATAAGCTATGGTGACTAACCCATAGTTTATGAACATGTCCTTATTAGGGGTGCCTTCTAGTGGAGCTATATGGTCCACCTCTAACACCCGGTCCGGGCTAAACAGGCTATTTATCAGTGGGGAGAAGACAGACATGACGGCTCGTAACGAGGGACTAAAAAAAGTCAGCACTGCCTATCTTATCACTAGGTGCAAAGACTAGACAGAATATTTCTATTCTACGTTGTTTGCAGGCAGTGAATACCTCATGGACCAAAAAACCAAAAGACCAATAAATAACAATGGGGAGAATGAGTAGGTCCGCAAAGATCTGCGTTACCTACCCTTTTCACTATCTGCAAAAAGGGTGGTCACTTCCCTGTTTGCAGACAGGGAATCTCCAGGAAACAATATTTTTGCGAACAACAGTTCAGTTTCAAGCAATTATTAAGTGGGGGAGAAAGAAAACAAGCACGGCTGCTACCCTACCTATCCTCCACTGCTTGCAAAGAGAGAGAGCCTGTTGTTTCTCTGTTTGCAGACAGTGAATCTCCAAATAAAAAAAATAAAAATAAAACGAGCAATACTAGTATTTTTGAACAATCAAGCAATCAAACAAATTTTTTCGCAACTTGTCGTGGCAACACGACCTTACCCGGACCATGTGGACAGTTTCTTGTCTTCCGAATCCAGCGCCCGATCGTCCTCTTTTTCTCGTATTTCTCACGGCACTCCTGATGGTTCCCAGTCAGGACCGTAGATCACTCGAGAGAGGTCTGTTCGGAACTAGTGAAGTTCGGATGATCGGCTGCCAGACGAGGGTCTATTGGGCAAGAGCTCTCCCGATCGTTGCAGTCGTTCACTCTGTCGTCGGGACCTCTCCCACTGGATCCACGAGTCGCTGATGGGCCCCACGCTTGGGACGCCAATTGTAAAAAGTTCAGTCAGGTCGGGGACAATCGATATTTGCCCGGCAGTATTGCCTCTGTGACCCTCTAGTTATTTATATCAATGAAGAGGCAGGCGCTGGAGACTGGAAAGCAGGAAACAAGGTTTTTTTTTATTCTCTCCGGAGGAGAACACAACGAAACGGACAGAAGGTATCGTTCTGAGGTGCTCTAACTGTATTCCTGAGGCCTGGCCTCTTATACACACATTTATGACTTTATTGTAGATTACACATACATGTTAAAGCTTTGATGTACGGAAAAGACATTCTCGGAACTCCCCTTTGGACCCGTTCCCACACACATTTACAGTTGAAGTCCCCACCCTAGTCACAACAGGTGATGAGCATCGCACAGCTGGATAATCCGCCGATTCACGGAATGTGGGGGGTTTGATCGGATCTCATGGGGTGGGGGCTTTGATCAACCCGGGGATTCTTTGATGGGGGAAGCTTTCTATTGTACGGGGAGGGGCAAAGATGGTATCGGCAGAGCTGGGTGTCGGCCTGGGAACGGGGAAGACAAAACGGGCACACGGGGAAAAAGGGGGTTTGCATCTAAGGGCCGGAAATCATGAAAGGGAAGCAGGGAGGTGTCGCGCTGGGAACAGGATGAAGGCCTGGGGCAGAGCAGCGCCGAAGAGGGGTTTATGACTCAAGGCAGGTGCAAGCAGGGGGTGGTCAGCGTGCAGGCTTAGCGAAGGCAAAGGGCTATGTCAGGGGCCAGCGGCATGCAAAAGGGTTTGTTCTGATCGGGGCATCTTAAAATGGCGGGCGCGCACGACAAAAGTGTGGCATCAGGGGAAGAGGCAAGATGGCGCAGATAATGTTCACCAAAACGTACTAATTTTCAACAGTAACACATTCCGCTTACCCTTCACAAAGTAAGACTTTCCGTTTACTCTTCAAACACTACAGGTAAATCCCTTCCGCTTACCTTTCACTCAAGCTCAGAAGAACCTGCTACTCCTTTGGACTTATCCTTCAGGATATATCTTAGTCCAAAGTTTCACCAGCGAACCCTTTTGCTGTCAATCAAGCTCAGAAGAACCTGCTACTCCTTTGGACTTATCCTTCAGGATATATCTAAGGCCAAAGTTTCACCAGCGAACCCTTTTGCTATCAATCAAGCTCAGAAGAACCTGCTACTCCTTTAGTGTGACCCTTTCTAGGTGATATCAGACCAAAGTTTCACCAGCGAACTCTTTGCTATTAATCACTCACACAGAAAATAGTCCCTAATTTAACACTGCCAGCCCTACCTAGCTTCTCAGTGTTATTCCAACGGACGAGTAACCTCAGTGCAGTGTGGCTTCCATTTACCACCCGCTATTCCTTCCCGGGATTCCACAGGTGTGCATACCTGCGTGTTCCAGACAACACAGAACAAGACACTAACTTAACATGAAGAGTTAAAACATGTAATCAATAACCAAAAAAGTATGTCCTATGAAATTACCAATATAATCAATAACACCATCAATTCAAAATGAGCAAAATATCACCAACAGTAAAAAATCCTTACTATTTTCAACACTTCAAAAAAACATGCTAGCACATTAACAACATTTCACAACCCTATTTATACTCACACCACTTCTTGCATCACCTGCCAGTACTGCTTTGCCAGTCTTCAGGTTCTGAGCATTGGAGTCAGGAATCAGGACTTGGACATTTATCTAACTTGGGCAATTATTTTATTTCCCTTCTTAAGGTCAATGATCCATTAGTTGAATAGTTGATGGTGAAATCAATAATTATTAATCACCAAACTAATCAATAATGACCATCCTCTGCTTACCAAAAACTGATGGAGAGCGGTAATTTCTTCTGGTAGTTTCTCAATGTAAAACCTCCATGCTACCTCTAATTTACCGCTCAAAAGGTGTTGGGCCCTTCACACCATGTATTACCTTCAGGAGACTTTAAATAAAGATGAACAGTCAAAATACAATTATTATTGTAAGCCAATAAAGAGAGTTGTTGATTATTTTAAAGGGTTTTATTTTCTAGTCAGAAAGTTAATTTTTCTCTGACCCTTTTTTCATTAGTAAAATATCAATCAGGTTACAGAATTTGGAAAACAGGAAAAATATCAATAATACAGAACACATTACAGTCTGCATATAAGCATTACATGTAGTTATGAAAAATGTGGTGCAAAGTCTTAAAGAGTTTCTAAGAAAAATAGTCTTGCAAAGCTAATCAGTACTTAAATAGTTTGCAAAAATATGCTATTAAGAGAAATAAATGCATAAATCAAATAAATCTTTTCAGACCTAATTAATTAGTCAAAACATAAACTTAAAGTTTAGCATCTAATCCTATCCTGATCCACTGCACTCTCTGTCTGTCTGTGTCTAAAGAGGAAAGCAGCCCGCCCTTCACAGGCCTCAAAGGAATGTGGCATGAAGTGCCAAGATATGACGTGGAAGCAAGAAACCTCCCCCTGACACTCCTCGGACGCAAGCCCGCCCTTCAGCAATCTCCCGGGACGTTTCTCGTACCTAACCCATAGAAGCCAGCTGAGCTGAGAAAAAGAAGAAGTGCCAGCCCCCATCCAGAGAGGACAGTATTTATACCATAATTATTGGCAGAGTACACAAAGATGTAACATTTTTCAGTAAAACCTTTACGTGATTGGTCAGTCATGATGCATGAGGTCACACTTCCCTGACTCATTCTAAAAACCTGACTTCACTAGTCTTAACAAAAGAAGCATACATGAATAACTACATTTATAAACATTTGCAACATTTACTAGGAAAAATGTTTCAATCTAATTCATCCTTCCTTCCTTCTCAGCGCAGTAGATGGACACTTTTAACTAACTGGTACATTGGCAGAATGACAAGAATGTGCAGTTCACGCTGTCCTTGACTTCTTGTCATGAGGAAAGCTGCCACAGTCTGCGCATGCTCCCTTCTCATTAAATTGCAAGTCATAGCCTTGATGGATTCACAGGCAGCCATGTTTTGTGTAGGCCCCAAAAATAAAACAAACACAAAGATAATATTAATTTCATGTAAATCAGTCCATTATGTTTCCCAAGTGCATTATTAATTCACACACATTATAAAAAGAGGTGTTATTAACTGAAAATGTTTATCAAAATATGCAACAAGTCAAAGTCTATTAAGACAGGAATAATAAATTTAGATTGGCAAGGGTGAGCTGGGAAGAGAGAAACACATTCAATGAATCTTCAAAGCCAAAAAGGCCACTTTTCTCTACACTGTAAAACACATGTTAATTCAGCACAATCATTTCAGACAAAATAGGCCTCACTTTCATGTTTTTCATGTGCCATGTTTTTAACTTGCACCAAAATGTGCGTGGCAATTTAAATGCAGCCTGTCTGAAGCACAAAAAATAAAACAATGCATGACTGCAGATGAAATCTGCTCCATCACAAGCAACTCCCGACTAGGCCTGCAAAGACTGAGTAACAGGCTTGCTGAGTACTCGGTTAGAAATCGATTTGAAATCAATCTTCAAAAGACCAAAGTTATACCTTTACATCGTCAAATATCTAAATAGGGGAAATGGTACCTCAATGGGTCCAACATTGATGAAACAGCAACATATACATCTATAGGGTTCAAATTGAACTCGAAGAGCTCCATTGCTGCACAAAAAATGCAATTACAGTAAAAACAGATGCTCTAACCGTTGCCTTTTTTAATTTAAAGATAAGCCTGTAGGTGCACAATGTAAAGGCATTGATAACAGTGATGAAATCCAAACTGATTCAGCTACCAAAGTCCGCTTCTCCAGCCCAAGTAAGACTTGAATTTTCCTTGATAAAACAATCATTAGCATCATTAGCTAGACAAGGGGCTTTTTTTTAATGTTGTCATCAATTATGGAGTGCCCCTGAAGTTTCAGTGGCACATCTTGCTTAAACAGAAATCAATATGCAAATGGGAAAAGTCAATTTGCCAAGTATCTACAAATCAGTGTAGAGAGTCTTGGTATTTCAGATTTGTGGTAACTGAACACGAGTGGTCATAATTTAAAAAAAAACATGAATAAGTGCATCCAGCAGAAAAGCCGCTTGGAGGATGAAATGAAATTAGAAAAACAAGTGCATGGGTAGCTGATCCTACAATATCAGCAAGAAACAACCCAACTTTGAGGTAGCACTGTCATTGTCCATCAAGAGGGAATTTTTACAAATAGGATTTGGGGCCAGGTGTAGGTCGCCCAATACCAGTCGGTAACGGCCGAAAAACCCGAATTTCGGCTGTTACCGACCGGTATTTGGCATTTGGAATGTAGGTGGCATGATTGTAGGATTCGGTATTTTACCGAATCGGTAACTTAAGGAATCGGTAAATTACCGAATTCTTAACATACCGATTCAGTAAATTACCGAATCCTTAATGTTGGAAGCACTCAAGTGAGTGCTTTTCACATTTAAGGATTCTCTATTTACCACCAACTACAAGTTGGTAAATAACGAAAACCGTTAAAAAAGCAATTTTGTGCGTTTTTAACAGTGCCATGTGGCAGACATACATGCCCTTAGGGCATGTATGTGTGCCACATGTGCACCCATGCACTATTCAGGGGGCAACAGGGTGTCAATGTGACACCCTGCCACCCTTGTAAGTCTACCCCCTATTACCGATTCGGTATTTACCGAATCGGTAATTCTCATTCATTCCTACGGGCCTCCAGGCCCATAGCAATGAATGGGGAATACCGAATCCGAGTATACCCTTCCACGCTTTGGCCACCATAAGTGTGGAAGGGTATGCTCAGACATGAGTCCCTTGCTCACTGCACCATCAGGATTCAAGCAAGCCGGGCCGAAGACGGCTGTAATGCCAGAAACCGGTCCCCGGAAGCTTGTTTCCTTTCTGGTAAAGAATTGGCTTGGTAGTTTGGTCTGCCCTGTTCCCATGATGCACTGGGCCAGGGACAGACTAATTTGCATATAGCCAGGTTCTGAACTGGGATGGTGCAGTGAGCTAAAAAACGGTGATGGATCAAGCCCTGATCTGTGGACTGGGTAGGAGTGTTCTGCTTAATTCAGAATACTCTGTCCATCACCACCCCCTTGTAAATAATTTTGGCCACCATAAGCGTGGAAGGGTATACTCGGATGCGAGTCCCTTGCTCACTGCACCATCAGGATTCAAGCAAGCCGGGCCGAAGACGGCTGTAATGCCAGAAACCGGTCCCCGGAAGCTTGTTTCCTTTCTGGTAAAGAATTGGCTTGGTAGTTTGGTCTGCCCTGTTCCCATGATGCACTGGGCCAGGGACAGACTAATTTGCATATAGCCAGGTTCTGAACTGGGATGGTGCAGTGAGCTAAAAAACGGTGATGGATCAAGCCCTGATCTGTGGACTGGGTAGGAGTGTTCTGCTTAATTCAGAATACTCTGTCCATCACCACCCCCTTGTAAATAAATCCCATGGTGGCACGCGATAGCTGCTCAGCCAATCTCTCATGGCACTGGTGCCCGCACACCGAAAAAGTATAGATTTGGTGGGGTTAGTGTGTAGACCTGTGGTTTGACCAAAAACACGGAGGATCTGCAGTATACGGAGTCCCTAGAACCACAGGTCGGTCATAAAGAAAAGGACATTGTCCGCGTTCAGTGTGAGGTGATCAGAATGGGATGAGGTTCATTCAAAACCCCTAAGCAACAGATCACTACGTACCCACACTGACAAAGGTTTCACGACGAGGGCGAGCAATAATGGCCACAGGGGGCAGCCGTGTCCAGTGCCGTGCCTTATGGAGAACGGGGCCAAGCGGTGCCCCGCAACTCGAATCCAAGGCGGTTAGCCCTGTATAGAGTAGGGGTGCATATGTTAAGAACCGGGGCCCAAAGTTAATGGCGCCCAGATGTTGGAAGAGGTATGACCAGCTGAGGGAGTCAAACGCCTTATCAATATCTGCCTGCAAGATAGCAGCCGGACGTCCCATCTCCGGGGCTCTAGCCATGGCATTTTGCACCCATCTAATATTGTGAGGTGTGGAGCAGTGGGGCATGAACCTGGATTGGTCCGGTGGACCAAAACCTATATATGTGATACAGGTATAAGCGGTCGGCGAGAACCTTGCCCAGAAGTTTGGGCTTAAAATTAATGAGGGAAATAGGCTGGTATGATGGGGGCTCTTCTGGCAGGCGTCCTGGCTTTAAAAATAGAACTATCTCTGCATGTCACCACTCTTGAGGGAGTAGTGATTGGTCGGCAGCTTCATGTATGGCAGCAAGCAGGCATGGAGCCAATGTGTTCATATGTGGTCTCAGGAACTACATGGGTATACCATTAAGCCCTGCAGCCCGGCCCGGATGTATGGCTGCCAGTGCAGCGCTAAGTTCGTCCATTGTTATTGGAGCATTGAGTTGTTCTCGCATTGCATCTGTAAGTCTACGAGGAGGGATATCACGTAAGAATTAGTCTATAGGGGCCTCCGATAATTGATTTCGCCGCGTTTATAGGAGTGAGAAATAGCGTGCAAACTCCGTAACCGCGGTCTCAGGGGACGAACATAAGGCTCCACTATCGTTCCAAAGCACTGGAACGCTGTTAGGGGACTTCGCCGCTTGGCATTGCCTATAAAGAATTTTGCTTGATTTATCTCCCCATTGATATATTCTATGTTGTGATGCTAGCCAGATTTCTTTAGCCTCCCCCATTATGTAATGTTGTATGGACTGTTGTGACTGAAGTATGGAGGGCCTAAGAGCGAGGCTCGGGTCAGCTAGATACTGAGCCTCAAGGGCCTTCTGACGGTCCTCCAGATCTAATAATTGCACCTCTCGTTTGCGTTTGTCCGTAGCACGGAAACTGATATCTACCCTCGTACTGTGGGATTCATGACTTCCCACAAAATACATTTAGAGAAAGTCGAGACGCGGTTAAATTCAAGATATTCCAGGACCGCTAGTGACAGGGCCTCCATATACTCTGGATCTCGTAGGTGCCATGGGGACATCCTCCACCTAAATGGGGGTTTGTAAGAGTGTACCCTGAGGTTATACTGGACTGGAGAATGGTCTGAAAGGCCCCAGGGAAGATGTGACACGTGAGAAACCCGATACCCATATCTACAGGGGACAAGCATATAGTCCAAGCGGGGCAGGGAGTCATGGGCTGCGGACATGTATGTGTAGCTGTGCCCAGAGGGTTGGAACTCGCGCCAAATGTGCGACCAGCCCAACGTGGTAGCCAGAAGGTGTAGTTTGGTTCTATCTGTTGGGGGGTTTCACCCATGGGCACGCACTCTGTCCATTACTGTCATAGTGTTGTTCCAGTCCCCACCTAGGAGAGTCATGTCGTCTGATAATTCACTCCATAAGCGCATTATCTTTTCAATAAAGGTGGCGCCTAGCTGCGGGGGAGCATATATACTTCCTAAGTTCAGGTGTTCCCTTTAGAGTGTGCCTGATAGGGTCTAGGGCGAGAGGAAGGATGTGGCTTGGCATTAACGACACTCAGGTCTTTTGGTAATGATGCATTGCTTGCTATGCTGAACAGTATGTTTGCCTGATGTGTGATGAGCTTTTGCACAATTTTCCTGCGCTTAGCCAGGTTGATACGGGATGGTTTGTGACTTTAAATTGTCAATGCTCTTTTTGCACTTATTTCGTTATGCTCGTACAATGCACCTCCGTACAATTAATATTTTTATGTGTTTAGTCAGGTTGAAATAGGATGGTCCATGTGCTTACACTGTTAATGCTTTTTGCACAGCAATTTTGTGCTGTTTGCACAATACATCTACTGCATGATTTTCCTGTGTTTGCCAGGTGGATAGAAAGATGTATTGATTTTAACGGTTTTCTTTTGTTAATTTACTTGTAGATGAAAGAATGATCTTATAATTATCTTAATTGTGTATGTTTATGTTTTTTATTAACTAATAAACTAATAATAGGCTGAACTGAATTGAAACTGGATTTGAATGTATTTCCAATGGTTTACCATGAACCGAAATACTTGGTCTGATGTTTGAACTTTGGGTCTAAACCCAGCTTAGAATGGGGATAGAATCGTTTTATCTATTACTCACTACTGCACTTTGGCTAGGATCTGGCAACAGAGCACGTTTTGGAGAACATCAATTAAGCTAAAAGGCCTTTAATTGCTAGGGTTGGATCTAACACCCTTATAATGAATTCGGAATATTACAGCCCCTCTCTTTGAAACAGAAAAAGGAACACTCGACATAATGACATTAGACAAGATACGGGGAACCAGATCTCGAGCTCTAATTGGTATAAATCTCCCAGAAAGAGATCCAGACCTGGTGCTTTCCCTGGCATCAGGGATACATTCGCTTCTCTGGTGTCATTTAGGAAAAAGAACTCCAGGCAGGGTGCTTCAGAACTACTACTGGCTGGAGTAATCTGATCTATGCTACATAGCATCTGGTTGGTGAAAGGTGTAGAACTGAGATCATTAAAGTGCTGAACCCCATACCTGCTGTTGGATGTGGTGTGTAGTTGGAGTACAAGCTTTCAGGCTGCATTGGGCAAGAAGTATATGCCAAAATGAGGACATATCTTTCCTAAACAGTGCTATACTTTGGCAACCTTTTCTGCACCAAAAAAATGTATGAAAGGTGAGGGGGGAGCAAAGCGCTAGTATTTGATAATCAGTGGTGTTAACATCCAAATCTACATGTCTGTGGTTATTGTTGTGCCTTGTCAAACTGGGTGTTTGAAAGTGAAGGTGACACTTAGCACATAATCAGAGTTACCTCTTTCCGACCAGAGAAGGCTATGTTTAAAGGACAGCAGATTTACCCTGCATATGAAAAGGTTCCTTCTATTGACTATTTCCAATGATTACACATTTTCTGCAATTAATCTGGGAGGAGGTCTAACTTTCCTCATTAGTGATAGTTGAGGCAGTTTTCCCTTGCCAGTTCCTAGAACATTTGCCAGTTTGTGTTGTTCATAATTTGACAACCAGAATTTACCTTTGTCTATTGATTTTCAGGATTCAGCAGGAGTTGATTGAAAAGGAACGAAAAGAGATAGAAGAGAAGTCCACAGCATTGATGAAGCATGCCAAGGAACTGCGGCAACAGGTGCGGGAGAGTGAGCAGAATCAAGCCATGGCTCGCATTGCCTTTTTTGAGGAAGGCAAGCGACTGGATGAAGAAGCCCGGCAGCGCCGTGCACGTCTGGATGAACTTAAGATGAAAAAGCTGAACGAGCTTAGGTATGTGACATCAATTTTTGTTGCATAATGTCATTGAAAATTGGTATACAGCAGAGAGCAGTAATTACACAACTAGAGTCAACATCACCCAAAAAATTGTCAAGAAGACCACTTTAAATTGCCAAAATCCTAAGACAGAACTAAGGGCCCCATATATATGAAGACTAAATTTGCAAAAAGTAGTTGTAAATTACGCACCAACATTTTGCCAACAGAATAGTTTTTTTTTTACTAGTATGTCAGTTTACAAAATTTCCACATGGAGTGGGACATAGTCTGACCAGCCTCATTACTATTCCTGAGATTGATCACAAATTGTTACTCACTCCAACCGGTGTCGATCAGAAGTTTTTTGGCCTTCTGAACTCATCAGACAGTTGTGTCTGTGATTGTTTTTTTTTACTACAGTAGTTCTACAAAACTTACTACAGACCTCTTTTCATTAGCTGCTTGTATGTTGTAACTTACATTTATGTAGTAAGTAAGTCCCTACCTCCATTATTTTCTATGGAAGGGCATTGCTGTTCCAGTGTTTGGCCATGTGCAATGCTAAGGACAAATGTTTAAGTTACTACAAAAGTGACATTTTTGAATACCAAAAATTAGTAAACTTACTCAAAAGTGTAAAGTACTCAAAAGTGTAAGTTACCTTTGTGAATCAGGCCCTAACTCTGTTGTTTAATATGAGGTGGCTTCGTCGTGCTTGTTTTTTTGTATTTTTATTGCTCGCAGTGGGCTGAATATTACATTCAATACCCAGTTTTAAGAGTAGGAATTAAATATTCTGTATAATTGATATGGATTAAGTACAATAATTGATTTAACTTGATTCTAATAGTGACACATTGAATCATATACCTCTTTTGTTATCTGAAATGTTTTAATGTAATATTTTATAGGATGAAATATACCTTTGCTCCCAGAATCCAGCCTTCTCTCCTATCACTCGTTAACAACCAATCAAACAATCAATCAGTGTTTGTTAAGCACGACTACTCACCTGTGATGGTCTTAAGATGGTGGGGGTGCAGGGGGGAGGAAGGAGGGGGATGCAGCTGCAAGTCCTGATGAGCACAAAGGTTCAGTCGAAGAGCCAGGTCTTGAGATCCTTCCTGAATTGGGTCAGCGATGGGGATAGCCTGAGGTGGAGAGGCAGGGTGGTCCATGTTTTAGCGGCGAGGTAGGAGAAGGATCTTCCTCTGGTGCTGGTCTTGCAGATCCAAGGGACAGTGGCAAGGGCCAGTCGGCGGAGCAGAGGTGTCTGGTGGATAGGTGGAATGGGAGGTGGTGCTTCATGTATGTGGTCCAGCGTTATAGAGGGCTTTGTCAGCATGTGTGAGGAGCTTGAATATGACTCTTTTGTTGACTAAGAGCCAGTAGAGTTCTCGCAGGTGTTCGCAGATGTGGCTGCAGAGGGGGATGTTGAGGACCAGTCTGGCTGCAGCGTTCTGAATGTTCAGTACTTTCCGGAGGAGTGTCTGGGTGACGCCTGCGGGTGACGTTTGACACTCAGATGTGCCAAACGGGAAACATCATTTACTACGAAGGCATCCCCACGCATAACGTTTACCACGGTACACTTACCACGCAAACGTTTTTTCAACGTGGGTGCCTTCCACGACCGTCTATACCACGAAAGTACGTTCAGCGTGGGTTGGGGGGAGACGTGGTATTCCGTCCAGTCGTGCTGGGGGGGCTGGGGGAGGGTTGGGAGGGGGGCTAGGGGGGCTGGGGGGGCTGGGGGGGTCTCCCCCCCCAAAAAATAACAACAATTAAGGAGCGAGTTAGATTTAAAAAAAAAAACGCTCTGTGGTATTAATGAAGTAAAAGGAAAGAGCCTCCCCCAAAGACGTGCAGTGTACGTCAAAAAAGAAGTCCTTTATTTATTTTGGAAGACGTGTTTTGACGCTTGTTTCCATGGTAGATGGAAGTAAGGGCTGCTGGAGAAAGACGTGCAGGTAAGACGTGGTACAATCCTTCGTTGTAAATTCCAGCGTGGTAAAGCCACTTGCGATGTAAAATTCGCGTGGTTATGCCATGCGTGGAACTTGAAATCGTTGAAAAATCATATATTCGTGCCAAACACCTTGGCATAATGTGTGAATACCTTCTTCCACTTTGACCATTGAAGAACGGGTTCCCAAAGAGACAATAGGGGGGCTTACATTCTGCATTATTATACACTAGATTGATTATATTCACAAAATCAAGTGTATTTCACAATATATCAAGTGTCACTGGTATTCGGTTAATGCCAGAGGGCCCAACCAGTCAGGAAGAAAAGGGTTAATACAATATTAATACACTAGTGATGTATAAAGAAAACTCCTGAAGGTATAATAACTGCAGGAACTTTAAAAATGCAAAGATGTAAACAATCTGAGTCAAATTGCTTACAGTTGTTATAAAGTTGTTGTTCAGATGAAGTTGGCTGTTTTTAACGCCCCTCCAAAAAATCCACTCCTGATGTCAAAGCACAGATTGATACAGTCAATCAATCAATCAATCAATCAATCATAGTTTATTGTATGTGATTACTTAATATCATTACAAATTACAATATTTAAAATTTCATACACAACTGATAAAAACCTCCAACTAAGTCACCACCCAATAACAAAGGAATATACAATTTAGAAAAAAAATCTGAACAACATTGAAGATGCGCATAAGTTGTTGACTAAAGTGCAAGTGCTGAGCCACCGGCATGAGATGTTAAAATTTGAATAATAGTTACTATTCCTGGATAGATCTTCCGAGTGGCAAAATACTGTAATATGGGTTCAAAGCAGAAACCATCTGCCTTCACTGTTTTAAAGGAACTCACACGACTGAGTTTGTCAAATGATGTTAAATTAACTAGCCCTATTGAAGTAAGATGTGCCTGGAAAAAGTGCAAAGCTTTACATTAAAATTTAAAACAATCTTCAAAAATTCTACTTTTCAAATTGTCCCATGATAGATTAGTCATTTAGTCCACTTGTTACATGGGCATGTGAGCTGCTGCAGTTATTGGACTAAACCCCTTCATGATACTGGAATCCTTTATATCAAGATGCTACAGAGTCAGGCACCAACACTCTGTTTAAAACTGCTGGAGTGCCGTATACGGTGGACACGCACGTATATATGTAGGCCTGTTATGAGGTTACCCAATTTAAAATGGCTGCCAGGGGACGCTGTGAGCAGCATGTAGATGGTTGTTGCTGGAGTTGACTGGGGCTGGTGTAAAGAGGCTCACAAGTTGCCAGGATATTAGGCTTGATGGAGCGTGACACCACTCCTATGCAGGTTACCTAGCTGTAACTGTTTAATTGTAGCATGCAGTTACCTGGATACCGTGCAGTAGTTGAGCAACAACGCTCGTGCTCTTGGTTGGCTGGGAGCACGGAGGCACGCAGGTTGCCCGGACATGGTAGTAGCACAGGCCAAAGGTAGGCAGGAGAGCATAACACAGCTCAAGTGCACCGAAAAAGTCCAAATTCTATAATAGCAGTCGGGCACAGCAGCGCTTGAAAAAGACAAAGCACATCAACCTGAATCAGCGCCAAGTATCCAACTGACAGAGATCCGGTATCGCAAATTTCCTGTTTCAGCTGTTGAGGTGTTGCATGCTATATTTCGTTTCCGCTCATTGCCAGTGTGAAAAGGTGATAAGTAAACAAAGATCCTCTTGGTTATCTCCTTGTTATTTTTAAGTTGCATGGAAACACCTCATCCATCTCTACTATGCACTTCCCAGCTTGCTCCTCACTCTCCAACCCTTACGCTTTTCAAACTTAGCATTCTCAGAACCAATCCACATCTTGCACCAGCACTAGGCGCATGCAGAGGTTTCTAAGCTTCAGATAGTATATAGCACTACCCACTTTTGCAGCACTTTCTCTGTGTTTTACTTTAAGCTATTCCACAGTGCCCTTCTCTACCTAAAGCCAATATGGCAAAACTCTTCTTCCCCTGTTCAGATAGTTGGCTGTTCCCACCCAGAGGTGTGGCTATGATAATGGGTAAACCCCCCTTGTACAGCTCCTTCCTCCAACTTGGTTTGGAGCCAAGATGACTAGGAAGACAAATGAAGGCAGGCCTAGGTGTGAGCTAGACCTGCAAGTGACAGGGTAGGTATATTTTGAAGCTCAGGAAGGGACTGAGAGCAATCACTAGGGCATCCTTCTGAAGGAATAAAAACACCTCTCTCCCCTAAGCATCGTGTGCACTGTCTATCAATCCACATCTCACTACACTGCACTGGACACTGGCAGAAAGGCACTTTTGGCTTAGGCAGGAAAATGGCAAATTTCTAAACATGTCATTTTCAAAATAGTAACATCAAACCCGACTCTACCATTACATTTGGATTTTAAATGACTATTAAAATAAGATCTTGAATCATTTTTCTAGTTCCGCCCCAACCGAAATTAAGCATTATAAGTTATTAAGTTATTATGGAACCCAGAGAGCCAGCCATGCTACAGTGAAAAATATGACCTTGGAAGTTTTATCACTTCCAGTACACATTAAATCTTATATATACATGTCCTACCTTTTAAATACCATGCATTCTGCCCTATGGGCATTTAGGGCCAAACTTAGGGGTCACTTATAAGTGTTAAAAAGGAAGGTTTAGACCTGGCACAAGGTTTATTTAGCCAGGTCCAAATGGCAGTTTCAAACTGTCTACCCTGACTGAAACTGCAGACCTATGGACATCCTTTATAGTGCTACTTTAGAGGGTGGTACAATGGGTGCTGCAGCCCACTAGTAGCATTTAATTTACTGACCCTGGTTACATGTGGTACAATATATTAGAGACTTACATGTAAAGTAAATGTGGTATATGCCAATTTTATCATGTTTAAAAGGGAGAGTACAATCACTTTGCCACTGTTTATCAGTAGTAAAGTGTACAGTGGCAAAAATCCAACAACAATGGGTTCAGCTACATAAGGCAGACATTGGGGGAATACCACGAAAAGATTGTCATTTCCAACAATGTGTTTAAGCACATAGGTATGTTGACCGCTGTATGTGAATCAGATTTAGCTCCGAAAAGGCAGGCCCAAATAGAACATTTCTGGCCCAAATAGAACATTTCTGGCTCAAATCTTGCACCTCACTATCAACATTCAGATGCTATCACAAGCAATCCTAACCCACTCGCATAATTATTTGCAAGAAATAAATCCTTTACACGGAGTCATTACTGTGTCCCTGATGTACTTGTCATACACAGCTTTTTTCAAATGAAGGATAGTGGGCATGTAAGCCACCAGGCACATTTGCCCCTAGCAAAGCACCTGTAATGCCTCTTTGTAAATACCATTTTGCATAGATAACTCTTTTTAGGAAGATTTATCTTCTCTTCAGTGACTGGATAAAAAACTTTCTTAGTGACAGGAGACAAGTGGTGACTCTGGGGGAATTCCGTTCCAGCGAGAAGCCACTGTCAACGGGAGTACCTCAGGGCTCCAGTCTGAGTCCGACATTGTTCAATGTTTACACCGCACCCCTGATTCAGCTGATATCGTCCTACGGCATAGATGTAATAGCATATGCGGACGATACCCAACTAATCCTGGTCATGGACAAAGACAACCAGGCCTGGGAGGAAAAGCTTAAGTGCTGCTTAACGGCCACCTTTGAGTGGATGCGGAAAAACCACCTAAAATGTAACACAGGAAAGACCGAGATCATGCCCATAGGCTCAAATAATGATTTCATCCCCAGACTGTGGTGGCCTGAGAAGGCAGAAATTCCACCCCACACTACCTCCTCGGCCCGCAACCTTGGGGTACAGTTTGACGCCGATCTATCCTTCAAACATCAAGCGTCAAAAGTGGCAGGCACTTGTTTCGGGGTAATAAAAATGCTTAGAAAGTTCTTCGACTTGCTGCCCCTCGAAGCAAGGAAAACTGTTACGATTGCATTAGTCACCTCCCGCATTGACTATTGCAATAGCCTGTACGCTGGCACCAATAAGATGGTTACTCATAAACTCCAGATGGTGCAGCATGCAGCTGCAAGGCTGGTTCTGAAATGGCCAAGAAGATCCTCAGCAACCAAAGCCCTCAATGCACTACACTGGCTGCCTATAACTAAAAGGGTCCTCCACAAAGTTTTAACTATCACTTTTCGCGCTGTGCATAATTCAGGCCCCACTTACCTAAGAAATAAATTTGTAAAATACTGTCCAAATCGCGCACTAAGATCCTCCAATGCCAATCTTTTGACCATCCCTAGATTCAGACTCAAAACCCGCGGGGGCAAATCCCTAGCGGTGTTGGGTGCCAAAGCATGGAATGCCCTACCCCCTCTATTAAGAGCACTGGACAAGGAGTCTGAGTTCCGCAAGCAATTGAAAACCTGGATTTACAATCTTCCAGACCCAATGGCCAGAGCGCTAGTGTGATCCCGGTTATGGTCTCCTTAGCAGTAAGGCAACTTTTTCATCTGGTTGTCCTCATATTGGCGCCGAGATGCTCCTTGGAGCGATTGCTAGCGCGTTATAAATGGACTCTACATCTACATCTACTGAGCGTAAGACAAATAAACGTATTCCGCACTGGCCTTCAGATTCATACCCTTGTTTTACTGTCTGCCTATTTGGGAGGAATTCATCAATATTTTTCAATTATAGAAATCGCATAACCCTCAGTTTGCGGAGGTCATCATGTATCTTTTGTTTTAAGAATTCTGAACTATGCAATGATGGACAGTTCAAAAAATGTTTTGCTTTAGCTAAAGAATCAGTGAATTTGTGAATACAAACTATAAAATGTTATGCCTTGTCTCCCAAAATTATTTTGCTAATTTCTGATAAAGACATCTAGCTGCAGATTCCTTAACTTTTTAATTTTGCCCAGGCACCAGTCTGAATCCAGACATTTTTTAGCAGTACTTCTGCGCGCCGGGGGACGGCGTTGTAAAGCTCCCTGATGACGTTGACTCCCGTCATGTCAGTGGAGCCATATAAGTCTCCTCTGGTGCTCGGACGTCAGTTTCTCCTTTTCCGCGCTGCAACGTGGATCCGGAGAAGCGCATCTGTGGCAGTTTTTTCAGCCTGCTGTGATTATCTTTTTTTGTCTGAACAATGTGCTCTATGCACTCTGGGTTTAAGTCTTGTGGGTCCTGTGCTCATAAGATGTCGGGTACGGACCCACATTCTATCTGTATGTGGTGCCTGGGCGAACACCACAATGTCAACGAGTGTGACGCCTGCTCTGCGGGAGTAGCGCATGAAGCTTCTGACACCGTAGTTTTGTGTCCTTCTGGCTCACGTCGTTGGTCTTCCTCCCGGGTCAGAGGTCATTCCCAAGAGTGCCGCTCTTCACCCTGTGGTCAACAGCAACGTTCCCACTCTCCATCAACATTGACATCACACGGTAAGCGGCAGCACAAGAATTCGAAGGCCCATCCTCTATTACGTCTTTGTCTCGTGATGTGGGTGTTTCTCGGTATGGGTGCTAAGGCTCCCACTCTGCCGCCACTCCTGAGCCTCCTGGTTTTCCCTGGAGTCGGTGCGACCTGGAAGCAGATGCAAGAGTACTATGAAGCTCTCCATCTGGTCTTTGGGCCTTCGTATCCCTCTGGAGAGCCTGCGAGCCCCAAGGAGGTTGTTGGTACCGTAACTGCATAATCCCCAGGGTGTTCACCCTCGGCAGCAGTTCCAGCCTCGGAATCTGAGGTGCCAGTGTACGGTCCTACATAGCCACCAATGGCAGTTGACTTCGGCTTGATGTTGGTCGCCATTTTCGGTGCCTGTCATAGTGGTGCCAATAGACTCTGATCTGTAGTTGGTGTGCACTGTGGAGCTGGCTTCGCCTGCAACTCCGGATATCAACGCAGACACCGGCTGACATCTCTCCTCCTTCTCAGGTGGACGCCGGCACAGCATCGCCCCAGCCCCGTTCAATGTCGCCTCAACGCCGTTTAACCTCACCTCGATGCCGTTAGCCGTCGTTTATTAAGCAATATGCGGCACAGGTCATTTCTGTAGAGGATCCACAAGACCTATTGGGGGAAGGTTGTGAGGATATGACTCTCTTGGAGCAGCCACTAGTCCCTTCTAGGTTGGACAGCTGGATTGCAGAGCTGGGTGAAGCGAGTGGGCTAGATATGTCCCCATGCTTCCTCCTTTTTGTCGCCTCCAGGCCTTGCCTTGGAGGCCAGTTCCACTTTGGCAGAGGTCTTGAGGAGAGTGGCTGATGTCTTGTATCTTACACTGCATACTGTGGAAAAGACTATAGACCCTCTTATTGAGTTTCTTCATCCCAGTTAATCGGAGGTTGAGCCAGTGCTCCCTTTTTGTGAGGCCCTTACTGACATTTTGTTGTGGGCATGGGAAAAGCTGAGTCAGATGTGCCAGTGCCCCGGGTGACCCCCTTGCCTTGTTCGATAGCGACCCACCACAGCTTCGTATTCCAGGCTGTTTCGGTGTCCCCTCTTGATAAAGAATCCATGGAACAGGATTCTTGCGGGAAGCTGATTTTTTCCTTGACAATTGTAGCTTTACACTCCACCAATCTAGGCTGCGTCCTGGGACGCTTTCTCCATACCCTGTGGGAGTCTTTGATTCAGTTTTTACCCTTGTTCGCAGAGGCTAACACAGGCGAGTTACTTCAGTTGGATTCAGATGCCCATCAGCAGCCAAACTGCTCATCAAATGTGGAATGGATTCCACTCACCCCATTGGACGGGCTATGGCATCTGCTGTGACATTACGACGACATGCTTGACTCCGGACGCCTGGTTTTTCGGAACCTGTCCATGCGGTCTTGGATAACATGCCATTTGATTGGGCTCAACTTTTTGAGTCCAAGCGGATGCAGCCCTACATAAATTTTGGGCTAGTCGGGAGTGTCAGACCCTTAATCTGTTACCTCCTTCCCTTTTCAGTTTGCGTGCATGCGGGTCCCCTTTTCTGTGGACTTTCCTCCTTTTTACCTGAGTGGCTTCAGTCTGTTTGATTTTTACATCACTGATTCTATTGCTGGTGCTATGGCTTGTTCTGCTGGTCTTTGCAGACATGCTATGTTGCAGGAGTTGAGAGCTTTTAGAATGGCCTTTTCAGGTCTTTTGCTTCCCTTATTATACAGCCACAGTCGTGGATCTTTAAGTTGGGTAAAGGTTTATTTCCTGCCCATGCTGTTTTTGTGCTTGTGGTGTTGAAGTATTAAGTGCTACTACTTTCTTATTGAGAGGGTATTTGCCTCCGGTTTCTGATCTTCCGATGGTCTTTGCAGCGGCATAGCTGTTTTGTACTTTTATTTTACTCTGATGAGGAGCATACAGCCAGATTCATTAAGCAGAATTGCGATCGCAATACCTGCAAATTAGCTATTGCGATCGCAATTTACAGAAAAGCAATTCATCATGTTAAAAACACTGAATTTGCGAAATCGCAAAATATTTCGCAGAATTTAGGAGGAACCCCAATAGTGAATCGGAAATAGCGAGAATCCATGGATTCTGCGATTTATTTTGCGATTCCGCTAAATATCCGCAAACGCTATTCATTAAAACTCGCAAATAGCGAAAAAGCCAAAAATCGCTATTTGCAAGGCGCAATTTAAGGAGAACCAAAAGCAGGTGGTAACCATTAAGGAGAAAAAAATATTTATACAAAAAAAAAACTAACGAGCCACAGGTGCAGTCCTGAACAAACACACTTAAGGAAACACAGTAGTAGCATGAGGACTCTCACAATGCCAGGACTCTACATGGTGGTCAGGCGGCGAAGGCTCAGGCTGCAGCACGGAACAGACGCAGGATCCAGGAGCGAATATTCCGCCTGCGGGTCACCCTGCTGGGCCAAACTGCGGAGCAAATTTACTCTAAGTACCGCCTGAATGGGCCAATGATCATCAAGCTGATCCGGGACCTGGACCCCCTGATGCAGCACCCAACAAGGAGGACCAATGCCGTGCCCACCCATGTCCAGGTCTTGTGCTGCCTGCACCTACTGGCCTCCGGAAGCTTCCAGGGGATAGTCGATGTTGCAGGGGGGGATATCCCAGAGCACCATGTCCCGCTGCCTAAGGAGTTTCCTGGAGGCAATGCTGAGCCGGCTACACTACTACATCTCATTCCCAACCACCCAACAGGACTTGAATGAGACCAAGCTACATTTCTACAACGTTGCGCAATTTCCACATGTAATCGGATGCATTGACTGTACCCACGGTAGTCAGACAAAATATCGAAATTAAAATATCGATATACAATAATATCGATGTTTTAATATCGATGGTATAGTATATCGATGTGCCATAATATCGACAGACAGAATATCGAGATTAAGGTATGTATGTTAGTAATATCGAAATTTTGTTGTTTAGTGTTATGTATTTTATTTTGTTGTTTATATGTTTGCTAAATATGTTTAGAAATGTATGTTTGAAAATTAGTAATTTTGTTAACATTTTGCGTTTTAGTATTAGAGCGGGTTGTGGGTTTATAGGGGAATAGGGTGGGAAGTAATTTAATAATAATTAATTAATTAATATATGTTTGTAAATATTTTTAATTAATAATTAATTCGTAATTAATTAATATTAATTAGTTAATTAATTAATATAATGTTGTACATATTTTTAATTAATAATTAATTGGTAAATAATATTAATTAGTTAATTAATTATTATATGTTTGTAAATATTTTTAATCAATAATTAATTTGTAATTAATTAATATTAATTAGTTAATTAATTAATATAATTGTGTACATATTTTTAATTAATAATTAATTGGTAATTAATTAATATTAATTAGTTAATTAAGTAATATAATTTTGTACATATTTTTAATTAATAATTAATTGGTAATTATTTAATATTAATTAGTTAATTACATTAATTAGAGTAATTTTTTAATATATATATAATTTTTTGTTATTGTTAATTAATTATTTGGGAACAATTAATATTAATTAGTCAATTAAATTAATTATAGCTAATGTGCTAATATATTTACTTTATTGTTATTGTTAATTAATAATTAATTGGTAATTAAATAATGTTAATTAATTTTGGGTAAAGGAGTATTTTTAGGGTTCAGGGTCAGTTTTCAGTTCTTGGGTAAAGGGGTATTTTTGGGGTTCAGGGTCAGTTTTCAGTTTTTGGGTAAAGGGGTATTTTTAGGGTTCAGGGTCAGTTTTCAGTTTTTGGGTAAAGGGGTATTTTTAGGGTTCAGGGTCAGTTTTCAGTTTTTGGGTAAAGGGGTATTTTTAGGGTTCAGGGTCAGTTTTCAGTTCTTGGGTAAAGGGGTATTTTTAGGGTTCAGGGTCAGTTTTCAGTTTTTGGGTAAAGGGGTATTTTTAGGGTTCAGGGTCAGTTTTGGGTTTTTGGGGTACAGGGGTATTTTTAGGGTTCAGGGTCAGTTTTGGGTTTTTGGGGTACAGGCGTACAGGGTAAAAATAAAATAAATTTAAATTTAATTTAAATCAATTAAATGAAATTAAAAAAAATAAAATGACATTAAATTATTAAGTTTTTAATTTATTTTAAATGTATATGTATTACTTTTAATTTTTTAATTATGTTTTAATGTTTTTATTTAATATTTGTTAAATTATATGTATTTTAACATTATTTTTACATTATTATTAATACATTTAAAAAAACGATATTTTTAATTTCGATATTTTTGTACTACGATATTAATGTATCGATATTTTTGTACTTACCTTTATGAAGATATGACTCCGATATTTTTGATTTCGATATTTTTGTGTCGATATTTTTGTATGTAGATATTCTGTCTGTCGATATTATGTCATACAACCGTACCCACATCCACATCTGCCCACCAGCACAAACGGAATATATGTACCGCAACCGCAAGTCCTACCACTCCCTCAATATCCAGATGGTGTGCAACGCTAAGACTTACATCACGGACATAGTGGCACAATACCCGGGGAGCACACATGACTCCTTCATATTCCGGCACAGCGGCATTCACACACGACTGGCCAGGGGAGACTTTGGCGAAGGACACCTACTAGGTAAGTACACATGCCCCCATATAGTACACTGTGATCATGTAGCTGCGCAGAACAGGCACTCACCCTCTGCTCCTTTCATTTAGGTGACAGCGCCTACGGTCTCCGTGAGTACCTCCTCACCCCATACCTCAACCCTGCAACACCACAGCAACGGCGTTACAATGCTGCACACATACGCACAAGAAATTGCATTGAGAGAACATTTGGCCTTTTGAAGAGCAGATTCTGCATACTTCACAAGACTGGTGGGGCCATCAAATACGAGCCTGAGGTCTGCTGCCGCATCGTGGCCGTGTGTGCAATACTCCACAACATTGCTACCAAGCGCAGGATACCTGTCGAGATCTCTGGCAGTGAGTCGGAAGGGGATAACCGCCCACCTGCACATGTGCGTCATGCACGTGGGGAGAATCCCGCAGAAGGACAAAGGCGCCGCAACCAAATCACAATGAACTGTTTCTAGTGCACCCACTGCCCTCACCCAACACTTCACTCATGCATGACAATAGGAATAATGACATGAGACAGATTAACTTGAACAGATAATTTGTTATTGTTATTTGCACAAGAAAGTTGGGATTTCTCACACAGTAACATGAGAACCATATTGCATCATATGTCCCATGTGTTTGAGGAGGGCATGCTTGTCGCAGCAGCATGGCCCTTCATGGCACTGTACAAATGTTCATTGGCGCCTCCGGGCGGACGCTCCCAATCTTCTTTCTGGCTCTTCCTCCGGAATTGTACGTGAGGCAGCAGAGGGCCTAGTGCTGCGGCGGGGTGCTACCACCAGTGGCACGGATTGGCTGCTGAGGCTTGAATTAGCCTCACTAGTGTCATCCCCCCCACCCGCCTGGCCATGGCCAGTTGCCTGCATACCCTGCACGGCAGTGGTCACTTGTTCCAGTGCCCTTGCGATGTCCTGGCAGCACTGGACCATTTGCACTTGCATGGCCTAGGAGCGTTGCGACAGCTGGGAGGTGGCATTGCCTATTAAATAATTTGACTGCGTGTACGCGGACAGGCATGTCAGCAGCTGCCGGTGTCTACGCCGGTTGATGTCCCGCTGGCTACACATGGCCTGTGTTTTGGCCTCCACTGCAGCGGTCATCCTCTCCATCCTGTCCAACAGCTGTCCAACATTCCTTGCGGTCTTGTTGAGCTGGAGATGTATTGCAGCAAGATGTCGGGCTTGTGTCTGATGGATGTGGAGCATACGGCGCTCAATGGAGAGCCCAGGTGCACGCACATTCACCGCCCTGCCAGCGCGTGTTGTGGTATTGCGCGGCTCTCTCAGCAGTCTGCTGGACTGGCTCCTCACAGCGGCAGTGCAGCGGGTTTGTCTTCGCGTTGCAGCTGTTGTTGTCAGCCCCACTGGCGTGTCAGTCACACGCTGTGGTGCGCCTGTTGGCGCTGAGGTGGCAATGGCCACAGGGGCAGGTGGTCGTATTGCCGCTGGTGCGGCTGCTTGCCCTGATGGTCCTGGTTGTGTGGATGGATGGCCGTCTCCCTCTGTGTCCTCCGTAATGTCTTCTATTTGTAGGGCATCGCTGTCCGTACTGGGTACTTCAGCGCCACCTGTGATGTAAAGTGGACGTTGATTAATGACCTGTATCTTACACATTGAAGGTTGCTACATGCATGCCGGCTACCATTCCCTGACTCGCTGCAGGATTGACTATCACTGAACAGGTCTGGCTGTATGGGGCTACATGGTAATTGTGGTCACACTACATGTCCCACAATGCAATAGGGCTTTTGTGGTGTGCTTTGGCTGCATGACTGGGGTTTCTAATGGGATTATCTGGGGTCATGGCCATTGTTAGGGGACAGGTTCGCAGTCGCATGTCACTTACCTTGTGCATCTTGGGTGGGTCGGGAGGAGTCCAGCTGGGTTACCCCCACGCATGCCTGGGGATGCAGGGTGTCCTCTACTCTGTCCTCAAGTGGGGTGTTGGGTGGGACAGTGGGCTCTCCACCTCCTGCTGCTGCAGGCTCCCCCAGCCTCTCTGCGATCCTCTCCTTGGCTCGCCCTCTGAGGTCGTACCACCGTTTTTTCAAATCGTCCACAGAGCGCTGGGTCACCCCCACAGAATTTACTTTTGCGCTGACTTCGCATCTCCAGGACAGTAAGCACTTTATTCGGACTGCTGCATTTGGCTGCAGGGGGCTGACTACGGTTCTACAATTGTTATTGTCTGCTCTTAACCGCTTCCGTGCGGCGCCGATTCCGCCCCTGTGCTGGACATTCCAGAACAGGGTGCGGTCGTGACGGAACCGTTCCGTCATCAGCACAGCTCAGCCGTGACTGATGACGGAACGGTTCCGTCACCAGCATCGAAGGGGTTTTCTAACCCGTATTAACTTGTATTATGGATAAAAAGAGAATGGGAGATAGGTTGGTGAGAACGTTAGACGCTTTTCTTACAAGGGCAGAATCTGTATTAATTCATGAGATTGAGGCTACTGAACGCAGGCTTTCCCTCGATCCCTCTCTCTCTCTAAGAGGAGTTCCCTTCCATGCCATGCGCCCAGTTACCCCCGACCCAGATAGTCCCCGATACTGTTCGCACTAGTATTCATGTACCGCATAAGTCACCCACTCTGCTCCCTACTAGTCCCGAACAGACCACTCCCCAGTCTGTGATCTCCACACGTAGTCGTTTTATGGTTACCACTAGAGGGATGAAGGCTACGGGTGGTATAACTAGGGATCCACCCAATAAAAAAAGGAAAGGGCGTGTTCTTAAGACCCCATTGCCTCCCCCAGCCCCTAAGGGCCCGAGCGGAGTCTTTGTTTTTGGCAACCAAAACCCCAATCCTCTAGCTAACCCCCTCTTGCCAACCAATACTCCTCCACTGACTAAAAACGATATTTGCAATCTATTAAAAGAGCAATTGGCAGCCCTACTCGAGCCACTTTTGAAAAGATTAGACTCGGTGGACTCTAGATTATCCAAAATTGAATCGGCATTGGCTCAACCACAACAAGTGACCCAGGCAACGCCTGGTATCCAGGTTCTAACCAGCACCTCAGCTCTTCAAGTTGGGGTAATACATAGGGACCAGGGAGGTTCTAAGACAAACGCCCAGATAATGGGGGGAGGCGATGTCCAAGCTGGGAGGGTTGGGAGTATACTCGAGCCCGCTGCAGGTGTGGATAAGCACCCGACCACTAGAAGGAAACCTGAGATAGAGGAAACTTGGAGGATGGATAACTTTAGTAATACTGTCCGGGAAAAGAAGTGTCCCTACCTCCACTTACCACTGGAAGCTACCCCCTTTACAGTCATACTTGCTAATGTCCCCCCTCTTTCTCAGGGTACTTATGAGCACTGGTCAACCCTTAAAAATAAGGCCCTTGATTTTCTGAATTAAAAAACGGGAATAGGGGAAGCCTTATTTCATGACTTCAAAATGGTTAGACGCATTGACTGGGTCGGGTATTCCACAAAGTCCATGCCGGGTGACTGTGTAGTCTTGAGCTTCAGGTGCCCCGGCCTGGTCCGTCATATACTTGAGATGGCTAGCCATGCCCCACATGATAGGGCCGCTATTGGCATTCTTCCCCTAGGCTTTTTTATAAGCAAAATAGTTTCTCCAGACAGAGGGGTGCAGGTGGCCCGCTGTACGATCATCTAAGGCACGATCTTTCAATCCAGCTTAATAATCGCTATGAGGCTCTTTCCTCCCTTGAAGAAATCGATTGACTGGGGTTGTGCGCTGAGGGAGACTTAGCAGGGGGAGTTTGTGATGAGGCAGTAGGGGTCAACTTGACGCCCGGCCACCCCACTCCATCAATCACCAATGCACATCCCACTCTTCTAACCTCCGTGGCTCCGTTGCCCGTTGAACACCATGTGGCTAATATAACTAGCACCGAGCAAGCTGCTTCTGCTCCTCCTAAGTCTTCCTTGGTTCTTTCTTCATGGAATATAGCTGAACTGGAATCTAAGATAGCTTCGGATGTTTGGTCTTTTTATATTAGGATGTTGATATCTGGGCTTTCCAGGAAACATGGTCAATTAATCCCGTGTTCCATGTTGGCTATTTAAACTTTTCAAAACCAGCAATAAGAAGTCATGGAGGAAGACCTCTGGGTGGTCTAACTTGTTGGGTAAGGCAGCTCGAGGGGATCACAGTAGAGGAGATTGCCTTGGATAGCCCGGATATTCAAGTCATTAGAGTCAAATCCGCTAAATGCCTTGACTTACTCTTGCTTAACGTATAAGCAAGGGGGCAACCGGGTGGAAGTTCCTCAAAGGTTAATACCGCCCTAGAGTCGTTTTTGGCTGTAGGACCTCCCAATGTTAACCTTGTAATTGCAGGTGAGTTTAACACCTGCTTTGAGCCCTTAGATACGGAAGACTGTAGACTCAGTGTTGAGGTGGACGAGATCTGGGGTTTGCCTCAACTGAACCTCTTGCCTATTAAAAAATGGTTCTGAAGCCGCCCTTCAACTTAAAGGGCTGTGCTTGGAATGGGGTCTTAGGGCCGTTAATGGAAGGACAGTGTCTGATGCTCTGGGAGTGGCGACCTTCGACAATGGGCATTCTAAAAGTCGGATCGACTATATACTAGTGAATGTTGAGTTCTGGCACTAAGTCCTTGATATGGTTGTACAAAATCGCCCCGTAAGTGATCACAATCCGTTGGTCCTTTCCTTGAACGATGGGAGCTTTTGTAGCTCACTTGCCACCGAACCTGATATAGGTTGTAACCAAGTATTCTTGGCTAACGATCTGAGAAGGGTACGCTGGGCAAAGGTGGCCTTTGATGATAGGAAGGTGTAGGAGAGTAGGGTCTGCAATCCTATGATCACCCAGATTTTTGCTTTTTGCTGCACTGGTTTACGACTTTCCCTGGCTGTGGGCCTGCTAATCAGACCCACAGCCTAGCTGTTCTCTCTATCCAAATTGTACCCAGGTACTGAATTGGCACTGGGCCCTCTCCAAGTCCCTGTACCCAGGGCTGAGGTGCACCCAGAAGTCTCCCAGGGGCTGAAGCATGTATTATGCCACCCCTGGATTGACTAACTAAAACTGACACAACTGGCTGCACGACAGCTGGGGCAAGGTGGTGTACTCACCCTTTGCTTTATATATAGTATACCTATATCTAACCCTAAAATGGACACACAGATCTCCTATCAGTCACTCCTATGGCAGGCCTTAACAATCCTGAAGGCAGAGTGCTTGGAATCGTGTGAGATGGTGCTCTGGCATGAGCTGAGCCTGTCTGCGGCTTTCGGGATCTATCCCTTAGCCGTTTCCATGATATCGCATACCATATACTCTTTAGTGCATTATAATCCTCGCGGTTAAATGCCAACTCTGGTATCGCTTTATCAAAACATGTCGAGTAAGGTGTCATACGAATTGGAATACTAACCCCTCGCCAATTCTGGCGACGGGGTTAGCATTCCACCCTTCTAGAGGGACACGACATGCCTGTAACCTATAACCCGGTTAAAAGTCAGACAGAGCCTTAGCATCCACAAAATGGATGCTGCCACCGAGACACAAGTCTGCCCTCCTGCTGCTGGGAGTCCTCCCAGAGCAGGAGATAAGGACAAAGGGTTTCCTGCCAGGGGCGGTGCCAGCACCGTCCCAGACAGGGTTTTGTGTATTGTAGGTAGGCAGGGCTTTAGAGGAAGGTGACTGCAAGTGGCACCCCGGTGCTCACTGTGCATAGGCCGGCTGGAACCAGTTCCAGGGTCACTCCAGACCCTGTGCTGGGGAAAAGCCCGCCAAGGAAGTGGGTGTAACCACCCCCCTCCTAGTCCCACCCATAGGGCAGGACTTAGTCGCGTGCCAGCCCCTTTTTACAGGATAAAGGTAGAGACTGGCCCCCTTCCAAATCAGATCATCTTTGAATCCTGAAACTACTTTCTGCGAAAGGAACTCAAGACTTCTTCCTAAGATTTCTCCCTTGTGACTAAGGAGTAGTCACCCTGCATCCGCAGGCACCATCCAAGAACACTGCGGTCTGCTGCAAGTCCTTCCTCCGGAATCCGACTGCCCAGCTCGACGAGAACCGGCTTCCCTGGCACCTCTGACCTCTACCCACCTCTACAGCCCAGCTGAGAACCGTGGGTGTGACGAGACCTCAAGGGACCGGCCATCTGCAAGACTGCACGACTTCTTTCCAGCAAGCCCGCCGAGTGAATTCCTGGTGAGTGCTTTGGGGTCCGAGAAGCCCCCACCCTGAGCAGCTCCAGCACCGAAGAGCAGCCCCCCAGCATCTCCACGATCTGCGTGGGGCCCTTCTGCTTTCCGCTGCTCACCGCGTTGTTTGGCTACTAGCCCGTTGGCTTGTGGCCTTCCTGACGACGCCCGACGACATTTCTGCTGCTGGTCTGGTTGCTCCAGACTGGCCCTTGCTCCCTTCCAGAAGAGGAGCACCCTGGACCCTCCTGGTCCACTCAAGACGCCATTTTGAGTCCACCGCGTGGGCTTGAATTAGCCAAGGCTTGTTGCCCAATCCTGGGTAACTTCGACGCCAACGACTTCATCCTTCGTGGGACAGCTCGCACCTCCATCCTGGTCGCCGACAACGCCTCCTGGTCCGAGAGACTGCAGAGCCCAGCAGTGCCCACTCACCTGACTGCGGTGACTTCGCCCGGTGCCATCCTGGTGCCCACTTAATCACTGGCTAGTGATTCAAGAACTTGGTCCCCTCTGCTTTCAGGTTTTCTTCTTCCTTGATCCAGGCTTGGATCCATCGAACTTTCCTTCACTGGTCGCCTGCCAGCAACTTCTCCCTTCCAGGCTCCTGGTCCGGCAACGAGATCCCCGACGTCTTTTCAGACCTATGCAGCTGCAGCCCCTGGGCTAGGTAACTTCGGCACTCCGGTGTCCCAGCATAGCCTCACTATCCAAGGGTCAGGATCCACTGTCGTTTTCTCCCTACCAGGTCGGGTTCGCCCGTGAACACTAACTTTGTGAATTCTAGCTTCCATAGACTTTGTCCCGCATCCCGCGTGAGAGTGCACACTCTGCACCCGAGTCCCCTGGGCCTCCTAGTAGTAATCTAACGATTCCCTAGTCCAGTCCTAGCGATTCCAAAGCCTATTAGAACTGTTACTTACCTGCTAGTAATTCGCATTCCACTTTTAAAGTATATGGTTTTTCGTGCCCCTCGGGCATTTGTGTAACGTGCTAACTTAAAAGTATTTTCGTAAGAGTTTTGTTGTGTGCTTAGCTCCCTGTCTCATAAAGAGCCAGGGTAGTCTTGTTATAAATAAATACACTGTTTATTTTCATAACAACTTGTGTGGTGTCCTTTCACTGGGTGTTCAAGGGGTAATGTGATGGTAAAACAGCTGGCTTAACACGCCCTCTAGAGTCTTAGCCTTAGACTGCTCGTATCCATGCTACTAGGATAGCTGGTCTATAAGGTTGACTTACAACCAATCATCAATAAGGGTTGTTTGGACTGATATATAGTGATCACTAGAATAGTGAGCACTGCACATCAGGCCAACTTCTCACATTGGTGAGCAGCGGTTGGGATTTGAGCTTGCTGTTGTTTTACCACACATGCCCTAAGAATATCTTGTGAAAGATCACATAAGTACTAAAGGTACATATAACTTAGCTTAGAATACTCTGAGTTCTACTGAACCAGCTGTTGTAGCTCCTAGGGCCTAGCACACCCTAAACTACAACTCTAGCAAGGGATCAGTAGGCAAACATATAGTGTAGGAAAGTGCACCACTTACACCTCACTAGAAAAGCATGTCGACTCAGGGGGACTCTACTGAGACTCCCCTGGTCAGTGTTGACCCTCCACAGGTCACTTCAAGATATGCAGCTCTCAGCTTTCAGGAGATGAGACAAATCTGTGTCTCCAGGAAACTGAAGCAGGGGTCTAACCCCACCATTCCCTTTCTGATAGGTCTCTTAGAGACATATGATGCCAGAAAGCTCTCTCAGTTACATGAGAGCATGCCAGCCTTAGAGGGAACCTCTGGGGATCCAGACCTCCCCAACACTGATTCAGCAGTTGAGGAGGAGGATCAGGAGGTACTCTCTGGGGATGAGGTAGACAAAGGTCTTGAGGTAGTCAGAAGGCTAACTAGGACCAACTTAGACTTACTTGGGCTAGGATCTGGGGGACCCCCAGTACTAACCCGAAGTGGGCCTAACCTTGGAGTTAGGAGAGATAGATCTCTTTCTAGGGACTCCAATAGATCTCTGCACTCTAATGCCTCTTCTCAGGGGAGAAGGAATCCTCCACAGAGGAGATTTACTTCCCCTCAGAGAAAGGAGCATGAGGCTAGGATGAGACAAGCTGAACTGAGGATTGAAAGGGAAGAAATTGCCCTGGCCAAAGAGAAGCTTGCCCTGGCAAGAGAGCAGCAGATGAGTGGGCTAGCTCCCACTGGTGGCAGCAATCTCCCAAGAGATAGAGAGAAGGGTTTAGATACTAAACACCTGACTAAAATAGTGCCCCCCTTTAAGCAAGGGGATGACATCCAGAAATGGATGGCTGCTCTGGAGAGGGCCTGCACTGTGCAGAACATTCCCCAGAGTCAGTGGGCAGCTATACTGTGGCTCTCCTTTGATGGTAAAGGTAGAGATAAGCTCCTCACTACAAGAGTGGAGGATGCTAACAATTACCAGGTCCTGAAGAATACACTGGTTGATGGGTTTGGTTTAACCACTGAGCAGTACAGGTTGCTGTTCAGAGACACCCAGAAAACTCAGTCTCAGGACTGGTCTGATTTTGTGGATTGTGCCACTAAGGCTTTGGAGGGCTGGTTGCTGGGTAGCAAGGTTACAGATTACACAGGATTGTATAATCTAATGATGAGAGAACAAATTTTGAACAATTGTCAGAACCAGTTGCTGCACCAGCACCTTGTTGATTCAGATCTGACCTCTCCCCAAGAATTGGGAAAGAAGGCAGACAAATGGGTCAGGACAAGGATCAAGCAGAACCAGAACCAGAACCAGGGTGGTCAGAAGAAAGCAGACCAGAAGGGTAATGTTAAGAATGAGCAAAATGACCAGAAGTCTTCACCAGGTCCCCAACAAACCAAAGAGGGTGGGGGTCAGGCTTCCCAGAAGAAGAAGACTCAAGAAGGCCAGTCGAAAAGGTGGTGCCAGTACTGCAAAAGTAAATCTCACTGGTTTAGTGAGTGCACCAAAAGAGGAGGAGGACAAACTCCTGCCACTACAGCTCCTAAAGCAACTGCACCCCCTAGTACAGTCAGTAGTGGTAGTGTCACTCCCAAGGCATTAGTTGGGTTAACCTTGGGTACTGAGGGGTCTGACAACTTAGTTGGCACACTCACTCAGGCTGTCCTTGTCTGTACAGGGGATATGGATATGTCCCCTGAAATAAGTCCCAATACTTTGGGCAAATACAGGCAGACACCTTTGATTAATGGCAAGATGGCTCAGGCCTATAGGGACACTTGTGCCAGTGTCACCATGGTGACACCTAACTTTGTGGACCCTGGACAGATCATGCCAGGTACTGATTTCCTGGTGACCAATGCCAGCAATGTCACTACTAGCCATAGTGTGGCAATTGTAGCTTTCTCCTGGGGTGGAGTGAAGGGACAAAAGAAAGTTGTAGTCAGTTCAGACCTCCCAGTTGATTGTTTGTTGGGCAATGATTTGGAGTCATCACAATGGTCAGAAGTGGAGCAGAGGACTCACATGGAGATGTTAGGCTTGCCAGCACATGTGCTTGCTGTGACTAGGTCACAGGCCAGAAGATGCCCCACTGAACAGGTGCTGGATCCTGAAATTATGGACCAGACACCTCCCAAGAAGAAGAGCAGTAAGGGTAAGGCTTTGCCTTCCCCCTTGCCCCAGGTTGAGGATCAAGTCTCTGAGGAGGCTGATCTAGAAGAGCTGAGGGAAACTGAGCCTAAAGAGCTTGAACTTGATCAAGTTGAGTTTCTGGGCTCAGGGGGACCCTCCAGAGCAGACCTGGGGAAGGAACAGTTGAGCTGCCCTTCCCTTGAACCCCTCAGACAGCAGGCTGCTGCTGAGGCTGCAGGGAATGCCACAGGTGCCCACAGGGTATACTGGGAAGATGGACTCCTGTACTCTGAGTCAAGAGACCCCAAGCCTGGTGCAACCAGGAGGCTGGTCACCCCCTTGTCTCTGAGAGGTTTCCTTCTCACCTTGGCCCATGAGATTCCCCTTGCAGGTCATTTAGGTCAGACAAAGACTTGGGACAGGCTTGTCTCACACTTTCACTGGCCCCATATGAATGAGAATACCAAGGAGTTTTGTCGCTCATGTGTCACTTGCCAAGCCAGTGGTAAGTCAGGTGGCACAACAAAGGCCCCCCTCATACCACTACCTGTGGTGGGGGTTCCCTTTGAAAGAGTAGGGATTGACATTGTTGGTCCAATGGAACCCCAGACAGCATCAGGACACAAGTTTATACTGGTGGTGGTGGACCATGCCACCAGGTATCCTGAGGCTATTCCCCTTAGGACCACTACAGCCCCTGTAGTGGCAAGAGCCCTAGTTGGAGTGTTCTCCAGAGTGGGTTTCCCTAAGGAGGTCGTTTCTGACAGAGGTACAAACTTCATGTCAGGATATCTGACTGCCATGTGGAAAGAGTGTGGTGTGAACTACAAGTTCACCACACCCTATCATCCACAATGCAATGGGCTTGTTGAGAGATTCAACAGGACCCTGAAAGGGATGATTCATGGACTACCTGAACCTCTTAGGAGAAGATGGGATGTCCTGATCCCCTGCCTCTTGTTTGCTTACAGAGAGGTCCCACAGAAGGGGGTTGGCTACAGCCCTTTTGAGCTTCTGTATGGGCATCCTGTAAGAGGACCCCTGTGTTTGGTGAAGGAAGGATGGGAGAGACCTCTCAAAAAGCCTGCAACCAACATAGTGGACTATGTACTTGGTCTCCGCTCCAGGATGGCTGAGTATATGGAGAAGGCATCTAAAAACCTTGAGGCCAGCCAGGAACTTCAAAAAGCTTGGCATGACCAAAAGGCTGTACTGACTGTGTACCAGCCAGGACAGAAGGTGTGGGTGCTGGAGCCAGTGGCCCCAGCAGCTCTGAAAGACAAATGGTCTGGGCCCCACACCATCATTGAGCAAAAGGGAGAGGTTACCTACTTGGTGGACCTTGGAACTCCCAGGAGCCCTCTCAGAGTGCTCCATGTTAACAGGCTCAAGGCATATGTTGACAGGAAGGACATGAGCTTGCTCATGGCCACAGATGAGGGACAGGAGGAAGAGAGTGACCCTCTCCCAGACCTGCTCACTCAGAATCCTGATGATGGGTCAGTTGATGGTGTTGTCTTTTGTGGCAGCCTCACTGAACATCAGCAACAGGATTGCAGGCAAGTTCTGCAATCCTTTCGACATATGTTCTCTCTGACACCCAGCCAAACTGATTGGTGTACCCATGATGTTGACACTGGAGACAGTCTGCCTGTCAAGAGTAAAATCTACAGGCAGCCTGATCATGTTAGAGACTGCATCAAAACTGAAGTGCAGAAAATGTTGGAACTGGGAGTCATTGAGCCCTCAGATAGCCCTTGGGCTAGCCCAGTAGTTCTAGTGCCAAAGCCTCACACCCAGGGTGGTAAGAGAGAGATGAGGTTTTGCGTAGACTACAGAGGCCTCAATGCAGTCACTAAGACTGATGCCCACCCAATACCAAGAGCAGATGAGCTTATAGATAGATTGGCTTCTGCCAACTTCTTAAGCACATTTGATTTGACAGCTGGGTATTGGCAAATCAGGTTAGCTGAGGAAGCCAAACCTAAGACAGCATTTTCTACCCCTGGAGGGCATTATCAATTTGTGGTAATGCCCTTTGGACTGAAAAATGCACCTGCCACCTTCCAAAGGTTGGTGAATCAAGTCCTCACTGGGCTGGATGACTTCTGTGCAGCTTATCTTGACGATATTGCTGTCTTTAGCTCCACCTGGGAGGATCACCTGGTCCACCTGAGGAAAGTGTTAGAGGCCCTGCAAAAGGCAGGCCTCACTATCAAGGCCACCAAGTGCCAGATAGGGCAGTCACAGGTTGTATACCTGGGCCACCTTGTAGGTGGAGGCCAGGTTCAGCCACTGGAGAGTAAGATACAGGCCATCAAGGACTGGACTCCTCCAATCACCCAGACTCAGGTTCGAGCTTTCTTGGGCCTGACTGGGTACTATAGGAAGTTTGTCAGAAATTATGGGTCCATAGTGACCCCCCTTAATGACCTGACAAGCAAAAAGATGCCAAAGAAAGTTCAGTGGACAGCAAGCTGTCAGAAAGCATTCAATGACCTAAAGCAGGCCATGTGCACAGCACCTATCCTCAAGAGTCCAGATTACTCCAAGCCATTCATTGTCCAAACAGATGCTTCTGAGTTGGGTGTGGGAGCTGTTCTGTCTCAACTGAATTTTGATGGTAATGATCAGCCTATTGCTTTCATTAGTAGAAGGTTGACACCCAGAGAGAAAAATTGGTCAGCTATTGAGAGGGAGGCCTTTGCTGTGGTCTGGGCCCTGAAGAAGCTGAGGGCCTACTTGTTTGGCACTCACTTCACCATTCAGACAGACCATAAGCCCCTCTTGTGGCTAAATCAGATGAAGGGTGAAAACCCCAAACTGCTTAGGTGGTCCATTTCCCTACAGGGGATGGATTTTACAGTGGAGCATAGACCTGGAACTGATCACAGCAATGCTGATGGGCTCTCCAGGTATTTCCACTTAGAGCAAGAAGACTCACCTGGTCAAGGTTAGCTTATTGTCCCAAAGTTTGGGGGGGGGTCATGTAGGAGAGTAGGGTCTGCAATCCTATGATCACCCAGATTTTTGCTTTTTGCTGCACTGGTTTACGACTTTCCCTGGCTGTGGGCCTGCTAATCAGACCCACAGCCTAGCTGTTCTCTCTATCCAAATTGTACCCAGGTACTGAATTGGCACTGGGCCCTCTCCAAGTCCCTGTACCCAGGGCTGAGGTGCACCCAGAAGTCTCCCAGGGGCTGAAGCATGTATTATGCCACCCCTGGATTGACTAACTAAAACTGACACAACTGGCTGCACGACAGCTGGGGCAAGGTGGTGTACTCACCCTTTGCTTTAGATATAGTATACCTATATCTAACCCTAAAATGGACACACAGATCTCCTATCAGTCACTCCTAAGGCAGGCCTTAACAATCCTGAAGGCAGAGTGCTTGGAATCGTGTGAGATGGTGCTCTGGCATGAGCTGAGCCTGTCTGCGGCTTTCGGGATCTATCCCTTAGCCGTTTCCATGATATCGCATACCATATACTCTTTAGTGCATTATAATCCTCGCGGTTAAATGCCAACTCTGGTATCGCTTTATCAAAACATGTCGAGTAAGGTGTCATACGAATTGGAATACTAACCCCTCGCCAATTCTGGCGACGGGGTTAGCATTCCACCCTTCTAGAGGGACACGACATGCCTGTAACCTATAACCCGGTTAAAAGTCAGACAGAGCCTTAGCATCCACAAAATGGATGCTGCCACCGAGACACAAGTCTGCCCTCCTGCTGCTGGGAGTCCTCCCAGAGCAGGAGATAAGGACAAAGGGTTTCCTGCCAGGGGCGGTGCCAGCACCGTCCCAGACAGGGTTTTGTGTATTGTAGGTAGGCAGGGCTTTAGAGGAAGGTGACTGCAAGTGGCACCCCGGTGCTCACTGTGCATAGGCCGGCTGGAACCAGTTCCAGGGTCACTCCAGACCCTGTGCTGGGGAAAAGCCCGCCAAGGAAGTGGGTGTAACCACCCCCCTCCTAGTCCCACCCATAGGGCAGGACTTAGTCGCGTGCCAGCCCCTTTTTACAGGATAAAGGTAGAGACTGGCCCCCTTCCAAATCAGATCATCTTTGAATCCTGAAACTACTTTCTGCGAAAGGAACTCAAGACTTCTTCCTAAGATTTCTCCCTTGTGACTAAGGAGTAGTCACCCTGCATCCGCAGGCACCATCCAAGAACACTGCGGTCTGCTGCAAGTCCTTCCTCCGGAATCCGACTGCCCAGCTCGACGAGAACCGGCTTCCCTGGCACCTCTGACCTCTACCCACCTCTACAGCCCAGCTGAGAACCGTGGGTGCGACGAGACCTCAAGGGACCGGCCATCTGCAAGACTGCACGACTTCTTTCCAGCAAGCCCGCCGAGTGAATTCCTGGTGAGTGCTTTGGGGTCCGAGAAGCCCCCACCCTGAGCAGCTCCAGCACCGAAGAGCAGCCCCCCAGCATCTCCACGATCTGCGTGGGGCCCTTCTGCTTTCCGCTGCTCACCGCGTTGTTTGGCTACTAGCCCGTTGGCTTGTGGCCTTCCTGACGACGCCCGACGACATTTCTGCTGCTGGTCTGGTTGCTCCAGACTGGCCCTTGCTCCCTTCCAGAAGAGGAGCACCCTGGACCCTCCTGGTCCACTCAAGACGCCATTTTGAGTCCACCGCGTGGGCTTGAATTAGCCAAGGCTTGTTGCCCAATCCTGGGTAACTTCGACGCCAACGACTTCATCCTTCGTGGGACAGCTCGCACCTCCATCCTGGTCGCCGACAACGCCTCCTGGTCCGAGAGACTGCAGAGCCCAGCAGTGCCCACTCACCTGACTGCGGTGACTTCGCCCGGTGCCATCCTGGTGCCCAATTAATCACTGGCTAGTGATTCAAGAACTTGGTCCCCTCTGCTTTCAGGTTTTCTTCTTCCTTGATCCAGGCTTGGATCCATCGAACTTTCCTTCACTGGTCGCCTGCCAGCAACTTCTCCCTTCCAGGCTCCTGGTCCGGCAACGAGATCCCCGACGTCTTTTCAGACCTATGCAGCTGCAGCCCCTGGGCTAGGTAACTTCGGCACTCCGGTGTCCCAGCATAGCCTCACTATCCAAGGGTCAGGATCCACTGTCGTTTTCTCCCTACCAGGTCGGGTTCGCCCGTGAACACTAACTTTGTGAATTCTAGCTTCCATAGACTTTGTCCCGCATCCCGCGTGAGAGTGCACACTCTGCACCCGAGTCCCCTGGGCCTCCTAGTAGTAATCTAACGATTCCCTAGTCCAGTCCTAGCGATTCCAAAGCCTATTAGAACTGTTACTTACCTGCTAGTAATTCGCATTCCACTTTTAAAGTATATGGTTTTTCGTGCCCCTCGGGCATTTGTGTAACGTGCTAACTTAAAAGTATTTTCGTAAGAGTTTTGTTGTGTGCTTAGCTCCCTGTCTCATAAAGAGCCAGGGTAGTCTTGTTATAAATAAATACACTGTTTATTTTCATAACAACTTGTGTGGTGTCCTTTCACTGGGTGTTCAAGGGGTAATGTGATGGTAAAACAGCTGGCTTAACACGCCCTCTAGAGTCTTAGCCTTAGACTGCTCGTATCCATGCTACTAGGATAGCTGGTCTATAAGGTTGACTTACAACCAATCATCAATAAGGGTTGTTTGGACTGATATATAGTGATCACTAGAATAGTGAGCACTGCACATCAGGCCAACTTCTCACAGAAGGTGCAAGGGATTAGGGCTCTAGTCTCTGGGTCACTAAAGGAACTGAATGAATTAGGTACTCATGAGGTCCTCAATGATAACCTAATTAGGATTCATAGTAAGCTCTTTACAGGGCTAAAAAGATATTTTATTAATACCAAGCCAATTAGAAAGATCCCCAATCTTAAACCCAACTCCTGGTATAACGAGACATGTAGAGCTGCCCATAAGGTTTTAGTGGCAGCCATTAAGTCAAGGAACCATTGTACTATTAAGCAGTCTCGATCGGTTTATAAATCTTCCCTAATAAAGGCAAAGAGAGACTGGGACGAGGGGCGCTGGCAGGATGTGCTGTCAGCATGTAAAGGTAGGAATTTGACCCAGTTCTGGGATTTGATAAAATGGGGAAATGGACAACGATCAATTATCCCAAATAATAATGTTGAACCTCAGCGGTGGGTTGCCTTTTTCGCAACCAAATTCCTGAATAGCAATGCCAGTGAGGCACCAGCTCCTCCTTTTAACTCCCCAGATATACCTTTGCTCTTTAGTACTAAAGAGGTTGAGGTGGTTTTGATGGCTATCCCTAGTGGCAAGGCTCCTGGGCCAGATAGCATCCCAGCCGATTTATTTAAGCAGGACCTCGATCTATGGATCCCCTACATTACGAACCTTCTTAATGCGATAGCAGGGGGGGGCGCCGATTCCAGATTCTAGGTGCGGCGCGGAAATCATTCCAATTTACAAGAAGGGTGATCGTTCTGCCCCGGCTAACTATAGGCCTATAAGCCTAATCGACGCCCTGCAGAAAGTTGTAGCGAGAGTGATTCTGGGTAGGATCCAGTGTTGGATGCTCGAAGAGTGCATTCTTACCCCGTTACAGGCTGGGTTTCGTGCCCATATAGGGACACTGGACCAAGCCTTTAGATTCGTCCTGCTTTACTGGAAGGAGGTTATGCTGGGTAAGGGTATGATTTTTGCTGCTTTCGTGGATCTAAAAATCCGCGTTTGACTTAGTCCCTCGATCCAAACTGTGGGATGTCTTGTTGGCCCTGGGGATGTCTAAGGAACTGGTTTCCTTAGTGGTTAGGCTTCACACCTCCAATTATGCTCAGGTTCGCTGGGGGAAGCCAGGGAAGGTTACAGACAAATTTGTAGTGGGGAAGGGCGTTCGGCAAGGGTGCGTTCTGGCCCCCACACTGTTTTCACTCTTTATAAATGGGGCTATGCGGTATTTTGACAACTACTCAACGGATGCGCCTATGCTTGCAGGCCAAAGAGTCCCCCTGCTCATGTTCGCAGATGATACGCTGATTTTATCCAAGACGAGACAGGGGCTACAGTTGGCGCTGTCTCGTTTTGAGGAGTTCTGCTGCAACCATGAATTGGTGGTTAACGTTGAGAAGACTAAGTTTATGGTTCTTCATGGGGCAAGGCCCATAACATCAAGAGTTTTCATGAGCGGGAAACTCTTGGAGCAGACCAACGTCTTCACCTACCTGGGAGTCACCTTTAGTGATAGACTGAGTTGGTCACCACAACTGAAACTATTGGTGTTGAAACACTCCCAGCTAGCTGGAGCTCTGTTAAAAGAACACAGGCAGTCAATTACCAAACCTATAGACCCTGTTGTCAAAATGTATACCACGAAAATTATTCCCGCAAACCTGTATGGGGCCGAAATATGGGGAGCAAGTAATCTATGCCATCTAGCCCTGGCCCAGAATAAATTTTTTGAGATCAATCGTGGGCCTCCCCAAATCGACTCCGCGCATCCCCTTGTTGTTAGATCTTGGTTGCCAAGCAATAGAGGATATTGCACGGTTCAGGATGTTGGCCTTCTGGAGAAGGCTCTAGATTACACCTGAACTTCTCCTATTTGCCAGGGGGCTGACCGAAGTTAGGGGGCTGGATAGTGCTAATACAATTACATGGTTAAGTAGCATTAAATCCCTGCTCGCTAATATGGGGATGAGAGAATTGTGGGATTGCCCAGAGACTGTGGAATTTCCATCAAAAACTGTGTATAGAGCAGCATACTGGAACCTCATTAAAATTAAGAGGTACTCCTCCCTGACCAGTTTAACCCTGACTAGAGATTTTTGTGAGCTCAAAGATGAACCCCTGATGGAAAGCTATTGGGATCTAATAACGAAGCCTAGAGATCGCAAGCTTTACCATCAGTTTCGAGTGGAGACACTCCCAACTAGGAAGTTCACATGTAAATGGACATTAGGTACAGGTGACAAGTGTCCGTTTTGTCCTGAGCATATTGAAGATATTAACCATCTCTTTTATGTCGCCCCGCCTACCAGCACCCTTGAAGCATGTGGCTTAAACCCCTATGTAGAGCTCTAGGGACCAGCTCTGTACTGGTCGCTAACAGGCTATTGAAAACTGGATGTAATGATATTGCTGTCATAGGGGTGGCTAAGTTTTTGAGTTGGTCTTGGGCTATTCGGGAAAAAAGAGGGGGTCTTTTTAGCTAATAGTTATTTTAGCTTTTGACTTGATAGGGATTTTAAGGCATTTGCCTGTTTTTTATGAAAAGTCTTCTGTATACGTTATATTTAATCTAGTCTTATGAATTGTTTTACAATGTGACTTCTGTAATTTTTATTTTTATTATGGAAATGGCAATTTTTAACTGAGAGATTTTATGATGAATACTGTTGCTCTGTACTGAACCTTTATACATGTCTTTTAAGATGAATAATCACAATAAAGACTTTTTTGATGACCTTCTGGTAGTCATTTGGTTCAAGCAAATATTCTTAATACCAGTGAGGCATTGTTGTTCTCCTTTTATGTTGCACGGATTGTATCTTCAGTTTTGAATTGAGGTTCACTCATCTTAGTGTAATGGAGATGAGTCCTGGGAGTCCTTCTTTTTGGATTTTTCGGGACGTTTCACTGCTGGTAATTTATATTGATGTGAAGAATAGGAATTACAAGGCTCTTGTCTTGTTCTTATCTCTTTTTGTCCTCAAGTCCTCTTTTCTCTTTAGAGATAGATGAAAGTATCTGATGGCTGTCATATGGTTATTTAGGGGTTTCCGCTACCTTTTTCCCCTTAGGACTTGATTTTTTTTTCGGGACAAGGGGGTGATTTATTATTTATATATTTTTGATAGTGATCATAGGTTCTATTAAGAGCCAGGCTCTTTTCCTACTATTCCTAAGTACATTTAGTCGGTTGTTGGTAGTTGACCGGCTGGTTCTCTTTGAGAACCGTTGTGGGATTAGTTCACAGACCCTACTCCAGGGGGTTATAGCTGTGGTATTTAATTCAAAAGTTAAAGAATCTGCAGCTAGATGTCTCTATCAGATGTAAAAGTTACTTACCTTGGGTAATGTAACATCTGGTAGAGACACAGTCTAGCCGCAGATTCCTTAATGCCCTGCCCATCCTTCCCCCTCTGTGAAAGACCTATGAGACAAAGGGTTAAACCCTGTATCTATTCTGGTTTGTATACCAGTGGTCACTATCTCACTTAATGCTGGCTCAACAAACATTTTGTTGTTGTTTCAGGGGTCTTGTATTGGTTGGCCATACCTATCACATCTATTGGTGAGTGGTCTGATGGGTGAAGGGTGTCCCTCTTTTTAGTGATGGTTCTGCTTCAGGGCGCAGTTTCACATAGTCTAAACAACGTTGACTAATGTGGAGTTTTTACCTTAGACCTTTTGGATGGTATTGGGATACCATTCATGTAGTTCGTATTTGGTGGTTTTGAAATATTTTAATCATTTTTGGGCACACTGTTTCCAAAGCCAGTTTCTAGAGTGGCTCCGCGTTCTGGTGCGGAATTTTTCACTGAAGAAACTGACGTCGGCATGCGGAGGGGACTTATATGGCTCTACGGGAGTCGGCGTCATCACGGAGCCGTATGACACCGTCCAACGGCGCGCGCAGTGGTACTGCTGAAAAATTTCCGGATCCAGACGGGTGCCTAAGGAGAATTCAAAAGTTAAGCAATCTGCGACTAGACTGTGTCTCTACCAGATATTTTGTTACCGAAGATAAGTAACTCTTACTTTAATTCCTTTCTTTATTGAATTTCCTTCCTAAAGCACTGAATCTTGCTGTCTTTTATCTGAGGTACAACTCTCCTAGGGCCCCTTCAAGAAAATGCTGAAGTGCAGTGTTACACAAAATTTGGTAACGCCATCCTCTGACGTTTTCATAATGCAGAGATGGGCCATATTTAAAAAAATACGGTGCACTCCTGCGTTTCACCTAGCACTAAAAAAGCTGCCTATTGCCAGTGCAGGCACCCTTGCACCATGTTGCAAGGGTGCCTGTGCTGCAGGGGTGATGGTTTATGGGCAGGAAGGGACACCTTCCTTCACACAAATAATCAATAATGACGATTTTCTCTTTCTTTGTGTGCTGCAGAATGCAGCACATATAGAAAGAGCAAAAAATTAGAAATTAATGATTTATCCTCGTATTGCCAATCTAAGACCAGCTATTAACTGGCCTTAGTTTTTAAAAATATAAAATATTAATATTATCTTTAACAAAAATAATTATATACATTTTAACTAAATATAAAAATGTATCTTAATTTAAAAAATACACACACAAACATAATAATTTATAAATATACATATATTTACTTTAAAATGTATTAAATATTATCTTTATTTAATTTTTAAACTTTTAAATTATATAAGAATATAATATATACATATATCAATAGTCTAAAATTAAAACAACATTCTATGATTAATTAAAACTTTAAACGATTAAAGCAAAATTAAAATGTACACAATAAATACAACAGTAGGGAAAATGATAGCGAAATAATACAATTTATCATTCCAACTGCACTAAGTGCAACAGTAAGGAAAGTGTTGGATAGCGGATGGGTACAAAATAGCTATTCCCACTCCAAAGAGTGCACCAGTAGGGAAAGTGTTGGCTAGCGGAAGGGTAACATTTACTTTTCCCACTCCATTGAGTGCAAACGTAGGGCAAATTTGGATAGTAGAAGAATTACATTTACAATTCCAACCACAGTGATTGCAAAAGTAGGGAAAATGTTGAATAGCAGAAGGGTATAAATTACTATTCCCACTCCAGTGAGTGCAACAGTAGGGAAAATATTAGTCTGCGGAGGGGTAACAATTACTATTCCCACTCCACTGAGAGCAACAGTAGGGAAAGTATTGGATAGCGGAGGGGTAAAAATGACTATTCCCACTCCAGTGAGTGCTACAGTAGGTAAAATTTTGGATAGCGGAGTGGTAAAAATTACTATTCCCACTCCAGTTTAGGTTTAGGTTTAGGGATTTATAAAGAGCATGGCTACCCGAGGGCATCCCCGTGCTATAACAGGTAAGGGCAGCTATTTGGAGTGAGAGTTAGGGGAACAGCCAAGTCTTAAGTTTCTTTTTAAAACACTGTTCGTTTCCGATCAATCGTAGCTCTGGGTCCAAGCTGTTCCAGAGTTTCGGCACCATATGGCAGAATGATCTGCCACCCCACCTCGACCTTTTAATTCTGGTGGCGCTCATCAGAAAATTCGACCCAGATCTGAGAATAGGTGGAGATCAAAGTGAGTAGCATAACTGGGCCTCTACCATGCGTGGCTCTATGTGCCAGGCAGAGGGACTTAAATTTGATCCTGGCCTGAACGGAGAGCCAATGCAACTCTCTCAAGGCTCCTCTAGCTGACTGATTCCTGGGGATCTTGAGAAGCAGTCTAGCTACCGCATTCTGTACAACCTGTAACCTATCGGTGACGTATTTCAGTGACCCAAGGTAAAGTAAGTTGCCATAATCGAGTCTCGAGACCACCAAGGCTTGTACCACTGTCCTTCTTGAGTTCTCTGGGAGTAGACTAAGAATTTTCCTAATCATCCGGAGGATACCAAAGCATATGCCCGCCAGTTTTTTGGCTTGCGTCTCCATAGTTAAATTCTTATTGAAATTTATTAGCATAATTAACATATTTAGTAATGAATTTAAAATATATTATTAATAAAAAAAGATAATAAACATTCATTGAGCACACATCCTTTAACACTATAATATCCACAACACACACCTGAAATTAATTACACAATTATGATTATTAATTACCAGTTAATTAATTTAAATTAATTAAGAAATGAATAATAATTCATCAATAAAAAATAAATTACTTCACACCATTTATACCGATAAACACCTCAACACACACCTAAAATTAATTACACAATTACCATAATTAATTACTAATTAACTAATTTAAATTAATTAACAACTAATTAATAATTCATCAATAAAAAATAAATTACCTGCTACAGAACTAAAAACGCAAAATTATTTTTTTTTATTAACTACTAAAATGTTAACACAGTAAATAAAAATACAAACAATTCTTATACAAAAAACAAACATCAAACACATAAAATATATACTATAAAACATAACATTAATAAAAAATAAATATTTTTAACAACTATATTTTTACAAACGATATTAAACACTTCGACATTTTTTAAGTTGATATTACTTACCTAAAATTGATATTCTTGACCACGAGGATTTTGCTATCGATATTCTTGACTTACGATTTTTACCGCGATATTTGTGCAATTCTATATTTTTACCTCAATATTCTTTCTCTGCACCCTAAAAGAGAAGTTGTCTGCCCCTGTGGGTCCTTTTGCTTTGATGGATAGAGTGCAGAGAAAATTAGAGCTCCTCTAGGGGTACCTCAGAACCTTTTCCATATCTTGGTATGTTGTCGCTGGTGTTTATTTCTGTTGTTGACTCTAGATGTTGATGATATTCATGCTTGATGTCAGCCATGCAGTATAGCTGTAGAGAGGACTTTCTCATCAGTCAAAACTTTCTCACAAGAGTTTATTGTCCAGAGTCCAGTTAAAATAGCTACTTAAATAATAGCTGCTATTTTTAGGTTCAGAAAACCACAACATTAATATCTGGTCATCCCATTGTATATAAATCAAATAGAAAACATCATCGCTTGGTTTTTCGGGGGCAGTAGTTTTCTGTTCTACTAGGCCCTACAAAGGTTCAGAGAAGGCTAGACTTGCCTAATAACCTCAATGAAATTAGTTTGTGTGTCACATTCCAAGGCCATCACTGAGAACTGGAGCATGTGGAATGATGGTTAAGAAAGCACATGCTGTTGAAGCCTGATCTTATTTAGAGAACAAACATGAAACAAGCAAAAAAACAAAGGGTGAGGTTAAAACAATGTCGTACAATAAAGACTATGGGGCCGATTTTGATGTCGGATGGACCTGAGTCCGGCTGACATCAATTTGGAACTGGGACCGACCAACCTCCTGTCGGCGGTCCCAACCCAGCAAATAGGATGCGACCGAACACTGTTCAGTTGCACTCCAATTCTTTACAATGGGAGCATGCATTCCGACCGGAATGCATGCTCTCATTTTAAAGAGCAGAGGTGCAGTTCATCCCTGCGCCTCGTGGCAGGCAACTCAAGGTGCCTGTCTCTGGGTGCAGGGATCAGCAGGGGGGCACCATAGGTGGTCCCTCGGCCGCCATCTGGAGGTCTTGCACCCAAGGGGGCCCTGCTGAGGGCCACCAAAGTCGACTTCTGACAGCCTTTCTGTGTCGTAAAGGTTGGCACAGAAAGGCTGCTTTGCCTTATAACATCAATGAAATTAGTTTGTGTAGTCACATTCCAAGGTCATCACATCATAATGGGTGGGTCGAAAATGAATCCGATTGACGGTCGGAGCCGATTCTGACCGCATCGTAATTGGCCCCATGTTCGAAGGATGTCATATGCAGGTTTCCCAAGGGCAAACAGAAGTTTTGGGGTCAGTTTGGAAAGAGTGTCAACTAGTTACAGCTCTGCCGAATTGTGTAAAGTCAGATTGTGAAAATGTTTTTGCAAAATCCTAATTTACTAATTGTGAGAAATTCTCTTTTTATTTCAATGTTTAGGGAGTATGTTTCTATTTGATTTTATGGTCTTCCTATTGAAACAAATAATTTAGATGTATAATATTTATCAAATCAGCATATTGGAAATTCAGTATTTTTGTTCCTAGTGTTGCCACTAGATGTCAAATGGGGAGGGTCTCTGAGTGTAGCTGTTTATATAGCATCAACAGAGCACAATATGATTGGTAGGTCTGGAAGACGTAGCATCATGAAGTCAGACTATTCTGAAGAGTTTTAAGGCATCTCCCATTTCTAAGTATTTTTTCTATCACAGCAAGACTTGGTTCAAGATAATTTTTCTATAGCACCGCTTTACTCGGGGTGTCGTTTCACTTTACAGTGTGATAAACTAATGGGACGAAGTCTCAAATTTAACACTGGAACAATTAATAGCAACAAGAACCAACAGCAAAGATTAGTAGGAGCCAACAAAGTTTGGTATAGGAGTGGAAGTTGCGCGAGAAATGGCGGGTGAAACGAATGTGGTAGCGGAAGGTTAGAAGAGAAAGGGGCGGGAAGGAATATGTTATGTTACTTTATTTCTTTTATAGCGCACGGCGACTCCAGAGGAGCATCCCGGCGCTTTGGCAAAGAAAAACAGCATAGAAAGCAACCACACAACAGAAAAGAGCAGAAATAAAAAGACTATTTCCTAAAAAGCCATGTCTTCAAATCCTTTCTGAAAGTAAGAAGACAGGGGGCCGATCTCAGGGACAATGGTAATTCGTTCCATGCCTTGGGTGTCAGGTAGCGAAAAGATCGACCTCCCAATCGTGCACGACGAATTGCAGGGACAGTAAGCAAAGACAGACCAGATGATCTGAGAGTCCTGCTTGGCACATACCGGGAAAGACGTTTCCCAATATATTTGGGGCCAATACCATGTAAGGCCTTAAAGGCCACAGTCAGGCATTTAAAAAGGATTCGCTTGGAGATAGGTAGCCAATGAAGGGTGTTCAATAGGGCAGTGGCACCAGCTCTCCTCGGGAGTCCAAAGATGGAACGGGCTGCCGAATTCTGGACAACTTGCAAACGGGTCATAAGATATTTCGGTAGACCCAAAAAAAGAGCGTTTGCGTAATCCAGTCGCGACCCGATTAGTGCCTGAACGACTGTTTTCCTGTGGTTGAGTGATAGTAGAGGAAGAAATTTCCTCAACATCCGTAAGATGCCGAAGCATTTCCCAACAATGGACAGGATGTGAGGTCCAATAGTGAATAGAAGGGGATGATCGGGAGAAGGAGGAGGTCGAGGTAGAGGAGACGACATGATAGAGATGAGACTTAGGGAGGGCAAGGGGTGAATAATTAAGCAAGAGTGTTGAGAAGAGAAGGAGAGGAGATGTATGAATGAGGCTATGATTTCTATGATGTAAAGACTCGTCTCATAAATCCAGGCGATGATTGGTGTAAAGATTCTTTCAGAAACGATTTCCCCTCATCCACACTTCATAAGTCCTTTATGACTAATACTGAACCCTGAATTGCAAACCTTTTCAGTCTCAGGTTTAACCTCTTAAATATTTTCAGGAGAAAAGAGTCAGTCATCACATGATGTAGATCCAGGTGCAACTGAGAATTCCAAGACACATCTTATTAAACTGTCTGATATATGTTATGGGCGAGTTGAATCCAATTTTTTGTAGTTTGACTTTTTTTGTTACTTTAAAAATAAACCATTGCCTATTTTATATATGTCTTGCTTTTTTTCTAGACTCGCCGGCCTCCCTGAGAAATACTGTGCTATGGTTGCACGGAAAGCAGAGCTTCCCGCAGCAGTAGTACACTGAACGCTTGATATGGAGAAGAATGGGGAAAACACCCACTCATAAAAGTTGCACTCTGCTCCCTTTTAATGGAATCGGACTGCGAATGAAACTGTACCACAAAGTCGAGACTGAAAGCTCACTGTGTCATTTCTAAGAAGCGTGGTAGAAAACCACAATAGATTTCTATATTATTAATATGTTTCTTGTGCTTTTGTTTTTTCTTTCCAACCATTCCGTTCCTATTTTGAAGGAGAACACATTCTTTAAGATATGAAGTAGGTGGACTGAAATTTAAGTGAAAAAATGCAACATGTGGGTAGGTTTTCACTACCTATCTAAAGTCAAGTGCCCATCAAAGACACACATTCTAGTACATTTTAACATTTTTAATTTAAACAAATGGGATAAGGTCTTGCACAAGAGGAACTTGCACAATTTCCAATTTTATAATTTACAGATTGGAAAGTCCATTTTAAAGTGAAGAAAAATGAAAGTTCAGTTTAAGGGAAAAGGGATCACCAAATGAATCAAGCTATAACCTGCACATAAAGCATTCCACATTTAAAATACATCAGAGCACATTGGGAAGGGGAACAGCATTTCAATTCAAATGAACAAAAGAGATGGTGATTGGAACAGGAAAGGAATGGGGGTCCTATAGAGGTATGTGAACAGGCATCCACCAGTTTTCGACTGATGCCCTGTTACCATTAACCTCCAAGTTCACCAGTATAATTTAGTGATGAGGAAAAAGTCATGTTTGCCCCCTGGGAGTGCACCTGGAACCTAACCAGCGCTCAGCTGGTGGTTCACATGGCACTAGAAGGATTGGCCTTAATATGTGGGCGTTTCTACATCCTGGCTGCCATGTTTTCCCTGCCTAGGTCTGCCACGTGCAGGTGGGCACAAACATTTGGATCGAACACCCCAACATTGCCCAGAAATGTGAACTACAAAAAATCAAGAAGAAATTGAGCTTTCACATATACATTGTCAATTACAGAAGAAATAAGAAATAGAACCAGCAGTCTGCTATATGTGCAGCTGTATACCCACTCATAGGTTTAGGTAGTACAATAAAGACAAATTATGTCAAACATTTAAAAAAATATCAATTTATCGTTGCAATAAGGTATTGAAGAAGCATTTATAATAAACATCAAAATTATTAAGCACCCTAACAGCATCCTAAACATAAATTTAATTCTAATCCTAACCTCATCATTAGCCCAAAGTCATAACTTTAACCCTAATACTTAAATGTATTCTAGCCCTAACTAGCAGAATCGGACTGACCCAGAAAGTAGGTCGACACCAAAATCAAAACAAGCATTTACAATGCAATGGTCTCGGCATTGGTAAAGTTAGAGCTATTGGCATTGCTCATGACATTATTTTTATTTATGTTTTTAAAACATATAAATAAATGGCATTGTGATTCTGGTCGACCGTGTCAATAATGCTGGCATCCAGGGGGTAGCCCTCGATTGGCTCAGATCTTTTCTGGACAACCGTTCTCAGGCAGTTCATTTATCCACTTTTGCTGCACCCCTTTTATCTCTAACCTGCGGGGTCCCTCAGGGCTCTGCGCTGTCACCTCTGTTAATTAATTTGTACCTGCAACCCCTCTTAGCTTCTCTTCGAAATACCCCGGTCACAATTTTTAATTATGCAGATGATCTTCAGTTAATTTTTCCCATTGACTCCCTTCCCTCCTCTTGTCTCAATTTTCAGTCCACTATGATGGCCATTGCAGAATGGATGTATCATAGTCAACTGAAATTGAACCCTACAAAAACTGAGTTAGTACTGGTGGGTGGCTCCACTAGTCCGTGGAACGCCGCCTTTTGGCCTCCATCTCTGGGGACGGCACCCACTCCTGTGAGCACAGCAAAGAGTCTGGGGGTGATTATTTCTGAAGATCTGTCCATGAGACCGCAAATCAACTCTGTCACCTCATCCTGTTTTTTTCATCTTAGGCGGATTCGCAAGATTAGTAGGTTTCTCTCTAGCGAGGCCCTCATTCTTGTCGTTATTGCTCTTATCACCTCCAGACTCGATTATGCTAACATTCTGTATGCTGGGATCCCGGCTTACCACCTCCACCGGTTGCAACTGGTGCAGAATCAGGCTGCTCGCCTGATTTTTCGCCGGCCTAAACATCAGCACGTCACTCCCCTTCTCCGCAACCTCCACTGGCTCCCCGTTTCCAGACGCTGTAGTTTTAAGCTTGGATGTACCGTCTTCAAGGCCCTTTCTGACTCAACCCCTGTTTTCATTTCTTCCTGCCTGACACGTTACATTCCCCATAGAGCTCTCCGCTCTACCTCTCTGAATTACCTCGAGGTACCTAGATATAGACGGAAAAAGCATGGAGGACTTAGTTTCTCTCATCTGGCATCCTCCACTTGGAATACCCTCCCTACGGCCCTCCGTCTCTGCTCCAACTATGCCTGTTTTCGAACACAGCTAAAAACCCTGCTATTTCAGTCAGCATTTGAGTAAACACTTCCTCCCTGGTAACCGTTTTTGTCAAAGAGCGCCAAGAAACCGTTGGTGAATGTGCGCGGTATAAGTATTTTTAACGTAACGTAACAATGAATATAGCTTAATCGCTCGCAAATGTGAGACCTATTGCATTTGCACCCACACACAGAGCCACACACACAAAGCCACCCAAACACACACACAGAGCCACACACACACACACACAGAGCCACACACACACACACAGAGCCACACACACAGAGCCACACACACACACACAGCCACACACACAGACACACAGCCACACACACAGAGCCACACACACACACAGCCACACACAAAGACACAGAGCCACACACACACACACACACAGCCACACACAGAGCCACACAAGACACACAGAGTCACACACAGAGCCACACACAGACACACAGAGCCACACACAGAGCCACACACACACACACACACACACACAGCCACACACACACACGGAGCCACACACACACACAGAGCCACACACACACAGACAGAGCCACACACACACAGACAGAGCCACACACACACACAAAGACAGAGCCACACACACACATATCATCTGGGGAGTATTGCCCTAAGGGAAAACGCAACAGCCAACATTTTAAATCACATTTTCACCCCACTAGAAACTCACTTTTTACCACTGGCTTAGAGAGACGAGGGGGGGAGAGAGACAAAGAATACGGTTTTAAAAAAAGTGGAATTTCATTTTTGCATGAATTTAAGTGAAACTGTGTGCTACTGACATATGTAGCCTAGGATGGAATTCACAAAGAAGTTTGCCCTTTCACATTAAATTGCAAAAGTTTAAAAGAGTTTAAGCTAAAGTAAGATGTGATTTCACTATTTGCAATGATACAATTTCTAACAAAATGTTTAAAAAAAGAAATTAAAAAGTGATTTAGAGCGATATCAGCAACAGGACTGTTCATACTGAAAGGTGAAATTAGAGTAAATGAGATAAAATGAGGGTTGTGTGTTTTTGTTGGATTAGCCCGTAATCTTTATAAAGCTGTCTGGGTCCTTTTACTGGTTTATGGTAGAATTATAACACCTACTGCCAGCTATTACCACAAGTCATTTATAAAAATGGATGAGTTTACCAAAAATGTAACCTATTCTATATCACACATATACTAGGCAGCCTCACAACAACAGAGTACAACCCCATCAATTCAGAGAGTGCGCAAAAGTTCACAAATATCTTAAGCAACGAGGGGGCAGGGGAGCAAGCACAAGCAACGAGGGGGGCAGGACAGCAAGCATAACCAACGAGGGGGGCAGGACAGCAAGCACAACCAACGAGGGGGGGCAGGACAGCAAGCACAACCAACGAGGGGGGGCAGGACAGCAAGCACAACCACGAGGGGGGGCAGGACAGCAAGCACAACCAACGAGGGGGGGGCAGGACAGCAAGCACAACCAACGAGGGGGGGCAGGACAGCGAGCACAACCAACGAGGTGGGGGCAGGACAGCAAGCACAACCAACGAGGGGGGGCAGGGCAGCAAACACAACCAACGAGGGGGGGCAAGACAGCAAGCACAACCAACGAGGGGGGCAGGACAGCAAGGACAACCAACGAGGGGGGGCAGGACAGCAAGCACAACCAACCTATTCCACTCCCTGTAGAAGGCGCGAGTCACTCTGGATCAGTGTATCTGTCTCCGAAGTCGGACGTGGGGATGTCGCAAGACAGAGAGCCCGGCGGCAGCAGCAGCGTCGGTCCCCAGTCCTTTAGAATGACTCGGAGTACGGGGCCGGTGATCTAGTGGACGGATCCTTCTGTCCAGCACCGTGAAATTGGTTCATAACAGGACAGGGAGGGTAGTACTCCGGGATGACCACCTGCGGCCACCTTCCCACGCGCTCCCTTGGAAGCGGGCAGTGAGAGATGCGCTGAGCTGCGCAGAGAGGACGAGCGAGGCGCCGCCGATGGGCCACACACCCCGGGAGCTGAGTACGCACAGTAGGGCTGTGGGAGAGCGGGACCCGGAGACAGCAGCACCGCATAACCGAGGGAATCCGGGGCATTGGATGAGGACACTGGAAGATGGGGGCACCTGCACTGGAATATGTTAGCACCAGGAACGAGATTCCTTTGGATATAAAGTGATCTCACGCCAGTGGGTCCTGTGAACAGTGGGACTCGGGCACACCCCTCTTGCAAGAAGTGCAGCTGGGGTCACCGTGACTCGGGGGTACAGAGGAGTCGGACGCAGTTGGGGCCGGGGAGACTGGAACAGCAGCACTCTGGGGACGGCCACTCTTCCCGTTGGTGGTGCTTAAACAGTCGGGCAGTGTTACACACGTGCTGAGCGTTTAAGACAACAAATACATGAATGGTTTAGGCGCTAGGCTCTCTTTGGTAGCAAGGAGGTGCGCCCCCTATACGCGGTGTGGGCATTCACAGCACTGGTGAGCACAAGCAACGAGGGGGCAGGGGAGCAATCACGAGCAAAGAGGGGGCAGGGCAGCAAGCACAAGCAACGAGGGGGGCAGGACAGCAAGCACAAGCAACGAGGGGGGCCAGGAGAGCAAGCACGAGCAATGGGGGGTAGGACAGCAAGCACGAGCAACGAGGGGGCAGGACAGCAAGCACGAGCAACGAGGGGGCAAGACAGTAAGCACGCGCAATGAGGAGGGGCAGGACAGCAAGCACGACCAACGAGGAGGGGCAGGACAGAAAGCACTCACTGGAGGACTCGGCAGCTTCTCGACTTTTTCCTGCGGCGGTCAGGCTGAAATGGCTTCTGCAAAGGGACGACATTTTCCGATTCGGGGGCGTGGTTTTTGTTCTCTCCTCTTCCCATTGGCTGGAAGGTGAAATTCCAGCCAATGGGAAGAGGAGAGAAAGAAAACAAGAAAGAAGCTAAAAAAACGCCCCCGAATCGGAAAAAGACGGAGCTTGAACGGAGTGATGCCCCTCTCCTCCAATGGCTGGCCTCCGTTTAGGAAGCCAGCCAATGGAGAAGAGGGGCGGGTTCAAGCCCCACTCTAGAAAACATTAAATCCCTGACCGAGACTGCGCAAGCTCAGCCTACGGTCCTCGACCTAATGACCCTTATTAGCAAATCAGACAGCTAAAAACGTGACTGACCCGTGTTTGCCAAGCAGAGCAGTTTTTAATGTATTAAGACACGCTGTAAATGTTTGGCAAGGTCTGGAAGACTGCGTGGATTTGATCTTGCTGCAGGCAATGTTTCCTATAATATCAGGCAAATCAACAATAAAACCGGCCAGCAGTCTATAAAACAGGCTCACAGACAGCCAAAGAACTACCCAGTCACTGACCTGTCAGACCAGCACTGCCTGAACTCGGTATAGAGCAGTCCGACCCTGCTAACCAGATATAACTCATTGTGTGTAAGAACAAATGACCAACAGTAGCCTGACAGCACGAGTCTCTGTTACAGCGCATTCCCAAAACAAGTTGAAAAAACATTTTCACCAACAAAGGCCCAAAAATATCGATGAAAAGAACTTGTGCAAAAAGTCTTCATAATTCCTAAATCTGAATGATATCAAAATTCAATGTATGTTAATACCCACATTAACAAGAAGAGCATGAGAGGTAATTGAACTCCCAAAAAAAAGACAAATCGGCGTTCTAGTTTTTTCGCTCCTGCTGTCACTTGCTTATGAATTAAAAGCCACGGCGGAATACAATAAAAGAGAAAGGAAAAGCTGGTAAGGATGGCTGGAGATGGGTAAATGGTTAATGACCTGTAGCAGTGTAGAGGATCAACAAAAGAAACGGACAGCGTGATTGCCAGCCTGGAAGACAAGACAATAAAACTACAGTAGAGAAGGGAGACAGACAGGAACAAGCATTGGCAATGCCAATTTGAGTTTAGTGATGTAGTTGCTATTATAAATATATTAATATACTGTGTTTAGTATCAGATGAATAAGTTAGCAGGTTAGCAATGACTTCAGAAGTAGCAGAACAGTAATGCAGCAGTTTTAGTAGTAAAGCAGTTACAGCAGGTGCAATAGAGTACTGATAGCAGGTACCATTAGAGCATTGGTAGTAGTGTTAGCAGAACAGCAGTATGAGCAAAGTTAGTATGATAGCAGTGTCAGCAGATGGAGCAGTTTAGCAATAACAGTAATATAAGGAGAACAAATACAATTTCACCAGGAGAATAGTAATAGGAGTAAGATCACAGAAGTAACAGTGGGACGGTATTGTGAGCAGCATTATTAGAGTAGAACTGCACTAACAGGAGCGACAGTATGCGCTTAATACGTTCCTGTTCAATTCCATTTTGAAAATTACGACACCGTTTTGAAGGAAGGAGTAATCAATCAAACTAATTGGAAATAAGCAGAAAATCAGCAGGGAACTATTTTGTTTTAGTAATATTACAAGAAAAAACTTACTAGGCGGCACATCTTTCGAACATCATGGCGCGGATGTATAGCTTCAGTCAAAAGGACAGTTTTACGTAAGGCGCTTTTTTATGGCAGCACTCCAAAACAGAAAAAACATGCATGTTGTTCACTGGAAGAGGTAAAAAGCTAAGGGTAGCCCATTTTAAATTCCCCAACATCCTACCTGTGCTGTGGCGGGAGTACCGGAACTTTTGACACTCTGTAAGCTGCACAACGTAAATATATGTGAAACTGAATCTGAGAAATAAATGATGTCACACAGACCACATTATGGTAGGTGCGCTCACTATGGAAATTGCCAGGGATCAAAGGAATGGACAGAGATAAAGCAGATATAATAGCATTAGCCATGAGGGAAACTAGGAGCGCCTGGGATGAGGTGAGGAGGACCCCAAAATGTAGCAGCAATTCAGTGCCTTTTATGGTGTTATTTTGGGAACTCCTGGCGGGGGGGGGGGTGAATGTGTGCGCAGGGAGGGCCAGGACTGGCCATGGTGAAAGCAACATGAGGGTGGGGAAAAAACACGTCAACAAGGGCTCCACTCTGCCACTGCTCATGCAAAGGGCTGACTTGCCTTAAGTTTACATCAACTGCTTATAACTAAAGTGCTTAAACTTTGAGACATGGAAAAGACAACGTTTGGCGGATCAACACTTTCTGAACCCTCAGTATGAAACGTTACAGCTGGGAGACATGCGGGGGACTTGTCTAGCACTGATTTAGTACAGCGAGCAGGAGAGAAATAAAATACCTGAGCATGTCTCTTTGCCACTCAGCAGTCTCTTTATCCTGGAAACCTTTCAAGACTCCTCCAATACAGGATCCCCTCTGGACTGGGCCCCCAGCGCATGATGACATTCTGACTTGGAGCCTGACTAGTAGAGGGGTATTGTAGTGAGCGTACAAGCCGACCTGCGTCTGAAGCAGGATCAGATGGGGGAGTAAACCTCTAAATGCGGAGGTATTCTACTGAGACGGGGCGGGTGCCAGCAATTACAAAGCGGGTCCCGTGACCACTCTCATATGCCTTTACCAATCATGCCTTTACAACAAAATTAATTTCAAACACATGCATGGTAAAGGCATATGTGGGGTAAAGACGTGCATGGAAAATGTATTTATTTATTTATTTATTTATTTTTTACATTTATAAAGTGCGCTGTTACCCGAAGGTGTCCTGGCGCTAGGTAACGCATGGTAACAGAACCGCATTTCAACAACCGCGTAGTTAAGGCATGCGTGGAAATCATATGCGTGATTCCATTATACAACCATGGGCAGTGTTCTCTAACAACCGCCTTCCATTTGATGCAGGAGGGGAACGGTGGAGCAGGACACACACCTCTGCCTGGTGCCCAGTCTAGAATCACCCACTGTTTAAGTGAGTGCAGATTCCAACTGGTTTCACCAGATCCATTGTTTCTGGACCCAGGATTAGTGGGTGGTTAGAAACACCAAGCTGATTACCCATAGACCTATTCTCATTTCAGAAACTGCTCTGGGCAACTTGTGAGTTGACCCTGTCTGTACTCAGTGTATTTGTGTCAATGTTTACTAACTCTCCGTTTGTTTTTTATGTCATACATTAATTCATCCACGGGTACATTTTGAGATTAGTTTTGTACTAGATGTCTCGGAAGCTGTGCAGGTCTCTGTTGCAGCAGATCACTGCTAAAAGATACCTACACCTAACAACAAGTCACCAAACAGATGCTGTGGTTAATTTACATGCATTGCCAGTCGGGCGTTCTTCCCCCTGTCCTGCGTTACAAGATGCTCTACTGCCATCTAGTGGCTGACATTACTTAATGCACTCTTGCTGTGGTGGTGCAACCATCTCGACCGGGATTTCTTTTTTTTACGATTACTGTGAGCCATTGCGGACTATCAGATACATGCATCATTGTTGCCGTTTGCGATTCCTCAATTGCGAAAATTAAGAAATCGCAATTAAGGAATCTCAAACGGCAATGCATCAAAAAATCGCAATTTTTTTAGCGATTCCTTATTATTCCTTAATTGCGATTAACAATTTGCGAATCGCAATTAAGGAATCCCTTCCCATTGATTCCTATGGGCAAAAAGGCCCATAGGAATGAATGAGAAGACAATCTCAATTTGCGATTCGCAATTAGCTAATCGCAAATTGAGATTGCGATTTCAAGGGTGCAGGTGTGTCCAAAGGACACCCTGTTGCACCCCTGAAATCAATCTATGCACATATGTTGTGCACACACATGCCCTAAGGGCATGTGTGTGCACAACATGACAGTTTAAAAAAAGCACAAAAATGCATTTTTTAGATTTTTCGCAAATTACCATGATGTCCTACCTCATGGTAATTTTTTCCCACCTAATTGCGAATTCGCAATTTTTAAAGATGTCATGCATTGCATTTAAGGAATCGCAAATTGCGATTCCTTAAATGCAATCGCATTTTTTGAAATCACAAAAAATAGCGATTTCTTGTATTTTTGTTTGATGCATCCCAAATAGTGATTTAGGAATCGCAAACGGCCGATTTTTGCGATTCGCACCGTTTGCGATTCCTAAATCGCTTGATGCAGGTGGCTGATTGTCCATAGGTATTATTGTTGCATACACGACGTACGTTCAGGATGCCTTTTGATGCACAACTCTACACAGTAATGGATACAAAACGCACCTTTGTGTCCGTACTAGTATCTTATGCCAACACTAGACATCACTTTTTTTGTTGTTGCGATTTATATAGCGCGAACACGACCCGATGGTATTGGAGCGCTTTACACGAACATCAGTTACATAAGGGCACGTTCATTCTTTATTTTTTTTTGTCTTAAGACCTTTATTAACAGTTGGTAGCAATACACAGCAGTGAGCCTACAACCCTAAGGCCGGCTGCGACAAAATAAAATAACCAAGGATTGAAAAAATACACAGCCCTTCAGCCGACAACCATGGGTCCGGCGGCGTAACTTTGGATGAGCATCGATTGTATTGGCATCGCTCACTTAGTATCAAATGACGTCTTACTTTTTGTTTTATAACAACCATAACAAAACTGAAAGACTCAAAAGCTTAGACATTTGTCGAATTGTGTCTGCGGCAGTGTCAATGACGTTCCGACATTGGTATCGATAATGTGGACGCACAAATGTTGTTTGGCACAGGCCCATTGAATACCTTGGCACCTCAGCCCTTCAGCGCTTCTAATCAGTTACTAACTGCGCTTACACCTCTCATGTCAATCTGGTAAAGACACTCAGTCCTCCTCCCCCCTCGTCGCCTGAGCTATCAATATCATCTTCCATCAATGGATCACACAAATCTCCTCGGTAACTGTTCCACGGCAGCCATACTTTATTCCATTTTCGAGGGTTCGCCCTTATCTTGTACACCGCTCTTTCCGTCACCATGAGTGTATCCATGTTCCTACACCATTGCGCTAAAGTAGGCGAGTCCGCCGCCCCCCACTTCTGCGCTATGTCTCTTTTCGCAACCATAATACCCACAATGGCCCAAAGCTGACTCTGGCGCGTAGGATCATTAGGTTCCCACACATTCACTAAGCATGCACGGGGTTCCGGTGGAAGGGATGCCTCTAGCGTTTGGGAGATGGTGCGCATCACCTGCCTCCAGTAATCAATTATAACCGGGCATTCCCAGATTGTATGTAGAAAAGTGCCTTCCTCCCCACACCCTCGGAGACAGTATGGGTGGTCCGCCCCGTGGAGCTTATGTAGTGTGGTCCTCGTGTAACAAAATCCGGTGCAGTATCTTAAGCTGCACCAGTCTGAACCTAGCCGAGATGCCCGCTTCCTTCGGGGACGCCAGTGCCGCGTTCCAGTCCGTTTCGTCCATGTCTCCCAGCTCGCCCACCCATTTCTCTCGTAGCTTTTCCATGGGGTCCGGTAGGTTATTTAATAGCTAACAATATGTAAGGGAAGTGGCGCTGGACTGCATGAAGTCAGTAAGCTAGCGATACTCCAATGGGGAGGCTTTGGGGACCTCGGTGCCCTCAGGTATGGCTGTCAATAGTGCATGTCTAATTTGGACATATCTATAAGTTTCATTGGGGCCTAAGTCGTATTGCTGTTGGAGTTGGGAGAAGGGAACCACCCCCGTCCGTCCACATGTCTCCCACCGTGGAAATGCCAATATTATCCCACTGTGTGAACCCTTTGCTGTGTCGCAGATGACCCAGCGCATTAGTGTCCCATAGAGGGGCGAGTTTCGTGATGACACCATCCCACTTAAGTTTCACCTGTGCTCTATACCACAGCGCCACTGTTGTTTTGTTGGTCCCATCAGTTTCGCTGCACGCCCCTTGTGGTAAAGCGTCGCCAGCAAACTATGCGTGCCCAGCTGTATTCTGTCTGCCTGATAAGCCGGATCGTCCTGGGGGACGTGCAACCAATGGTTAATGACTTTAAGTTGTGCTGCCCAGTAGTATATCTGTATGTTTGGCAAGGCTATCCCCCCCTCGTACCAGCTCCTGTTCAGCTTCATGTGTGCTATTCGTGCCGGGCGGTCTCCCCACAGCAGACTGGTTATCATAGCTGTCACTTGTTGGAAATAGCGTGGTGGCACTAGGTAGAGGTATTTTCAAGTACATACAGGAAGCGCGGCAACACCATCATTTTGAATAGCGCTGCTCTTCCCAGCAGCGTCAGGGGCAGGGCCTTCCAGTGAAGCACGTCGCTCCGTAGGCGAACAAGTGGCGGTTTTAGATTTTGTTCATAGAAGTCGGTTGCGTTCCGCGCGACATGAATTCCTAGATATTTGAAGGCGGTGTCTGCTAGCTCCAGCGGACAGCTAGGGGGGAGGGTCGGCGCCGGGCCCTTCAGCATATAGATCACTGATTTTGTCCAATCAATCGTGTAACCGGACACTTTCCCGTGATTGTCACATAGCGCCAGAAGTTCCGGGATCCCCTCCTCCGGGTCCATCAAATAGACCAGCATATCATCGGCGTAGAGGAAGAGACTCTGTCTTCCCAGCCTTACCCCCAGCAGATCCCCTTCAACAACGGAGTAGTTCTGATTAAGGTGGCTAGTGGTTCCAGGACCAGCGCAAATAGTAGGGGCGACAGCGGACAACCCTGTCTCGTCCCCCTAGCCAGCGGTATCGTGCGGGAGATATGACCGTTCGCCGACACATGCGCCAGGCACATTCATTTTTGATAGGTACTGGGACATTAAGTGATTTGTCCAGAATCACAGACTCCTTAATTGACTCCGTAGCTTGCACCTGGTTCCCTAGCTCCAAAGTCAACAGCTCTGCCCGTAAAGCCACATCCTCGCCTCTTACACTCACCATAGTGTGTCTGAGCGGCGGTGATAGAAATGGCTCTCTGCACTGGCTGCTAGGACCCCGGCACAGAGATAGGGCTGCACGCGCTCAGCATGTGCCGGGAGACCTTTTTCTGCCCTCGGCATCTGCTGGAAACCTTTTTTGTGGCCAAAATGGTGAATATTGCGGTCATCAAGTTCCTACGCTGATTTCGCGATTATTTTGCATATCACAAAATGTTTGGGGATCTGTCTAAGGGTCTTATACTCTTCCTGAAATTCACAGCAGATCCTCTTCGGGACGAGCCCTTTGTTGCCGGGCAACCCCGTGTGGTCACCAATCCCAGCGCGGCTCTTCCCTGACGTTAGGGGTGCAGCGCACAGGGTTCCTGAGGCTCCTGAGCTGGTTTAAATGTTTAAAAGTTGAAATTGCATGAACACAAGCCTGCAGTGGTGATAACACGCAGTGCCCTCACAGTTCCCACACAAGCAGAGGCGATCCAACGGGCCCGTGGCGGTGATCTCACAAAGAGATGTGTGGGGGGGGGGGGCGGGAGAGAAGGCTCGGACAGCGGGAGGAATGGCACAGGAATCCCCTGGGCCCCTGGCAGTGATCTCACGATGAGACGTGTGGGGGGAGCGGGAGAGAAGGCTCGGACAGCGGTAGGGGTGGCACCGGCACAAAGTAGTGCTCAGCAAGCACGCAGTAAAGGGGATAATAGCCGTGGAAGCAGACATGGCCGTCATAAGGCGGGACTAGCAGCCTCTAAACCAATCAGAAGGCAGCATTTAGAAAAACCAAATCCACCAGCCAATTAAAAAGATAGGCAGAAAGTGGGCGGGGCTTCCCCCACTATACTGTATACAGCATCTCTCGACGAGACAGCGCATTCGCTGTCTAGGCCGAGACCTAAAAGCACTCTGACGATTTTGTACATGCTCAAATTAGAGGTAAATCCACCGATACCCACAAATACAGGGAATGAAAGAATTCAGTTGTTCAGTACTTTGAGGGTTTTTTTGTCTTGAAAACGGGCGTGTCACTTTATAACATATTGAATTATGCTTGGGTGTTTCATTGGGTTCTATGTACGTGTAAAATTTGGTGAACTTTGAATAACTACTTTACTCTTTATTTCTGACCGAGGGTCTGTGTTAAAACTGAAGTGTTCCTCATGCCATCCCTCAAAAAACAATGTAAACTTTGAAATCCTTAACCAACATTCTCCACAATCCATATGTCCAATTAGGAAAGAGATTAGAATATAGTGATTTTTAACTGCCATAGTTATGAACCAAGCAAAACATCCAATTACCTGTGGAACGCGCATGTAACCTTAACCACCACCACCAGGAGAGGTAAGAGGGGGGTAGGGAATTAAAGAGCTGGGAGATGTGGGGGAGGGTGGGGAATAAGAGGAAGAACACGGGGAGAGGAATGCATTTGTTAACATGGGCCCGCTCTGCAAAGCATACATGCACGTGCTCTCCACTGTATCTCTGAATTGTTGATCAAGGACAACAAAGTAAACCACGATTCTCACTGATCAACTCTACAGCCCTCTTAATAACGCTTTTAAGCTTGCAAGTAACCGGGTTTATCTAGCTAGCATATGCTGGACAAGCGTCTACAAACTTAATATGTTACTGATGGACTTCTTTTTAATAGTAGTTTTTTTTTTTAATTTAGAACAAATGACTTTGAAAAGTGTGGACGTATTTCTAATAGATCAAGGCATATACCATCATTGTAAATGCAACCTTAGACAAAAAACAATCATTAAGAATAGATGTGTGTGTTCCTTAGGCCACCCTGCAATGAACCGTGCCATATTCTGTCGTTGGGATGGGAAAGGTGGGGCGGAGGTAGTAGGGAAGAGAAGTGGGGGTTGAAAAACATTATTAAGCATACAACTAAGGAACTAACGCTAGAGCTGACTGTAGGAGAGTAGGGTCTGCTTCCTATGGTCACCCCCACTTTTTGCTCTGATACACTGGTTTTTCGACTCTAGTGTGGCTGTGGGCCTGCTAATCAGACCCACAGCCCAGCTGTTCTCTCTCTAAATTCATACCATGTACTTTAGGTACATATCCAATTGGGTATTGGGTCACCTCTGTGAGCCCCTGTATAGTGTACCATAGGTACCCAGGGCATAGGTGCATCCAAGGCCTACCAGGGGCTGCAGCATGTATTATGCCACCCCTGGCTGGCCATCCAAACTGACACAACTGGCTGATCACTCAGCTGGGGCAAGGTCGTGTAATCACCCCTTGCCTAGGTATAGTATCCCTATACCTACCATTATATATAGACACATATATACCTATAAGTCACTCCTATGGCAGTCCTTGACAATCCTGGAGGCAGAGTGCTTGGTTTTATGTGAGATGGTGCTCTAGCATGATCTGAGCGTGTCTGCAGCTTTCGGAACTATGTCCTTATAGCTGTTCTATGATATAGCCATACCATATACTCTTAAGTGCATTATAATCCTCGCTGTTAATGCTAACTTTGGTTTGGCTTTATCAAAACATGTTGTGTAAGGTGTCATACGCTTTGGAATACTACCCCCCGCCAGTCCTGGCGGCGGAGGTAGCATTCCACCCTTCTAGAGGGAGAAGACATGTAGTTGTAGCTTTACCCGGTTAAAGTTAAACAGAGCCTCAGCATCAAAAAATGGATGCTGCCACAGACACGAGTCTGACCTCCTGCTGCTGGACGAAACTCCGGCAGGGGAGGCCTGGACAATAGGTTACCTGCCTTGGGAGGTGCTAGCACTTCCCCAGACAGGCTATAGTGTATTGGGGCAGGGTGGGTTGAATAAAATGAGACACTGCCTGGGGCACACAAGGTGCTCCATGCATAGCCCGGTTCAAACCAGTTGCTCGGGCACTCCAGCCCCAGCTCAGGCGTGAAACTGGACAAAGGGAAAGGGGTGTAACCACTCCCTTCCGAGGTCCCATCCATAGGAGGGACCTCGCAGGTAATCCAGCCCCTTAGATTAGTATAAAGCTAGGAGCTGAGTCTAGAGACTTTAGATTATCCTGAACTGAAACTCTGAAACGAAACTCTGGACCTTCGACATTCTACTGCAACTAGAAGACTGAAGAATCTCCCTTGTGGTCAAGGAGTGACCACCCTGTGCAAACAGGCACCACCAGTAACTTGCCGGTTTGCTTTGTCGACTCTCCCACCGGAACCCGAAGACTTAGCGACGCGGCCTCTGGACTTCCAGACTTCTCTGACTCCGACCCACATCCACAGCAAAGCTGAGACCCGTGGCGGACACGAGAGACGTGGGACCGGACAACCTGCAGTACCTGCTTTTTGCTAACTGTGCAGCTTTTGAGGCGTCCTCGAAGATGTGCATTAGGACCTGAGAAGCCCAAACCCCGAGCAGTAAGTGCACCAAAGCTCAGCCCTCCACACTCCATGAGTGCCGCGTGGGGCCTGTGCCTGCCTTTCTCCTCGACGCGTCTTCGCGGTTGCTAGCCCATTGGCTAGTGGCCCTCCTGAAGACACCCTATTGAATCAACGCTGCTTGCCTGGTTGCTCTGGGCTTGCTCCTGTTTTCCTGCAAAGGGGAAGCTCCACAGACCTTGCTGGTCTGAACTAGAAGCGGATCTTCCTTTACTGCGTGGGTTGTGTTTGCCAAGGCTTGTTGACTCCAATCCGGAAGCCAACACCGCCAACAGCGAGATCCTTTGTGGGACAGTCCGTATCCAGCTCCTGGTTGCCGTCGACGCCTCCTGGTCCACGTGGCTGCAGAGACAAGCTTCACTTCTTCACCTGATTGCATCTCGACATCGCCTGGTTCCTTCCTGGTTCCTTCCTGGTCACTGGCTAGTGACCGAGACTCTGTCCCCCCTGCTTTCAGGTTCTTCACTTCTCCGATCCACCCTTGGATCCACCCGGACATCTTCCTCCTGGTCGCCTGCAGCATCTTCTTGCAGCTCTCCATAAGATTCGACGACGAAACCCGGCACGAAAGAACACCTATGCACCCGGCTTCCCTGGGTGAGGTAACTCGAGTACTCCGGTGCTCCCGTGGGTAAGAACTATCCAAGTGTCCCACTTTAACTGCGTTTTCCCGTAGTCCACCCGGAAGTGTCTGAAATCAACTACTTTGTAAACTTTACGTTCCCATTGAAAGTCTATGAGAACCCGCGTGTGTGTTTAGACACTGCACACGCATCCTGTGGGACTCCTAACCTTTGGTTATTCAGTGTAGCCCCAACGATTTCCCCGGCCCTAGGCCTACTCACCTTTTCCGAAGTGGTTCTTATACCACTTACTTAGTATATGGTTTGTGAGGCCCCTAGGCCAGAATTGTATTTGTGCAACTTATAGTATGCTTATTGAGTCACTTGTGCTGTATCTCGAACTCTGACCTCAGAAAGAGTGCAGAGGGGTTGTGTTAGTAATAAATACATATATATTTGATATATACCTTGTGTGGTGTCCTTTCATTTGGTATTCAAGGGATTATTGTTGGTAAAACAATTGGCTTCACATGCTCTCTGAAGTGTTAGCCTAAGACTGCTTTGTCCATGCTACCACTAGGATAGCTGGTCTAGAAGGTTGACTTTACAACCATCACCATAAGGGTTGTTTGGACTGATACAGGGTGCCCACTAGAATAGTGGATATCACATATCAGGCCAACTTCTCACATTGGTGTGCAGCGGTTGGGATAAGAGCTTGCTGATTGTTTTACCATTATATCTTGAGATATCATTTGAAAGATCACATTAAGGTACCTAGAGGTACATATAATTCAAGTGTTAAATACTTAAGTTCTACTGAACTTAGTTGTAGAGCAAAGGACCTAGCACACCCTGACTACAACTCCTAGAGAGGTTTTAGTAGATAACATTTAGTGTAGGTAGGTGCACACATCACACCTCACTGGATCATATCTCTGAGAGCAGAACCAAGTGGATCTCTCCCAGTGGAGGTAGATCCTGCAAGGATATCTTCCAAATATGATACCCTAACCTTCCATGATTTGAGGCACTTGGGCACATCTAGGAGGTTAAAACAGGGTTCAAACCCTACCTACAAGCACCTGATAGAGCTCATGGAAGAATATAATGCTCAGAAAGCCTCTAACACAGATCCTTCAGGTAATGCAGATGAGGGTCAGCCCTCAGCAGAGGATTCCCCTGATCACAATCTAATTGATGAGGATGAAGAAGAGGAGGACTCTGAGGGGGATGACAATGGGCAGGTCCAAGTGGGAGTACTTAGCCAGGCTAACCTAAGCCTACATGGGAATGGAGAGGACATAGTACCTTACAGACCCCCAAGCAGGCTTAACTCTGAGCACAGGAGGAGGTGATCCCTATCCAGGGACTCTCAGCACTCTGGTGTCTCATTAGGGTCAGATGCTATCAGGAGAATGTCTTCCCCTGAGAGAAGAGAACATCAGGCCAGAATGAGAGAAGTCAATCTGAGGATTGAGAGGCAAGAACTTGTCTCTTGCAAGAGAGCAGAAGTTAAGTGGGTTAGAACCCACTGGTGGCAACAATATCCCTAAGGATAAGGATAGGTCCTATGATACTAGAAACCTAAGCAAGATTGTCCCTCCCTACAAAGTTGGGGATGACATCCACAAATGGATAACTGCTTTTAAGAGGGCTTGCAAAGTACAGCAGATACCCCAAAGTCAGTGGGCAGCAATCTTATGGCTCTCCTTTTTCAGAAAAAGGTAGAGACAAGCTCCTCACAGTTAGTGATGAAGATGCTAACAGCTACACAGTCCTGAAGAGTGCTCTGATTGATGGGTTTGGCCTAACCACTGAACAGTATAGGTTGCTGTTCAGGGATACCCAGAAGACACAGACTCAGGACTGGACTGATTGTGTAGATTGTGCCACTAAGGATCTGGAAGGCTGGTTACTAGGCAGTAAAGGTAAGGACTATGCAGGATTGTATAATTTGATCATGAGAGAACAAATACTTAACAATTGTCAGAACCAGTTGTTGCACCAACACCTGATTGACTCAGATCTGACCTCTCCCCAAGAATTGGGAAAGAAGGCAGACAAATGGGTCAGAACCAGGGTGAAGCAGAAAAACCAGAACCAAGGTGGTGATCAGAAGAAGCCGGAACAAAAGGGTGGGGATCAGAAAGTAAAAGACCAGAAGTCTTCAACAGGTCCCCAAAAAGCTTCTACTGAGGGGGGTTCCAAGAAATCCAAGAAGAAAGAAGGCCAAAGAACACCCTGGTGCAATAGCTGTAAATGTAATACTCACTGGACCAGTGATTGCACCAAAAAGGAGACAGCTCCAGCCACCATTGCCCCTAAGGCAACTGTTCCCCCTAGTGCAGCTAGTAGTGGGGGTTCTCAACAGAAGGGTGTAGTAGGGTTAACCCTGGGAACTGAGATGTACTCTGGCCTAGTCAGAGTACCAACTCAAGCTGTTCTTGTCTGTGATGTGGACATGGCTATGTCCTCTACTGTGAGCCCCAATAACTTGGGCAAGTACAGACAGACACCTTTAATTAATAATAAAGTGGCTCAGGCCTACAGGGACACATGTGCCAGTGTCACCATGGTGACGCCTAACTTTGTGGACCCTGGACCGATCATACTAGGTGAGAATTACCTAGTGACCAATGCTAGCAATGCCACTACCTCCCATAGTATGGCAATTGTTAACTTCTCCTGGGGAGGGGTAACTGGCCTCAAGAAGGTTGTTGTAAGTTCAGATCTCCATGTAGAATGTTGGGCAATGATCTAGAATCTTCAGTCTGGTCTGAAGTGGAGTATAGGACTCATGCAGGGATGCTGGGCATATCAGCACATGTCCTTGCTGTGACCAGGTCACAGGCCAAAAAGTGCCAAACTGAACAGGCACTGGATCCTGAAACTGTGGACCAGTTGCCTTCCAACAGAAAGAGCAAAAGGGTTAAGGCAGTGTCTTCCCCCTTGCCTCAGGTTGAGGATCAGCCTTCACAGGAAGCTGAGTGTGAAACCCAAGAAGGAACTGTCCTGGACGAACTTGAATCTGATCAGGTTGAGTTTCTTGGGACAGGGGGACCTTCAAGGGCAGACCTGGGGCAGGCACACTTATATTGCCCCTCTCTTGAACCCCTCAGACAGCAAGCTGCTTGTCAGGATTCCCCGGCCGCTGGTAAATCACTGCCTGCGGTCCAAGTACTCTGCGGGCTCCGAAACTACAATTCCCATGATTCCTAGCGCGGCGCGTCGGTATGACGACAGGCGACAGGAAACAGGATAATACGGCACTAACGGAGAGACGCGCTGCCGATTATTCTTTGTATCTGGCAAGCTAGTGTTGTTCCGTGTTCCTGGATTTGGCTATTACTGAGAGCGTGGGCGGAGGTAAGCTCACGTCGTCTGTTCTTGGTGCATTCCCTAAAGGATTACTTGGTGGGGCTTCGGAAGCGCCCGCGGTGTTGTTTGCAGGGTGCTTGCCTTCTTGGATCGTTCGGGTGGGGCCCTGGATACACCCGCAGCGCTTCGAACTTTGTGCCTCAAAACTCTTGGATTACTTGGTGGGGCTTAGGAAGCGCCCGCAGCTCGTGACAGAACCCTCGTATCAGGTTTTCTCCGGGGGGGTTCTTTTCTGGATATAAAAGCAAAGTACGGTGTACAGTATTTCCAATTGCCTCCATCAAATTGGGGTCTGTTTCTGTTCTTTCCGGACACCTAGTGTATTGGTGCCATTGACATTTGAGGGTGTCATGTCCCTGCTTTGATATTGCAGAGACGTATCTGCAGCAAAACCGTGTTCTGATTTTGTTTTGTGCTGGGCTGCTTATCTTTTCTTTTGTTGGCTGGCAGAGGAACGGTACCTACAGACTTCAATGAGTAGGTGGTGTATGAATCAGGAAGGGTGTTTGAACTCATTTGCATGCACTGTTTTGACCCCTGATATATCTATTGATTATTCCACCTCGGAGGGGATTATGAAGAACATTTGGTGAAGTAACCAGTACGTTCCGAGAGCTGATTATCTAGTTCATGGAGAAGAGTGATAGAAGTCTATGCAAGTAGTCTTCAGGGCTTCCCTGTCTTCCTCATTCTAATTAGGGTAGGTTTGCTCCACCATACACTCTCTACCTGATTTACTTACACCAGTTGTGGAAGGGAAGTCCAATGTTCATGTTCTCATTTATCTATGACATTAGGAAAACCTGGGGAATGAGAAGAAGCCTATTCTATTGCACTCTTACTTCGGTATTCCTGTTTTGTATTACAGGTGAGGCGTTGCCTATCATGTTAAGTGCATAGTGTTATAGAACTAGGGTGACAGTACCACTTATTTCGTGCTTTGTATATTTTCAGATCTCCAGTTCCAGCAGCCCAGCTGTTCCCCTCCGGACCTCTTTTTTCCCCCGCTTGATCTCCTTAACAGTCTGTGAACATGATTGCCAGACTTGGGATGATCTAGAGGAGGGCCCCTTTTATAGCATCAATACAATCCTGAGGATTAACAACAGAAGACCTGACAGAATAATTGGCCCAAGAGTTCTTATCCTCCTGGTTGTATTGATTAAGAGATGGCCTCCCTTGATGATGTGCTGGAGGCCTTAGGCCTTGTACAGGCAGAACTCACTGCTTCTCGTCAAGAAACGGCTGCACTGCAAGCTCGGGTTGACGCATTACAGCGAAACCCTTTTGATGTGGGTGCCCCCCAGCCTGCCTCGGTAGTGGTGGAAATGCCTTCTCCTGTTCCGTTAGCTCCCCCTGAACGTTTTCTAGGGGATAGAAAAAAGGTGCAGGTATTCATGACCCAGGTAATGTTACATTTCACTTGTAAACCCAAATTTTTTCTAACTAATCAAGCAAGGGTTTCCTTTTTGATATCATATCTGGGCGGAGAGGCAGCACAGTGGGCAGTCCCTATAGTTAAGAGTAATGACCCCATCCTGTATGATTGGGATCTGTTTCGAGCAGAATTCGAAAAAACGTTTAATAGGAGAGCCGAAACCTTTTCAGCTGATAAGGAACTGCTCGTACTCAAACAGTGATCTTCCGATTTAGTCACATACTTGAATCACTTTCGGAGATTAATAGCGGACACTGAATGGCCTGAAGCAAAGCAAACAGTCTTGTTCTACCAGGGACTCACAGAGAATCTAAAAGACGTCATAGCACAGGTTGAACCCCAACCTACAACTTGTGCTGCTCTTATTGATTTGGCCTTGAGATTGGATCACAGATTAAGAGAACGAAAGGGAGAGCAAGGAAGAAGAGATAGACCGCTAGTCCTGGGTGACAAACCGGCCAGTGGGGAAAAACCAGAGGGAAAAACGGAACCGATGGAAATTGGAGCTGTAAGAGCGTCTCTGACTCCTAGTGAAAGAGAACATCGCCGCAAATATGGGCTTTGTCTTTATTGTGGGAAAAAAGGACACTTCTTGCGTGAATGCCCTGTAAAGCCTAAGGGAGGTCGTTATCGTACCGGACAAGTGGCAGTGTCCTCAGTGGAAAAGGGGTCGGAAAACTCCAAAGCTTGAGTCTATCAGAAGGGAGTAACTCAAGCAAGCAATTCATCCCTTCAGTGACAGAAGAGGACTGCGCGGGAAACCGTCTGTTCTTCCTGGACATGGAATTGTGGATAGACCAAACCCCAAAGAACATTAGAGCTATGGTGGACTCAGGTGCTACAGGCTGTTTTATGGATCTAGAAGAAGCTCGTAGATTGGGGGTGACTCCTGTCACAAAACAAGTCCCAGAAGCGGCGTTCGCTGTGGACGGACATGAATTGGAATCTGGCCTGATCAACCAACATACTCCTGAGTACGAGCTATGGTATGGGGGTTACCATAAAGAATATCTCTCATTCAACCTTATTTATGCACCTCATTATGGGGTGATCCTGGGACTCCCCTGGTTGAAGAAACATGAACCAACCATTCGGTGGACGGAACAGTCCTTGGATTTCCTATCCAAGTATTGTCAAGAACAATGCATCGATGAAGATCTCCGACCTTCCACGGTTCTGGCAATTACTCATTGCGTCTCTACTGCAGCAGAAAAGGAAGTGTCACTACCAAGTTGTTACCGGGAGTATGGGGAAGTCTTCTGTAAGAGCAAGGCCGAGGTGCTCCCACCGCATCGGGAATACGATTGCCGTATCAAGCTGGTACCGGGGTCTGTGATTCCATGTGGTAGGATATACGCTCTCTCCCAACCCGAAACTGAGCATCTCCGGGACTACTTGGACAACCTCCTTAAGTTGGGATTCATTCGACCTTCACGGTCTCCCGCGGCCTCCCCGCTTTTTTTTATTCCTAAAGCGAATGGGGAGTTACTCTGTTGCATCGACTACAGGGCATTAAATGCCATAACTATAAAGAATCAGTGCCCGCTCCCCCTGATACCGGTGCTATTGGAACAAGTGCGAGCAGCCAACATCTACACGAAATTGGACCTCAGAGGAGCATATCATTTAGTACGCATGCGAAGAGGCGACGAGTGGAAAACCGCCTTTAAGACGCGGTATGGGCTCTTCGAATATCTTGTGATGCCCTTTGGGCTCTGTAATGCCCCAGCCTCCTTCCAGTTCTTCCTGAACGAGGTTTTAAGGGACTTTTTAGACATCTTTGTAGTAGTCTACATAGATGACATCCTGATTTATTCAAACGATGAACGGGAACACCAAGGACATGTATGCCAAGTTCTCCAAGCACTACAACAGCATCATCTGTATTGCAAACTGACCAAATGCGAATTCCATGTTACCACCGTAGAGTTCTTAGGGGTCATGCTCACTCCATCAGGTCAAGTGATGGCAGAACGGAAGGTACAAGCAATTGTGGAGTGGCCTAGACCTAAAAGCATCAAAGACATTCAAAGCCTCCTCGGATTCGCTAACTTCTACAGGAGATTCATCTCACACTTCTCTGAAATGGTGACTCCGCTCACTAGGTTGACCAGAAAAAACATCCCGTTTTTTTGGGGCACTGCAGAACAAACCGCCTTTGACCGACTGAAAACCGCGTTCACTTCCGCACCAGTACTAACACATGCCGATCCAAAGCTCCCCTTTGTGGTGGAAGCCGATGCCTCAGAACTTGCAGTAGGGGCAGTCCTCTCACAAAGAAACGAGAGTACAGGTCATCTTCATCCCATTGCCTTCATGTCCCGCAAATTGAACGCTGCAGAGCGAAATTACACCATTGCTGAAAAAGAACTGTTAGCAATAAAGGACGCATTCACCGAATGGCGGCATTGGTTGATGGACGCTTCTCAGCAAATCACGGTGTATACCGACCATCGAAACTTGCAGTTCATGCGAGCAGCCAGACATCTAACCCCCAGACAACTCCGCTGGATGTTGTTTTTTGCTGAATTTAATTTTCTTGTCACTTTTCGTCCGGGATGCGAAAACAGGAAGGCGGATGCTCTAACTCGTCAAGAGAATAACCCCGTGATAACATGTGCACCAGAGAAAAGCATCATTGAACCCAAGAAGGTGGTGGGAGTGATACACATGGAGTATTTTCTTCACAAGATCAAAAGGGGTATACAAACTTTTGCTTGGAAAACATGGATCCGACTACATCCGGAGTGGAGAATCAGACAAGGGTTGCCGAGGAAAGGCCCACAGTTGCTCCTTCCTACGCTAGCGTTGCGAAAACAGGCTTTCCAGTGGTGTCACGATCTTCCCTGTGCCGGACATACTGGAGGAAAGAAAACCCTAGAGAAAATGCTTCGAACATTCTGGTGGCCTACCATTCGCCCTGATGTGATTGCATGGGTACAAAGGTGTACCACTTGTTCTCAGGCCAAGAGTGATCATCGTCCTGCACAAGGGCTTCTGCAAAGTATGCCCACTCCTGTGAGTCCGTGGGAGAGCTTCTCTGTAGACTTTGTAGTGGGTCTCCCTAAAGATCAAGGCATGACAGCTATTATAGTGGTTGTAGAATACTTAACCAAGATGGGCCACTTCATTGCGTGTAAAGGGGTACCTACTGCTAGCCAGCCAGCCCATTTCTTGCTCCTTCATGTAATCAGGTTACATGGACTCCCAAGGGTCATAGTGTCAGACAGGGGGGCAGAGTTCACAGCACGGTTTTGGAAGGCATGGTGTGATAAGTTAGGCATTGCTTCTTCCCTATCCACCAGCTTCCATCCCCAAACGGACGGTCAGACCGAAAGATTAAATCAAACCCTCAAGCAATACTTAAGATGTTTTGTAGATACCACTACCGAGGCATGGGTTGACTGGTTATGGGCCGCTGAGGTAGCGTATAACGATGCTATACATACCTCTACGTTGTACATCCCGTTTTTCTGTACCTATGGGTTTCACCCTCGGTTTGCCCCTTTGAGTGTCCCTTCCACTGAGGTTAAGATCCCTAAGTTGCGTTCCCGATTGGTACATTTACGGAAAACCCTGATACAAGCACGAAATAACCTGGAGAAAGCAAAGCAGAAGTATAAGGCTCAGGCTGATAAACATCGCCGATCATGTCCAGAGTACAGCAAAGGGGATTGGGTGTGGTTGTCTACGCGAAACATCCGTTTCCGCAAGTATAGTGTATTCAACCCCAGGTTTATTGGCCCTTACCAAGTGATCAGACACAACCCCGTAGCTGTAAAATTGCGTCTTCCAGCACATTTCAAGATACATCCGGTGTTTCATGTATCTCTGCTCAAACCGGCGAAGTGTCCCCGTAGTAAAACCCCTACGCCTGTGAGAGTGCATCAAGATGTGGAGTATGAGGTGCGGTGCATCTTGGATGCACGTAGAGTGCGTGGTAAGCTCCAATATTTGGTGTCATGGAAGGGTTATGGGCCGGAGGAGGACTCCTGGGAGCCTGTGGCAGCTGTTCATGCCCCCAGACTTGTGCGGAAGTTCCACCTCTCGCATCCTGGCAAACCTGGTGGCAGTCAGTGAATCTTGCAAGGGGGGGGTGTCCTGTCAGGATTCCCCGGCCGCTGGTAAATCACTGCCTGCGGTCCAAGTACTCTGCGGGCTCCGAAACTACAATTCCCATGATTCCTAGCGCGGCGCGGCGGTATGACGACAGGCGACAGGAAACAGGATAATACGGCACTAACGGAGAGACGCGCTGCCGATTATTCTTTGTATCTGGCAAGCTAGTGTTGTTCCGTGTTCCTGGATTTGGCTATTACTGAGAGCGTGGGCGGAGGTAAGCTCACGTCGTCTGTTCTTGGTGCATTCCCTAAAGGATTACTTGGTGGGGCTTCGGAAGCGCCCGCGGTGTTGTTTGCAGGGTGCTTGCCTTCTTGGATCGTTCGGGTGGGGCCCTGGATACACCCGCAGCACTTTGAACTTTGTGCCTCAAAACTCTTGGATTACTTGGTGGGGCTTAGGAAGCGCCCGCAGCTCGTGACAGAACCCTCGTATCAGGTTTTCTCCGGGGGGGGGGTTCTTTTCTGGATATAAAAGCAAAGTACGGTGTACAGTATTTCCAATTGCCTCCATCAAATTGGGGTCTGTTTCTGTTCTTTCCGGACACCTAGTGTATTGGTGCCATTGACATTTGAGGGTGTCATGTCCCTGCTTTGATATTGCAGAGACGTATCTGCAGCAAAACCGTGTTCTGATTTTGTTTTGTGCTGGGCTGCTTTTCTTTTCTTTTGTTGGCTGGCAGAGGAACGGTACCTACAGACTTCAATGAGTAGGTGGTGTATGAATCAGGAAGGGTGTTTGAACTCATTTGCACGCACTGTTTTGACCCCTGATATATCTATTGATTATTCCACCTCGGAGGGGATTATGAAGAACATTTGGTGAAGTAACCAGTACGTTCCGAGAGCTGATTATCTAGTTCATGGAGAAGAGTGATAGAAGTCTATGCAAGTAGTCTTCAGGGCTTCCCTGTCTTCCTCATTCTAATTAGGGTAGGTTTGCTCTACCATACACTCTCTACCTGATTTACTTACACCAGTTGTGGAAGGGAAGTCCAATGTTCATGTTCTCATTTATCTATCACATTAGGAAAACCTGGGGAATGAGAAGAAGCCTATTCTATTGCACTCTTACTTCGGTATTCCTGTTTTGTATTACAGGTGAGGCGTTGCCTATCATGTTAAGTGCATAGTGTTATAGAACTAGGGTGACAGTACCACTTATTTCGTGCTTTGTATATTTTCAGATCTCCAGTTCCAGCAGCCCAGCTGTTCCCCTCCGGACCTCTTTTTTCCCCCGCTTGATCTCCTTAACAGTCTGTGAACATGATTGCCAGACTTGGGATGATCTAGAGGAAGGCCCCTTTTATAGCATCAATACAATCCTGAGGATTAACAACAGAAGACCTGACACTGCTGCTGAGGCTGCTGGGAATGCTACAGGTACCATAAAGTATATTGGGATGAATGGCTCCTTTATTCAGAGGCTAGAGACCCCAAGCCTGGTGCTTCCAGGAGGTTGGTCATACCTTTGGCATTCAGGGGCTTTCTTCTTACCTTAGCCCATGATGATGTGGTGGGCCTCAGCAAGGCCTACCAGTGCCAGAGGTTCTCCCTTCTCTGCTCAGAGTCCTCAGACCAATAGGAAGAAGTTGTCACAGAAACTGGAATAGAAAAGACAGAGTTTATTAAACCTCTTGAGGTGGAACTACAATCACACAACACCCTTCGGTATAGTATGAGGTAGCACACTGACTAGAAGGAGCTTGGGCCCACATGCATCATTGTGTCTTTTTGCATTTCTTAATTTGCGAAAAATAAGGAATCGCAAATTAAGAAATGCAAAATGATATGCATCAATATTTTCGGTATTCTTTTGGGATTCGGTAAAAATCGCAATTTTTACCGAATCCCAAAGAAATACCGATTTCTTAACTTAATTTTCGCAATTCCCATTGATTCCTATGGGCCAAAAGGCCCATAGGAGTCAATGGAAATTGCGAGTGGCACTTAGAAAATTTCATGGGTGCAGGGGGGGGTCCAAAGGACCCCCCCATGCACCCCTGAAATGTATTTTTCGCATCATGTTGCACACACACATGTCCTAAGGACATGTGTGTCCGTATCATGAATGTTGAAAAAAAACCATTTTCAACATTTTACACACTTTTTCCAAATTTACCGAGTGGTTCAACCACTTGGTAAATTTGGCACCCTATTTGCGAATTTTCACTTTTTCAAAAAATGATGCATTGCTTTTAAGAAATCGCACATCTGTGACTTCTTAAAAGCACCCGCAATTTTAGAATTCGCACACATGTTACGAATTCTAAAATTGCTTCATGCATCCCAAAAAGCACTTTTGCATTCGCAAACGGCCGATTTTAAGGAATCGCACCGTTTGCGACTACAAAAATGCTTGATGCATGTGGGCCTTGGTCCTTTTATACCCACACAGGGGCTGAAATGAAGGCGGTACAGAGCACAGAGTGTAGGTTTCAATACATACAAGGTCATACAGAAAGTGTGCTTTCAGCAAGTGGGAAGGGCTAACAGTCAGCTATTCTGGTGGACACATCTTGACAGTTACAATTCAGAGACAGCTGCATGCTCTTCTGAGCATGTGCAAAGAAGAGGAGACTAAACATATCTTGTCTCTAGGCAGATTTCAAGAGCAGTTGACAGGGAGGTAGGACAGAGCACATGGCATACAAAATGGCCGAAAGAAATACAAAATGGATACAGTAAAACGGCCAAGATGGGGTCTAAATACGACATGTCTTCTGCTAATGCTTAATCCAATTATTTCCACACTACCACAGACGACCCTTTCAGCATTTGCTGAAGACATTCGTCTGTCTAGGATAATCTGGATCTGCATCTTGTACATCAATTTTCATCATATCAGTAATTTCTTTACTCCACATTTGCTGTTCTTTTGTAGCATTTGTTTTAGCAGGTGTACAGGCAGTGATGCACATAGAGCAAATCATGGGACCACATTGTATACAAGTACAGCATGTACAAAGTATTACTAGTAGTATACATAGAATAGTCAGCAGCTTCCAGCCCCAAGTAACAAAGAGTGTCCATATCCAGTTTGAAAATGTCCATGTACCAATCTCTGAGTGAATGTCTGCAGCTATTTTTTGCAACTTAGAAATTGCATCATAAACTGAAGGTGAGTGATTAGGTATGAAAACACAGCAACTGCTTCCGATGATGCGGCATGCACAACCTCGATCAGCCAAAATCACATCAAGCACCATTCTATTTTGGAGTGCTACAATTCTCGCAATTTGCAGTTCTTCTGTAATTTTCCCAAGTGCCATAGCTGTCTGATTGGTAACAGCTTCCACTACACGAGTCAATCGTATGATCTTTCTGCTATTTAATGCAGCACCCACGAAGAAGAACAAACCCAAATTGAAATCGACATACTGTTGCAAAGTGGTATCTGTCGGGTCAATCTCACCAGTACTTGTTGTCCGTTTATATCTATTCATTGAGATATCTTTAAACAGTTTCAGATCAAGATGATATGATGCAGGTGCTAAAAACACAGGGGGTAACAGAAACGATATGTAGCATATTCCTGACCATCCAATAGGTAATTGGTAATATCCTTTATTACCGCATACGAAATGGGTATTGTGAGATGATGTAAAGCTACTATTATTCACGCCTTCAATATTCAATACAGTAATGCATTCGCTTCATCCTACAGGAATTCTCCCAACACTGCCAATACATAAATCTGCTTTTGCTCTGGTTACAGATATCATAAAGGGTCCAAGGTTCTTCATATTCCTCACATTTGTGAAGACATATGGTGTTGAAATATTGTCCGGTTGGTATTCATCCCATTCCCATTTAGTCCCTTTGGCTTGAGGATAACCGTTCTCATCTTGGTAACATTCTTTATTCAATCGAAAAATGATTCCACCTACTGAAGGCTTTCCATAAGCAAACAAAAGAGCATACCAAGCTTGACATGTACTATTATAAGAAAACGGTAGAGGAATAAAAGGTGTCCCCCCTTTCTTCTGGTGTGCAGGTATCATCCCACATACCCAACAATTGGTAGTATTTGTAGCATTATGGGTATGATGCAGCATCTGAATAAATGTATTATTTAGATAGGACTGTCGATGTTTCTGTTCATGATAAGGAAGAGTATAGTAATAGTGCTCCAGTGGAGCTGGAGAAGTTGCAACAAAAAGCTGTCGAGCAGGAACTGCTTTTTCAATGAACCAAGTAGTTATTGCCAAAACCACCAGGGCAACAACAAACCCTACAGCACAAATAATTTTCTTGGTGTTAATTATCTTCTATAGCAATGATGATCAATCTTTCAAAGAATCTAAAAAACAAAACAATCGTTGGAGCTCTTCTCCCGTGGGTTGCCGTTGATTTCTTCACCACAGGCCAAGACGGGTGTCACTACACTAATGCAGGGCTGATCCTCCCCCCTTGCCTTATTGGCTCTCCGTTTCACAACCCAGGGCGGAAGCTCAACCAGTCTTGTTCAAAACTGCAGATTCTTTCCTCGGTCTCAAATTATATCGCGCTGTTCCAGGAATCGTGTGGTCCGGGAAGACTTCTGCAGAGTCGTCAGGTGGGATGGCTTGGCCTTTCTCCGTCTCCAGAATCTCTCAATGGTTGGTCAATGCAGCAGGCTCCACCATGGTAGGCAACACACGTTTGCAGTGTGTGTTGTGGACCCAGTTCTTCCGGTTCGTCACTCGAACTGCTGTCCTCGTGGCCAGAAGCACTTGCTCGGGTCCTTACCACCTCGGCTCCAAGCTGCTGGATCTGTCGAAGGCCTTGACCATCACGTGGTCGCCAGGTCGGAGATCATGGGCCTCACCTTCGGATCTGTCAGGAAGAGCTTCTCGAACCTGTTGATGAATAGAGATCAAACTGTCGGTTAACTGTGCCAAATAATCATTCATCAGAACACAAGGTACATCATGTATGGGGCGTGGCTTAGGAACTCCCCAAATATTCATCGGTCTTCCAAATACCACCTCGTAAGGTGTGAGCCCAGATCGTGAGTGTGGCACCGATCTTATGGACAGCAAAGCCAGAGGTAAGGCATCTGGCCACTTTTACGGACGTAGAAGCCACTATTTTCGCCAGCTTCAATTTTAAGGTAGCATTATACCGTTCCACTAATCCTGCTGATTGTGGGTGGAAGACTGCATGGAACTTCTGTTTGATCCCTAATCCTTTCAGGACATGCTCAACAACTTGCCCAATAAAATGAGGTCCGTTGTCACTCCACAAAAGTTTACAAACACCAAATCTAGGGAAAAACTCCTTTAAAAGCACCTTGGCTGTAGTGAGCGCTGTATTATCCTTTGTAGGGTGCGCCTCTATCCATTTACTGAAGGCACATACCACCACTAGGACATACTTTAGGTTGTTACAGCGTTCAAGTTGGATGTAATCCATCTGTAAAACTTCAAAAGGTGCAGTCGGTGTAGAAAACCCTCCTGTAGGAGTTTGTGTCCCTTTTCCAGGATTATACTGCCAACAAATCAAACAGGACTGTACCACTCTTTTAGCTGTGCTGGCAATTTCAGGATGCTCCCAGACTTGTGTAAGCAATTTAATTATTGCTAGAGCTCCAACATGTGCCAGCCCATGTGCCATTTGAACCATAGATTGTAAATAGGCTGCAGGCAATTTCAACTTATTCGTTTCTTTGTTACGCCAACAGCCCTCATCGTCTAACATTCCTTCTTTAGACCATTGCTCAAGTTCTTCCACAGAGGCAGATCTCTGTATATCCAATACTTCCTCTCTAGCATCATGCCAACGCTCAGCTTGTGATTTCACTACGTACATGGATGTAGTGCTTCGCTGCATCGCAGTTTCACGAGCTACGCAATCTGCGATGGCATTTCCTTGCCCTATTTTTATCAGTGATCTTCTTATGTGCGCTACACTTCATAATGGCAACTTTCTTCAGATATGTGAGTGCAGTCAAGAGATTATGCACTAATTCTCCATGCATTATCTGCATCCCGTGGGCTGTAAGAAAGCCTCTTTCCTTCCAGAGTAAGCCAAAATCATGAACCACTCTAAAAGCATAGCGGCTATCCGTGTAAATGTTCACACATAAGTCAGTACTAAGCTCACATGCTCGTGTCAAAGCTATTAGTTCAGCTGCTTGAGCCGACTTTTGTGGTATGTGAGCTGTTTCCACTACTGTTTCAAGTGTCGTAATTGCATATGCAGCTGAGGTTGTGCCATCTGGTAACTTCAAACAGGACCCATCAACCCACAGCTCCCCATCAACATCTGAAAGGGGCGTATCTTGCAAATCAATGTGACCCTTTGTCTGTTCCTTAGTAAGGAATATACAATCATGAGGCTCCTTTGATTGAGACTGAGTCACAGGATATGGCAACGGTAAATGGGCTAAATATCGATTCCAAAATATCGAGTAACCTAAATATCGAGTCCAAAATATAGAATGGACAAAATATCGACTGGACAGAATATAGACATCCAAAATATCGTTTTGAAGGTAAGTACTGTAATATCGAATTTAAAAATATACAGTCAAAATATCGAAGTACATAATATAGGTGATTAAAATGATCTACTTTTTAATAATATCGAATTTTTTAAAGTGTTTTATATGTTAGTTTATGTGTGAAAAGTCTATATTTATTTGTCATTTATTGTAAGTAATTAATTTTATGTTATTTAATTTTTGCGTAATTTAATTCTGTAGCGGGTTGTGGGTTTATAGGGGAATAGGGTGGGAAGTAATTTAATTATAATAAAATAAATATGTTAATTAATTAATTGGTATTTATTTTGAATATATAGTCAATTAATTTTTATTTGGTAATTAATTAATTGTTAATTGATAATTAATTTTTATGAATTGTTTAATTGATAATTATGTGAATAATACCATTTTTTTTAGTAGCGGGTTGTGGGTTTATAGGGGAATAGGGTGGGAAGTAATTTAATTATAATTAATTAAACATATTAATTAATTGGTATATATTTTGAATAAATTGTCAATTAATTTGTAATTGTTAATTAATTAATTGTTAATTGATAATACATTTTTATTAATTGATTAATTGATAATTATGTGAATATTATTTTATTTTTAGTAGCGGGTTGTGGGTTTATTGGGGAATAGGGTGGGAAGTAATTTAATATAATTAATTAAACATGTTAATTAATTAATTGGTATTTATATAGAATAAATTGTTAATTAATTTTTAATTGGTAATAATACATTTTTAATTGGTAATTAAAATGTTTTAATTGATTAATTTAAAATTATGTAATTTATATTAATTTATTTTCACGAGAGTGGGGATATTAAAATGTACCGCTATGCTATCCAACGCTTTCCCTACTGTTGCACTCTCTGGAGTGGGAATAGTAATTTTTACCCCTACGCTATCCAACGCTTTCCCTACTGTTGCACTCACTGGAGTGGGAATAGTAATTTTTACCCTTACGCTATCCAATGCTTTCCCTACTGTTGCACTTGCTGGAGTGGGAATTGTCATTTTTACCCCTATGCTATCCAACGCTTTCCCTACTGTTGCACTCTCTGGAGTGGGAATAGTAATTTTTACCCCCACGCTATCCAACGCTTTCCCTACTGTTGCACTATCTGGAGTGGGAATAGTAATTTAAACCCCTACGCTATCCAACGCTTTCCCTACTGTTGCACTTACTGGAGTAGGAATAGTAATTTTTACCCCTACGCTATCCAACGCCTTCCCTACTGTTGTACTCTCTGGAGTGGGAATAGTAATTTTTACCCTTACGCTATCCAACGCTTTCCCTACTGTTGCACTCACTGGAGTGGGAATAGTAATTTGTACCCCTACGCTATCCAACGCCTTCCCTACTGTTGGACTCTCTGGAATGGGAATAGTAATTTTTAACCCTACGCTATCCAACGCTTTCCCTACTGTTGCACTCTCTGGAGTGGGAATAGTACTTTTTACCCCTACGCTATCCAACGCTTTCCCTACTGTTGCACTTACTGGAGTAGGAATAGTAATTTTTACCCCTATGCTATCCAACGCCTTCCCTACTGTTGCACTCTCTGGAGTGGGAATAGTAATTTTTACCCCTACGCTATCCAACGCTTTCCCTACTGTTGCACTCACTGGAGTGGGAATAGTCATTTTTACCCTTACGCTATCCAATGCTTTCCCTACTGTTGCACTTGCTGGAGTGGGAATAGTCATTTTTACCCCTACGCTATCCAACGCTTTCCCTACTGTTGCACTCTCTGGAGTGGGAATAGTAATTTTTACCCCTACGCTATCCAACGCTTTCCCTACTGTTGCACTCTCTGGAGTGGGAATAGTAATTTATACCCCTACGCTATCCAACGGTTTCCCTACTGTTGCACTTACTGGAGTAGGAATAGTAATTTTTACCCCTAACCTATCCAACGCCTTCCCTACTGTTGCACTCTCTGGAGTGGGAATAGTAATTTTTACCCTTACGCTATCCAACGTTTTCCCCACTGTTGCACTCACTGGAGTGGGAATAGTCATTTTTACCCCTACGCTCTCCAACGCCTTCCCTACTGTTGCACTCTCTGGAGTAGGAATAGTAATTTTTACCCCTACGCTATCCAACGCTTTCCCTACTGTTGCACTCTCTGGAGTGGGAATAGTAATTTTTACCCCTACGCTATCCAACGCTTTTCCTACTGTTGCACTTACTGGAGTAGGAATAGTAATTGTTACCCCTATGCTATCTATCCAATGCCTTCCCTACTGTTGCACTCTCTGGAGTGGGAATAGTAATTTTTACCCCTACGCTATCCAACGCTTTCCCTACTGTTGCACTCACTGGAGAAGGGCATAGTAATTTCTACCCCTACGCTATCCAACGCTTTCCCTACTGTTACACTGTCTGGAGTTGGAATAGTAATTTTTGGCCCTACGCTATCCAACGCTTTCCCTACTGTTGCACTTCCAGGAGTGGGAATAGTAATTTTTACCCCTACGCTATCCTACGGTAATAATATTGTGTATTTTGTATTAATATTATGTTTATATATATATATGTTTTAACAGATATGATTATATATTTGTGTTTATAAGTGAAATTAATTATTTAATAATTTTAAGGTAATTTAAGTATTTTTAAGCATATTTTAGCTATTTATTTTTAATAATTTTATTATTTTACATTATTTTTAACAAATTCGATATTTTTACAATGTATATATATATATATATAAACGATATTTTGGACTCGATATTTTGGTACTTACCTGTTTGTAGGTAGGAATTCGAATTTTGTCCGTTGATATTTTGGCCTTGATGTTTTGGGTAGTCGATATTGTGTCCGTCGATATTTAGTCAGTGATCCATGGCAACAAAGTGGCTGGGTTTAGTGTAGCACACCTCTTCAATGTAATATGAGGTGCTAACAGTATCAATTCGTATCCTGTCAGGCGAGCACTAGTCAAATGCTGAGTTTTAGTCTGATTCTAAAGGGCATCTACTGCATGGGGTACTAGCACCAACAGTTTGTGTGACAAAACTATCCCTTCACTCTGACGTATGGACACAGCGTGGCTGCCACTGAACGAAAACATCCAGGCAACGCACGAGCAACAGGATCAAGAACTGCAGAAAAATATGCACAGGGACGTTGCTTGTCACCGTGTGTTTGTACTAAAACTGACAATGCGCATCCATCTTTCTCATGCACATAGAGTGTAAAAGCTTTCGTATTATCTGGTGTACCTAACACTGGTGCAGAGCAAAGAGCTTGTTTCAACTGGCGGAAAACATTTTGACATTCATCTGTCCAAGGAAGAAGAATCGGAGTGTTCTTAGTCAAAAGTGCTAACAGTGGTTTAACAATGTGTGAAAAACCCAATATCCATTGTCTACAAAATGAAGTTAAACCAATGAATGCACGGACATTTTTTTGCGTGGAAGGTACTGGAGTGTCTAGAATTGCTTGAATGCGATCTGATGTCAGTGCACGGCGCTCCTTAGACAGAAGGTGTCCTAAGTAGGTCACCTTCGGTCTACAATATTGCAATTTCTTCCGTGACACTTTATGGTGATGTGTCGCAAGAAAAGAAAGCAAGGACAAAGTACATGTTTCACACTGTTCAGGTGTATCAGCTGCCAACAAGATGTCATCGACATATTGTATGAGAGCCACTCCGCCAGGCAAAATAAAAGAATCAAATTGTCTTTTCAAGGCTTGACTATAGATACTCGTACTCTCAGTGTACCCTTGAGGAACTCTAAAAAATCTATAGGATCTGTTATTTAAAGTGAAACCAAACAAATATCGACTATCAGGATGAATAGGAATCGAGAAGAAAGCATTCTTCAAATCTACTACTGAAAATGTAGTTGCTGTTGGAGGGACCAAGGTAAGCAATGTCGTTATGTCAGACACTACAGGGTATTGCGGTACTACAATCTTATTGACCTCCCTCAAGTCAATGATAAATCTGTAAACCTTAGTGTCAGTATCTTTTTTCAAAATAGGAAGAATCAGATTATTGCAAACATCGTAAGGAACTTCTTCCACAACCCCCACTTTAATTAAGTCATGAACAATACGTGTAAGTGCTTCCTCTCCTTCTCGAGAAATTTTATACTGAGGCAATCTTGGCAGTATAGCACCCTCCTTGACACTAATATGCACTGGTGGAATAACCATTTGTCCTACATCGGTATCTGAAGTAGCCCATAAAGTACTAGGGAGTGAAGCTAGGGCAATGTCCTCTTTAACAATACAGGATCTCTCAACCATGGGGTGGTTGTCATTTAATATAGCCCGTACTCCTTCCGGAGAACATCGTATCGTGGCTCTGAAATATTTGAGCATGTCAAGACCCACAATGTTGTCTGGTGTATTTGGGGAAAGCAAAAATGGACATGGAGCAGTAAACTTATCAACATGGAGTGCAAGTGGTTGTGACAATGGGCTAAGGGAAGGTGTTGCATCGACAAATATTGATGTAATAGTTAAGCCAGACAGGGGAGCCCTTGGAATCAAGTGTTTAGACATAGCGCTACGAGTAGCTCCTGTATCAACCAGAAACTGATCAGTAGAACCCAAAACGTGTGCTGTAACATAGGGACCCTTCTGATCTACTGGAACTTCAACTGATTCCTTACCCCATCCTAGGCAATCCTATGCATAAGCAGAATCTTGCAAATCAGATGGCTCATAGTCGGACATTTGATATTGATTCCGTCTGTCAAAAGAATTAGCCCCTTCTTGTCCACCTATATTAGTGTCAAACCGAGCACGATTATTTGTATTTCCTCTAGGCCCTGAAGATCCTGAACGATTTCTCCTTTGTCCCCAACCACGTGAACCCTGCTGGGCATGTAGTACCGGACAATTAGAAATCCAATGGCCAAATTGTCTGCAATACGCACACTGATTAGACAAATCTCCACGAGTAGAGGAAGGAAAAGACAAACCATAAGATCCATGTCCACCCCTATTATCACCTCTATAAGGCAAGCCATAAGCTTGAACCATCATAATCTTCGTTTTTAACTCTTTAGATTTTTTATCCTCCTTACTTTTCGCTTCTAATTCTAGCCGTTCATAATACTGAGCCATAGTTAGAAGAGAAACCGGAGAGGAGGTAGTCCATGAACTCTCACTCGCCTTTAGGCGACTAGCTATTTCTGGCAACAGGTTTGTGACATATTTATCGACAAACAGATGCCTACCCGTGTCATCTGTCAATGACTGGCCACTAAAATCGTGGAATGCTTCTTCAAAGCGTGTGAATAAGTCTGAAACTGACTCATCTGCCTTTTGCTTACAGGACGCTAACATAGTCCAATCTATCTTTCTAGAGGGAATAATCGTCTTTAATTTAACCAAGATAGCTGCTTGAAGATCTAAAATTAGTCGACATGGTTTTTGTGCAGGCTCTTTATCTTTATCTAATTGTTCTATATCTGACCACAATGCCCCAAATGTCGCACGATCATCAACTTTACGCACAGTTCTCCACATATCAGGTGGTAATATTAATCCAAAAAACAAATCAATGTCAGACAAAGTCATAGTACAAGAACTAATGGCACCTTCAATTTCTTCATAAAAAGCTGTTGGATTCTTTCGCGGATCAGGCAATGCATTTTTAAGAGCCATAACGTCTGCTCTATTCCAAGGAGTGTAAACCCAATTATAAATAAAATACCCTTTCGCGTCAATAGAAGTCTTATCATCACTTGTACCTGTTCCTTTAGGAGGAACATATAAAGGCGTGGCTTCCCGCATGGGTTTCACATTTACAACATTCTTATCTGTGTCGGGCGTCGGGGCTCGTGCCATATTAATTCGAGATATTTGTGCAGCTGCGTCTGCGGCCTTTTTCTCCTCCCGCAAACGGACTGCTTCATCACGTAGTTTACCCAAGCGTCTGATCGTGTCAGCCACCTGGGAAAAGACAAAAGAACCTTCACGTAATTGCTTACAATCAGCTGCTATATCATCTGGCTCTACTTCCACCGAATGTTTCCTAAATCGCTCAACAACCTCTGTAGCCAATATCTCAGTAAAATATTTCTGTTCTGACCAATTCTTAATAGTATCTATAAGTTCAGAAGCAGTGAGAGTACCACGATTGGCTTTTCGCGCCGCAGATCTAATCTCAGAGGAACGTTCGGTAGTTAACATTGAGCGAGTGTCTCGGGCTGTATCCTGATCTGTAGGAGAGTCCTCATCTGACTCAGTAGGAGCAGAAGGGAAAATATACGGAGGTGGAGAACGATCTAATAAGAGAGAATCATCTTAGGGTTTATTAAGAATAGGATAGAGAGGCCTACGAACAGCGTATTGGCCATTTACCTGTAACTGACGCTCCCTATCTTCTCTTTCTTTAATTTCTTTGTTTTTCATTTCCAGCGCTTTCGCATGCACACTTTTTCGCTGTTCTTTTTCAATCAAGGCCTGTTCACGCTTCATTCGCTCACACACTTCTTTCTCCCATTTTCGCACACAGTCAAACATATCTTGCCTAGCCTTTCGCTTAAACATTCGTTGCTCCACATACTGAATCTTTCGTAAATCAAATGACCCATGCATAGGCCAACGCAACTCAGGATCCTTGCAAGTGTATTTATTCCACAATTTGCTGTACATTATGGACAAATACCATATTTAATGTACATATCCCTATTAGGCGTCCCCTCCGGGGGGGCTGATTGTGCTTCATCAAGTTTCAAATTGGTACCACTACAAAAGCAGCACAAATTACGAAGTGTGCTAAAAACAGGCATGCCAAAAATAGTGCAAGATATGCAGTATTATAAAAAACAGTGGTGCTTAAAGTACTCTGTACGTTGCGCCGTTCGAATTTCATAGGATTAGAGAAAAATCTCCTCATTACCTGCCTATATGTTTTGCAAGACATATATCAACTTTACATAGAATCATTTCAAACTTTTGGCCAATACATAAAAGAAATGCCGTAGTAAGCGTATCTAAACTACCTTACTAATTACAAGGCGTCATACTTACAGCAAGTGCCGTAAAACGGCTCTTACCAGTGAAATAGTGTCCAGGTTCCTCCTGCCAAGTTCTGAAATCGACCAAACGGTCACTACACAGCGGATCAACAGAAGAGATCTCAGTCGAGGACCGGCACCACCCGGATGGTCAGATCAGAAAGAAAGGGAAAACGCCGTGGATGCCAAGACTCGGGTCTCCTCTGGCAGTGATCACGTCCAAAGCGGGATTCCAATCCTTCGTCTCGACCAGTCCTTCGGGCATCCGAGTCGCCGATGAGCCCCACGTTGGACGCGCCAATTTGATGTGGTGGGCCTCAGCAAGGCCTACCAGTGCTAGGGGTTCTCCCTTCTCTGCTCAGAGTCCTCAGACTAATAGGAAGAAGTTGGCACAGAAACTGGAATAGAAAAGACAGAGTTTATTAAACCTCTTGAGGTGGAACTACAATCACACAACACCCTTCGGTATAGTATGAGGTAGCACACTGACTAGAAGGAGCTTGGTCCTTTTATACCCACACAGGGGCTGAAATGAAGGCGGTACAGAGCACAGAGTGTAGGTTTCAATACATACAAGGTCATACAGAAAGTGTGCTTTCAGCAAGTGGGAAGGGCTAACAGTCAGCTATTCTGGTGGACACATCTTGACAGTTACAATCCAGAGACAGCAGCATGCTCTTCTGAGCATGTGCAAAGAAGAGGAGACTAAACATATCTTGTCTCTAGGCAGATTTCAAGAGCAGTTGACAGGGAGGTAGGACAGAGCACATGGCATACAAAATGGCCGAAAGAAATACAAAATGGATTCAGTAAAACGGCAAAGATAGGCTCTAAATACGACATGTCTTCTGCTAATGCTTAATCCAATTATTTCTACACTACCACAATGATATTCCCTTAGCAGGATATCTTGGCCAGAAAAAGACTTGGGACATGCTTGACCCTCACTTTCACTGGCCCCACATGTCAGAAGATAGCAAGGAGTTTTGTCGCTCCTATGACACCTGTCAAGCCAGTGGCAAATCAGGTGGAACCACAAAGGCCCCCCTTATACCACTACCTGTGGTGGGGGTTCCCTTTGAAAGAGTTGGGAGAGACATTGTTGGAACAATGGATCCCCAAACAGCATCTGGGGACAGGTTTATTCTGGTGGTAGTGGATCATGCCACCAGATACCCAGAAGCTATTACCCTAAGGACCACAACAGCACCTGTTGTGGCCTGAGCCCTTCTGGGAGTTTTCTCAAGAGTGGGCTTTCCGAAGGAGGTTGTCTCAGATAGAGGTGCAACCTTCATGTCTGGGTACCTAACTGCTATGTGGAAGGAGTGTGGTGTGAACTACAAGTTCATCACACCCTATCATCCACAATGCAATGGCCTTGTGGAAAGATTCAACAAGACCTTGAAGGTCATGATCAAGGGTTTACCTGAAAAGCTTAGGCGAAGATGGGACATCCTTCTGCCCTGCCTTTTGTTCGCCTACAGAGAGGTCCCACAAAAGGGGGTTGGCTACAGCCCTTTGGAACTTTTGTTTGGGCATCCAGTAAGAGGACCCATGTGTCTTGTGAAGGAAGGATGGGAGTTACCTCTCAAAAAGCCTAAGCAAGACACAGTGGACTATGTACTTGATCTCCGCTCCAGGATGGCTGAACACATGAAAAAGGCTTCTGAAAACCTTGAGGCTAGCCAGGAACTTCAAAAAGCCTGGCATGACCTAAAGGCTGTGTTGACTGTGTACCAGCCAGGACAGAAAGTGTGGGTGTTGGAGCCAGTGGCCCCAGCAGCACTCCAAGACAAATGGTCTGGACCCCACACTGTTGTTGAGCAAAAGGGAGAGGTAACGTATTTGGTTGATCTTGGGACTCCCAGAAGCCCCCACAGGGTGCTTCATGTCAACAGACTGAAGGCATATGTTGCCAGGGCAGACATGGGCTTGCTCATGGCTACAGATGAGGGACAGGAGGAGGAGAGTGCCCCTCTCCCAGACCTGCTTTCTCAGAACCCTGATGATGTTTCAGTTGATGGAGTGTCCTTGGCAGGCAGCCTCACTCACCAGCAACAACAGGACTGCAGACAAGTTCTACAGGCCTATAGACATATGTTTTCCCTGACCCCAAGTCAGACAAACTGGTGCACCCATGAGGTGGACACTGGTGACAGTCTGCCTGTCAAGAGTAAAATCTACAGGCAACCTGACCATGTCAGGGACTGTATAAGGACAGAGGTCCAAAAGATGTTGTAACTGGGAGTTATTGAGCCCTCAGAGAGCCCCTGGGCCAGTCCAGTAGTCCTTGTGCCAAAGCCTCACACCCAAGATGGTAAGAGAGAGATGAGGTTTTGTGTGGACTACAGAGGTCTCAATGCTGTCACTAGGACATATGCCCATCCAATACCCAGGGCAGATGAGCTCATTGACAGATTGGCCTCTGCCGAGTTTTTGAGCACATTTGACCTGACCGCAGGCTACTGGAAAATCAGGCTAGCTGATGATGCAAAAGGCAAAACAGCATTTTCAACCCCAGGAGGTCATTACCAATTTGTGGTGATGCCCTTTGGCTTGAAGAATGCACCTGACACTTTCCAAAGGTTGGTGAACCAAGTTCTCTCAGGTCTGGATGACTATTGTGCAGCTTATCTAGATGATATTGCTGTCTTTAGCTCCACTTGGGAGAATCACCTGATCCACCTGAAGAAGGTTTTGGAGGCCCTGCAAAATGAAGGCCTAACTATCAAGGCCACTAAGTGCCAGATAGGGCAGAGGAAGGTTGTGTACCTGGGCCACCTTGTAGGTGGGGGTCAGGTTCAACCACTGGAGAGCAAGATCCAGACCATCAAGGACTGGACTCCTCCAACCACCCAGCCACAGGTCAGAGCTTTCTTGGGCATGTCTGGTTATTACAGAACATTTGTTAAGAACTAAGAGTCCATTGTGACACCACCTAATGACTTAACCTCAAAGAAAATGCCAAAAAAGTGTCAGTGGACAGTAAGCTGTCAAAAGGCATTTGATGACCTGAAGCAGGCCATGTGCTCTGCACCTATTCTGAAAAGTCCAGATTACTCCAAGGAATTCCTTGTCCAAACAGATGCTTCTGAGTTGGGTGTGGGAGCTGCTCTTTCACAATTGAATAAAGATGGTCAAGACCAGCCCATTGCTTTTATTAGCAGAAGGCTGACCCCTAGAGAGAAACGTTGGTCAGCTATTGAGAGGGAGGCCTTTGCTGAGGTTTGGGCCCTGAAGAAGCTGAGGCCATACTTGTTTGGTACTCACTTCAAGATTCAGACCCTCTTGTGGCTAAATCAGATGAAGGGTGAAAATCCCAAACTACTCAGGTGGTTCATTTCCCTACAGGTTATGGACTTTACAGTGGAACATAGACCTGGAACTGACCATGGCAATGCAGATGGACTCTCCAGATATTTCCACTTAGAACATGAAGACTCAACTGGTCAAGGTTAGTTTAATGTCCCTGCGTTTGGGGGAGGGGGGGCTGTGTAGGAGAGTAGGGTCTGCTTCCTATGGTCACCCCCACTTTTTGCTCTGATACACTGGTTTTTCGACTCTAGTGTGGCTGTGGGCCTGCTAATCAGAGCCACAGCCCAGCTGTTCTCTCTCAAAATTCATACCATGTACTTTAGGTACATATCCAATTGGGTATTGGGTCACCTTTGTGAGCCCCTTTATAGTGAACCTTAGGTACCCAGGGCATAGGTGCATCCAAGGCCTACCAGGGGCTGCAGCATGTATTATGCCACCCCTGGCTGGCCAGCCAAACTGACACAACTGGCTGATCACTCAGCTGGGGCAAGGTCGCGTAATCACCCCTTGCTTAGGTATAGTATCCCTATACCTACCATTATTATATAGACACATATATACCTATAAGTCACTCCTATGGCAGGCCTTGACAATCCTGGAGGCAGAGTGCTTGGTTTTATGTGAGATGGTGCTCTAGCATGAGCTGAGCCTGTCTGCAGCTTTCGGAACCATGTCCTTATAGCTGTTCTATGATATAGCCATACCATATACTCTTGAGTGCATTATAATCCTCGCGGTTAATGCTAACTTTGGTTTGGCTTTATCAAAACATGTCGTGTAAGGTGTCATACGCTTTGGAATACTAATACCCCCCCATCCCCCCCCCCCCCCCCACCAGTCCTGGCGGCAGGGGTAGCATTCCACCCTTCTAGAGGGAGAAGACATGTAGTTGTAGCTTTACCCGGTTAAAGTTAAACAGAGCCTCAGCATCACAAAATGGATGCTGCTGCCACAGACACGAGTCTGACCTCCTGCTGCTGGACGAAACTCCGGCAGGGCAAGCCTGGACAATAGGTTTCCTGCCTTGGGAGGTGCTAGCACCTCCCCAGACAGGCTATAGTGTATTGGGGCAGAGTGGGTTGAATGAAATGAGACACTGCCTGGGGCACACAAGGTGCTCCATGCATAGCCCGGTTCAAACCAGTTGCTGGGGCACTCCAGCCCCAGCTCTGGCGCGAAACTGGACAAAGGGAAAGGGGTGTAACCACCCCCTTCCCAGGTCCCACCCATAGGAGGGACCTAGCAGGTAATCCAGCCCTTTAGATTAGTATAAAGCTAGGAGCTGAGTCTAGAGACTTTAGATTATCCTGAACTGAAACTCTGAAACAAAACTCTGGACCTTCGACATTCTACTGCAACTAGAAGACTGAAGAATCTCCCTTGTGGTCAAGGAGTGACCACCCTGTGCAAACAGGCACCACCAGTAACTTGCTGGTTTGCTTTGTCGACACTCCCGCCGGAACCCGAAGATTTAGCGACGCGGCCTCTGGACTTTCAGACTTCTCTGACTCCGACCCACATCCACAGCAGAGCTGAGACCCGTGGCGGACACGAGAGACGTGGGACCAGACAACCTGCAGTACCTGCTTTTTGCTAACTGTGCAGCTTCTGAGGCGTCCTCGAAGTTGTGCATTGGGACCTGAGAAGCCCAAACCCCGAGCAGTAAGTGCACCAAAGCTCAGCCCTCCACACTCCACGAGTGCCGCGTGGGGCCTGTGCCTGCATTTCTCCTTGACGCGTCTTCGCGGTTGCTAGCCCGTTGGCTAGTGGCCCGCCTGAAGACACCCTATTGAATCAACGCTGCTTGCCTGGTTGCTCTGGGCTTGCTCCTGCTTTCCTGCGAAGGGGAAGCTCCACAGACCTTGCTGGTCTGAACTAGAAGCGGATCTTCCTTTACTGCGTGGGTTGCCTTTGCCAAGGCTTGTTGACTCCAATCCGGAAGCCGACACCGCCAACAGCGAGATCCTTCGTGGGACAGTGCGTATCCAGCTCCTGGTCATCGTCGACGCCTCCTGGTCCACATGGCTGCAGAGACAAGCTTCACTTCTTCACCTGATTGCATCTCGACATCGCCTGGTTCCTTCCTGGTTCCTTCCTGGTCACTGGCTAGTGACCCAGACTCTGTCCCCTCTGCTTTCAGGTTCTTCACTTCTCCGATCCACCCTTGGAGCCACCCGGACATCTTCCTCCTGGTCACCTGCAGCATCTTCTTGCAGCTCTCCATAGGATTCGACGACGAAACCCGACACGAAAGAACACCTATGCACCCAGCTTCCCTGGGTGAGGTAACTCGAGTACTCCGGTGCTCCCATGGGTAATAACTATCCAAGTGTTCTTCTTTAACTGGGTTTTCCCGTAGTCCACCCGGAAGTGTCCGAAATCAACTACTTTGTAAACTTTACATTCCCATTGAAAGTCTATGAGAACCCGCGTGTGTGTTTAGACACTGCACACGCATCCTGTGGGACTCCTGCTTCCTAACCTTTGGTTATTCAGTGTAGCCCCAACGATTTCCCAGGCCCTAGGCCTACTCACCTTTTCTGAAGTGGTTCTTATACCACTTACTTAGTATATGGTTCGTGAGGCCCCTAGGGCAGAATTGTATTTGTGCAACTTATAGTATGCTTATTGAGTCACTTGTGCTGTATCTTGGACTCTGACCTCATAAAGAGTGCAGAGGGGTTGTGTTAGAAATAAATACATATATATTTGATATATACATTGTGTGGTGTCCTTTCATTTGGTATTCAAGGGATTATTGTTGGTAAAACAATTGGCTTCACATGCTCTCTGAGTGTTAGCCTAAGACTGCTTTGTCCATGCTACCACTAGGATAGCTGGTCTGTAAGGTTGACTTTACAACCATCACCATAAGGGTTGTTTGGACTGATACAGGGTGCCCACTAGAATAGTGGACATCACACATCAGGCCAACTTCTCACACTGACAGTCTTTGGATTTGGTTAGCTGTCACACTTTAGTGACACAAAGTGCCGATGTTAATCATTTTCCCATGAGTAAAAAACAAAGGATAGCTGCAGTCCCTGTATTAATCTACAATTCGAAATGACTGCCAGCTTCCTTGTCGCAATCAACTTTTCTCCGATGAAAGCACGGTGGGAAAATGTGACGTAAGAGGACTCACCTTGCAGGCATTTTCAGATCCCTCTTCCTTAAAATCGTCAAATTTCTTGACCTCTGCCATTATGAAGCCCTTTCGGAAATCAGTGTGTATCTTCCCTGAAGTTTGAGGAGCCTTTGTTCCTTTCTGTAGAAGGATAAACAGGAAGGAGATTAAGTGTGCTCGAGATGGAGTGCAAAGTGGCTGTTTCAGGTCCTAAAACGGATTTCAGATCACCCCTCAATTGTTGTTACATGCTAATCAGCCACCTTCAAAATCTTCAAATCAGAAAGTCACACTATCTATATTATCAGAATTAATGTTTAGATAAAATGAAGCTATGGACATCACAGAGGTCAGCCCTTTCTCATTATTTTGAACACACATCTAGGACTGCAGCACTGTTGTCGTGCCGTGGGGGTCACAAACTCAGAAATAAATCGCAGATTTGCAACTATCAATTACAACGACAAACAGAACGAAAATATTTAAATAAAATTTTTACTTTACCTCGAAATGTAATTGGGAACCAATTTTTTTATTTCATGCTCTTATTTGTTGACAATGTTAGATTGCATATAATAAAAATCAAAAGGAAACGTGTTGTAGCTTGTGCCAAAAACAACATTTAATATCTTCGGTATGATACACATGTATTTCAAGAATCTGTGCGGGCATGGACACTGCAAAGAGGATCAGAACGGCCGTTGACAGGTTCCTACCATCTTCTTTTTAATTCCCCATATGCTAGAGCCTTGTGAATGCAATGAGTAGTTTAACAAGCAATGTTTTGAGGTGGTGTGGCATACTCAGACAGGGCTGGCGATGTGGTGGCTGATGTACGTCATCATGGTATGATCACGCAAAGGCCTACTATCGTTGCAGAACTGACCCTGACTCCCAGATGGATGTAAGCTGTTATTAATGCACGACTAATTTGGTTTTTTTCCTCCCCAGATTCCTGCCAATTCTCCTTTTTTATTTAGTGATACAGGGTCCCGTCCCGAGTGTGGCTCTGCCCGGAACCGTAACGCCATGCACGGCACCGGTCCCACCACCCCTGCAGTTACTGCATTAAGTAGCCGTTTGGACTTAGTTTGTCATGTACAATGTTTGGACCAACATAGTTCAGTGGTTGGCCCTAGTATTGGGTTTAGTAGTTTAATGAAGGTTCTAGGATCTCTGGCTCCTCCTACTATATATAGTGTACAACTCTCCTCATACCTCCCTAAGGCAATTATTTGTGTTCACACCACGGTTAAATGGCTATGTTGGGTAAATACAAAATATTAACATGGAATGTACGGGGCATGGGGTCAGTACACATGCTTCACAGAATTTACGCCCAACTGAATAGACAGAAATTACATATAGCCCTACTTCTAGAAAGCCTCCTAACCAATTCAGAAATGATCAAATGCACAAAACATGGAAAGACCAAATATGTAATACTTCATACTCTGCCTTTGCCAGAGGAACGCTAATTTGGATCAGGCACGGGGTGCCTTTTGTTCTGGGGGAACAGCATATAGATGCTGAAGGGCGCTATGTACTACTGCAAGGTAGATTGGAAGGTATTCCAATAGTTATTGGCAGCATCTATGCCCCACATTACAAACAAAACACATATCTTACCAACCTGAATACAGTCTTAACCGACTGGGATATATATCCATGGGTCCTGGGTGGGGATTACAACTCTGTTCTCGATGTCCAATTAGATCGTTCTCACCCTCCACAGAGCGGCTTCCACTAAACATGCAGAGTTTCTCCAAGTGTGGGCTCTGAGATGGACACTTCAAGACATATGGCCTATGCTGAATCCTACCAGTTGGGAATATTCATTCTATTCCCCCCCATATCAATTGCACACCAGATTAGATCGAGTATTCTGCTCTATATCCATAATATAGCAGGTCTTCGAATCTACATACCGTGGAAAAATACTCTCTGATCATAACCCTCTTGAATTGAGATTATGGTCACAGGTTCTGGAAGACTCGGTCTTTCAGGATAAATTAGGCACTGGCATTACTAACTACTTTATAGACAATGACAACTCTGCATCATCCCGCCTGGTTGAATGGAATGCCTTTAAATCCATGATCAGGGGAATAGCGATTGGGGCAACGCTGGGGCCCTGCAGGCAACGCATAAGAGCATTACTAAAGTGGAAGACACCCTTCATGCCTTGGAAACAGATGTCATTGCAGACCCGACCTAACAAGCACAACTACAGGAAGTCAGGATCAAACACGCTGAACTGTTAGAGCAACTTCGCTGAATAGACTACCCTGCCTATACTCAGCATAGCCATGAGGAGGTGGATAAATCAGGCACTGTTTTAGCATGTCTCATACGAAGCGCCCCTCCACCGGACATTACTCTCTCTGACCGGACTGTAGTTTCTACTCAAGCAGAGATCAACCTTGCATTCTGTGCATATGATAAAACATGATATAGTGCCCCAGTCGATACATCGCAGGAACACATGGTAACCTTCTTGAATACCCTCCCGTACCCCAAACTGACTGCTGATGCTCAAAAAGAACTGGCATCCCTTATAACCAGCAAAACACACAAGTTGATGGACGGAATGTTGCACAATGGCAAAACATTCACCCCCAGTCACAGATCTGGGTTTAATCCATCGCTATTTTGCTCACCAAGCCACCCCAGTTCAGAAATGGCCATATGCAAATCAGTCTTGCACAATGGCAAAACATTCACCCTATAACCAGAACTGAAATAAAAGCGACCATTAAGGACCTCTCAAATAACAAGATGCCGGGATTGGATGGCCTGCCATCTGAATTTTAGTCGACTTACGCTTATAAACTGGTCCAAAGCCTAGAAAATGTATATAAAACGGCCTATGAAAAATGAACTCTTCCATTAACTACTACGAAAGCAAGCCCTTGTCATTTCCCTCCTCAAACCAGATAGGGATCCCCGAAATATGTCGAGCTATCGCCCTATCTCATTGCTACCCACCGAATATAAAATACTCAGCAAGATATTAGCTAACCGTCTCCTTCCCTATCTTCCAAAACTGATTCACATTGATCAATGCGGATTTGTACCTGGTCGTAGAGCCTCCTTTAACCCCTTCCACGCTGATGACAAGCTGGGCTCGTCATCAGGTAGCCTCCTCGCACGCTGATGACGAGCCCAGCTCGTCACGTAACATGCGCTTTCGGAAATCTCAGCGTGCGAGCGGAATTCCGCCCGCACGTATGCGGTTAACATCAGATGCTTACATTATATAATGGAAACCCTGTCAGACCCTTCCTGTATAGCTGGGTGTTCCTGTATAGCTGGGTGCAGGCTTTCGATACCCTTAACTGGAACTATATGCTGACAGCTTTAGAAAAATATGGCATTCCCAGAGAATATATACAATGGGTGAAATTATTATACACGCCCCCACGGCACTGGCAATAACTGATTCCCAGATATCTTCTCCTTACCCAGTAGCAAGGGGAACTAGACAGGGTTGCCCTCTGTCACCATTATTATTTGTCCTAGCTGTGGAACCCCTGCTCATCAAGCTCCGCCAAGAGGCCATAAACATGGGGATACGGATAAACAACTCTTTGCACGTAGTGTCCGCCTATGCTGACGACCTTATACTTTTCCCAAAAGACCTTACAACAGACATTGAACCTATCCCATATATATTTAAACAATTCAAACTGGTTTCTGGCTTAGCAATAAACACTAATAAATCTTATGCTTTTTTTATGCGGAATAACGAACATTCAGATTCTATTAAATTCAGAGACTTGCATTTAACAACTGCCCCACAAACCTTTAAATATCCGGGCATACGGGAGGAGCTACTGCTGGCGACCAAGATGGCCGCCTAACGACCGGCTCCGGCTGACCCTGCTCCACCAGCCCACTATCCTGCACATAATCCTGTCCCCCGCTTAGTGCAATAGGCGGGGGAAGCCCAGCGGTGCCGGGAGAGACCATCCCCGGAGTCCTGCGAGCCCCCGGGACCGTGCAGCGCCGACTGGAGTTTTGCGGCTGGCGCGCAACGGAAGCCGGGGACTCGGGTAGCCAGGCCCCCCGACCAGAGTGGAACAACATCGGCCGCCGGAACGGCCTGTTGCCGGCCCGGCCGGCGGTCGGGGGGTTGGTTGGTGAATCGCCCCGGGAGCATTTCTTTGCAGTGCGGGACCCCCGCTGGATGGGGGGGGGGATCCCAGATATCGGTGGGGGCTGCAAATAGCCCTCAGTGAGCCCCTGTGACTGGATTGGCGCCGGAGCTTTGTCCCTGCCATTGTGGGGTCTGGGGAGGTGCCCGGGGGCCTGGAGTGGGCCTCCTCAGCAGCGTTGGCCTGCCCTTGTTGTGGCTTGGCGGGGGTGTGGGACAGGCGGTTCCCTCCGCCTGAAGGTCAGCGCGGGGTCGGCGCCGGACCTTGGTGGAGGCCCTGCCCGGCACCCCTGAGGATCCTCGAGGTGGCGTGGGCCCCCATATGAGAGGAGTGGGACCCCGCCTGAAGGGGGAGCCCGGCCCTGTGGGAGCGCTGTAGTTTGGCTGCTGGTGATGGCGTGGCCCTGAATGGACGGCTGCCTGGCCTGGTGCATTGGCATTCACTGCGGCCTTGGTCGGTGCGTGGCCAGACCCCTGCTCTGAGACTGTTGTGGAGGTGAGTTCGGCCTCAGCTGTGGTTGGCTTATCCTGCCTGGGACTGAACCCGCGTTGAGGAGTCGGGTGCTAGAGCTGTTGGCAATGGCGACGAAGACGGACTCCGAGCGGCAGGGCCCCAAGATCACCAGGGGGGCCCGGCAGGTCCAGTCTAACAAACTCGACAGATATACCCTGCCTAAGGGTTCACCGGCAGAACTTAAGAGGGGCCCGAGTGGGGGCGCCGGTGATAATCCTGCAGTGGAGGAGCCTACGTTAACGGATTTGATGGCGGCCATCACCGGGGTCCGTACATCCTTGGGGCAGCAGATGGAGACTCTGGATGCCAAGCTTGACACGGTGTCAGTTAAGATGGGGCTGATCTGTCGAAGGCCAACGAGAAGGTTAAGTCGCTGGAGCTTAAGACGACTAGCCTGATTGACGATGTGAGCCAGCTCCAGCGGGAGGTGGGTGATCTTAGATCCTCGGGGGAGAACATGGATCGGCGGTTGGATGAATACGAAGGGCGGGCCCGACGCAATAATGTCCGCATCTTAGGGGTTCCGGAGAAGGCGGAGGGGCAGGCCACGGACCTCTTTGTGAAGAACTTTATCCTTGACCATCTTAAGGCGAAGGGGCTTAGTAAGTTCTTCACCCTGGAACGAGCCCACCGAGTGCCGGGTGGCAGGCCCCGGGTGGGGGCGCCTCCTCGGCCGATAATTGCCGCGTGCTTAATTTCCGGGACCGAGACGCTATCCTGCAGGTGGCCCGTTCGGCTGACCCCCTGAAATTTGAAAACGCGACGATCCTGTTCTTTCCTGACTTCACTCAGGCGGTTCAGAAGCAAAGACAGAGGTTCATCGCGATTAAAAGGAAATTGAGGGACACAGGCATGCGGTATGCAATGAAGTTTCTAGCCCGCCTTCGTGTGGAACTCGATGGGAAGGCCTGGTTTATTGACAATCCTGAGTTGGCGGCGGACTGGCTGGACACATTCCCACGCCCGGACCGGGAGGCTGCCGATCGGGAGGAGGCTGAGGAACAATGATGTGGTTGAGTGGGGCTTAATGGGGGGCAGCGGATAGTAGCGAGGGTTGGTTTTTCCGGGTAGTGGTGCTTGGACCTTGGGCAGACTTTTTGTTAGAGATTTTGTTGAGTAATTATGGCGTCCAACTACATTTATTGTGCCGGTGGGTGGGGGTTGGGTGGGCCGGTCCGTGAGCCCTCCTCTGTGTTCTACTTTTAGATTTTCATAGCTAGTTAGGGGTGACGGGCACACTGCTAGTTGGGGATGAGCGCAAGCTATATGCAGGGGTGCAGGGAGGGGGGTTGGAGGGATTAGGGGTTAGTTATTGTATTTTTTTTTTGCACTGGGTGCCATTGCATTACAATGTTTGCTTTTGCTTCCTTAATGTCCTCCGTTAAAGGGGGTGTGGGGATTTCCGCACTGAGCTGGAATGTCAATGGTTTGAGGGACAAGATCAAGAGGCGTTTGGTGGGCCAATTGATACGTAGGCATTCCCCGGATGTGGTATTATTGCAGGAAACCCACCTTATGGGTAAGCGGTGTATGGCACTCCACAGAGGGGGATATAAGTTGGTGGCTCACGCTGGTTTTACGACTGGGTCACGAGGGGTCGGGATCTTGGTCAAGAATGCCTTCCCTTTAGCCATACAGGCCACATGGATTGACAATACGGGGAGATACGTTGGTGTCTCTGGTTTGTGAGAGGGGAGAAGTGTGACTTTTTTGTCTGTTTATGTTCCTCCGGCCCTTCAGACGGACACATTCCACGATCTGAGTAAGATTTTTTTGTCCTTGCCGGTTGGTTTGCTGGTTCTTGGTGGGGATTTCAATGCAGTTATGGATGGAAATGTTGATCGATGCCCGGCTCATGAGTTGTTGTCCTCCCAGAGGTGGTTGGCTGATTTTGTGGGCACTACATGCTGGTGGACGGTTGGAGGCTTAAGCACCCCGACGAGACACAATATACGCACGTCTCGGCTACGCACAAATCCTTTTCTAGAATAGATTACGTCCTGGTGCCGGCGGCCCAGGCTGCGTGGCTACAGGAGGTGTGGCACTTGGCCAGAGGGGTCTCGGATCACTCACCTGTTTGGCTCAGCTTAGATCTTGGCAGGCGCGATGTGGCCCGGGTTGCTCCGATAAGTGCTTGGAGGTTCCGGGACCCAGCGGCTAAGAAGGAGATCGTACGTGTGGCAGACAGGTATTTTCAGGAGAACGTTGACTCGGTAGCCTCCCGGTGCTCCCTATGGGAAGCATAGGAGACCGTCCTTAGAGGGGGGTTGCTTTCGTATATTTCGGGAAAGAAAAAGGAGGGGCGCCCTGAGGTTGACAGGGTGAAATCTGACTTGCTTGTGCTGGAGCGAGAGATGCCGCTTGTTTCCACGCTGGAGGGACTGCATTGTTTGAATCTTCTTAAGGATGACTACAGGTGCCTGGCCCATGACAACGCTAAATCACAATTGGCCGATACCCAGAGTAGAGTATATGAGCATGGTGATAAGGCGGGGAAGCTGATTGCTTGGTTGGAAAAGGGGGATTGGGCGTCGCGGCTGGTTCCGGTGCAGCAGTCCCATGGGGCTGACAGGGTCACTGACCCGCAGGAGATTGTGGACGTCTTTGCCAGATACTATGAGAAGGTCTGCGCAGCTGAGTGTCGGTATTCGGAGGCCGAGAATGCGGATATGATCCTTGACATTCCGATGCCTATTCTTTCGGACAAAGATAGGGAGTTCCTCGACTCTCCTCTCACTAATGATGAGGTGGCACAGGCGATTAGAGGGGTTCGGTCGGGTAAAGCGGCAGGCCTTAATGGGCTTCCTATTGAGCTGTATAAAGTTAATGCGAATAAGTTAGCTCCTTTTATCAAAGATATGTTTATGGCGAGTAGGGAGAGAAGTCGGCTTCCTTATGATCAGCGCGTGGTGAATATCATAGTCCTCCATAAGGAGGGTAAGCCGAAGACCGAGTGTTCCTCCTATAGGCCGATTTCCTTGTTGAACGCTGAGCCTAAAATTTTGGCGAAACTGTTGGCGAACCGCCTGGTCAAGGTGATTACTACGCTGTTACATCCAGACCAATCTGGCTTTATGCCCCGCCGGAACACAGCTCTTAATTTGCGTAGGTTGCATGGGGTAATTGGTGGGGCTTCTCAGATACATGAACCGTCGATATTGCTATCTTTGGACGCCACTATGGCCTTTGACAGGGTGGAGTGGCGGTATATTTTTGCTGCCCTTGGTAAGATGGGTCTAGTCGCGGAGTTTGCCTCCTATATTCTGGTCCACTGGCCCGAGTAATTGTCAATAATCACAGATCGGCTGATTTTGCGCTGGGGAGAGGCACCAGGCAGGGCTGTCCTCTTTCCCCGCTGCTCTTTGCATTGGCGCTTGACCGGCTAGCGGCCTGGGTTCGTTGGGATAGATCGATAAGGGGGCTCCGATGGACACCCGACTGGGAGGACAAGATATCTCTCTACACGGATCAATCAATCAATCAATCATGCCATTTGTATAGCGCACTACTCACCCGGGAGGGTCTCAAGGCGCTTGGGGGGAGGGGTATGCTACTGCTCGAACAGCCAGGTCTTGAGTTGTTTCCTGAAGGCAAGATGGTCCTGGGTCAGCTGAAGGTGGATGGGGAGGGAGTTCCAAGTCTTGGCAGCCAGGTAAGAGAAGGATCTTCCTCCGGCGGTGGCTCTTCGGATGCGTGGTACGGCTGCGAGGGCGAGGCTGGTGGACCGTAGCTGGCGGGTGGGCGTGTAGAAGGTCAGGCGGTCGTTGAGGTACTTGGGGCCCAGGTCGTGGAGAGACTTGTGTGCGTGGGTGAGGAGCCGGAACGTGATCCTCTTGTCGACGGGGAGCCAGTGCAGGTTCCTCAGGTGGCTGGAGATGTGGCTGCGTCGGGGGACATCCAGGATGAGTCGGCGGAGGCTTTCTGGATGCGCTGGAGTCTTTTCTGTAGCTTGGCTGTGGTTCCGGCGTAGAGGGCGTTTCCGTAGTCCAGAGGGCTGGTGACGAGTGCCTGGGTGACAGTCTTCCTGGTCTCGGTCGGGATCCAGCGGAAGATCTTGCGAAGCATACGCAGGGTGTTGAAGCACGATGAGGAGACGGCGTTGACTTGTCTGGTCATCGAGAGGGAGGGGTCCAGGATGAAGCCCAGGTTGCGTGCGTGGTCGGTTGGCTTGGGTGCGGTGCCCAGGGCTGGGGGCCACCAGGAGTCGTCCCAGGCGGAGGGCGAAGATCCCAGGATGAGGACTTCCGTCTTGTCCGAGTTCAGTTTCAGGCGGCTGTCCTTCATCCACTCGGCGACGTCTTTCATCCCTTCGTGTAGGCAGGTTCTGGCGGTGTCGGGGTCTCTGGTGAGGGAGAGGATCAGCTGGGTGTCGTCGGCGTAAGAGATGATGTTGAGGTTGTGCTGGCGTGCGATGGCTGCGAGAGGTTTCATGTAGATGTTGAAGAGGGTGGGGCTGAGTGAAGATCCTTGCGGGACGCCGCAGATGACTTCGGTGGCCTCGGAGCGAAACGGGGGGAGGCGGACTCTTTGTGTTCTTCCGGCGAGGAACGAGATGATCCACTCCAGTGCCTTCTCTTGGATACCAATGTTGCTGAGGCGCTGGACTAGGGTGCGGGGGCAGACCGTGTTGAACGCAGCGGAGAGGTCCAGGAGGATGAGGGCCACTGTTTCCCCCTTGTCGAGCAGGGTCCGGATGTTGTCGGTGGCTGCGATGAGGGCGGTCTTGGTGCTGTGGTTGGCTCTGAAGCCGGACTGCGAGGGGTCGAGGGATCCGTTCGTCTCGAGGAAGGCGGTCAGCTGTCTGTTGACGATCTTCTCGATGACTTTAGCAGGAAAAGGGAGGAGCGAGATAGGGCGGAAGTTTTTGAGATCAGTGGGGTCCGCTGTAGGTTTCTTCAGGAGGGCGCTGATCTCGGCGTGCTTCCAGCTCTCCGGGAAGGTAGCGGTGTTGAAGGAGGTGTTGATGATGTTCCAGAGTTGGGGTGCGATGGTGGACTCGGCCTTGTTGAAGACGTGGTGTGGGCAGGGGTTGGTCGGTGATCCGGAGTGGATGGTGATCATCGTGCGGGCTGTGTCTTCGGTGGTCACCGTGGTCCAGGTGCGAAGGGTGGCGGTGGGGGGCGTTGGTTCGACGATATGATATTCTCTTGTACCTAACCTCCCCTCGAGCTTCGCTTATGGTATTTCTAGACGTCCTGGAGGTGTTCAGTAGATACTCAGGCTTTGCCATTAATTGGACAAAGTCGGTCTTGTTTGTTTTGAGCGGTGATCCCCCGAAGGTTCCCATATGCTGTCCGGTTAAATTGAAAGTGGAGGGATTTAAGTATCTTGGTATTTTTATATCCCTGGACCCTCGGAGCAGATACTCCCATAACCTGTTGCCTCCGTTGGTTCGGCTTAGGCGCGACGTGGATCGCTGGAGGTCGCTTCCCCTTTCTCTTCTTGGTCGAGCTGTTCTGTTTAAGATGATGGCCCTTTCTCATTTCCGCTATGCGCTCCGGAACTCTATGGATCTGGTTCCGCCGTCGTACTTCAAGGAGGTCGAGACTCTCCAGAGACAACTTCTCTGGGAGGGCAGGCCCCGAATTGCGTTTGCGAAATTGACTCTGCCGTGGTACGATGGTGGGATTGGTCTGCCCAATATTAGGAAGTATTATTGGGCGTCACAGCTGGCGGCGGTTAATCAGGCTATTTACGGTTTGCCATTGGACCCCGGCTATAGTATGGACTATGGCCAGGTTCCCGGGGGAGAATTTACTAGGGCATTATATGCAAGACGGGAACGCTTTCCCGTGGTGGGACCGACGGCGGTGGCAGTTGGGGTCTGGCACGAGGCTACCCGCTCCCTCGGGTGGGAGGGGAAGATCACGTTGGCAACCCCCCTCTTGAACTCGGAACGCTTGGGCAGCCTATGGAAATCCAAGGGTTTCGATGAATGGGACCTCATTGGGATCTCCCGAGTTGGGGATCTATGGGGCAAGGATGGTATCCTTCCATTTGAGACCCTGCAGGAACGCTATCGGATGCAGGGGAGCGAGAGGTTCCGCTACCTTCAGATTAGGCACGCACTGCTAGCTAACATCCCCCTGGGCGCGATGCTCCCAGAGGCCTCCCCGCTGGAGGATCGAGTGTTGGATGGTCATCTCCCGATGAAAACGATCTCCCTGATCTATAGAAAGCTAGTTAACCACGCTGAGGATCCTTTGGTGGCCCTGAGGGACCAGTGGACGGCGGATGGATTGCTTCTGGATGATAAGGACTGGAGGGAGGCAGTGGCCTCTCCGAGGATCGTGGCCATTCAGATGAGGCTTCGGCTGGTTCAATTAAAGATTCTCCATCGCTGCTATGTGACTGGCCCACGGTTGGTGCGAATGGGTTTGGCTGTGAGTGGCGACTGCAGGAGAGGGTGTGGTGAGTCAGGAACGTTCTTTCATGTGTTGTGGGATTGTGCCCTCATCCGGGGGTATTGGTCTGCTATTCATGCCAAGGTGAGGGAGGTGTGGGGAGTGGGGTTTGAGGTGGAGGCGAGGCATTGCATCCTGAATGTTTGGGACCCAACTGATCTCACCTCCCATGGAAAGATGTGGGCAACGTTGGCATGTAGTATTGGGAAGCGTAATATAGCTCAGCTGTGGGGGGGGCGGTTCAGCCACCGACGGTCGGGAAATGGATGGACGATTTGGATTGGTGTATGTTTAGAGAGCGGGCTGTGTATGTGGCAAGGGGTAGGCCCAAGAAATGGGGGATGATTTGGGGGCCCTGGAATGTTTATAGGGGTGAAATATGCACTCCCCCGGTGGCAATGGAAGACCCGGAAGTGATTTAGGATCCCTGAACCCGAATATAGACATCATTGTTGATCTTTATTCACTAGGAGAATGTGATCAGATTTATTGCGCAGAGTGGCAGTCCAGTGCACTTATTGTAAGTGTGTTATTTTTTTGTTTGTGTTTAATAAAAAGAATTATAAAAAATATATATATATCTGGGCATACAAATATATAGATCCCCACAAGACCTGCTAGACGGTAATCTATTGAAAATGATTAGATCACTGCGATCGCAGGTGTCTTTGCCTTTATCAGTGATGGGTAGAATGGCCATCTGTAAAATGGTGATGCTCACACTGCTTTTATATTTTTTTACTAACTTGCCGATAATAATTCCGGCCACAATCTTTCGTACACTGGATACACTCCTGTCAGAACTCATCTGGGGCAAGGGACGCAAGAGAGTGAGCTTGGCTAAACTACAACTGAGACCCAAAAAGGGTGATCTAGGCGCCCCGGATTTTTGTGCGTACTGCATGGCCACCCAACTGCAATGGCTATCATACTGGCTGGCAGGGCGACATATACATGAGATAGGCTATCCATCGCAACTCCTTAATTAGGGTACTCTACATGCGCTTCTGTTGCCAAATGCTAGGCTGCCGCCCAATCTCCCCTCCCTATTAAAACGGCACTGCGTTACTGGAAACGGGCAGTGCAATACACTAAAATAGTTTCACCATACTCCCCTAATATCCCCTTACTTGGGATACCCACCGCCACTGGGGTCACACCTAAACGTGCTTTGTCCGACTGGGCACAGGAGGGGGTGACGACAGTTGGGACATTCTTTATAGATGGAATGCTAGCAGATCACAATAATTTTGCTCGCGCTCAAGGGATCCCTCAGACCATGTTTATCCTCCATACCACCATCTCCAACTATATTAAACATCACTGGCCCTACCAACGAGCTCATACATACAATGCATTTAATGGGAGCAGGACGTCACCTTACCCGTTGGTTATACAGGAGCATTAGGGCGCACTCAGGAACACCACTCACCCTACTCCAAACTAAATGTTCAGAGAATGTGGGCAAGGACCTAACGGCTAAAGAATGGGCTACCATACTGGAATTCCATAGAAAAGTACCCAGAAATGCTAAATTTAAATATATACAATACATGATACTGCATAGGGCATACCTTACACCACACCGCCTCAATCGAATGTATCCGAATACACAGATCCCTTGCCCTAGATGTCAAGAGGTTTGCGGATATGGCCATTCTCATAGCGAAACGTGCCGTCACTATAAGATGGCAATCTGCCTCCCCACCTTTACCGCTTACATGGCACACAGAAATTGTTCACTGGGGTTCCACAGAAAGTGCGATTCTTAGGCAAGAAGAACTTTGTGGACTCCGAAAAATACCAATTTCTATGGAGTAGGACCAAATGTTAAAATCATTTAAGGATGTAGATCCAATAGCAACTCCACCATCCCGGATGGAACCTCATCCCCTACACCCCCTACCCACTAACATATTTACACCCATCTAATCCACTCCACATAGTTTACATTGTCTTGGGGGCGTGGTTACGGCATGAGGCGGAATGGCTGCCTCTTGAGGGAGCTCCGGACGCCATATCCACTTATTCGGCGTGTACCATGTGTTTAAGGCGCCTGTGCCGTTAAAAAACGACATGCGGCGATGGCAAGATCGGGGAAGTTTCTGAGCCCATCAGTGCGGAGGAACCCACTGGAATCAACGGTTGTCTCTCCTGTTCGGCCACTGAGAAAATGGCGCCCGCCCGCGACTCCGCTGCAAGAGAGCAAAGCTAAAAAGGGAGAGCGGTGAGGTGCACGCACTTGCTGTGCCGATTCCTGAGAGACGGCGTACTCCACCACACGAGACAACGCTTTGCGGGCTGTGGGTGATTGCTGAGTCGGGGCTACAACTAGTGTGGCTGGAGCCGCAGCTGAGGCGGTGTTAGCCCCGGAGACCTGCAGCTGCCGTGGTGAGATGGAAGGAGCCCTGCTGAGAGCGGCCTGCAGACCCGACCCGAGACGGAGATCGGCGCGTCTGGAAACCCGGTGGAGGTGCGGTAAGTGGGGCGGGGGCCACATACTGGGCAGGGTGTTGGCCGGGCTGCGTGGTCTTGCTTAGATGCCCCTGCATTAGTATACGGCAGTATTTGAGAAAACCAGGAAGGGCTGACTATACTGGGCGCAGAGTGGCGGTACCGCTACTGCTTGCTAGAGGGGAGTTGGGCAGGCTTGACGCCCGTGGCGTGGAGGTGCAGGTTTGAACGCCCTGTTGCAAGACCTAGCCTGCTTCTAGTGACTGGGGTGTACAGGGCTCTGCTGGTGCTTTTGGGCTGCAAGGGGCGGGTCGTGTTCGAACCCTGAGAATGCGTGAGAGTACTGGCATGGCCTGGGAGCATCCTGGGTGGTGCGGACTGAGTCACTGGCGGCGGACCTCGTACATAGCAGAGCGGCCGTACTCCTACTAAATCAGAGGGGAGCTGAAGTGGCAGTTATTGGACTTCGCTGTGGCGCTGCTGGGTATATGTTAATAACACCATAGATTCATTCGGTGTGGGGGTGATTTCTGAGGACTGATTGGCCGCTGCTCAGGCGGTAGTGATTGCAGGAGTTGACTGAAGGCTATGTTCACAACCACGGTGACCCCCAGAGATTGATCGTGGTGCGCACCTCTACGGGTCGTTATATTTACCTGCCTGCTGTGGGTGTTGCGAAATTGTTACACTGCTCGAGAGCTGGTCTGTTAACACGGCGGAGGTGAGCACTGGAACTTTGACCACAAGGAGAGACGCAGCGGGGACAGCGCATTGTGCTCTGCTCACATACTGCCACCATTATGGGTAAATCTGACCCAAACAGCCGAAAATCCAGTTTGAAAATAAACGTAACACACACGCAAACGAAGCCATGGGAGATCAGCCTTAGTCGCAGGGTGCTTCAGTGACGGTGGAAGACTCGGAGGACGACACCAGGACTATTCTGCTAGAACTACGCTCTGGGATGAAATCAATAGACAGTAAAATAGATGCGCTAGCGACTGGCCTCGATGTGGTGAAAAAGAAGGTGGACAAGCATGAGCATAGACTAGATGTCCTGGAAAACAGACTATTGAACACGCAGGACTCGCAAGTGGAATCCCGGACCCAAATTCTAGAAATGGAGAAGGTTGTAGAAGCCATAAAGGCAAAAAATGAGGATTTAGAAGCGCGCTCTAGGTGCAACAACCTTCGCATAATTGGCCTGCCCGAATCCACTGCCATATCCAAAATGGAGAAGTTCATTGATGGCCTGCTGCGCTAACTGTTTGGCTCAGTGTTATTCACAGTAATGATCGTTGAGAGGGCGCACCGCTCGCTGGGCCCAGACCTGAACTGGGGGCGCCGCCGTGCCCGATAATAGTGCGCCTACTGAACTATATTGACAGGGACGCCATTCTGAGGGAGGCCAGAGCTAAGGCCTTCATTAACTATAAGGGAGACAACTTGTCCTTTTTGCCAGACTACACCCCGGCGGTGCAGGCAGCACGTAGAGAATTTGTGCCAGTGAAGAAGCTGCTGCAGACTGCCTCTGTACCATATGCAATGTTGTACCCTGCCAAATTGAAAATTTCTCACGAGGGTCAAGCACATTTCTTCACAGACTCGAAGTCAGCCCTGAAATTTTCAAAACATATCTGCAAATCCAGGCCCGACAGAACTGGACTGGGAACCCATCAGCCTCACCAAATTTAGAGGACACAGATTAGTGATGGTGACATTGTTTTAGTTTTGATGGAAATGGGTGGATTTATAGTAGAGCTGCAGGCGATTACTAATATGATCTTCTGCATTTGAACAGCTGCAGATAGAGGATGACTCCCCTATACCCATGTCATATGTTTGCATGTAATTATATTGACTTCTGCTGTGTCAGTGTATTAGATGCTGACTATATTATTGGTTGGCGGCGCACAGGTGTGCCACACAGTTAAAGTCTGGCAAATCTCACCACAGAGTGAGTGTTCGCTGCCGTTCCCTCCCCCTAGCGTGTGTTCCCCACTTGTTGAGTTGTATGGAAGATGGGGTAAATGTGTCGAAGGGGGGATGGAGTTGGTCTCGACCTAATTGGGAGGTTGGAGTGGGTGGGGGCAGTGGGTGGGGTGATGGGGGTATGTGTTGTATTTTATTTTTGTGATTGTTGCATTGATGTCGATTGGAGTGAGAGCTGATCATTATGGCGAGTTGGCTGTATGTGGCAATGGAAGTTGCCCTTCTGCTCTGGATCGCATTAACTATTGAATTGTCAAGGGTCATTCAGTTCCGTTATGGATGAGCGATACCGGTTGTTGACTGGGAATGTGAGGGGCCTCAATTCTCCTAAGAAAGTGCGCCAGGTATTGGCCTATTTGACTCGCCATGATATACATATAGCTTTGTTGCAGGAAACACATTTGACTAAAAATACAGAGCGAGGTATTGCTGGAAGATGGGCGGGATTTAAACTGGCGTCTTCATTTTCATCATATGCCGGAGGTACGATGATTCTGATTAAACGGGGTGTCATATTTATACCTGCCAGGACATATGTAGACGAGGAAGGGCGATGCACAATGGTACAGGGGAAACTGGGAGGCTCGTTGGTAACTGTAGTCAGCATGTACGGGTCTATTGTAGATGACCCGGAGTGTTTTTACGATGTATGCTAAACTGAGGGTCTGGTCGGAAGCAGATATTCTGTGGGGAGGGGACGTAAACACATACTTGAATCCTGAACTTGATAAGTCCAGTCCACTGTCACACCGAACTCCCAGAGTAGCCCAGTGCGTGAAGAGTGCTATGGTAGAATTTAGATTGAGTGATGTGTGGAGGTTGCGAAATGCCCTAGTGAAGAAGGGAACACATGCGACACCGCTACACAACAGCTGGTCACGACTAGACTATTGGCTACTGGGTGGGGATGTGATAGAATGGGTACTGGAGGTCGCAAACATGCCGCGCACGTTATCAGATCACAATCCGGTGTAGTTAGACATAAAGGTCCCAACGGCAATACATCGCCCAATCATGTGCCGGCTGCGCTCGGAGGCATTACTTGATCCGGTGTATGAAGCTACAGTGCAGGAAACCATGGAACAATACTTTTTACTCAATAAGGGTTCAGTGGATGATGCCTCCACTCTGTGGGAGGCTCTCAAGGCAATAATCAGGGGTGTGTGATTGTTACCACGGCGGGCATTTTGTAAAATATTAGAGCACTGCTTCTCAAAGCTGAGACCACGCTTCAGGTATTGGAACGTAGCTACACAGTGGCTCTATCCGCTCATACCCTGGCCCGCATACACAAGCTGATCTTGGAATATGATACTTTAGCTGAAACTGAAATACGATACCTTTCTCGTAGACACACGGCACGAAGATACAGAGAGGGAGGGTGACCAGGGCGTACACTAGCAAGCAAGATTAAGGACCGTATGGAGCAACCTCATATAGACAGGATCACTGACCCATAGGGGCAGGAGCATTATCACCCACTTGCCATTACCGTGCAATTCCGCGACTTTTATGCGGACCTATATACTTCCAAAGGGGAAGCGTCAACAGCTGAGTTTGAAGGTTATTTGGAGGACGTGGCTTGCGCCTGGCTGTCGGATGCCCATAGAGAATACTTAAGCTTACCTATTGACGTTGAGGATATTAAAGCTGCTATACTAGCCCTTCACAATGGGAAGGTGCCGGGGCCCGATGGCCTCACAGTTGAATATTATAAAACTTATGCTGATTTGATCACTCCAAATCTGTTAGGGGTGTATGCTGAGGCACACGAGTCGGGGAAATTAACGCCATCGCTGCGGCAGGCGCTGATTATAACACTGCTTAAGAAAGATAAGCCCCCAGATAAATGTGGCTCTTATCGTTCCCTGTCACTGATTAATATAGATGCCAAGATTTTAGCAGTTAAATTACAACCCCTGATGCCGTGCCTGGTGCTGCCTGACCAGTCAGGTTTTATACCTGATAGATCCACATCCCACAATCTTCGGACTATATTTTCTATGCTGCATATCTTAGAGCTAAGCATGTCGGCCGCGGCAGTAATGCTGGACGCAGCTAAGGCGTTCGATTCGGTCGAGTGGAAATATATGTTTTTTATCCTTCAGCGCATGGGATTCCCGCCTCTATTTATACAGTGGATAAGGGTGCTGTAAGCGGATCCATCAGCCAGGGTTCGTGTTGACGGTTTGACCTCCGACCCATTTGAAATAAAGAGGGGTACTCGTCAGGGCTGCCCTTTATCTCCGCTGCTTTTTTGCGATTATATTGGAACTACTAGCGTGCGTTATTAGTCAGAGACATAGGGAAACAGCACTACATTTTAACTCTTGCCCAGTTGCCATCTCGATATATGCGGATGATATGGTGCTTTTTGTTCGTGTAACCTCCAGGTACTGATTTGCATATAGCCATGTCTGAACTGGGGTGGCAGAGTGAGCTAAAGAACGGTGATGGATCACACCCAGATCTTTTGACTGGGTGTGAGTGTTTGATTGATTCAGATGCTCCGTCCATCACCACCCCCTTTTGTACCGCTTTTGGCCGCCATAAGTGTGGCAGGGTATGCTCAGACGTGAGTCCCTTGCTCAATTTGCCACTGGATTCAAGCAAGCCGGGCTGAAGACGGCAGGAATGCCAGAAACCGGTCCTCGGAAGCTTGTTTCCGGTCCAGGGAAGACATGGCTTGGCAGTTCGGGCTGGACTGTTCCCATGAGGCACAGGTTCAGACTGATTTGCATATAGCCATGTCTGAACTGGGGTGGCAGAGTGAGCTAAAGAACGGTGATGGATCAAACCCAGATCTTTTGACTGGGTGTGAGTGTTTGATTGATTCAGATGCTCCGTCCATCACCACCCCCTTTTGTACCGCTTTTGGCCGCCATAAGTGTGGCAGGGTATGCTCAGACGTGAGTCCCTTGCTCAATTTGCCACTGGATTCAAGCAAGCCGGGCTGAAGACGGCTGGAATGCCAGAAACCGGTCCTCGGAAGCTTGTTTCCGGTCCAGGGAAGACATGGCTTGGCAGTTCGGGCTGGACTGTTCCCATGAGGCACAGGGTCAGACTGATTTGCATATAGCCATGTCTGAACTGGGGTGGCAGAGTGAGCTAAAGAACGGTGATGGATCAAACCCAGATCTTTTGACTGGGTGTGAGTGTTTGATTGATTCAGATGCTCCGTCCATCACCACCCCCTTTTGTACCGCTTTTGGCCGCCATAAGTGTGGCAGGGTATGCTCAGACGTGAGTCCCTTGCTCAATTTGCCACTGGATTCAAGCAAGCCGGGCTGAAGACATCTGGAATGCCAGAAACCGGTCCTCGGAAGCTTGTTTCCGGTCCAGGGAAGACATGGCGTGGCAGTTCGGGCTGGACTGTTCCCATGAGGCACTGGGTCAGACTGATTTGCATATAGCCATGTCTGAACTGGGGTGGCAGAGTGAGCTAAAGAACGGTGATGGATCAAACCCAGATCTTTTGACTGGGTGGGAGTGTTTGATTGATTCAGATGCTCCGTCCATCACCACCCCCTTTTGTACCGCTTTGGGCCGCCATAGGTGTGGCAGGGTATGCTCAGACGTGAGTCCCTTGCTCAATTTGCCACTGGATTCAAGCAAGCCGGGCTGAAGACGGCTAGAATGCCAGAAACCGGTCCTCGGAAGCTTGTTTCCGGTCCAGGGAAGACATGGCTTGGCAGTTCGGGCTGGACTGTTCCCATGAGGAACAGGGTCAGACTGATTTGCATATAGCCATGTCTGAACTGTGGTGGCAGAGTGAGCTAAAGAACGGTGATGGATCAAACCCAGATCTTTTGACTGGGTGTGAGTGTTTGATTGATTCAGATGCTCCGTCCATCACCACCCCCTTTTGTACCGCTTTTGGCCGCCATAAGTGTGGCAGGGTATGCTCAGACGTGAGTCCCTTGCTCAATTTGCCACTGGAATCAAGCAAGCCGAGCTGAAGACGGCTGGAATGCCAGAAACCGGTCCTCGGAAGCTTGTTTCCGGTCCAGGGAAGACATGGCTTGGCAGTTCGGGCTGGACTGTTCCCATGAGGCACAGGGTCAGACTGGTTTGCATATAGCCATGTCTGAACTGGGGTGGCAGAGTGAGCTAAAGAACGGTGATGGATCAAACCCCGATCTTTTGACTGGGTGTGAGTGTTTGATTGATTCAGATGCTCCGTCCATCACCACCCCCTTTTGTACCGCTTTTGGCCGCAATAAGTGTGGCAGGGTATGCTCAGACGTGAGTCCCTTGCTCAATTTGCCACTGGATTCAAGCAAGCTGGGTTGAAGACGGCTGGAATGCCAGAAACCGGTCCTCGGAAGCTTGTTTCCGGTCCAGGGAAGACATGGCTTGGCAGTTCGGGCTGGACTGTATCCATGAGGCACAGGGTCAGACTGTTTTGCATATAGACATGTCTGAACTGGGGTGGCAGAGTGAGCTAAAGAACGGTGATGGATCAAACCCAGATCTTTTGACTGGGTGTGAGTGTTTGATTGATTCAGATGCTCCGTCCATCACCACCCCCTTTTGTACCGCTTTTGGCCGCCATAAGTGTGGCAGGGTATGCTCAGACGTGAGTCCCTTGCTCAATTTGCCACTGGATTCAAGCAAGCCGGGCTGAAGACGGCTGGAATGCCAGAAACCGGTCCTCGGAAGCTTGTTTCCGGTCCAGGGAAGACATGGCTTGGCAGTTCGGGCTGGACTGTTCCCATGAGACACAGGGTCAGACTGATTTGCATATAGCCATGTCTGAACTGGGGTGGCAGAGTGAGCTAAAGAACAGTGATGGATCAAACCCAGATCTTTTGACTGGGTGTGAGTGTTTGATTGATTCAGATGCTCCGTCCATCACCATCCCCTTTTGTACCGCTTTTGGCCGCCATAAGTGTGGCAGGGTATGCTCAGACGTGAGTCCCTTGCTCAATTTGCCACTGGATTCAAGCAAGCCGGGCTGAAGACGACTGGAATGCCAGAAACCGGTCCTCGGATTCTTGTTTCCGGTCCAGGGAAGACATGGCTTGGCAGTTCGGGCTGGACTGTTCCCATGAGGCACAGGGTCAGACTGATTTGCATATAGCCATGTCTGAACTGGGGTGGCAGAGTGAGCTAAAGAATGGTGATGGATCAAACCCAGATCTTTTTACTGGGTGTGAGTGTTTGATTGATTCAGATGCTCCGTCCATCACCACCCCCTTTTGTACCGCGGAAGTATGTAATGTTTGGCCGTTTGTCAGGCCTCCTCGTCAATTGGGATAAGTCCATTGTTATTCCTCTGACGAAATCCACGGTACAGCCGGACATGGATTTCCCGCTGGTACGGTCTGTGGACCCAGTAAAATATCTCGGAGTCTGGGTCCACTGAGATCTGGATACAGTGATACGTGAGAACTATGGGAGAACATACACCAAACTAGAGCAGCAGGTGGATGTGTGGGTGACCGTGCCGCTTTTCTTGGCGGATCGTATTGCGCTAATTAAGATGGCGGTCCTGCCGCGGTTTCTGTACTTGTTTACTAACATCCCGTTTGTGCTGTCGAAGGGATTTTTTAACACTCTTCGAGGGACCTTGCTCCGGTTGGTCTGGGTAGGCACACATGCCCGAGTAAAATGGTCGGTTCTCACTAGTGATTATGATAAAGGAGGGTTTGGGGCACCAGACTTCTATGCTTATTATTTGAGTGCGCAAGCCCAATATGCGTTTTATTGGATGAGACCGCATGCGTTTACTTCACATATCGCGGTAGAGGAGGGGGACGTATATCCAGTGCCATTACACAGCATGATCACGTACCGGGCATGTGGAACCCCAAGAACGGACATAAATGCAGTGGACACGACAATAGCTGCCTGGCAGGAGATAGGGCGTCTGGCGCACAAACTGCTGTTGTACGCACCAGCCATGTTCATATAACATCATGCTGCGCTATCGGTGACCCATGAAGCGCCATCGATGCGGTTGCTTAAAGAGGCGGGCTTTCAACTGGTGCAGGATATCTATCCAGACGGGTCGTTTCTCACACCGGACGCCCTGCAATATATCAGTAACCCAACGTTGTTGTTTAGATTTGCGATGCACAGACTGAGGCATGCGGTCATGGCTCACTACGACACCTACCCTCTGGAACCTCCCACATGGCTGTCCCTACAGTTCGTGCTTACTACTCCCACAAATAAAAAACTGATATCCAGACTGTATAGGTTGATCAAGGAAGAATGCATAAGTCAGCCGGACAGGATTTGGGAGAGATGGAATGCCTGTTTACCTGAACCGATGTTGGAGAAAGATTGGAAGTATGAGTGCGAATTACCGGGTATACTTATCATGAATGGAAACTTACGTATCATACATTTTAAATATATACACCAGGTGTATTATACCCCTGCCCGGTTGCATAGATTTGGACTGCGTGAGTCTGGCTGCTGTGCACGATGCGGACTGGAGGATGCTGACTTTCTGCCTCTCACTTGGGGATGTAGGAGGGTGGCTGACTTCTGGGAGTCTGTGGTTAGAGACATAAAGACCATGGCAAATGTAGTGCTACAGTGCACTCCACTTGTTTGTCTGCTGTGTTGTGTGCCCCACGTCAGGGGAGTGAGTGGTAAATTTGTACGATTGGCCTTGCTCATGGCTACATGGAGAGTGGCAATTACGTGGAGTGGGAGGCGTATGCCGAAAGTGGAACACTGGATAAAGGACTAGGTCTATTGCAAAGGTAGCATGGAAACATAAGCTGAAGAATTACCTACAATTTCGAGACCAAAGGACATTTGGGAGCCCCTGAGACACTTTCTTCTGAAAAGGGCAGCTGAAGCTGAGCAGAATGATGCGAACTAGGCGACGCAGGAGGGAGTAGTGTGCGGCCTGGATGTGTGATATGAGTGAATGGATGGGAGATGCTCTATTACTCCAACACGACTTTGTAATAATGCTCAGGAAGGATGTGGGGGGGGGGGTTTGTCTTAATTTTATAATTTGTTGTCTTTGTGTTTTTTTGTTGGATTTGTGGGGAAATGTATGATTATGATTATTCATACATAGTGTCAACATGCTACACGATTATTTGTATGTTTATTGTGGATGTATTGTGATGTCACTTTTCTAAAAAAAAATTGTTTGAATTGTCTTAATGCACAGGATCATACACATATAATTTAATAAGGGAATGGTATGTTCTCAACTATGAGACCACAATCTACAGTGAAAACTCATTTATATAGGATGCCAGAGAAGTGGGAGAGGGAGGGTCTTCTTAGTTTAAAGAGTAGTAGTTTATACTTTATTGAGTAGAGATTAGTATTGTACAGGATAGCTGCTTAGGTACGACTGTAACTTTAATTCCCTAACTTGAAGGGAGGCCTCTGTCCCTACTTTCTAGTCGGTGGCAGATCCTGCACTGGTCCGGAGGATGCAAAAAGCAGCAAGTTTCTGTAGAGTGGTCCCTAAAGTGAAAGCGGACAGCACTGCAAATTAATTAAATAAAAAACGTGGCCGCCTAAGTGAAAGCGGATTGCGGTGTAAGTAAAATAAATAAAGCAGCACAGCGGCTAAAGTTAAAGTGGACCGTGCCGCAAATTACAAAAAAAATATTAAATGGTTGCCCGATGAAGCTCGAATCCAGTTAAAGATTGCCGTTCTGACGCACAAAGCCCTGCACTTCAAAACTCCCGGGGACCTGGCGCAAAAGCTTGAATTATCCTGTGGTGGTCACCGAGCCTTCTCCGGTGCTGCCCCTAAGATGTGGCACTCTCTTCCACCGGAAGTACGCAGAATCTCCTCAACGACTGTTTTCAAACTGGAAGCCAAACGATTCCTAATAAACACATTCTTACCGTAACTGGGCTAGGCTCACCTGCTCGAAGACATTGATCCTACAACCATTGTACCATCATTTGATGCTGCTCTTCTTTACCTCATTGTGTGCCCTACTTCATAGCCCACTATGTACCTGTTTATTGTATTGCTCTCCTTAAACCATTTGTCTTGTAATTATGCGATTATTCCTGTTTTATATTCTTACTTGATGTAGATATTGCATTTATCCTTCCTTCCCTCCTTTTTTAAAGCACTCTGATATCCTTCGGGATCTTGTTTGCGCTATATAAAACTTTATAAATAAAATAAATAAATATGACAGATGTACCGCTATACTGCAAGATACCGTTATGTATGATTGCGTATATATACGTTTCTGATTTGACTATATTATGGCACTTGGATACCGACACATATTTTTATGTTATTATGCAAATGATAATATCATAATTTAACCTTTTGTAAAAACTCAATAAAATTGTGTTTCAAAAAAGAAGGCGATGACTGACAGCAGGTACTGGCATTGTCTCCAAACTGAAGCGCCCCAAGTATAAGCAGAATGAAGTGTCAAGACTCTACACCTGGTTGTCATTAGCCTTTTGGAGAAGCACTCTAGGGAGACACAAAGGATCAAACCTTGCTGAGAAGATTCCCTCTGCATAACAAAGGGGAGCCCCATCTGTTACCTACATCCAGAATCAGCTAAATAGAAGTGCTCAGGACGTGAAGATTAGCAATCATAACCATACACCCACTCAATAACGATGGGATTTTATTACTTCTCACCTTACGCACAGAATGCACATGACACAATTACAGGGATGTCCATGCAGAGTCAGGGCATTACATTCAAGCAGAACTACACTCATACCAGAACAGGAGAAAAGTCTGTTTAGTATTATCAATCTGAATTTTTTTTCACTGCCACCCCTGCTTAATGTTTATGTCCAGGAACATGGATGTCAGTCTCATGTCGACTAGGGAGTGCCCCTTGTGTGCACCTCCATTCCTCAGAGTCAGGTCCTAGGCATCATGATCAGCTACAAGGTCTAGGCCTGCATGCCAATGATGGATTATCATGTGCACTGGCCTAAATTGTCAGGGTACAAGATCATTTACACCTGGGGTCACTCATGGCAGGTTCTGCTTCTTTAGTGCCATGCAGTGGGCAGTCCTGTCCCAGCAGACAACATGCCATACCTAGTATGTTCTTTGATTCATATGAGATAGACATAGTTATTTATCTCTCTGTGGTGTATGCCATAGTAGAAATAACAATTATTTTATTGCTAAGTGAAGGAAACTGTCATGCCCTTCATATGACAATACGCAATCGGAGATTACCGCTGTTTGAATCATTATCTATCTGGTCAAATCAAATCAAATACAATTTATAAAAGGCCTGGTTACACCAACGGTGTGTCCCCACGCTCGAATCAGTCCAAGGAAGAGAGAGCATGCAGTAGAGTGACAGCACAAAAGAGCCAGAAAGTAGATCCTAAATAGGCATGTTTTTAATTGTTGGGGAAGTTTTGTTCTACCAAACATGTTTTCACTGGAACGGGTAAAGAGTTCCAGGCTTTTGCAGCCAGATAGCTGATCGAACGGGTACCCATTCTTGCTTTCCGGATTCTGGGAACCATAGCTTGCGAGGTTCCACCTGGCCTAAGGGTGCAAGCAGGAATATGGGACGTAATTAAAGAACGTAGGTAACTGGGGCCCCTATTCCACCAGGTTGTGTGACAGTAACACATCATTTTAAACGTGATTGTTTTCTAGACCGGTAGCCAATGAAGGGTATTAAGTGCTTTGGAGGCTGACGATCTTCTAGGGCACAGCTTTCCAAACTTTTCCTGTTGGTGACACACCTTTTTGGCAACCGTTTTTAGAGCGACACGGTAACGCGAGCGAGCGTAGCGAGCGAGATGCAACCACCGAAGAGGGACTTTCTCCCCCCCGGGAAACTTTTAAAAAAAATAGTGGGCAAATGGTGCATTTCCAAGCAAATTTGAGAAAGCAGGAAGGTTAATAAAGCAATTGTGAATCTGTTGTAACAAAGACAGTGACTGGCAAAACTGACCCCACCAGAAGCCCGTCCTTGCGATATCCTGTCACATTGAGTAAATCCCCTGACAGCGGTATCACTAAAATTATAGACAACAATCTGAAACCCTGGCATCTATGTGGCGCTATTCTCGGAGGTGTAGTTACAACAAAATATAAGAAAATGCAATTTCAGGCGGGAGAGCGCTAAAATAAAGCCATTTTTGGCTTTAAAAAAAAATCGGTTGTCTTCCGCCTTAATCGGGTCTTTTGGCATGTAGGCGTGGGCACTCCAAAATGTAAACCATGTATGGTTTGTACATGTAATGAATTCCCTGATGTGCCTGTATTTCTTTATGCTTTGAACACCACCTGCAGTTATATATGTACACGCAGGCTTTGCTGCTGCGGCATATGTGAAACACCTCAGTTGTGTTCATATTGATCCCGAGAGCGTCAGTGCCATAACAAAGGCCCCCGCAGCCCTCTGCAGTGCGCAGTACTGTGGCCTGATATCTTCTGGTGGAGTTTGGAAGGGGGCCCCTCCATGTACTTTGCAGGAGGGCCTCCTCAAATTTAGTTACGCCTCTGGAGAGCATGATATCTAATAGTTTCTCACTTGTGTTTGACTTAATGAACATACTCTACTAATGTGACAGGGGGTCTGGACCTTATCCTCCTAATTAGGGCATTCTCAGTACCTATTATATTTCAGTTGATTATCCCTGTATCGCACTCCACATCTAAACATATTAAACTCATGTCCCCGAAATTAAAGGATTGAACGATGTAGAAAATCAGACATTTTGCATCCAAAACTATTTAAATCTGAAATTATGGATCAGGCATTATGAGGGTAGCAGACATGACCCGACGTGAAAGACTTGCTGTTAACCCTCTAACATCGCAGAAAGGGACTCCAGCAGTTACATTTCCCTATTTCCATACAGGGCAGGTGGTTCCACATAGAAAAGAAGCATTTTGACAAATTCCCAGGTTTACCACTAAAGGTAAATCTGGAAATGCGTCAAAATCCATGGGTGGATGCGCAGGAACACCCATGGAATGCATCCCTGGGGCAGGGTAACGCAACGCAGCGACCTGCGCTGCCTTGGGTTACAGAGTTCCAAAGCCACGCAGGGCCACCCATGTAAGTTGCTTTGTGTTGTTTGGTAAATGTCACTAAGGGAGACCCAGGCGGGCTGCTGCATTCTGAATGCGTTGACGCCTAACCAGACTTCCTTTCATTGCACCTAGATATAGGATGTTGCCGTGGTCCAGCTGCGACGTAACCAGGCATGCACACTGGTCTTCCTGGCTGATAGAGGGAGGAGAGCAATCCGTTTCCTTCGCATTTTAAGGATCGCAAAGCACTTGCCCGCAAATATTCTAATTTGATGATCAAAAGATAATTCTGAGACGAACCAGATCCTTAGATTTTTAATTACCTTTTTAGGAGTGGGGATCAGACCGAGATATGGGCCACCAAGCAGATGACCAGATAGGTGGCGACTTCCCTACAAATAGCACCTCTATCTTATCGACATTACTTTTGAGGCAATGACAGCCAGACAGACATTACCACTTTATTTGATTAATTAAAATCACAAAAGTACAATACAAAAGGATCCATAAAAACCAGTGCATATTATCAGACATTACATATGAGCAATGATAAAATTAAGCATAAAAAGCGTCAGCAGCACATATATGATTCATCAGCAAAAAATGTTCATAAAATTGCATAAAAATTACAATATTTGAGGCAATGATTTGCCATCCAAATGGCAAAGGGAAAAGCGAGTGGCTGAGGCTTCAGGGTTTTAAGATAGCGTGACTATCAGTTGCGTGTCATCTGCATATGACACAATTGTCACCTTGTGTCATTCCATAATATCTGCAAGGGGGCCAATGTACAGATTAAACAAAGTTGAATTTAGGATAGAGCCCTGTGGGACTCCTTGCGCTAGAGGTGGACTTTCCGAGAAGAAAGGTTTCTGAGACACCTGAAAGCTCCTCTCTTGGAGATAAAAACATAGCAAGTGGAGCGCGATTCCTTCAATCCCGCATTGACTGAGTCTTTGGGAGAGGAGGCTGTGTGAAACAGTGTCAAAGGCCGCACTTAAGTCCAGCAGGAGCAGTGCTGCCGTTTGAGCAGCATCTGCACACTTCCTTAGTGTTTCCGTGGCTAGCAGAAGAGTCGATTCCATGGAATAAGAAGCCCTAACTGGGTAGGATGGAAAAGATAATTGGTGGTTATGTAGTCGGTGAGTTGGTTGTTTACCACCTCTGTTATTTTGGCAAAGATCGGGAGTAGAGAGATGGGGCGAAGATTATCTGATGCTGTGAAGTCAGCTGAAGGCTTTTTTGTAGTGGTAAAACAATGGCTTGTTTCCATTTTGAAGGAACCTCTCCAGCACTGGAGGAGAGTGCTAGTAGTTGTTGAATAAATGGAGAGATAACATTAAGCCCTTGACCAAGACCTTGAGTGGAGCAGGGTCTAAAGGGGAGCCCGACTTAATGCCGGCTGCTATGTTTTTCAAATCATCCTAGTTCGAGGCTATGAATTCTATGAGATTGAACGCTCTTGCTGGATTGGTCGACACAGCGTCAAGGCTCATGGGACTTCGCGCTTCCAGGGGGAAGGTCTCATATATTTTCGCTACTTTGAATGAAAAGTAATGTGCAATCTTATTACGGTTCTCCGCCCATGCTGTAGCAGGCAAGTGTGAGATCCAGTGACGTTAAAGATTTAAAGAACCGAATAAAGTTCCTTTCGAAAAGAATTTTACCGATATAAAAATGACATCTTTTTTTTTTTTTTTTTGCAGTGTTTTATATAGCGCAAACTTGACCCGAATCGGGTATCAGAGGACTTTACATAGCACCAGTTACGTTACAAGAGGACACACATTCATTTTTGTTAGGCACGGGGGGATTAAGTGATTTGCCCAGAATCACAGGATGTTTGGCTTTGTTACAGAGACTCAAACCCAGATCCCCAGGTCCGAGGTCGAGCACCCTAGCCGTTAGGTTTTTTTTTAACTCCTCCGAATAGGGTTTTTTGCTATTAGGGCTATAGTCTATCATCCAGATGCGTTTCAGGCACTTGCACGCTTTTCTGGCAACAGCAAGTTCTACTGTGAACCAATGTGCGGAAGTCTGAGCTCTAGGTTTTTTTTCCTGATGTCCAAGGTACAGCTTCATCTAGTGCAGCTGTTATCCATTTTTCGATCTGGTTGTTTGCTATATTAGCATTCTCCCCAATTGGGGTGGGTTACGTAAGAGGGCATCATTGAAGGTTTTGGAATTCAATTTATTCCACTGTGAATTGGAGGGTGTCCTCTGAAGCATCATAGGAAAAGGCACCGCATGGTGATCTGACCAGGGGACTACTAATGCGTCAAAGACTTTTATTTTAGAGAAATTAGCGAAGATTGGGTCTAAGATGTGACCCAGTTGGTATGCTGGAGTAGAAACATTTTGGGATAGATTCACTGTATCCAGGAATAACTACTAAATGAACGATGGAACACTCTCACTACTGCCACTAGTTTAAAGAATGGAAACATCTTTTGGGCTGCTGTTAAAGATATGAGAGCAATGGGACAACTACTAACAACGATCAGCTTTAATATAACCAGGGAGGCCTGGGAAGCTCATTTTTCTATCTACAGCTCCCACACATGATGAAGATTTGCTTGAGCTCCTAGCCCCTATAGGGATATCAATATCCCTACCTGAAGTTGAGGAAGCTATACACTAGAGCCTGCATGATAAATATCCAGGCCCTGATGGGTTGCCCGTTGATCTCAGTAAGCACCAACCAGATTTTTGGGGCCAACTTTTGCTAAATGTTTTTAATAATCTAACCAATGCCCCGTTACCAAGCATCTGGTCAATTAGTACTATTGTCCTGATTTTTAGGTCTTGCGCCTAGCGTTGCAGTGCGCAGCACTGCTCGTGCAGCACGAGACATTTAGTAGGTAAAAATGGGGTTTGAGAAGCTGACATAGGAATGGCACACACACGAGCATGTGCTTTTCCTTTTGTGTCAGGCTATTGGCCTTTGTGTGTGTCTTTTTATAAAAGACAGCACGCAATTGGCCTAAGGCGGGTGCATTGCTCTGCCCACGGCCTATTGGTGTCTGTTACGAGCACCGACCGTCATGTGGTTTCAATTATGGTGCCCAGACACGGGCACGATAATTGAAACCACATGGCTCGCAGTGGCGTGCGCACCACCGCGGGCTTCTTTTTTTTTAAGCGATTGGGAAAGTGAAAGCAATCGCTTTCCCTGCCGCTTGTTGATTATTGGTGTCTCTGGCTTTTATATGCAACGGAGATATTACTGTATCTGCTCTTTGGAAACTGAAACACTTGAGTCTCAAGGTTTATGCGCAAGAGGAGGCGCGGCTACAGCGCTACAGAGAACCGAGATAGGAGTCAGAAGAAGGCAGGCCTTCCGGGCGTTCGTCCTAGGCCGCTTCTCCTCATCACGCTTATAACTCTTTCACCGAGTGATTTTTCATTCTTTTTGTGTCCGGTCTTCATTCTGTGGTCCGGTATTCTTTGATATAGCGCCAGCCATGGCAGCTACTGAGCTAGGTGAGGAGGAATCCAATTTCGAGTGGTGCATAAGCAAGGGGAGGATATCCATAGTTTGCTCGGGCTGCTCCTAACTTGAAACCCCAGGGGGTGTGGTTTGGGGCATTCAGCCCACCCCGAGGAACAAGAGAGTTTCTGGAACTGCCCGAAGAAATGTGGAAGTAGGGTTATCCTAAAAAACAGCCACAAAAAGGAGAAAGTTGTGATAGTTTACTTGAGTCGAGTCAAGAAGTGCACCAGGTGTATAAGGAGTCCTGGCAATAACTATGCAAGAGTAGAGGGGTTTCACGAAACGTCCTTTCTAGATGGAAACCCACTCAGAGGTAGTGAGGTTAGTCATGGAAGAACCTTCAGGGTTTTTATCTTTTCCGGAGGAGAAAGATGGATGGTTCTGGAAGAGGTCACACAGTCCTGAGAAACGAGTGGGGTGGATGGGGTAGGGGTTAGCGCATATAACCTCATAAAGGCGGGGTATATGTCTTTAAAACGTCACTGTAGGGAATACGCCAAATTCAACGAAAATTTACAGCAAAGGTCTAAATAGAAGTGGCGGAGGAGGAGGGTGAATGCTTTAGGGGAGTTGTGGGCAAGAGGTTCTAGACAGAAATTCATGGACACGGTTACTTGAGGACTTATTGTCATGCGGGAACCCCCGGTCCACTGATTTAGCTTTCCTTTTGCAAATCATTGTTTTCATATTTTATCTGGTTGGTTCAGTTGAAGTGAAACAATACAGCTTCCAGAATGCAGTAGGTTGTTAAACAACCATACAGGGCTAGAAAATGGTGTCACCAATGCCATGGGAGTCATCTGCTAAGCTTGCAGTGTATCCGGAGAGGCCCTGGCTAAAAAGGTCGTATTATGATGAGCTTCTTGAGTAAAGGGGTATGGAGTACCGGGGAAGCCCTGTAGGAAAATAACTAATAATTTGGTAGGAAAGCGACCAGGTCTACAGGGTACTTCCACAAGAGCCAGAACAAGGCAGCGAGAACTTAAGCAGGATTGCCCCCTTCTTGACTTCCCTCTGTCTTGCTCCGCTACGAAAATGCTCAAGGAAGAACCCCAAGAAAAAAAAACAAGAGGCAGGGTGCTTTATGTTGAATTCCATAAGGAAAATGTTATATGGGGGCCAACCAGGTTAAAGGGGTGGAGACGCTAGTTTAGGTGATTTAGTAGTAGGATGGTAATGATTCCTGTGGCGTGGGTGTGGCATAGAGAAAACCACATGAAATAGGTCTAGGGAGTCCTACCCGAGAAAACTTAGACCACTGGCGAGGTGAAAGGAGAGATGGGGTTGCAGGAGAGTAGGATTTGCTTCCTATGGTTACCCCACTTTTTGCTGTGTTTCACTGGTTTTTCAATTTTAGTCTGGCTGTGGCCCTGCTAATCAGGACCACAGCTTAGCTGTTCTCTCTCTAAATTGATAGCATGTACTTTAGATACATACCAGATTGGTTACCGGGTTACCCTTGCGAGTCCCTATATATAGTACCTTAGGTACTAAGGGCATAGGTACCCCAGAGATCTACCAGGGGCTAAAGCATGTATTATGCCACCCCTGGACAGCCTTCCAAAATGGCACCACAGGTCCGCAGCCTGGGTAAGGTGGTGTAGGCACCCCTTACTTAGATATAGTATACCTACATCTACCTTTACATATAAACACATAGTAACTTATAAGTCACTCCTATGGCAGGCCTTGACAATCCTGAAGGCAGAGTGCTTGGTTTTGTGTGAGAGGGTGCATTAGCATGAACTGAGCCCCTCTGCAGCTTTCGGAACCATCTCCTTATAGCTGTTCTATGATATAGCCATACCATATACTCTTGAGTGCATTATAATCTTCGCGGTTAATGCTAACTTTGGTTTGGCTTTATCGAAACATGTTGTGTAAGGTGTCAAACACTTTGGAATACTACCCCCACCAGTATTGGTGGCGGGGGTAGCATTCCACCCTTCTAGAAGGAGAAGACATGTACACACTGGTATACCCGGTTAATAATTAAAAGAGCCTCAGCATCACAAAATGGATGCTGCTGCCACAGACACGAGTCTGTCCTCCTGCTGCTGGATGAAACTCCGGAAAGGGAGGCCTGGACAATAGGTTTCCTGTCCAAGGAGGTGCCAGTACCTCCCCAGACAGGCTTTAGTGCATTGGGGCATTCAGTGAATGCTTTTCAGACACTACCTGGGGCACACAAGGTGCTCCATGCATTTCCCAGTTCAAACCGATTGCAATAGGTGGGACCCTAGCGTTAGTCCAACCCCTAAACTTAATATAAGAATGGGAACCCAGTCACTAGGATTTTAGATTACCCTGGGTGAAACTCTGCAACATATATCCTGGACCTTCGACATTCCATATCGACTGGAAGACGGAAGAATCTCCCTTGTGGTCAAGGAGTGACCTCCCTGTTCAAACAGGCACCAAGAAGCATCTTTGCCGGTCTGCATATTCGAGGCTCCCGCCGGATCCCGAAGAATCTGCGACACAGGACATGGACTTCCAGACATCTCTGAAGCTGACCCGAGATCCCAGCAAAGCTGAGACCCGTAGCTGACACCAGAGACGTGGGACCGGAGCTCCTGGACATATTGCATTTTTGCAACTGCACCTACTTCCCGATGTTTCCCAAAGTTGTGCATTGGGGTATTTGAAGCCCCTGCCCGAGCACCTTTTGCACCAAAGCTCAGAGGCCTATACTCCACGAGTGTTCCGTGGGCCCGCTGTGTGCATTTCTGCTCAAAGCTAGTCCGTTAACTAGGACAATCTTTTACTTACTGAGCTTTCCTGGTTGCTCCAGATGTATTCTGACTCCTCTCCAAAGGTGTAGCCCCCCAGACCTTGCTGTTCTGAACCGAAGCCAATCTTGTCATCTTGCGTGGGTTGCTGTTGCCAAGGCTTGTTGGATCCAATCCGGATTCTGACGCTGCAGCACTCGACATGCTTGTGGGACAGCTCGAATCCAACTCCTGGTTGTCATCGACACATCCTGGTCCTCGTGGCTGAAGAGTCAAGCTTCACCTCTTTCACCCGAAAGCACCCGACATCGGTTGGCAGTTTCCTATCGCCTTCCTGGTCACTGGCTAGTGACCCAGACTCTGTCCCCTCTGCTTTCAGGTTCTTCAGATCTCTGATCCACCCTTGGATCCACCCGCACACTTTTCCTCTGGTCCCCTGCAGCACTTCTTCGCAGCTCTCCATTGGAATCGACTACAAAACCCGACACCAAAAGACACCTATGCACCCGACTTCCCAGGGTGAGGTAACACGAGTACTCCAGTGCTCCCGTGGGTCTTGGCTCTCGAAGTGTCTAAGTCTAAAAGGGTTCCATCGTAGTTTATCTAGAAGTGTCCTTAATCTTTAAAATTGTAACTTGTTCGTTCTCCATTGAAAGTCAATGGTGATCCGCGGCTGTGTTTAGACACTGCACGCGTCCCCCGTGGCTCTCCTACGTCCCTACCTTGGGTGGTTCCTAGTTGCCCCAGCGGTTCTACAGGCCCTAGCCCTGCTTTCTATCCCTCACATGGTTCTTAAACCACTATTTTAGTATATGGTTTGTGAGGCCCCTAGGGCGAAACGTATACTGTGCAACTTATCGTATGCTAATTAAGTTCCTTGTATTGTACTTTTACCTCTGACCTCGGCCAGAGGGGTTGAGTTTAGAATAAATACATATATATATATATTTGATATATACCATGTGTGGTGTACTTTCATTTGGTCATTCAAGAGATTATAACTGGTAAAACAACTTGCTTAACTCGCCTCTAAGTCTTAGCCTGAAGGCTGCTCTCCACAGCTACCACTAGGATAGCTTTCTATAAGGTTGACTTTACAACCTACCATCAATAAGGGTTGTTTGGACTGGTGCAAGGTGCCCAGTAGAATAGTGGACATCATATACCAGGCCAACTTCTCACATTGGTGTGCGGCGTGTGGGATTAAAGCTTGCATTGTTTTACCAGATAATCTTGAGAATATCAATTGAAAAATCACTTAAGGTACCAATAGGTACATATAAATCAAGCTTATAATACATAAGTTCTACTGAACTTAGAAGTTGTAGGTGGTAAGGGCTTAACACACCTTGACTACAACTACTAGGGAGGTTTAGTAGGAAACCAAGTAGTGTAGGTAGGTGCACACACCACACCTCACTAGTCATGTCCTCAAAGGAGGGACCCAGTGGGTCTGTTCCAGATGGCAGTTCAGTACAGCATTCTAAGTATGACTCATAGCATTCTAAGTATGACTCATTCCCTTTTCAAGAGTTAAGGGCTCTGTGTTCATTCAGAAAATTGAAGACAGGCTTTGGGAGGATCAGGGACCTGAGTGGGCAAGATGGAGTCAAAGTGAGTGCTCATGCTGCTCGGCTGCTCACGCCAGAAGCGTAATTGATCGGCTAGCTGCCCTGCGTTGTGCAAGAGATGCCGGTCTGCCGAACACACAGAACGCACCAAACTCAGCGACTACAGAGAACGCTGTGGCTGCTTCCCTGGGGCCGTGATTTTCTCTGACTTTATTCCGAACGTGCGAGCGGCAACGAGGCGACCTGCAAAACTTTTCTTTACCTGTCCGCGATTCTGCTTCCCTGGGGCCGTGACTCTTCTCAACTTCGCTTGGGACGTGTGAGTGGAAACGAGGCAACCCGCAAAGCTCCTCTATCTTTGTCTTCGATCTTGCTGGATCCACACATCTGGACCTTCCTGCTGGCAACCGCGGCTGTGATCGTCGCTTTGCCGCTAGTACCTCTGACCCCAGGTACCGCTGCTGCCCTCTGACTTTTTGACCGCTCAAGGCTGCTCCCCGCTTCAACTCTTAGACCCAGTCCAGACATGAGTGCCCGGGGACCCGGAAAGGGGGCAAACCGAAGACACCTGCAGACGCCAAGGACACATCATTGAACGAAGGAGCTGCCAAATCAAAGCAAGAGGTTAGTGGCTATAAAAACCGAACTTGGGCAAAACAGGGGGGGGCTCTGCCTAGAGACAGTAAAAACCCTGGACCCACGTACCCTAGAAAATATGTTTATGGGAGCAAAAAATCAGTCCATCAGCGCCAATCTTAAGACATTCACAGGGAAACCCCCCTCAGATACACCCAAACCACGCTCGCAGCAGGAGGACTCCACTGTGGAAGGCAACCCAAGGGAAACTTTATCCATCAGCATTAGCACCAACAACAACATGAGCATTAATGACTCCTCTGCCGCACCACCTGAACCCGCTTCAACCCAAGATACCTCTTCCAGGGCACTTGATATCGATCAACCTACTGGGATTGCTGCACAACAAGGCATTCCGCCTCGGTCTCTACCTGTCACTCAACAACAAGAGCCGAACAAGGGACCCAGCAATGGTAGCCTTGGCGTTCCGCTCACCACCTTAGAGACACAGATGGCAGGTACAAATGACGTCATTCAAGGCCTAGTGGTCCCCACCGGCGCGCAGAACCCTTGGACCCCTGAAGCAGGGCTCAAGCACTTTTACTCAGTCTCAGATAGCACACCCAGTTCATCTGGTGAGCGGACGTCCGACAACTACGCTAGTGAAGGAGACAGTGAGGTCTCTCGCAATGACACTGGCAATGACACTGGCAGAGTCCTGCGCCCTAAAAAACCTAGAAGTAAGAGCAAGCGGCGCAGCCAGCTGAAATGGGACTACTCTGACTCCCAAATGTCCTATCCTTTGGAATAAGACGATCCCAACCTAACACAGTGGGGGAGCTCAAAAAGCCTGCAGGCAGATACAATCGAGCCCTCCCTAGCCTCTTTATTAGCCTCAATCAAAGAATTCCAGGAGGAGGTGCGGGCTGACAATCGCACCGCCAAAAACGCGGCAAAAAACTTCAGGGCGGCTTAAGACGGCTGAACAAAACTTGCACGGATATCAACGATCGGGTTAGCATGGTGGAAGCTCGAACCGAGCATCTGGAAACCGAAGCCGGGGCTTCTAAACAACAGACCGTGTCCAACACCGCCTGCCTTGTAGACCTGATGTCCAAGATGGAGGAGCAGGAAAATCGCCAACACAGGAACAACTTCCGCTTGCTTGGCATCCCGGAGGGGCAAGAAGGGGACGACCCTCGACGCTTCATTGTTAAATTACTACAAGACTCTTTTCCGGAACACCAGGGCTGGGATTGGGACCGGGAGGTGCAGAGGGCGCACCGCTTTCCATTCTACCAGACACGGCAATACAACAGCAGCAACACAACTGGAGGTCAGCCAAGGGTATTTCTTGTGTATTTTGGAAACTTCCTCCTCAGGCAGCTAATATACGATCAGGCCCGCCCTAATTCCAAGAAAGGGGCAAACGGGATAACATTCTTCGCCAAGCCAAATTTTTGCCACCAGACAGTGGAGCGGAGATGGCACCTGAGGCAACTGATCTCTCCTTTTCAGCAGCAGGGGGCCGAAGTTTACCTAATGAATCCTGCCAGGCTTAAAGTAATCTTCAATGGTGCTACCAAGGTCTTCCTTTCCGAAATAAAAGCCGGTGAATATTTGGAAGAGGTGAAAAACAAGAAGAACAACAGATGAACAGTTTATTTACTATCTTCTTACCAAAGTTCCACGCTATTATAGGTCGGGACAATGGCTATAAATACGGCAGACCTACCCAAACTCTGTTATTGACTTTTTACAGTCGTATTTAACTCTTCACCGATGGGACATATCTTTTTTCTCTTTTATCTCTCTGCACAATTTTGCCCTTTCTTTCTTGAGGCACCGGAGACTCTGGTTAAATGCAAACTACTTCTCTGTCTTATACTGCCCTCTCTTCTATAGGGCCACTAGCCGATCGAAGACTTAACTGGTTTCTCTCTGGCGTGGCAGGCAGCCGGGGCTCATGATTGACCACCATCATTCAGGTTTTTCCTGATTGCTCAAAGAAGGGGTGGGTGGGGTGGGCGGGGTGGGCGGGATGGGCACCTAAAGAAACAGACCGGGCGCAGAAACTTCAAGGGCACTTTGTGTAACTCACATATATGTACACTCATAATTACAAATTATTGCTTAGAGCAAAATCAAAGGACCCTCACTTCTTTTAATCCTTTTTGTAGATGGCTAATGTAAATTCACTGCGAATTGTCTCTGTTAATATTTGCGGGCAGAATGAGCCCTCTAAAAGGCAAAATGTGGCCCAAGGATTACGATCCCTTCAGGGGAACATCACTTGTTTACAGGAAACCCACATAGAAGGCTCACAAAAACACCTACTAGACACATTAGGGTTTAAAGTAGCCGGGGCCACTACACAGGGTGCTAAAACAAAAGGGGTCGGAATCATGGTGGATAGAAGACTCCCTCTTAACATTCCCCAGACTAAATCCGACTCACTGGGTAGATGGGTCATCACCGAGTGTCAGCTTCCCAACAACCTTTCCTTCACTCTTTGTTAAATATACGGAAGTAACACTGATGACCCAGGGGTTTTTAACCTGGTCTCGGGCGAACTAGCACACTGGCCTACCCCTATCATTTTGTGTGGTGACCTTAACATTCATTTACCCTGCAACTGGGAGGCCGACAAGAAATGGAGATATAAAGGTAGGAAGCCCCTGGTCTTTCAGGCTCTAGCCAATCTTGCTCAGGTCCACTCAGCCCGGCTACACTTTCTTCTCGGCCCGCACCATTCACTAGTCAGATTAGATCACTTCTTTGTTTCATCCCTACTTGCCAACAATTGCACTATAGATATCGCACCTCGCTTTATGTCTGATCACAATCCTCTCATTCTTAATATCAAGGGATTTGGGAAATGGAAGGAGGCGCCCAAATGGAGCTTTGAGAAAGCGCTGTTTTATGATACCAGTTACCAAACACACATGCAAGGATGGATCCAGGAATTCCTGGAAATAAACATTGTCTCTGCCTCCTTAATGACTGTCTGGGACACCTTAAAGTCAGGGTTTAGGGGTGAAACTCTCAGGTTCTCAGTCTGTAAAAACAAAAAGAGAAGCTTCTAACAGTGACTTACAGGGCAAACTAAGGCTAGCAGAAACTAAACTGGCCCAACTGATCCAAGCAGGACATCAAAACTGTCCAAAAAGAAGTAGTTCTTGTTAAGGCTGAGATAGGGGCAGTCTTCGCCGAAAAAAACGCAGCTAAGTAGGCAAGTGCACATGAAAAAAACTATGAGTGCAGTGATAGTATTGGACACCACCTGGCCGTTAGGACCAGACAACAGATTACCAGTAGCGATATACACGCAATAAAACGTACTTCTGGGGCTGAGATCAACGATCCTAACTCCATATGGAAGGGATTCCAGGAATTGTATACCAAGCTGTACACAGAAGAAAATCACTGGGCCATTGAAACACTCGAAAGTGAGAATACTAATTATCTCAGCGAGATTGATCTTAAGCGGCTCAGCCCTGATAATAGCGAGCTACTAGACCTCACTCCAACCTGGGAGGAAATTCTGGAATCCCTTCTAAGTCTCCCAGATGGGAAAGCCACAGGTCTGGATGGTATCCCAGTGGAGGTTTATAAGACCTTTGCTCCTCAAATTAAAACAATTTTCACAGGTGTAGTAACCTCTATCTTCAACCGGGCCCCCCTCCTCCTTCTTGGTCGAATGCCAGAATATCTATATTTCCAAAAAAAGATAAATCTCCATTAGAGATGAGCTCTTACAGGCCCATCACTCTTATCAACTGTGACTCCAAAATCTTTTCCAAAGTACTGGCATCTAGAATCTCCCTCGTGGTCGAGTCATTAGTGTCAGAATGGCAACATGGCTTTATTCCAAAAAAGGCACAACGGAACATGTCAGGCGGGCCATCACCTTGTTCGATGCCGCACAAGCGGCCGGAGACCCGATGTCACTAACATTGCTCGATGCTGAAAAAGCATTAGACCGGGCCTCCTGGCGATTCCTGTGGGCCTTTATGAGCAGGATGGGATTTGGGATGAAACTTACACAGGCGGTGCAGGCACTCTAACTTGAACCTACGGCCAGTGTATCTATAAACAGGCAACTCACCGGTCAGTTTAACATCTCTCGGGGTACCAGGCAGGGTTGCCCCTGCTCCCCTCTGCTGCTCGCTCTCTACTTAGACCCATTTATCAAACAAATTGAAAGAAACCATGACATCCTACCAGTCAGCTTCCAGGGCATCAACACTAAAATGTTGGCTTATGCTGACGATTTGGCCATCACTTCCCCATATCCTGCGAATACTATACTAGCTCTAGAAAAGGAGGCTCAAAAATTTGGGAGACTATCCGGCTATGCCCTGAATAAAAATAAAACACAAATAATAGTAAACAATCAAATTGCCTGGACAGACAGCAGGGTAGTACCGAAGGCTAAATACCTGGGGGTTCTCATCTCATCCAATATGGACGAAATTGTAACAGACAATTTAGAACCTCTTGCGGCTCATACTAAGAAGGCCCTAAAACAAATTGACAATTTGCACCTAACCCTTGTTGGCAGATGCGATATCATAAAAATGACATACTTCCCTAAACTTCTCTACTTCTTTTGTACCATACCTCTGGAATTCAGCAAAGCAAACCTGCTCAAATTTCAACAGATCTTCACACAGTTCATCTGGGCCTATTCCCAACCTAGGCGGGCACTAAGCCAGCTATCACTCCCGTAAGAACGAGGAGGCTGGTCCTTTCCCAACATCATATTATATTACTGGGCCTCAGTGTTGCAGTACAGTTCTGAATTAGTGAGGGAACCACCCCTCCCTCCCGCACCTGGGCTTCCCTCGCCCTTTCAACTTCTGCTGGGCGAACAGCACTGGGGATGTTTGCTCCGTGAGATCTCCTATGGATACTACAAACGCGTGAGGTTTAAGACCCTAATGAACTCGTACAAAGTCTTCCGCAACATCCGGAGAACCTTCGGGCTGGGTAGATTCAACCACTACTCTCCCACTTCTAACAATAGCAATCTACCAGCTATCTTTGAATAATCCTACTTTTCTGACTGGCATAAGGCTGGCATTACGAAACTAGGCGATCTGATCACCAGTGAGGGAGTCAAATCTTTTGCAAACTTACAATCTAAATTTAGTTTGAAAAACCAAGACGCCTTTAAGTATCTTTCCATTTATGATTTTCTCTCTAGGAAGGTTGGGGGTACTATTGGGTTTACGGAAGTTGAACTCCTCAATGCACTGCGCAATGCCAAGACCCCCCAAATCGGTCTTATATATAACACTCTTAATAGACAAACCCCAGACGACTTACATACTATTGCAGACAAATGGCACGTAAAACTCGAATTCCCTCACAGCATTTTTTACAACTCTTTAGCCCTCTCTCAAAAAATCTTACTTTCGGCCAAGCTGCAGGCACAACATTTCAAAACTATTTTTTTTTCTGTACATTACCCCTAGTAAGATTGCCATGTGGCGAACAGGCAAAGGGACACTATGCCCTCGGTGCTCGGACTTTGGGTCGGACTCAATCCACATTTTTGCAACATGTCCGAAACTTGCCCCAACACTCTTTCGGGTACAGGAACTGCTATGTGAAATCACTAATCAGTCCATTTCATTAAACCCCACAGTTATCTTGCTGGGGACTCAGTCTGAATCCCCTAAGATCAAAAGCGAGGGATTAGTCTTCATTGCAATGGCAGTTTGGAGGATTTGTGTTGCCTCCGCTTGGCTGGATTCTGACCCCCCTTCATTTTCTCAGTGGCTGGCCAGGCTAGTAGCCACTTACCATTTAGAAAAAGCTATTTATGCCAAAAAGGGGCGTAAGAGTCGGGAAAAGGGCCTTGAGGTGTGGGAAAAACTATCCTCTTGGCTGGAGCAACCGGGGCAATTAGGATAATCTTTATGGTGTACTGCTTTTTTCTATTTCTCTTTCTCTTGTCTTTTCTTTCTCTCTTCCTTCTTTTTTGCTCGTTTAAAGTTTTCAGTTTTCATTTTTTTCCTCTCTACGTTATCCTTGCCACTCAGTTATCTTTCTTTCTATCTCTCTTCCTTTCTTTAGCCCATTCTCTTTTCTGCGCCTGCCATTTCAACACGCTGCTTTTTAATGTGGTGGGTGGGGGGTTGAAATTTCATATCTATGTATTCTTTTTTCACCATGGTTTACTAAAAAAATGTTGAAAGAAAAAAGAAAAGAAAATTGGAGACAAGACAGAATCCCAATACGCAATGCCGTATAGAGGTGTTATTGCTGAATGACTTCCTAAAAGCATCCAATCCCTTGGGGATAGACAATGGTAATAGGGTTAACACATCAGAAGAAGAGGATGCTAGTGGGTTACCCCACCAGGACTCTGAACATGATGAAAACCAGGATGAGGAGGAAGATCTCAACCTGGGGAATGTAGACTTACCTGGAGATGAGGAAGGCCAAGGTGTGCCCCCCTTTATTCTCCCAGGTAGCGTAAGTGTGGTACCAAGAAGGAATAGGTCTCCTTCCAGGGAGTCTAATCATTCTGGTGTATCAGTAGGGTCTTCTGCCTCTTCTCATAGGAGGAAGAACTCCCCTGAGAAGAGGGAGCATGAAGCTAGGATGAGAGAAGCCAAGTTTAGGATAAGGAGACAAGAAGTAGCCTTAGAAAAGGAGACCCTAACTCTTGAGAGAGAGAGAAAAGAGATGGGACTAGAGTCCCATGGTGGCAGCAAAATCCCTAGTGGTAGGGATGGGTCTTATGGCCATAAAAACCTAACCAAGATTGTCCCTCCCTATCAGACTGGGGATGACATCCACAAATGGATCACTGCTCTGGAAAGGGCATGCAAAGTACAGCAGGTACCCCAGAAACAGGTGGGCAGCAATCTTGTGGCTGTCCTTTGCAGACAAAGGTAGAGACAAGCTTGTCACTGTAAGGGAAGAGGATGCTGACAATTACAATGTCCTGAAGAGTGCTCTAATAGATGGGTTTGACTTAACCACTGAACAGTATAGGATGCAGTTCAGAGACACCCAGAAGTCACAGACTCAGGACTGGACTGACTTTGTTGATTGTGCTACTAAGGCTCTGGAAGGTTGGTTACTGGGCAGTAAAGTGTGTGACAATACAGGATTGTATAATCTAATCATGAGAGAACAGATTCTTAATAATTGTCAGAACCAGTTGTTGCATCAGCACCTGATTGACTGATCTGAACTCTCCCCAAGAATTGGGAAAGAAAGCAGACAAATCGGTCAGAACCAGGGTAAAGCAGAACGTACAGAACCTAGGTCGTGACCAGAAGAAGCAAGATCAAAAGGGTGGGGAGAAAAGAAAGGTAAAGACTAGAAGTCTTCACAAGGTCCCCAAAAAGGTTCTAATGGTGGGGGTTCCCAATCTAAAAAGAAAGAAGGCCCAAAAGAAATCATGGTGCAAAGTTTGTAAAGTTAATAGTCACTGGACTAGTGATTGGACCAAGAAGGAGAAAGCTCCAGCCACCATTGCCCCTAAGGCAACTGTTCCCCCTAGTACCGCTACAAGTGGTGGTTCTCAACAGAAGGGTGTAATAGAGTTAACCCTGGGAACTGAGATGGACTCTGGCCTAGTCAGACTACCAACTCAAGCTGTTTTGATCTGTGATGGAGGCATGGATATGTCCTCCTCTGTGAGCCCTAGTAATCTGGGCAAGTACAGACAAACTCCTTTAATCAATGAGAAAAAGGCTCAGGCCTACAGGGACACGGGGGCAAGTGTCACAATGGTGATACCTGACTTTGTGGACCCTGGACAGATCATACTTGGTGAAACCTACCAAGTGACCAATGCAAGCAATGTCAGTACTACACATAGTATGGCAGTTGTTAATTTCTCCTGGGGAGGGGTAACTGGCCTTAAGAAGGTTGTGGTTAGTTCAGACCTCCCTGTTGAATGTTTGCTTGGCAATGACCTGGAAACTTCAGCCTGGTCTGTAGTGGAGTTTAGGACCCATGCAGAAATGTTAGGAATCTCAGCACATGTCCTTGCAGTGACGAGGTCACAGGTCAAAAAGTCGAACACTGACCAGGCACTGGATTCTGGAATAATAGACCAGTTGCCTACCAGGAAAAGTAGCAGTAGGGTTAAGGCAGTGCCTTCCCCCTTGACTCAGAGTGAGGATCAGCCTTCTGAGGAAGCTGATTGTGAGCCTGAAGAAGGAACTGTCCCAGAGGAGCTTGAGCCTGATCAGGTTGAGTTTCTAGGGACAGGGGGCCCTTCCAGGGCAGATCTGAGTCAGGCGAAGTTGGACAGCCCTTCTCTTGAACCCCTCAGACAGCAAGCTGCTGAGGCTGCTGGGAATGCTAGTGGCACCCATAAAATCTATTGGGATGAAGGGCTCCTGTATTCAGAGAGTAGAGACCCCAAGCCTGGTGCTTCCAGGAGGTTGGTCATACCTTTGGCATTCAGGGGCTTTCTTTTGACACTAGCCTATGATACTCCTTTAACGGGACATCTTGGCCAGAACAAGACTTGGGACAGAATTGTCCCTCACTTTCACTGGCCTCACATGTCAGAAGACACCAAGGAGTTTTGTCGCTCCTGTGTCACCTGCCAAGCCAGTGGCAAAGCAGGTGGCACTACAAAGGCCCCCCTTTGAACGAGTAGGGATTGACATTGTTGGACCAATGGATCCCCAAACTGCACCTGGGCACAGGTTTATCCTGGTGGTAGTGGATCATGCCACCGGGTACCCAGAGGCAAATCCCCTTAGGACCACTACAGCACCTGTTGTGGAAGGAGCCCTCCTGGGAGTTTTCTCAAGAGTGGGTTTCCCTAAGGAGGTAGTTTCAGACAGAGGTGCAAACTTTATGTCTAGCTATCTGACTGCAATGTGGAAGGAGTGTGGAGTGAACTACAAGTTCACCACAACCTATCACCCACAATGCAATGGTCTAGTTGAACGGTTCAACAAAACCTTAAAGGGTATGATTAAGGGTCTCCCAGAAAAGCTCAGGCAGAGATGGAATATCCTGCTACCCTGCCGTTTGTTTGCATACAGGGAGGTTACTCAGAAGGGGGTTGGCTACAGCCCATTTGAACTTCTGTTTGTGCACCCTGTCAGAGGCCAACTTTTTCAGGTGAAGGAGGGGTGGGAGTTACATCTCAAACCCCCTAAACAGGATATTGTAGGCTATGTACTTGGTCTCTGCTCCAGGATGGCAGAGTACATGAAAAAGGCAACCAAAAACCTTGAGGTTAGCCAGGAATTACAGAAAGCCTAGCATGACCAAAAGGCTGTACTGACTGTGTACCATCCAGGACAGAAAGTGTGGGTGTTGGAGCCAGTGGCCCCAGCAGCTCTCCAAGACAAGTGGAGTGGACCCCACACTATTGTTGAGCAGAAGGGCGAGGTTACCTATTTGGTAGACCTAGGAACTCCAGGAGCCCCCATAGGGTGCTTCATGTCAACAGACTGAAACCATATGTTGACAGGGCAGACATGGGCTTGCTCATAGCTACTGATGAAGGACAGGAGGAAGAGAGTGACCCTCTCCCAGACCTGCTCTCTCAGAACCCTGATGATGTATCAGTTGATGGTGTAGCCTTGGCAGACAGCCTCACTGATCAGCAGCAAACTGATTGCGGACAAGTTCTACAACAGTACAGACATATGTTTTCCCTGACTCCAAGTCAGACTACCTGGTGCACTCATGATGTGTACACTGGGGACAGTCTGCCTGTTAAAAATACGATTTACAGGCAACCTGATCATGTCAGGGACTGTATCAGGACTGAAGTCCAGAAAATGTTGGAATTGGGAGTAATTGAACCTTCAGATAGCCCTTGGACTAGTCCAGTAGTCCTAGTGCCCAAACCTCACACCCAGGGTGGTAAGAGAAAGATGAGGTTTTGTGTAGACTACAGAGGTCTCAATGCAGTCACTAAGATTGATGCCCATCCAATACCCAGAGCAGATGAGCTCATAGATACTTTGGCCTCTGCCAAGAGTACATTTGATCTAACAGCTGGCTACTGGCGTATCAGGCTAGCCGATGATGCAAAGTCAAAAACAGCATTTTCAACCCCTAGTGGACATTATCAGTTTGTGGTAATACCCTTTGGTCTGAAAAATGCACCTGCCACATTTCAAAGGTTGGTGAATAAAGTCCTCACAGGCCTGGAAGACTACTGTGCAGCTTATCTTGATGATATTGCTGTCTTTACTTCCACCTGGGAAGATCACCTGATCCACCTGAACATTTTTTGGGAGGCCCTGCAAAAAGCAGGCCTAACTATCAAGGCTACTAAGTGCCAGATAAAGCAGAGTCAAGTTGTGTACCTGGGCCACCTTGTAGGTGGAGGCCAGGTTCAACCATTACAGAGCAAAATCCAGACCATAATGGACTGGGTTGCTCCAACCACCCAAACTCCGGTCAGAGCTTTCTTGGGCCTGACTGGGTATTATAGATTTGTCAAGGGGTATGGTTCCATTGTGACACCCCTTAATGACTTAACTTCTAAAAGAATGCCTAAGAAATTTCAGTGGACAGTCAACTGTCAAAAGGCATTTGATGACCTGAAGCAGGCCATGTGCACCGCACCAATCCTGCAAAGTCCTAACTACTCCAAAGAATTAATTGTCCAAACAGATGCATCTGAGTTGGGGGTAGGGGCTGTGCTATCACAATTGAATGATGAAGGTCAGGACCAGCCAGTAGCTTTTATTAGCAGAAGGCTGACCCCTAGAAAGAAATGTTGGTCAGCTATTGAGAGGGAGGCCGTTGCTGTGGTTTGGGCTCTGAAGAAGCTGAGGCCATACTCGTTTGGCACTCACTTCACAGTTCAGACAGATCATAAGCCCCTCTTATGGCTAAAACAGATGAAGGGTGAAAATCCCAAACTACTCAGGTGGTCCATTCCCCTACAGGGGTTGGACTATACAGTGGAACATAGACCTGGGAGTAACCATGCCAATGCAGGGGGACTCTCCAGATATTTCCACTTAGAACATGAAGACTTAACTGGTCAAGGTTAGTTTAATGTCCCTGCGTATGTGGGGGGGGGGTTGTGTAGGAGAGTGGGATCTGCTTCCTATGGTTACCCCCACTTTTTGCTGTGTTTCACTGGTTTTTCGACTTTAGTCTGGCTGTGGCCCTGCTAATCAGGACCACAGCCTAGCTGGTCTCTCTCTAAATTGATACCATGTACTTTAGGTACATACTAGATTGGTTACTGGGTTACCCTTGTGAGTCCCTATATATATATTACCTTAGGTACCAAGGGCATAGGTGCCCCAAAGGCCTACCAGGGGCTGAAGCATGTATTATGCCACCCCTGGACAGCCTTCCAAAATGGCACCACAGGTCTGTACTTGCAGCCTTGGTATGGTGGCGTAAGCACCCCTTACTATAGTATACCTATATCTACCTTTACATATAGACACATAGTAACCTATAAGTCACTCCTACGGTAGGCCTTGACAATCCTGAAGGCATAGTGCTTGGTTTTGTATGAGAGGGTGCCCTAGCATGAGCTGAGCCCCTCTGCAGCTTTCTGAACCATCTCCTTATAGCTGTGATATAGCCATACCATATACTCTTAAGTGCATTATAATCCTCGCGGTTAATGCTAACTTTGGTTTGGCTTTTTCAAAACATGTTGTGTAAGTTGTCAAACACTTTGGAATACTACCCCCCACCCGTTCTGGCCCCGGGGTAGCATTGCACCCTTCTAGAAGGAGAAGACATGTACACACTGGTATACCCGGTTAAAGTTTAAAAGAGCCTCAGCATCACAAAATGGATGCTACTGCCACAGACACGAGTCTGCCCTCCTTCTGCTGGACGAAACTCCGGCAAGGGAGGCCTGGGCAATAGGTTTCCTGTCCCAGGAGGGGCCAGCACCTCCCCAGACAGGCTTGAGTGTATTGGGGCAGGGTAGGTTGCATTCAGTGAATGCTTTTCATTCACTGCCTGGGGCACACAAGGTGCTCCATGCATTTACCTGTTCAAACCGGTTGCTGGGGCACTCTGCCCCAGCTCTGGCGCAAAACTGGACAAAGGGGAAGGGGTGTAACCACCCCCACCCCAGGTCCTCCCATAGGTGGGACCCTAGAGTTAGTCCAACCCCTAAATTTACTATAAGAATAGGAATCCGGTCACTAGGACTTTAGATTACCCTGGACGAAACTCTGCAACATATATCCTGGACCTTTGACATTCAGATGGAAGAATCTCCCTTGTGGTCAAGGAGTGACCTCCCTGTTCAAACAGGCACCAAGAAGCATCTTTGCCTGTCTGCGGCTCCCGCAGACTGGCAAAGATTTTTCGGGAACCGGCTCCCGCCGAATCCCGAAGAATCTGCGACACAGGACATGGACTTCCAGACATCTCTGAAGCTGACCCGAGATCCCAGCAAAGCTGAGACCCGTAGCTGACACGAGAGACGTGGGACCGTAACTCCTGGACATCCTGCATTTTTGCAACTGCACCTACTTCCCGACGTTTCCCGAAGTTGTGTATTGGGGTATTTGAGGCCCCTGCCCCGAGCACCTTTTGCACCGAAGCTCAGAGGCCTACAGTCCACGAGTGTTCCATGGGCCTGCTGTGTGCATTTCCACGTGAAGCTCCTTCGCGATCTCAAGTCCGTTGGCTAGTGGGTCCCCACGAAGGACATTCTTTTACTTACTGAGTTTTCCTGGTTGCTCCAGACATACTCTGACTCCCCTCCAAAGGTGGAGTCCCCCAGACCTTGCTGGTCTGAACCAAGCCAATCTTGTCATCTTGTGTGGGTTGCTGTTGCCAAGGCTTGTTGGATCCAGTCCGGATTCTGACGCTGCAGCACCCGATATCCTTCGTGGGACAGCTCAAATCAAGCTCTTGGTCATCGCCGACGCCTCCTGGTCCACGTGGCTGAAGAGTCAAGCTTCACCTCTTTCACCCGAAAGCACCCGACATCGGTTGGCATTTTCCTATTACCTTCCTGGTCACTGGCTAGTGACCCAGACTCTGTCCCCTCTGCTTTCAGGTTCTTCAGATCTCCGATCCACCCGTACACTTTCCCTCTGGTCGCCTGCAGCACTTCTTCGCCGCTCTCCATTGGAATCGACGACCAAACCCGACACCAAAAGACACCTATGCTCCCGGCTTCCCTGGGTGAGGTAACACGAGTACTCCATTGCATCCGTGGGTCTTGACTCTTGAAGTGTGTAAGTCTAAAAGGGTTCTATCGTAGTTCACATAGAAGTGTCCTTAATCTTTAAAATTGTAACTTGTTCGTTCTCCATTGAAAGTCAATGGTGATCCGCGGCTGTGTTTAGACACTGCACGCGTCCCCCGTGGGCCTCCTACGTCCCTACCATGAGTGGTTCCTAGTTGGTCCAGCGGTTCTACAGGCCCTAGGCCTGCTTTCTTTCCCTCACGTGGTTCTTATACCACTATTTTAGTATATGGTTTGTGAGGCCCCTAGGGCGAAACGTATACTGTGCAACTTATCGTATGCTAATTAAGTTCCTTGTATTGTACTTTTACCTCTGACCTCATAAAGAGACCAGAGGGGTTGTGTTTAGAATAAATACATATATATATTTGATATATACCTTGTGTGGTGTACTTTCATTTGGTCATTTAAGAGATTATAACTGGTAAAACAACTTGCTTAACTCGCCTCTAAGTCTTAGCCTGAAGGCTGCTCTCCACAGCTACCATTAGGATAGCTTTCTATAAGGTTGACTTTACAACCTACCATCAATAAGGGTCATTTGGACTGGTGCAAGGTGCCCACTAGAATAGTGGACATCATATTCCAGGCCAACTTCTCACAGGGGTAGCTTTGTGTAGTGGTTACTCGTTGTCCTTAATTAAATTGTCTTTTGAAGAGCATACGCCTTGCAAAGTGGACCACAATGAAGAGCACCTGGGGTGTGTCTTCCCCCAGAGGGTTTGGTTTTGGGGGTTTCACATTTGCAATACTTGTTTCATGGTGTAGCCTAGAAAAAAATGGAGTATGGGAACTCCTTCTGCAGAAAAGTGGGAGAAAACCCCAAATGAAACAGGATAGTGATCAAGAGGGATTCCTATGTCAGAAGAGTGGTGGTGGAGAGGAACCTACCGATCAACGTGGAAAAGTGTCTGGGTGGTTCATGAGGAATCTTGTTTGAAAAGGAAGAGGTGTTATGGTGCACTGTTGCAACATTTAACAGTAAGGTATCTTGATATTTACTGCCTCTATAATGCAGTGTAGGATATACATTGTAAGTCAGAAAAGTGGCACTTGTAGTCGTCTGCTGCTTGTACTTACCCCCAAGCAATATCGTATTTCCCAGGTTTCTACTAACTTTCAGTGGCTCCAAAATCCCTACTCAAAGAACAGTTTGCAACCCAGATTGACAGTTTGCCAGGTCTTACTACTATCGGGGATTGAATCGAGTGATGTCAGATGGTGAAAAGCTATAATCTTCATCTCATTCACTAACCTTGTTTCCACCAGCTGTTCTTAGTCCTCTGTTCGAACCTTTTCAATGCTAGTCACCTAAAAGTAAACAAGCATTGGCATAGCCAATAGGTCTCGCATTTGGGACCTTATAAGTGTTTACCCATGCAACAGTTGATGTTGTTGCATCAAGGATATTGTGCTGCATAACTGAATACTTATAAGGTCCAAAAGGCGAGACCTATTGGCTATGCCAATGCCTGTTAATGATGCAGTAAAGACAGTCGAACACTTACGTTCAGATGACATGGGGTGGCTCACAAAACATGCACTTGGCCTGTGTTGTTTTACTGCATGCAGTTATCACTGTTTTGTCAGCAGGCCCAGTCACATAAAGTGTTACTGCCATCTTGTATTTTTTCATTATTGTAATGCTAGAAGGCTTACGTAGGGTTTGGAGAGGAACAGGACGCTGGTGCTCAAACAGATGGGTGAGTGATAGATCAGTGAGTAGTAAGATTGTATAGAGTTCTCAAGGTGCAGCCAGTATAGGGGAATACCCTAAAACCCCTCAAGGCGCCAAAGATGAGGAACCTTGGTGCCAGATAAACATATAGCAGGTACTGGGCACACGTGTACGATAAACAATACAGTTACTGAGGATCTAATACAAGATTGTAAGGTCGACACCGGTGGTAAAAAAATACGTTGTTTTTATGTAGGTTTCTTTCTTTTTCATAAACATATAACGCCAGCCATTATCGTACACGTGTGCCCAGTACCTGCTATAACATTATTGTAATGCTTCCTGCTAATTTATGTTGCACTTTGCTCCTTCTAATTTGTATGCATCAATCAGTGCAATATTACCATTGGGGTTGCAGCTGTTAAATATATTTTTGCATCCATCACATGTATTTTGGATATGTTAGCATTACATTGCAGTTATTACATACACCCTGGGACATTTCATTGCAGGTAAGTACATCAAGCAACACAAAAAATATATTTGTAACAGACAAAGTCTTTTTGTAAAATTGATCACACTGTTCCTTAAAGTTGTGCCAGAGTCATTCTACAACCAAGTGTTTCATCAAGCATCAAGTGGCACCCATTATTGATTTTGAACAGGTCACTCACATCCATTATTTGATTACTCTATAATTAGTGGCTCAGTGCCCTTTTTAAATAGTTAATTAATCATAGAGTAATCAAATATTGGATGTGACTGACCTTTTCGAAATCAAGAATGGGTGCTACTTGATGAAACACTTGATTGTAGAATGACTCCGACACAACATTTAAGGAACAGTGTGATCAATTTTACAAAAATACTTTTTCTGTTACAAATATTTTTTTTGTGTTTCTAAAAAATGATTTTGTTACTCAGTGAACCACATTTCCAATAATGCCTCATTATGGGCTACATGGGCATTTATATAAAAAGACACAATAGGTGGACCACCGCTAACCGTGATCAAGACCAATCTGGTCAAAACGCGTTGGTTTTGGAACTGGTAATGGTGATGGGTGCAAACTATTGGATTAGATAAGCCTTGTAAGCAATCTCCTGGAGTGCGAGTGAAACTTTCTTTGTGGTCATAATATTAGAGGAATTCGACTTCTTTGCTGCTTCACTCGCACCGATCACGAGTGCACTGTCAAAGGAATCATTTTGTGGCATAATTAAAGAAGAGCAGTAGTGCCCAACTTGAAGCCTGTCAGGATTCGCCGCTCGACCGCGCCTGCCTCGCTCGGAAACTACACTTCCCATGAGCCGGCGGAGTCCCGCAGGAAGTACATCTTGGAAACAGAAGCGCTTCCGGTTGCGCGTTATTCTGGATTTGTTCTGCACTCGGCGTGAGAGCGGCCGCTCTGCACGCCCGCCTTCGTGTCTCCTGTTGGCCCCCTCCCCTAAGGCTCCGTGGGGAGAACTTCTACGTTCTGTCCCTGCAGTTGACAGACTACAGCGCCAGCAGGTATTGCCGTTCTCTTATCTCCGGCCGCTCAGGCGGTCAGCTGTTTACTTTCCTGTTTAGTGAGCGCGGGGAAGTACGGAGTCTGTTGCTCACAGATCATATACTTGCTGATACTTTCTTGGCTAATTGGGTGTGGCGGAACACAGTGGCGGTCGAAACCACGTGTTACCGTACACCCTGGTATTGTTTTGGTACTAAGAAAGTGGGGCGCTGTAGTGAGGACAACTACGCGTCTCCGTTATGAACTGGGTATTTACAAGGAACTAAAGAGCTGGGCATGTAGTGAGGAAACTACAGGTTACCCCAGTTCTCATTGTGCGGTCATCCATTGGGTGTATTGTTGGCAGAATTCAGTGGTGGTCGCAACTACGTTTTGCTGTTTGGCATTATCCAAGCATATTCTGTGGGGTCATTATTTAGAGAGCGGAGTGTTGTAGTTTTTGCTTCCTACACACTACCGTATCCCTCTTACTTTGTGTTGGAGCAAACATCCTTACGTTGGATACCTTGGACACCCCTTGTACATTGAGTCCTCTGACAAATCTGTGGTATGTTGTGAGTGGTGGGTTAGGTGTCTCAGTACAGCGTGTGTGTGTCTGGTATGACAGGACTGTTTTCTTTAACTATATGTCTATGTGTTCCTTAGGCCTTCCTCACAGATTGTGGCAGAAGGGCTGTAGTTATTTCCTATCCAAGGTCGGGTTTTCTTTCTGCTCAGGTACTTACCTATTTTCTTGGTTTATTAGTGAGACTATATGAGAGTAGTATTACATGCTAGTAAGCACTTAACTGATGCCTGTCTTGTCTTTTGTTACAGGCGTCCTTTCCCTGCTGACCCTACCTTTACCCATCCCACATTTTTTTATTTTAGTTTGTTATTTTTCTCCCTCGCCTAATGGCTCGAACACCCTGTGTTTACACTTCAGGGTGTTGGTGACATTTGGAGGTGGAACCATACTTGCAGCGACTGGATCCCGTGGAGTAATCCTGACAAAGCCTGGGTGGTATTGTGGGGACGAGCACAAACGATCGACATTGCAGTCCGTGAACCCCTTTCGGCAATTTGAACAACGGAAGACAGACTCACCCGACTTTCATGGAGAGAATCAACCGAGCATAGCAAGCGGTCAAACTGAGCGGTTCAAACCATAGAGGTGGAGTCGGAGGATGCCGCTGCCTTCGGAGGTAAACCGGGAGGTAAGATTGCTTGGCAACATGTGCTGGGAGTGAATGAAAGGCAGCAGGCTGTGAGCTGAGATAACAAAAAAATGGGGAAGATCCGGATGCCTCGACTCTAAGCATTCCGCACTGGGAGACCCGCACTAGAGGCATTGCAACAACATTGCAGTTAGATTACACTGCAGCGACAGCCCAAATAAGCATGCAATCACCAGTTATTTGTGCAACTAAACCACACTGTGAACAAAAACAAGCATTAACCGCGTGCAAAAATTAATTTAAAAAAAACCGCGAGTGGTGAAGCCAGTGCTGCGCGCGTGCGGCGTGAAAAAGTGCAGTGCAGGTCGCGCGCGCCTGTGTGCGTTCTGGCAAGCTGATCGCCGCTTTGGGAGCACTTCTCAAAGCCCTCCTAAATGTCTCTCCGAGCAGCGCATGCGCGCTGACTCAGCGAGACCTAAAAAGCACATTTGCGGTCCTGCATCCCCTCGTCACATATTAGAGCCAATTTGTGCTCACATTGCCAAATCCATTACTCCAGTCTGCTCTACCACTGGAGTAATTACTGGCTGTTTTACTCCTGTAGACTGAGAAATACAACGGTAATGTATTGGGCGTTTTAAACGGGGCGTAACTGTATAAATCAGGAATGTGCACTCGGCCCCTTTTATCAAAGGGGAAGGCCCAAGTGCTGTATTAAAGAAAATAAGCTAAAATAGGCTGCATGTTTTGTAAGTGAAACAAATTTACAGGTGAATGTGTGCTAAAGATTTGTAAAAATACAATTTCTTGGTGTTTAGGCTATGAATGTTTATAGCTTCAAATGTTACCGTATTTGATTAATAAAATGTTATCTTTGTCTTTCTGATTCGAAAGGCAAGTTGCTGAAAGTGCTAAAACAAACTTGTTAATTTAGACCAGTATACCACAGTATTTGTGAAAGGCGTAATGCGTACATATTTTCATTGAGACACTTGAAGGAAGAATGCACTGCTCTTTCTGTTTTGAAAGAGAAATGCAGACTTGTAACTAAAATTGTTCTCCATGCTCGGACATCATATGACATGGGCATGCAGAGTACAGTGCGTGTTTTATTATTCCCTGGCAAGCGAGTCCTACTAAGAATGCTTATCTGCAAGGCCACACTTGTTTGGGCTGCATGTCATTTTTGTGCTTTTTCAGCCCTCTACAGTCCACTTCCCGCCGTGATGTACTCACCCTGTGTGCTTCCTCCCACTTTCCTCCATCATGTGCTCACCCATGTGTACTTCCTCCACACTTCCCTCCGTCATGTGCTCACCCTATGTGCTTCCTCCCCACTGTCCCTCCTCGACCTTCATCATGCACCTCCAAGTCCAACACCCCTCTCTAGCATCTCCTCTCCTGTACAGGCACAGTTTTACACATCACATCCTCTCCTCTCCTCTCTTCCCATTAGCTTCATTTCCCACAAAAATGGATTTGCTTCTAATAAGTAAAAGGCATTGTCATTTACAATGCCAATTCCTCAAACTCTAGCAAATGCGAGACCTATTGCATTGCAAATGCTTGTTAAAAAGGGTGATCCCTCCCAACCTAGCTGTTACAGACCCATTTCCCTGATCGATACCACTCTGAACATTTTAGGGAGGGTTCTATATAGCAAGATTAAAACATGGACTGAAGATAATTCTGGGAGGGTTCTATATAACAAGATTAAAACATGGACTGAATTGGAGGGGCGTGGCTTGGAGGGCGTCGATGGCGGTCGCAGCTTAGAAGAGCTCCCGCCGGCCCATACGTTATCCGACTGTTATCCTGGCCCCCGAGCCCCGCAAACTACCCTACCTGTGCTGGCAGTGTTCCGGGTGGCACCGAGACCTGTCCGGTGTGCCGCCCCGCTTCTTCAGCTGCTCCGGCGACCCGCACTTGCTGGCGACGAGGTGCGGCCTACTGCCCACGAGTAGAGCCGGGGCCTCGATTTTCGCGACCCGAGACCGTCGGCCGGCGGTTGAGCCGGTCGGGAGAACCCTCACCCAGCAGCATCGGCACCGGAACCCGCGGGGACCACTGAGAGTGCCTGAATCATCGGAGGCTACCCCTGGGGTGTTCCTGGGACGGTGTGGGGACGCCGCGGCCTGTGTGGACCCCGGGAGACCGGGGCCTCGAGTTTTGCGACCCCGGGCCGGTCCGTGTCTGTGCGACCGGGTGTCGCGGAAGTTGGCTCCTGGGGTCAGTGCGGCACCTGTTGTGAGCGGTGACCGCTGTCATCATCCAGGGGGACCCTGAAGGACTGGGTCGCGGATCGCCCCCTACTGCCCGGTGGCCTTGCAATCTCCTCGTGACGTGCGCTCTGAGGCGCGACTCCCCGGGCCTGTTCCCAGGATTGATTGGGGCCGGTGGGACGACGGAGGGAGTCCCCGCTGGATCCTGCCTCGGATACTGGGGCGCTGGAGTGTCCTTGCTGCCTGCCTGGCCCTGGAGACGCCGGGGCCTCGAGTTTGGTGGGCCTTAGCCGGATGGTGCTTTCCCTGGCTCCTGGACCGAGAGGTGGGCTCAGAGCAGATAAAGTCCTGGCGATTTGCACGCCACGTCGGTCTTGGTTGGCCAGAGCTGGTGGTACCTGGAGGGACAAGCCTGCTGCCCGGATGGTGCGTGGAGGTCTCCTACGGATAGCCCGAGACGAACTGTGAGTGCCCCCCCCCCCCCTCCTCTGCATTAGCCGCTGCTTTGTGACTCGGGTGGGGTGTGGAGTGGCCGGGCGGTCGACGGGGCTGGACGTCCCCGATTCCTGGAACCTTCCTCTGCGCGTCCCGGCTCATAGGTCCGGGGTAGGGTCCAGTCTGCGATCCTGGAAGCCCTTCCCTAGTGCCGTGACTATCCTGCCAGGCATTCCCGCTGGGGCTTGCTGCCTGGAGCTGGGCTGCGGTGTTGGCGTGCTGGGGGTGCTCACTGGAGACGGCATTTGAACCCCGACGGAGTTTCCCTGGCCCCCCTGAGTGGCCGTACCTGTTGCGTTGCTGTCGACGAGGGGCCCCCCACTGGGGCAGTGTGGCCATTTTCCTTGCCGCTAACCATGACGAGAGGAGGGGGCGGCACTGGGTCCACCAAGCAAGGGACGATTGATAAATTCACGGGGCCCAGTGGAGGATCCGGGGCCTCCGGTAGTGGCCAGAACGCGGGCCCTGATAATGCGGCCCTGATGGCCGCCATTACGCAGTCCAGAGACATGCTTGATGCCAAGATTGGGGCCGTCGGCGCCGATGTCATGCTGCTGCGTCAAGATCTCCGCAATGCTGTGGCCCGCATCACCGAAACCGAGACTCGGATTACTGGAGTGGAGGACGATGTGGTGGCCCTGAAAAAGAAGGTGGAGGACATGGCCAGGATCCAAAAAGGGCTGGCGCTCCGTGTCGAGGATGCGGAGGGGAGGGCGCGAAGGAATAATCTGCGCTTTGTGGGCTTTCCGGAGGATTGTGAGAAGGGGTCCATGGATTCATTCTTGGCGCACTGGTTGGAGAGCTGGCTTCCCCCGGACGCTTTATCGCGCTGCTTTGTGGTGGAGCGTGCCCATAGAGCCTTGGCGCAGAAACCACCGGCGGGGGAGCGACCGCGTCCGGTCATCGCTAAGATCCTCTATTTTCATGACCGGGATGTGATCCTTAGGGAAGCAAGGGCGAAGGAGGACTTGTCGTTTGAGGGTCACAGGATAATGATCTTTCCGGACTATACCAGGCTGGTGCAGCAGCAGCGCCGATCCTTCCAGGATGCGAAAGCCAAGCTACGTGGACTGAAAATTCAGTATTCGCTGTTGTACCCTGCACGTCTGCGTGTTGTGTTTCATTCCAAGACCCACTTCTTTGACACCCCGGAGGCGGTTTTTCAATGGACAGATGAGACTGTCAGGATCCGTCCGAATGCCCAGCCGGGCCTGAACTCCGGAGCATCGCGTGGGTCGTCGCCGGAGAGGGGCGACTCTTCCAACGGGAGCAAGAGACGCCGGAAGTCCAGATCGCGACGACGCTCCCGATCCGGGGGTGACCTACTGGATGGTGCACAGTCAGATACTGCTCAGTCTGGGACTGGGACCTGAGGGGCGTAGGGCCCTCTCCTATCTCCTGCATGTCCTTCGTTTCTAGCCTGGGCTGGTGGCCATAGGGGTGACACTATTGATTGATGGGCTGGTGTGTGGTGTGGGGTGGTCTGGGTCGTGGCTGGTCCCACAGGGGATGGGCGTGATGTTTATAGTAGCTCTGTCCCGCTGCGCTTAAGCGGTGGGCCACATGTGAGTAATGGGGTTCGGGGTGCTGACCCATGGGCGGCCCATTCCTCCCATGTTCGAGGGGGGCCCAAAGGGGAGGTACTGTTAGTTGGGGAGTGTGGGGGGATCCATTGGCCTGGGGGACCTTGGGCGCTCTGTTTTGGGCCCGGGGCTCTTTATGCCGCGACAGGTACTTCACTGTTTCATGAGGTATAGGGGTGGGGGAGGGGGGATAGGCGGGGGTTTGGTAGTTGAGGATGTTGTGTGGGTGTTCGGGTGGGGGGGGGTGCAGGGTGGTTGGATAGGGATGCACGTGATTTTTGCTGCTGTGGTTTTTGTACTACTGGGTGCTTGGGCTGGGTCCGGGGATTTCCAGATGCTCTCCCACCGAGACTATGGGTGATTCTCCAGGGGCGGCGCCTGTTAGTGGCTCCATGAGGATTCTTAGCTGGAATGTCAGGGGCATGCTGGACAAAATTAAAAGGGGGGCAGTGCTGCGCTGGGGTAAGAGGGACTCGGCAGATGTCATGTTGCTGCAAGAAACACATATGTTAGGAACGAAGGTGCTGAGTCTACAACGTTTTGGTTATACCCAGGTGTTCCATGCAGGTTTTACCAGGGGGTCGAGAGGGGCGGCTGTCCTCATCCATCGACGCTTATCTTATGTTCACGAGCGCCATTGGCTTGATCCCCAGGGTCGGTTTGTGTTTGTCAAGGGCATGATTGGTGTGGAACCTGTGGTGTTCGGCAGTGTGTATGCTCCCCCTCCCCTGCAGTGGTCTCTAGCGGAGCGCCTGTTTGAATTGTGGGCCGATATTCCGGACTGCCTAGCTGTCATAGGGGGTGACTGGAATGATGTGATGGATGTGAATCTAGACAGGCAGAGACTGCAAGTGGCCGCGGGGGCGCCTGCCCCTACTCGTCTGAGAGCTATGAGTGATGGGCTCGGTTGGGTGGATGCATGGCGACATCTGCATGCCAGGGCGCGTGAGTACACGTTTGTGTCGGCGGTGCATGGCTCCTTTTCCCGGTTAGACTGTGTGTTTGTATCCGGGGCCTTCCTCGATAGGGTGCAGCAGGCCGTGATCCAGCCCCGTGGATTGTCAGATCATTCCCCGGTCGCAGTGCGGATTGCACTATGTAAACCCCGTCAGCCGTTCCATTGGCGGATGTCTTCGTGGCATCTCCAACGGGCGGAATATACGACCCACTTGCGCGGTGCGATAGCCCGATATTGGCGGGAGAATTTGACCGAAGGCATGGACAGTGTGACGGTCTGGGAGGCCATGAAACCCACGCTACGGGGCGTAGACATCGCCTGGTGTGCTGCCGCCCGTCGGGGGCGTCGGGAGGCCACTGTGGCGGCTGCGGCCGCGGTGAGAACTTTGGAGGGGCAGTGTGGTGACAATGCAGGGGATGTGGCGCTTAGGCTACTTCTCCAGGCGCAGCGTTCCTATGCTTCGATCCTGCTGGACGAGGCTCGTCAGGCCTGGCTGGCCACGCGCAGTAGGGTGTATCAGTGGGGTGACAAGTCGTGCACCATGCTCCACCGCCTGTGTCAGCGAACTCTACAGCCGATCTCTCTGCCGGGCCTTACGGACAGGGAGGGGATTGCTATGACGGACCCTGCTGCGCTTGCGGCGAGTTTTGCCGACTATTATAGGGTACAATACGCTTCGCGTGATTGTCTCCCACCGGAGGCGATTGACAAATTCATAGCTGACCTACCCCCCCGGGCGTTATCGGATGAGGCCAGGACAGCCCTTGACCTTCCCCTGTCGGCGGAGGAACTGGGCGATGCGCTGGGACAGCTTAACACAGGCAAGGCGCCGGGACCGAGTGGCTTCCCTAGCGAATTTTACAAGAAATTTCATTTGCAGCTGGGACCGCACTATCGGAAGGCTTTGGAGGCGGCGCGAGAGGGTGGTTGCTTGCCGGTCGACTGGCGTCAGGCTGAAATAGTGGTGTTCCTGAAACCGGGTAGGCCCCCTGACAGGCACGAGTCGTATCGCCCGATTTCTCTTATTAATTTTGAGGCCAAATTATTGGCTAAGGCGTTGGCAAATCGCCTTCTCCCGTATGTGACGGATCTGGTCCACCCGGATCAGGCGGGATTTATGCCGGGCAGGGCGACAAGGCACAACATCAGACGGGCGCAGGTGGCGGTTAGTGCGATGGGGGCGACTGGGGAGCGGGCGGCGCTCTTACTGGCGGACATCGACAGAGCGTTTGATTCTGTCAGTTGGACATACCTCTTTGCTCTGTTGCCGCGCCTCAACTTAGGCCCAGTTTTTGTCTCGTACGTCCGACTGCTGTACACCGACATCACAGCCTCGGTGCGTGTCTCGGGCGCCATTTCGGAGAAATTCCCGATTGCTAGGGGGACCCGGCAAGGGTGCCCCCTGTCCCCGTATCTCTTTGCGCTAGCCATGGAGCCGCTGGCGGCCTGGGTGCGCATTGATGCACAGCTTCGTGGCTTTGTGTGGAGTGCGAGCCTCACGGACAGAATCGCACTGTATGCGGATGATGTTCTTTTCTTTTTGACAGACCTGGATCGTTCAGGACCGCGTATTTTGGAGATAATGCGTGTGTTTGGGGAAGTCTCGGGACTATACCTTAACCCACGCAAATCGACCCTCTGGTTGTTGGGGGGCCGGCGCGAGGTGTCTCCTTGGGCAGTGGATCTGCAGGTGGCGGTTGGTGGCCTGAAGTATCTCGGAGTCTTCCTGTCGGAGTCTGCCGCTGTTGCCTGGGAGCGTAACATACAACCGGTGTGGGACAGGGTTCAATCCGACGTTAAGACATGGTCACGCATGCCTCTGAACATCTATGGCAGATCTGCCATTTTTAAGATGGTGGCCCTCCCTAGACTACTTTACCAACTACAGAACCATCCATACAGAGTAGACCCGCAGTGGTTCCGGCGTGTGAACTCCCTATTAGGCCGGTTTTTGTGGGCTGGGGGTGCTTCTAGGGTGGCACTGCGGACCTGCTTTTTGTCCACGTACTGTGGAGGCCTCGCGACGTCAGACATATTGTCCTACTATCAAGCCTCTCATTTGCTGGTCTTGAATGAGTGGTGGTACGGGGGCCGCGACGACCCGGCGTATGCCCTGGAACATTTTCTGATGGGAGATGCCACGCTCCATACCCTCTTGTATTCAGCGGGGCGGCGGAAGTCGCTGCCACATGCGACACAAGTGGTCTTCCTGATTTGGAGGCAGGCACTACGTCGAATGGGTTGGTGGGGACGGCTGACGGCCGAAACTCCGCTGTGGCACAACGGGCGACTCCCGGCGCTGGCTTCTTTGCAAGGGTTTGGTGGCTGGGACTCCATAGGGATCTCGTCGCTTGGTCACGTACTTACCGGGACTTCCCTTAAGTCCTTTGAAGTGCTCAGCGGTGAGTTTGCGATGCCCAAGACCCAGTTTTTTAAGTACCTACAGCTTCGTCATGCGCTGGCGCCGAGCCTAGTGGAGCTGGACCAGCTTCCAGACTTCAGCCCCGTTGAGGCTAAGCTGTTCATGGGAGACCTTGGGGATAAAAAAGTCTCGAAAATCTACCAATCGTTGGTCACTCACTGCTCCTCTTCCCTGGTGTCGTTGAAGGCCGCTTGGGAGATGGATGTTGGACCGCTGGATGAGGATGACTGGAGAGAGGCGCTGGAATCCCCCCGGGGTGCGGCTATTGCAGTACGGTTGAGATTCATACAATTTAAATACCTACATCGGGCCTATTACACCAGGGAGAGACTGTGGAGGGCGGGCCTTATTGCTTCCCCAGATTGCCTGCGCTGTGGGGCCGAGAGGGGCACATTAGTGCATACTGTGTGGTCATGTGTGGGCCTGGTCCGGTTCTGGGGTGGGGTGTGGGACTGCCTGTCGGAGGTGCTGGGGTGGGAGCTACCTCGTACACCTAGGTTGGGTCTTCTTCATGTCCTAGATCAAGTGGGTGGTAACGCCTATAAGCGCCATCTCCTGCTGTTGGGCCTTGTTGTGGCCAAGAGAGACCTGGCGAGGGCCTGGAAGAGTGACCGTGCCCCCCCACTTGGCGCCTGGAAGGCGGGCTTAGACTTCCTCATGGGGCTGGAAAAGCCGGTGTTTGAGGCCAGGGGCTGCCCTAGGAAACATTACAAGATCTGGAAGCGGTGGGCGGACTACAGAGACCTGACATTAGATCCTCCCATTGTAACGGATGATGGTCTGTCTGATGATTGAAGCCTCGGGGCCCGGATAGCTCCAAGACACTTAGTGTGTTTTCTCTTGTCTTCTGCAGCTAATTGTGATCACGTGCATCGGGTTAGGGTGGGATAAGGGGTGGGTAGTTGGTACTGTTGGGATTGTGGGGGGGATACAGGGGCGGGTGGGGGTTAATCGAAAGTTTGAGCCATACGTCTTTTCTACTGTACTTTGCATATTGTCGTGTTCCCCTGCTCTTGGGGTGCTGTACACTTGATCTGCTTGAACTTTTAATAAATACGGTTTTGAAAAAAAACATGGACTGAAGATAAATCTGTCCTACAACCATGCCAACTTGGCTTTAGGAGAAAAGTGCGAACTATTGAAAAATGCATAAACCTCAATCTAATAATCTAGAAATATACTATTGCGCAGCGATCTTCAATATATTTAGCTTTGATGTACTTGACTTCAGCCTTTGATTATGTTAACTGGTCACAACTATTGTCCATTTTATTAGAATATGGGTTGGACAAGGTTTTAGTAAATATTTTTGCATATCAGCATAGGAATTTAAAAGCTCTTGTCAGGATCAACACTGGTGGGGATGTCTCTTATGACATCAGAGTCTGCAGAGGGGTCAGGCAGGGATGTGTTCTGGCCCCGCTTCTCTTTATTTTACACATTAACAATTTACACAAATTCCTGATAGCTCTCACTAATGACGTCCCTAGAGTTAATGGCAATATACTCCCAGCTCTATTATATGCCAATGATGCTGTATTGATGGGTCGCACACCTAATGCCCTATGACTTTTAGGGCAGAATTTTGTTGAATTCATGGCCTCTTTAGACCTATGCAACATTTTTAAAAAATCTTTTATAATGGCTTCCGGGCCAGATGAAGCGCCTTTTAAATACCATCTCCGTGAGTAATCTAAGTTTACAATGCAATAGCTTTTTTTCCTATCTGGGGTTGGTTTTTGCTGCTAATGGTTCATGGTCTGATCACATGGTATACTTTAGAAACAAGTTTTCCAAAGCTATTAATTTAGTTTTCAGTCTCCCCCAACCTAGGACGTCGGGGTGTATTTTAGCTATTTTATAAAATGTAAAATCTCAGTGTATACCTACGGCAACCTATGGTACAGGAGTATTGGGCTTCTCAAAGAGTTGTAACATCCAGTACGAGGAAAATACGTTCTGTCGGAAACTTCTGGGAGCCCGTATCTCTTTTTTTCACAACAAATGTTATTGTCGACAGACGTAACTGATCTAGTATGACCAGGTTCCCAAGTAGTATAGTATACATAGTAGCATTAATGATGTCAACTTTTTGGTTCGAATGCAACAATTGAAAAACTAATGTAATCAAACATATTTCCCCAACAATAAATAGTAGGGTCATACATTTGGTATAGAGTCGAGTGCATGCCTTACTCAACCACCCGTATAGAATAGAAGTACATTTCCAATCCTGTTCATCCCACATAATTTATCATTTTGTCCATTACTAATCTATTGATGCAGCTGGAATGGGCTCCAAATACAAGCCCCTATAATATGCCCATCTCTTCCAAATCTTGAGATGTTTGTGGGGGCAACCTCTTGCTTTAGATACTGGTAAATCCAATCACATACAGAAATCACGTTTTTTTTCCATACTACTACTGGTGGTGGGGAGGCATCCTTCCATGCCTTCGTTATGTCTCGTTTTGCCAGTGTAAGGCCAAGGAGTAAAAGGTACTGTTTGCATATGTTGCCCCACATACCATCAGTGATGTGGAGCAAGATCAAACGTGGTGAGTGTGGGATGTCCCACCCCAAAACCTCCGACATGCATGTAAGTACAGCCTGCCAGAACTTAGAAAGTGCCATTTTCCTCCCACACTGTATGTATAAGGGTACCAACTGTACTTTGGCAACGTAGGTAGATAGGAGAATCAATTACCCAGCGTGCCAGAGCCTATATCTAGTATAGTATACCTCATGAAGGTATTTAAATTGTATGAGTCGCAATCGTGCCACAATAGCCGCATAACATGGTGACTCCAGTGCCTCGGCCCAGTCCTTGTCAACCAGGCAGGCCCAAATCTTCCTGCCAAGCCTTGCGTGTTTTGCTGAGTGTGGTGGGGTAATTTGTGACTAGTGTTCTGTATATCTTAGAGATCTTATGTTCTCCAAGTTCTCTCATAAATACTTTAGCCTCAATAGGGTTAAACTTGGGTATAACTTCCTGGCGTGTGAGGTAAGGGGTTCAACTCCATATGCAGGATCGCATCTATCTCCATACCACCAATCGTTCAAGATGAGGAGATGCAAGGCCGCATAATATGACTGAGACCCCCACAATATGTAGATTGGAAGAATGTTCTCAATGCTACTTGGGCTGAGCCCCCACCCCAGAGGAAGTGTCTAAGAGTTGCATTAATTTGCCTAAACTAGGTGGGCGGTATCGGGTATGGGTGGTTTTGAAGTTGGTATTACAGGCGGGGCAGGGAGACCATCTTGAAGATGGCTGATCTGCCAAACAGGGAGAGCGGTAGGTGTGCCTTAATCTGCACCAATAATGGGGCCAAGTTCCTTTCCCAAGATATGGGCTGGGAGGATGACAGAAAAACTCCAAGATACTTAAACACATCCTGGACCATCGTTACCGCAATTGCCCATTTGCCCATGTGGCATCCACCATGCAAGGGTCATAGTTAGGATTTCCAGGTGTTCATATACAGCCCAGATGTCTCACTGAAGATCTGCATTATCGTGAACAGTCTTGGACCCCACCGGTTAGGTTGTGTAAGAAAGAACAAACTATCATTCGCACAGAGTGCTACGCGGTCGGAGATTTCCCTGGACCATTCAAAACCTCAGATATGTGCGTCCATCCGTACCCAGGTTGCAAGAGGCTCCATAGTCAGTGTGAATAGATACGGGGAAAAGGGACAACCATGGTGGGTGCCCCACCCAATGGAGAAGGTGTGAGAGCTTGAGTCTGCAACGTGGATAGAGGTGGTAATGTCAGTGTAGAGAAGTTGACTATATTTGAGAAGGCGGGCCCAAAATTAGTCGACCCAGGAGTGCGAAAAGGTAAGTCCAGCTAAGAGAGTCGAATGCCCGATCAATGTCGGCCGGCAAGAGTGCCACTGGCTCCTCAAGGCGATGCACTGTCGCAATGGCATTGTGTGTATGGCGAATATTGTGTTGAGTAGCACGGCCTGGCATAAACCCGGCTTGGTCAGGGTGTACCAGGCCTGTAATGTGTGGTACAATGTGGTTGACTATAACCTTAGCTAGGAGCTTGGCATCCACAATAAGAAGTAATATGGCGGCTAGAGCAGGTAGTGGCAGTCCCTGCTCGAACTGTTTTGGACTCAGGCTGTCTGTAAGGCTTAATTATTTGTTAAACTGTGCACTGAAGCTCTATTGAGTGATCTTTATTTTACTTGTTTTAAAGTGCTCTGCTTTTAAAAAAAATACTCTCCACTGCTGCTATATTTTCTTTTGCACCCCTTTGTTTGGCTCGCACTTACCCGGTTTTTGGCCAGGGAGGTGTGCTGTCCCTGTCCCGGTCCACCGCGGCTCCTAGTGCCGATTGAATGAAGGGCAGGGCGCCATCTTGGGAGTCCCGGATCCCGGTGGGACGCAAGTTAGCGCTCTAGCTGGGGGAGGGAAAACGCATAAAACGCACATGCTCCCTCGGACGCGCAGCGGACGCGTGCAGTGGGCGCGCCGCGCCAAAGGTAAGCCCGTCTGCGCCCGTCCACGTCCCGGGTACGCCCAGTCCCAGTCATGCTACCGGTTTAGGGCCAGCCGATTTGGGTGGCAGGCGCCCCTATAGCCGTGATGAACTTTTGGCTCTAGATTCACCGCCTTGTGCTGGAAACAAACAGTGGGCTATCCTACACAATCTTTCTAGAACGTGTCCCGTTTGCAATTTTTGTTTTAACACTAAACGGCCCTGCCCGGTTCCTCAAGTTATCAGGGAGCTTAGAATCTTTGAGGCACTTATTAATGCTCGCTCTATGGTTAAACATGCTCTTAATATCTATAAGCTAATCTTGGACGAAAAGTTAGATGCTCTATTTATTACTGAAACCAGGTTAAGTGAGCCTTGTGCGCCGGTGGTCGAGCTTGCCGTCCCTTGGGGATACTGTATAGCTCGTGCCGATCGCCTAACTGGGAGAGGGGGAGGCACTGCAGTGGTATTCAGGGAGGCTTGGTCTTTTACGAGTGAAACATCTAAGGAGTTGGTGGAAGGGGAGGCCCTGGATTTTACCTTTACCTTGTCACCCCACTTTACATTGGGGGGCACGCTGGTGTATCGTCCTCCTGGCCCTCCTGGAGCTTTCCTGAAGACACTGGATGATGCCATTGCCCCTGTGTTCTACACTCTCCCAAGTGTTTACTTCTGGGTGATTTTAATATTCATTTAGATACACCAGAGGCTCCGGATTCTGCAGCCCTGCTGGATCTATTTGATCTGGCACAGTTGTCTCAGTGGGTCAAGGTGCTGTGACATATGGGGGGGGGGCACGTGATCGATCTGGTGTGCTCTAATTTTGATGTTTCTGTCATGGATCCTCTACCAGTTACATGGTCTGGTCATTTTTTTATAAGGTTTTCGTGGGACATGGGGAAGCCTTTTTCTAACTCAGCCTTGACTCTTGGCCCTCCCTCCCAGAAGATCAACATTCCGGCGCTATCTGAGGCTCTGTTACACACACACTCGGCTCCTGCCTATGACCTCGGGGGGGGGGGGGTGGTGGATTGTTTTAATGCCTGGGTTAGTCAGGGGGTTGACTATTCTTCTAAACCCCCCGCTTATAGTCATCATCGATCCTTTCCTTCTAACCCACGGTTTTCGACGACTATAAAGGAGTTGAAACGAAACTGGGTTGTAAAAAACTGGAACGTCATTGGCGTGTGGCATATTGTTCTGCTGCTAAATCTGCACTTCGCTCTGCTCAGAGAGATTACTACGTAGCTGTTAGAAAAGCTAAGAGTGATTTCTATGCCGAACAAATCGCAATAATAGTAAGGAGATCTTTTCTGTTGTTAGAAGCTTTCTGTCCCCCTGTGCTGAACAAAAGACTTTTCCAGTTTCGACCCAATGGTGTGAGGAGCTATCCTCCTTTTTTATTAATAAAATACAGTCCGTTCAGAACAGCTTAGGAACGCTCTCGGAGGAGCAGTGGATCTCCTCCCCTACTTCTCCCCTGCCTGGTGAGCTCATTAGCCCCTCATTTTCTCAGTTTATGCCGGCAGAGGGGCTTGACATTCTAGCCATTCTGAAATCTTTTAAGTCTGGCTCCCCCTCTGACCCGTGCCCAGCTACAGCTTTAGCGGGGGTTGCTGAGATTGTGTATTCAGAAGCTGCTGCTATTATTAATTTATCTCTTCAGTCTGCTAGTGTTCCGGCGCAATGGAAACAGGCCAAACTTCTTCCTCTCCTCAAAAATCTACTGCAGACCCCTCTGAACCCACCAATTATTGCCCTATTCCTGTGTTGCCGGTCCTGGCTAAAGTGTGCGAAAAGGTGGTCTTCCGCCAGCTTGAGGCCTTTGTAGAAACCTCTGGGACTCTTCATCCAGCCCAATACGGTTTTAGAACATCTTACAGCACAGAGACGGCGCTGGTAGATATGGCAGAGGCGATTCGAGAGTGCTTGGACGGGGGCGGCAGAGCGGCCCTGATTTTGTTGGACCTCTCTGCTGCCTTCGATACGTTGCCTCACCAGCTCCTTCTCGCCTGGCTCTCATCCATCAGGATTCAAGCAAGCCGGGCCGAAGACGGCTGAAATGCCAGAAACCGGTCCCCGGAAGCTTGTTTCCTTCCCAGTGTAAGAATTGACTTTTGTAGTCTGGTCTGCCCTGTTCCCATGATGCACTGGGCCAGGGACAGACTAATTTGCATACAGCCAGGTTCTGAAACTGGGATGGTGCAATGAGCTAAAAAACGGTGTTGGATCTAGCCCTGATCTCTTGACTGGGTGAGAGTATTCTGCTTAATTCAGAGACTCTGTCCATCACCACCCCTTGTTGTAAATATGGCTCTCATCCATCGGCATTGCCGGTTCCATTTGGGATTGGTTAAAATCTTTTTTAGATGACTGCTCCCAGCAGGTCTGGATGCCCCCTTCTCATCCTCTGCTAGGATGTTATCAACCGGGGTCCCTCAGGGCTCCTCTTTGAGTCCTTTGCTTTTTAATATCTATCTGACCCCCCTGATCTTCCTGGCTGAGGAGCTGGGCGCTAAAATCTTGGCTTACGCTGATGACACCCAGCTACTATTTAATTGGAAAGGCTCCGACCTGGACACTGGCATTTCCCAGAGGTGCCTATCAGCCGTGTTTACATGGCTGGCATGGGCCCAACTCAAGTGCAACGAGGAGAAGTCAGAGGTACTTTTGTATGGCCAGTTTCCTCCGTTTTTCAGAGAAGCCCTGTGGTCTCCGGATTTCCCATGCCCCTGCTCTGAAGGTGGCCTAGCGAAGAACTTAGGGGTAAGGTTCGGAGATGATCTCCGGTTTTCAGATCACATTAAAAAACTCACCAGTGTCTGCTTCGGGAACCTTAAGACCCTTAGAAGGTTTTTCCCTCTGCTACCGCGGCCGGCTAAGGAAATGGTTGCTCGGGCCCTTATCCTCTCCCGGCTCAATTACGTCAATGCATTGTTCATCGGCATCCCCGGCTATTTGATGAATAAATTACAAATGATTCAAAATGTGGTGGCCAGACTCTTATTTAATATCTCTAAGAGATCTAGTGTAAGGTTGCAGTTGCGTGATCTGCACTGGCTTCCTGTGGCTCAGCGGGTGCAGTTTAAGGCTCTCACCCTTGCCCACAGAGCCCTGCATGACCTGGGGCCTCCATACATCAAGAAGCGCTTTGCTTTCTATAATCCCAGCCGCTCTCTGCGTTCTGCTTCTCTTCGCCGGATGATTACTCCTCGGTTTCGTAGCACTAGGCTGGGGGGGGCCAGTCTCTTTCGGTAAAAGTATCCATCTTATGGAATAATCTTCCTGACGAGCTGCGGCACACCCAGGACTTCCGTATTTTTAAGAAACTACTTAAAACCCACCTTTTCAATTAACCCAATTAATTTATCTTTACTCTCTAGGTCACAGTCTGCTTACGCGCCAGGACATTCCAGAGTATTTGTGCGCTCTACAAATCATTTATAACATAACATAATATTGTCCGATATGAGGCGTGGTGTTCAAGGGGTCGGCCACGCTTTAAGAAGACCACTATTTCTGCATGACGCCAACCTCTTGGACGGCGCTGGTTGTCCACAGCAGCGTTAAGTGCCGCCAAGTATGGGGTCATTAGTAAGGACTGGTATTGTTTGTGGAATTCCCACGGAAAGCAGTTTGGGCCTGGTGCCTCGCCCGGGCACATTTCAGAAAGTGTCTTTTGAAGTTCCTCTTCCGTTATCGGAACATCTAGCTCCCCTCCTACTGAGTCCGCAAGTTAAGAGGAGGCATATTGTCTATAAATGTATAAATAAGGGGTAGTGAAATGGTCTCTTTGGAGGCATATAGATCTGCATAATAATCTGCAAAACTAGCTGCAATTTGAAGTGGACCGGTAAATATCTCCCCGGGAGGGCTGCGAATAGTTGGAATGATTAATGGGCAACGCGCCCGTTGACATAAACAATGTAGCAATGCACTGGATTTGTCCCCCCACTGGTATGTCCTACTATGTGTAGCTAACCATGTCATTCTAGCCTCGTCAATAAGTTTGTTAGCATATATTTGCTGTGTATGGAGCAACTGTTGAAGCACTGCGCCACCACACCCCTCTGCTTCTGTTATTAGCTGGGCTTCCATCTGTACCAGTTTCTCATGGTGTTGTCTACGCTGTTCCAGCATCAAGAGTGAAATAATCTGTGATGGCAGTGTGCATATGTGGTATGTATTGTTCATCTTGTTGGTGCCACAGTGACAGTCTACATTGGAAGGGGGGGTCGTTTAGAGTCTAGTTGCAGATCTAGCGGTACTGGGCAGTGATCAGGGAGGCCTCTAGGTAGAATCTCTGCCACCTCGAGTCTATGTATGTGGGCGGTAGATATATTCTATGCGGGAGAAAGACCCATGTGTACTAGAAAAGTATGTATATACTTGACCTGTTGGTTGAAGTGTCCGCCAGGTATTCACCCAGTCCATCTTCTGTATTAGGGACCGTAGCCTTGATTCCCTTGTTTCTAGTGGTTTCGCTGTGGAGCGTCTTCTGTCTGCATGAGTGCATATGATATCATTCAAGTCGCCCCCAACTATTGTTAGACCTTGGGGAATCTCTGTCCATATTGTCAGCAGGCATTTTACTAGGCTCCACGCCAGGGCTGGAGGGGCGTAAACACTGCCCAGCACGAGAGTCTTGCCATCAACGTGCCAGTGACTATGATATATCTACCCTGGGGATCAGAACATGTTTTGACATGAGCAAAAGGGACTCTTTGATGGACCATAACAGCTACGCCCCGAGAACCCTTAACAAAACCGGAGTGGAAAGTCTGGATGCATCCAAAGCGTTCTCATTACAAACAAATCTGGTGATTAAAAAGCCGGAAGGGGACCAAGAACCAATTAATTACAACAAACAAAGCGTGCCAGGCATGGTGTCTTGTTACCCATTAAATGTGTTTACTGCAGAAGTAAAATGTTAGCTTCGTATTGCCTAGCCTGTCATAATACCCCTCTTAACCTTATCTAACAGGCCACAGACATTCCAGCTGATGATGTGTAGTTGTCTATTATAAAACTTGGGCATATTTAGTGGCATAGTTGGCTGCGGTATATGTGGATGGGAGCTAATGCATGAACAATATATTTAATTGAGCTGATGTATGTAGTATGTGAAAGTATGTCACTAAAAGTAAACAGTAACTGTCCCAAGCCCCACGCCCCCTCCCTCTCACCCCAATACTTCATGAACAGTGAAGTAACTGTCGCGGAATGGTGGATATCCCAACTCCAACGGGGGTCAGGAACCACTTACTGCCAATGGATTCCTAAAAAAAATACCTTGTACATACAAGTGTCCTCAGTATCAAGGGAAAACGCTATTAAGAGTAGCCCATATTACAGTGCCGTCTGCATTATGGATTGTGTTTTTGTATCAAGAATTAGCTAGGATGTTGTCTTTCATACATTATCCTCTGTCGATCAAATACGGGATTCGCTACAAGGTTTAGAACGTCTATTAGAGCGGTATGCAGCATTTAGAACGCAAGCATTACCACGGAATACCTTTACAACGCGGGCGTAACAACGAAAGTTGTTACCACGCATTGCACTGGGGGGCGCTCAAGGATAGTAAATGATTTAATTTACTATCCCAACACCTTCCCTACTATCCACGGGGACTGGTGTTGGAATAGTAAATTAAATTAATCAAATTTGCGCCCCCCAGTGCAATGCGTGGTAACAACTTTCGTTGTTACGAACGCGTTGTAAAGGTACGCGTTGTCAATGTATGCGTTCTAACGTCATACATCCATTAGAGCATGACCTGTGACGTTGTTTTCCGTTAGCCTGGGAGGTCTTAAGGCCCGGGCCTCCAGACGACAAGTCTGAATCTGTTCTATGTGGAGTGTGTGGCTTTAATCTTATGATTGCATCTGTCCAGTTGAACACCTCTTCTCGTGATTCAAAGAAGTGCGTCCACAGTTTGTAGGACACCCGCAACCTGGCCGGTAACAGGAGGGAGTACTGGATTTTTAGATTCTGCAGTTTGGCTTTGGTCTCTATAAACGATTGCCGGTGCTGTTGAACCATCCTTGTATAGTCAGAAAATATAACTATAGGATGTGAGGTAGAGTTAAGAGTCTCCTTGAGCCTGGCTTGCTGCAAAATGACATCCCTGTCTTTGTAATTTAAAAACCTGGCAATGATAGGCCACGGGCGGGAACCGGGCGTGGTTTCTGTTGTAGGGTCCGGTGTGCATGCTCAATTATGAAGCAGGACGACAGCACACCAGCGGGGAGCTACTCGGTTAGCCATTTAACAAGGAAGTCCTCCATGCTGTCACCCTCGCAGCCCTCAGGAAACCCCACGAATCGGAGATTGTTCCTGCGTGCTCGCCCCTCTGCATCTTTGGCACGTGTAGCCAAACCTTTTGTAAGCTTCTCAAAGGTGGACACCTTCTTATAAAGGGTAGCCACCGTATTTTCCACCATGGATATTCTGCTTTCGGTTTCACTTATTCATTGTACTGCATTGTGAAGATCCTGCCTGAGTAGCATGACATCCGAGCCAAGAGCTCCAATTTTAGTCTCTAGCGCATCTCTGGACTGCGGTATTGCTGCCAGTATGGCTGCATTGTCAGGCATGAATACCGTCGGATCCCCTGGATTGGGAGTTATCCTTGGTCATATTGTAGACACCGGCAAGGGGAGCAGTCCCTATGGATATTTGTAGAGTTTAATCCGTGAATCTGGGCCCGGCCAAGACAATGGCCCAAACGCATAGAATGTTTAGGGCACAAATTCAGTGGGGAGCCTTAGTTGTATATGTACTGAGATTGTAGTGGTGAATCTCAAGTTACAGGATGCCCCGGGCACAGTCAAAATGAGGAGTCCTTAGGGAGCGGCGGCTGTACCCGTGCCGGAGGCCCTGCCCTCAATGCTGCGTGGAGCTAAATATGGTCTATTAGTTTAGTGACCACCCCTGCTGTCTCAGTCGCACATCCAAAGTAGTGGATCCCCAGGGGCGCTTGATATCTTATACATGCCAACTCACCCTCTGCTAATGGTCACCAATGCTCAGACGTGAGTCCCTTGCTCACTTTGCCACTGGATTCAAGCAAGCCGGGCTAAAGACGGCTGTAATGCCAGAAACCGGTCCTCGGAAGCTTGTTTCCGGTCCAGGGAAGGCATGGCTTGGCAGTTCGGGCTGGACTGTTCCCATGAGGCACAGGGTCAGACTGATTTGCATATAGCCATGTCTGAACTGGGGTGGCAGAGTGGGCTAAAGAACGGTGATGGATCAAACCCAGATCTTTTGACTGGGTGTGAGTGTTTGATTGGTTCAGATGCTCCGTCCATCACTACCCCCTTTTGTACCGCAATGGTCACCAAGTAGGCAGGTGTCCCACCGCTGGTGGGGGCCGCTCCTTAGCAACGGTTGTATCACTGGATAACTGCCACACAAGTGGGCTGTCTATCAGTGTCTCCAGCCCCCGATTTTCATTGTGGCCCCCTGCCCACACCTGCAGTGTCTATCCCATGGGCAGGGAGTCTCCACACACTGAGCTACCTCTTGGAAGGCCACCCGTACCAATGTGTGTCACTCCTCGCGGCCCGACCGCCAATGTAGAGGCGAGGGGAAATGCTTTGTGTGGTTGCAGCTGCATCACAGTACCGTCCGCCCACCATCTAATGGTATCTGTGAGCCACAGCCCATACACAGGTCTGGCCCCCCGCACCATTGCGTGTCACGCCTCGTGGACGATATGGCCGCCGATGTAGAGGCGAGCGGCAATGTTTCCTGTGGTGGCGATTGTAAACTTGTAAACAGGCCTTACCTCCCACCACATCCAGCTGCTCAGGTGCAGGGAGATCACTCGGCAGCCCGACTCAGCCGCCATCTGCTAGGTGAGTATCTCCCCCAGCATGGCTGTGGTGCCCCCGGCGTCCCAGACATCAATTGCCACTCCCTGTGAGTGCAACAAAGGAGCACCTCATCACGCCGGGTCTTCGTCGTGTCTGTGGTCGCACGCCTAGGCGCCGCCTCCCAGCCTAGGCCGTGAATCCCAAGACCCCTGCAGTATCGCCGCTCTGTGTCGCTTCACCAGCTCGAGGGGCGATTTCAGAACAATTTTAGGGCTCAGCGGAGCAAAGGTGTTAGCCGCATGGGGCAGAGGTGGAATTCAAAGGGCCAATACAGCAGGATAATTAACGGATTTCTGGTGGGCTACGGGAGCTCCTTTACGGAGCGTCCACCATGTTGGACTGCCTGGCCCGCCCCCAAGCCCCTATCTCTATGTCTCAATACGTTTGTCATAGTGAATTAAATCTACACCATATTGAAGATTATATAAATGTTCGCCCTGCTCTATTCTGGCTAGCTAATTGGAAAAATCCAGCGGCGTCCCTCACAAGAGGTATTATAAGAGATTGCCTTAAGTGTGAAAAGGGAATGGACATTCCTTGGCTAGCCGAGGTGAGATTGAGTTTAAGCAGGATCAATTATAAACAGGGACTCATTTTTCGTCTACGGGCTGGCACAGTGACATTTTTACTCTATTTCCCTCTTTGTTTTCATGCTAATCTAGATTCCTTGCCATGCCCTTGTGACGACCAGAGTAGGCAAACTACCCTACATTTTTTATTATTTTGTAAATTCTATATGCAGTATACCAAATGGTTTTTAAAACCTTTAAAAAAAATATTCACCTGGTCACTTTGTAGCCGCATATAAAACTATCCTTAATTTGGAAGACGCTGAATTGGTACTTTGTGTCGGCGCTTTCCGGAAAATTGCTGTGCGTGCCCGCAACACAATGTGCACTGTATGAATAATACTTTATTGTATTGGTCTTATACATTGGTTTTATGATTATTATGAATGTGTGCATTTTTTGTGCTGTAATGCAAATTCTACTTTTATGGATATGCTTTTATCCGAATAAAGCAATTGAATTGAATTAATGGATGTAGCTTTCATCTACCAAGAAAGACGTCAAGACTACTTTTAAGCGAAATCCTTTCTTTTATTGTTTATAAGGATGTAATTTTTCTAGCTGACATTAAAGAATAGCACTGATTTTATTTAAGAGGAGAGTATTATGCTTTCTAAATTGCTGTTCAATAAACAAAGCTGGTGCTGAAAAAAACATATATAACCTACATTACCCAGATCATATACAAAAGTAAGTATTCCAGGTAGAGTTTCCCCAAAGGATTATTGACTTGGGGAACTGAAGGACACTCTTGGAGTAAGTGCTCTTCGTTTTCATTCTTTTATACATGTAGGGGAGACTGCTCGCATCTGGACTTTGCTGTTGTCCCAGGTCCCTGACCCTCAACGCACAGTGTACTTTGTTCACGGCCCCTGAAGGGGCAGAGACGCCATAAAAAGCAGAACGCTGCCTAGCGCTAATATGGGGACACAGAACGAGGGGATGGAGATAAAAGCTAAGCTGGAAGTCTTAGACACCTTTCTTAGGGAAAGCCTAAGTAGCCTAACACATAGAATTGGCACAATGGAAGAAGCATTATCCAAATGCTTGGATAAACATCAGCCTCTTGGACAGGAGTTAATAACTGTCCAAGCAATAGATCGGGATCATCGAATCAACAGTGTGGGGTGCCGTATTACTCATCCTGCTGCTGTCCCTGCCTGTCATGAGGAAACAACACATGCCCCACATAATATAGCCCAACAAGTCCAACAAACCCCCATTGTTAACTCTGAGGCCCATCCATCCACAATTCCCTCAGTTCCTATCATGCCTATGAATACCTTAGCCGCCAACAGTTCTAACACCCTTAGCTACTGGCACAAAAATGAGGCAGAAAGGCATACTACATATTTGGATTTACCTCCAGCCGCTACACCATATATAGTGATATTAGCCAATGCCCCAATACTGCAAAATGGGATGGCTGAATCGTGGGGGCGGCACCAGCACTATACCGCGCCTAGTTATTGTCCAGGCTTGTGAAAAATGGAGATTAGCTGATACCCCTTATCAGGTGCATATGGAGCCAGGCTGGAGCCAGACTAATGATAGCACGTTGCTGGCAATGCAGAAAGTGTAATAACACAAATCGAGAACCAGGGGTCTGAGAAAAACTGGATATACTAAACCATTCAATAGGCGCAACTGTTATCAAATCTGTTGAGGATGCAAAATTCCTATGAAGCCGAGTCGGCGTCTGAACAGAGGCAACAACGGACAGAGCGGGGCCTCCATCTTCCTGAGCAGGGTCCAGGAGAGGTGAGGTCTAGTCCCCGGTCAATCTGGATGTGAGACACACCAGTTTTGAAACGGAGGAATATGATTATGGACTAAAATGTCCATCTATATCCTTTTCATTTGAATAATAACACTTCATTCTTTTTCTCATTTTTTGTATTCACACTAGCGGTAGCAATTCATTAGAACAGAGGCCCTGAAGAAAGCCTTGGGATCCCGTTTCCCTGTCTGCTGAAACATGTTGGCCCTCTTTGTGGCAGTCAAATATTTGTTTGAGACTGCCGTTTTGCACTGCTCTTGAGGGTAAGACAGCTTTCTGAATAAAACGTTCTTTCGTCTGTCTTTGCCACTCTATTTTATCTCACCACGTTCCCCCTTTTTTTGCACTGCACATATTCCCATATTACTCTATCTATCTCATGGTCAGCACAGTGTTTGTGAGCTGGACTCACTGAATTTTTCGGAGATTGGGTGTGGTAATGGTCTCAATGATCTAGAGACAGACCGCCCCATGACCATGGATGACCAAATGAGAATATAGATCATCACAAGACATTTGATGGGAATCCATTCTTTCTTTGAGTCTCACTGGCAACCACCTGGGTTCTTGATCACGGTTCACTGTTACGTCCTTCATTTATAGGCTTCATAGGAATTTTGCATCCTCAACTGATTTGATAACAGTTGCGCCTATTGAATGGTTTAGTATATCCAGTTTTTCTCAGACCCCTGGTTCTCGGTTTGTGTTATGACTTGATGTATGGGGATACGAACCAAGGCAGGTCTTAAAATATCCCTTGGACCCCATTTTTTCTGTGGTGTTATGACATGTAGACAGTGTAGACAATGTAGCAAGATGGACGCCTCCAGTTAGTAAGTCAGGGCTGGAGAAACCAGAAAAAAGCCACACTGGAACTCACAAGAAGCCCTCCGGTGCTCACCTTAGCCTGCTTGGTTCCTGTATCTCGCCAGCTCCCCGTCTCCCGTTTTCCCGAACTCACTCTGGTGTTCGCGCGATGGCGGAGCTCAGGCGTCTCAGCGTGTCAGCGGTTCAGCAGTTGAGCGGCCCGCCTGCGTCTTGCGTCTTGCGTCTACGTCGGACATCGAAAGAGGAAGGGGGGTGTGGTTACGGCGTGCTCAGCTGGTAGCCTGCATCCCCTCACTGACTCACCGGCCCATCTAAGAAAACACTTCATCAACTTCAACAACTTTTCTTCAGATCCAAGTGAACCTGAGCAATCGCCACCCATTCCCAGGAAAGAACAATTTTGACAATTCTATCTCTGGCTGAAAAAGACTTTCTTTGTGCCCCCCTTGGCTGCATCTTTGGCTTGCATTAGGGATCCTATTCCTGTTAATTTGGATTGGTATAGTAACTGTGATTTTCCTACTACTAAATGGATATTACCTCCCACAATGCTCTGCAGTCCAACCTGTGAACTTGGTCTTGAAACCACATACATAATCACACTGTGAACAAAGATGATTGGGACATTGAGACTGTAAATACTATGCTCTCAGAATTAGAAGAATCTGCTGCATTTTCTTACAGGGAATTGTATGAAGATACGCCTGACTATGATAGTATGTTTTGTTACCAGCATTATGGTTATCACTTTTTGCACAGAACTAGTGTTCCATGCACTATAAATTCTTACCATCAATGGGAACATTGCCCAAAACCACAGAAAGGTAGTTCTGTCACATTCACACAGAAATGTGCATATTTTTCAGGGGGCAATACATCAGACCCAATGTTATACTACTATATAACTGCAAAGAAAAGGATGCTGACTAACCAAAAGCTCATATATTCAGCACCTTTCATCTCCCGACTATCTATACAAAATTTCGACTATTGGAGGGACATGATGGACACAAAATATATTTGGGGAACTTTGGCAGGTTCAGGGAACAGAGGCTATATTTAGAGCTTGCCTCATACAGTTACAGATAATATTCCTGAACAGAACAGTGCAACAGACTACCTGCTAAGGGTTTTCAAAAGTTAAAGACCTGAAAACACGACGCATCCCCTTCTCCCCACCTATTTGACGGTATATCCAATAACACACTGATTAGCGTGTATTCACTGGGTGCAATGCTACAGAATGGTACATACAATTCTTCAGCTCCCAATTGGAAGGGATGGTTGGTTTGGCCTATCTACACAAATAGATGTCAAGAAAGATTCAAGGGTACCACAAGAGGGTTTAGTATCCACAGGCGTGACCCACGCTATGTACACACAGACGACCCTGGGGTAGTGACTTCTTATAGTGTTGGGAAGTTGTGCCTAGAATGGCTAAAAGCCTCAACACTACAACAGGTTAAACAACACTTGTCCCTTCTATCAGACAACATGGATCTTAGAAATTTCTTGTAAGGTCCCAAGAAACCACGTATGAAATGCTTCTTGTATACCATCTACAATGAACTATGGAAAGTCTCCCAGCAGGATGCTGCTGAGAGATTACGTGAAATTGATAGGATTAACCTCAAAAAGGCTCTGGCTGTGGTAGACAATGGTATGACCACACTTTCCTCATGTATTTATTCATTGGGAAACATTGTGTCCTTGGCAAGCAACTTAATGGAACAGGATTTGTCTATTCTACAAATTGCACTCCCATATGCTTTTAAGCTGGATGCTGCAATAGACAGACAGTTGACTATGGCACGCAGAGACCCAAAGTACACCATGCTGCTCATTGAGAAAATGGAGAAGTTACCTTACACTGTAGCAGTCATCATCTACTGAATGGTTAATTCATGGCTATATCACACTGCCTATCATGCCATTTCAGTTCCAATACTGCCTTAGATACATCCAAGCATGCAGATATGAATCGTTGAGTGAAGGGCTCATACAGGAAACCTGGGAGTTACCGTATAGATATAGGTGCAGAAATAGGGACACTGAAGTTTTCTTAAGTGGTAAAGACTGCGGGAAGGATTTAAGTGGGTCTTTAGTGTGCAAAGAAGTGTTGCTTGAAGGAACATGTAATGTGTCAAAAGCAAACTTATCTTGTTACTTGAAGGGTTCCACAGCTGACATGATTCATCCGGTTTGGAAGTTATTTAGGGCCAGATGTAGGTAATTCATATTTACCGACTTTTAAATACCGAATTTTACCGATTCGGTATTTAAGAGTCGGTAAATATGAAGAGGGGAGATGTAGGTATTACAGATTCTGTAAATACCGAATCGTTAAGATTCGGTATTCACCGAATCTGTAAATACCTACCGAATCGGTATTGCCCATTGATTCCTATAGGCCTTGAAGCCCATAGGAATCAATGGGCAATACCGATTCTGTAATTACAGAATCGGTAAATACCGAATTTGGCAAGGGTGCAGGGGGTGTCACTTTGACACCCTCTGGCACCCCAAAAATAGGCATGTGCGCCATGTGGCACACAGACATGCCCTAAGGGCATGTCTGTCTGTCACATGGCTAGGTGTGCATGCACACATGTGCATGCACACCTGAATTCGGTATTTTAACACCCAATTGGATTGGGTGGTAAAATACCGAATTTGTAGGGCCTTTGGGACTCAGAAGAGTTCCACCTACATCTGGAAGGTACCGAATCGGTAAAAATACCGATTCGGTATTTTACAGATTCTGTAAATTTTCCGATTCGGTAAATTTACAGAATCTGTAAAATCTGGCCCCCTACATCTCAAGATGCCAAATACCGGTCGGAAACGGCCGAATTCGGCCGTTTCCGACCGGTATTTGCCACCTACATCGGGCCCTTAGTGCTGAATGATCAAGGCTGTTGTAGAATGGCGCCAGGCATCGCATATCTAGTCCCAACAATCTTCTGGTTTGTTTGCTGTAAGCAAGTATTGTTTCACCTGGCTCGCACAGTTAGGGAGGCACTACTGTGGCCTTCATTGAATGTTTTCAGTATAAGGTTTGATTCGCTGAGCAGACTGAAAGCCATGTTGTTTCAACAAAATGTGGCCGTAACTTCAGACTGAAAGACATTTGATCTCCAGGTTGCAAGGTCTTCCGCAGAGATACACGCCCTGATCCATATGAACTTCCCAAACCAATCAGGGCAAATGGTTCATCATCTTTAACATGTCTGATACGAGTGGGATCGTACACATATTTAAGCTACTTGGATCAGGTCTCTTAACCACCTTTCATACCATCTTCGGAGTAACCCCAGCCTTCATACACTCCGTACTTGGAAGCGTTTTTGAAGGGCTTCCTTTGGTCCTGCTTTCAGTAGCTGGCGTCCTGATTTTAATACTCTTGCTTCGCAATGGACGTCGCAGTCCCTCAGGAAATGGAGAAAACACTGCTGGAACGACGTTGTGTGAGCGCATGGTGTTCTACCTGACTACGCCTCGGCTCCGAGAGCTGAGTGAGCATTGGTTCCTGTCTTTCAGTCCAGTCTGGTAAGACTGTGTCCTGCCTGTGTTCCGTTGCCTCTTCTGCGGATTCGACTGCGTGTTGGACCTGTGTCTAACACTTTCATCGGTTGTGCCGCCGGACATAGAAGCACTACTGGCGCCTATGCAGGCCCACACGTGCAGTTGTCCACAGCGTATTGCCATGTTGATGACAGCATTTCTAGAGCCTCCAAGTGATGCTTCCACCCCTGTTGGAAGGTATATCGCCTCTGACCCGGACGTACAGGCATCAACATCAGGCGTGCAGGCATCTAACTCTTCCACAGCAGCTGCCGTGGGTACCAGAGATGACCATCTTTGCTCATTGGACATGATACTGGAAGTCCTTGAGGGACTGCCATCTGCAGATACGATGTTCAGCGTTCAGTGATGTTGAGTCTTCAGCGCAGGATTCTTGAAACAATATGGCCTCTCCTGTGCTGGGAACCGTTTGCCAATTTTTTTAACATTTACTAAAATTGAAGGTTGAAACTGACTTTGTTTTATTTTTTCTTCTCGGCTCTAACTGAGCTTCATGGCTTTCCAGGTGATCCATGTAATAATCAGAATATATACAAGTTTAGAGGAACTTTTGGGCGTTTTTTTAGGGGAAAATGACTTTTCTATTAAGGACATTTTTTCAAGCTTTCAAAGTGCTTTTTAGTATGTTTTATTATGAATTATTGTATGCCTTTTTAAAGGGTTAGCTTTATCATGGCCTAGCTGACCTTGTTGACCTTTTGATGAGGAGTGGGTGTTGTGTCCTTTAGGATATCCCTGTCATGTATACCCCATTTTATATACATTATCCCATCCACATGACTAAAACAATTCTAAACAGGTGACCTTTTACCTAATAGCTTGCTCCTGTCTCTTCGACACCAGGCTCTTCGTGTTCTATCTAAAATCCCTGTACCTGACATACATAAACATGTCCCTAGGCATAGCAGATTTATTCTGTATAAGGGTCACCACTTTTTTCATCCTTGTCCAACAGCCAGCTGTGCATGATCACATTTGTTTAAAAATGCATTGATGATTAATTTCAAAATATTTATGATTGTTTTCAAAACATCCATGGTTGTTTTAAAAACATATTGATTCTAGAAAAATCCCTTAAGTGACCACTTTATTATAAAAGACCCTCACTCCCCCTACAAATTAGAGAATTCTGTAGTATTGTAGTGTAGTTCCTATATTCCCAATAGGCTCTGCGCATTGGAATAACATAAACAATAGTTTAGACGTAGGACTTAGGTCGACTAGGTCTCTATTGAATATGTTAGACTTAATTATGAATGCCAGCTTGCTCAGAGGTCACTAGAAACTTTCTCGAGTAAACAAGAAGGTGTTGACTTTCCTGAATAGACAAGAAGGGATTCGTTTCTGACAACCGCATAAACATGACAACTTTGCTCCCTCCAGAATAAGGAGTATATTTCCAGAGTCGCGGAAACAATAGATAACTATTTCACTCAGTCAATCGTGCATACTTAGTTTCACCAGAAGCGCAGAGAAATAGAGAGATGGGCGTTTTCAATAAAAGAGGCTATTTATTGAACAGTCTTCTTTCTCATGCAAGAGAAGTGAGTTGCCACAATTGCAATACTTGTTATAAAGTAAAGTGCGTACAGTAAAAGGAGTATTATAAAATAATACTGTAAAAGCATGGTATGGTTTCTAAGCCATACGGTGTTTAAAATAGATTAAAATATATACATATATAAAACCATGACTAAACGTACTCAACTGGTGCTTCTAAGATACGCCTACCCCGGTGTACCTAACCTAAGCCTAGTACATGGGAAGGAGTAAGTGAGCTGCAGTTTAAGTGAAGATAGTTTTTGCCAAGAATCTGAATCAAGAATTCTCTAAGGATCTAATCAGCTCCATACCTTGGTTATAGAATGAAGGAGGTCTTGTATCTCTTTTTCAGGACTCGATCTCCCAGCACCCCGCAAGGGTGACTGGAAACACTGGAGCTGGATTTCTCGGCAGGAGAAAAGACAGCGTCTCTCTCAGTGCGTCAATGGGAGGGTCGGCTTCCTTCGGCACTTGCCACAGCAGGGCGTCGGGCAAGTAGATAGCTGATCTGCTCCAAACCACCGTGTGTTTTGCTAGGGCAGCTGCTTGTATATTTATACCTGGAAGGTGCCAAGTTTGACGTAAGGTTGGACACAAGACGTCACTAAGAACTCGCAGTTCTTTTTAGGACTCCAGGAGTTCTAGGACAAATCATTACAGAAGCAGGGGGAATTCCCGGGCTGCTGGAGGCTTGGTTTGTTTAAGAAAGCGTTGTGCTTTCTAGGAGTCTATGGGAGTAGCCTTGCCGTATTTGGACTGCATTGGCTATGACTAAATATGGATATGATTCTTATGCCTTTATAAGGATATGATTTGTTATAACCACATAAGGGCATAAATCGGGAATATTTAAATAGGGTCCTAGATACGTTTACAACAGTATTGTGTATACATTTCATGTGCATCAGAATACTGGGGTTGCTAGGTGGTTACTGTTGCCTAGCCACATAGAATGTACCTTGTCTTTTGTCCTAACTGCTGAGCCTGGTGGAGCCTCTCTCTTCTTCTCCACCACCGTCTAATTCAATAAACCCTGTTTGAATATGTTCCGCCTCTGGGTCAGTTACAACAAAAATCTTGGCGACAATTAATTAATTACGCGGTCACAACCTTACGAATCCTGCATGCTACACTTCTTCAAGAGACCACTACACGCTCAAAACTACTTTACCAGATCTGTACTACACGCTGAAGAAAACCTTTTGATCTGCCTAGCTGCTGCACCTTCAAACCGTGCTGTTCCTGCAAGTAATCTTCTATTATCTGGTAGGGCGTGTACGCGCTTTTTTGACTTTTGTCTTTTTATTTTGCACTTTAGGCACGTTAAACGCATTTGGCTCAGCACCGCAATTTTGTTTAATTGCTTCTGTGCACATTTAATTTAAAGACACTTCATTCAAGATTTTAAGATATTGCTTCGTTCTTTGTACTTTATTTTCAAATATCAATACTCAACGGCCACTCGCCTCTTTCTGACTATTCTGTGCAGAGTGGCACTGTCCTTGCCCCTGTGAGCCTCACTCCCATATGCCAAGGTGGGAAGGATCTTAGCTTGTACTACCTGTAAGATGGGGGTAAGCATGGGGCCTTTAAGCTTGTTATAAAGAGACCTTAAACCAAAGGCCAACGCTTTGCCCTTCTTCCTGATTTCCTCCAGTTGGTCACTATATCTTCCATTCCCATTGAAATAAACTCCAAGGTACTTGAAGCTTTTAATGATTCAATTATTTAATCTCCCAGATATGCTTGCTTGCCATATTTTCTTGCACTTGTAATATATATATATATTTTTCTGTTATTGGTCAGTCCATTTCTTTCACAATAGGTGAGGGTTTCATTCAACAAGTGCTGTAGGTCGACCTTGGTTTTGTTTGCAAGGACTAAATCATCTGCATACAGTAGGTTCAATAACTGGAAGCTCCCCACTTTTGGTGAGTGTGAGTTCACTTCATTTAGTGAGGGCATGAGGTCTGCAAGAAATAGGTTAAACAAGTTTGAGGCCAAAACACATCCCTGTTTCAACCCTTGTGTGGTTTATATTTTCCTTGATAAATGGGAGCTGTCCCCTACCTTGATCACGACCCAGGTGTCTGTGTGCAGAAATTCCAGGTCTTTTAACAAACCCTTTGGCATGTTTAGGATTGCCAATTTCCTCCAGAGCTTACCCTGATCCACTGTATCAAAAGCAGATTTAAAATCAATAAAACCAAGGTGGACAGAGTTCATATTCATTTTTATAGAATCAATCAGCAACAAAAGCACCATAATGTTTGTTGAGGTCCTGGTTTTTTTAATAAAGCCGGCTCGATTCACAAGATTAATGGAGTATGTCTCAGCCCGATGTTGTAATTCCTCTAATAGAACTCCTGCATAGTATTTTACATTATTATCAATTAAGGCTATTAAACAGTAATTTTTGGGGTCGCCCTTATCTCCCCTTGTATTTTGGGGTACGATTTGAGCCTCTCCATAAGGAAGGAGTACCATGCAGCTGAATGGCGGCATTGAAAACCGAGGCAGGTTGAGCAGTCCAGAAAAGTGGGTCCTCCTTGTAGATGGTTGGTGGAATGCCATTCAGGCCGGCACCCCTTCCCTACGTCCCCATGATATTTGCCTCTGCACGGCGCAAAGGCTGATTGTGCACCTGGCTGATGCTGAGGCCCTCCTCCTTTGTAGGGTTTGAGATGTGCTTGCTTCCGGGTCATTTAATTTGCACCTTTGTTGCAGCTCCAGTGCCCCTTGATTATAGTGACGGCTCAAGAAATGATAACAGATTGTCTCAGAGATGTTGGATGCTGATTTTTTGGGAGGGGATTGCTGATCCATTTAATGTTTTCCAAAAGTTGGTGGAGTTGTTTTCCCTTGTGTCAATCAGCAGCTTAGCCCAGAATCGATCCTGGGACTCCCTTTGAAGCTGCCATTTTGCCCTTTTTACTTGTTTCCTTGAAGCCCTGAGACCTTTCAGAATGACAGGTTCCATAGGTGACCTTTTGAGGGCTCACCAGCGGTGGCTGACTTCCTTTTTGGCCATCCAGATCACTGGGTTACACTCCCTCCTCTCCAGGGAGTTGACCTTACTCTCTGGCTGTTGCCTGTTTATTGAGACTAACTGGACTGGTTTTGCAGTTTGATCTGCAAGTAGAGAAGTGTGGCTCAATGGTTAGAGCGGCAGACCCTGATGCAGTAGTCTGGCTGGGACCAGGGTTCAATTCCCTCCTCGGTGGGTCTCGGGCTCAATTTCCTCGAACCTGATAATTCTCGCCTCGGTGCCTATTCTGATCATGAGTCCCACTCTGCACATCTGGGCAATAGCTTGCTTAATCTCTACAATGGTCCCAACAACGCTGAGGATGCCTGACTTCACCTTGGGGGTGCCCAGGAGTGGGCTCCTCACAGGGAAAGGCCAGGAAGGGTTCCTCGGCGGTATTCGTACAAGCGCCGAGATGCCTACGGGTAGTCGTGCGCTATATAAGTGCGTAATCATTTCATTTCATAATGAATCTTTCCCAGCTGATCAATGGGTTTTACCAGTTGTTTTAGAATTATAATTAATCACTAATAGTTTGGCAGGTTGTGCCAGTGCTGTTAGGGAGGCGACCATGCATTTTATGCATTTAAAGTTGATCATGTAACCTGGAGTTCCCTTATCGTTGTATGAATGTGTGCTTCTAAGCCTAAGCCTAGAATTATTTCTTGGGACTGGTGGTCGCTTTTCAATTTCTTATCAACCCCATAAGCACTAACAACCTGCAGTAGTGAGAAGCTTACAAATGTGTAGTCAATGAGCAATGCACCAGATCTGGACAGAAACGAAGGCTCAGGTGGTTTTCCAGGGTTGTAAAGGCCGTTTAGTGCTCTAAGGCCTAAATGATCTAGGTTTCCTTGTAGGATTTGACCTCTCCCGTCTTCATTTTGCCACTGGAGGCCACCTGAGTTGGTATCATCCAAAGGGCTTCTTGGGCTTCTGTGACCTCGTTTTTTGGCAGCATGCTCAATAGCCACATGTTGAAGTTACCTGTAACTAGCCTTTCATAACCTTATTCATTTAGCCTTAGAGCCAAGATTGTCTCAGTCAACTTATCTGTTAGCATAGCCCTGGCAGCGGTGTTGGGGTGAATGTAAACGTTTACCGTTATAATTTTCTTGGGTGGGCTGTTTGTAGTCTAAACGCTCATTACTATAATTTGTAGGTACGCTTCATCGTTTCTTGCTCTAGGCTTTTAATCTTGCTTGAAGCTGAGACGTATATATCCAGACCACGCTTACTGAGGCCATGTTTGTGTGCTTTGACTGATGGAGTATAAAAGCTTATAAAGCTCTTCAATTGAGGTGTTACCTGAGCCCAGGTTTCTTGGAGAAGAATTATGTGGAAGGTGCAAAGGTTTTGGTAGGTGTCTGCTTTTTCAAGCTTATTGACCAAGACATTATTATTCCAAGAGCAGATCCTAAGTGCTTTGTCAATACCAGAAGGTAGTAAGAGCCGTGTCTTGTCATTGTAAAAGTCTGGTTGTGTTCAAAGCACCAGACAGCCAAATCCACTCTGTGCCGCATCTGGTTCTGTGGCAGATTTGCTTCTTGTGTTCCTCCGATCAAAGTAGACAGTTCTCGGTAAGGCTGATGTTAAGTCAACCTTTTCTTGAGACTCAGGACATGAGAATATCTGTTGCCTTAAATGGTGTACTGGTAATCCCCCAGCCCTGGAGTATATCACTGCACACAGGATCTTCTTAGCCTTCTCAATAGAGCCCCACGCCACTTTAGTTGATTGATTTCACTGACCATTGCCTGGGTCAATACATTCAATTGATACTATGTCATGTGAGGCGGCCTCCCTGATCCCATCCAATGTCCGAATGAGATTGAGGATGTTACCTACATTTAGGATATCAAAAGGGCCCCTGGAAATATACTCCGGGTGGAATAATGTCTTAGGCCACATTTGTGTGTGCCTAAGTTCCTTATTGGGTGGGTCTTGTTGCTCTCGTCTATCCCAGCCGGTGATGACTGCATTTTTTCTTATTTCATGAATGTCTGTTTCTGGATGAGTATGAGGCCTGTGCAAGTTAAGGGTACAAGTGATTATGTCTCCTTCTTCATTGCAGGATCTAGCCCTAATATTTGAGGGGGACCCCATAGCGTGGCTATCCTTCCTGCTTGTGTGTTCATTGGCACAAGTGGCCTGTGTCCGTATGTCTTGTGGTTCAAGATAGTTTTCGCATCTGGGGCCATGGTCTCCAGGTTCGCTCCCGGACTATTATGCCTAACGTTTGCAGGGGAAACATCCTATACAACGAATTTCTAACAACAACTTACTTTTATAACAAAGTCTTAACAACGAACCACGACACTTCAACGAAATCTGGAACAACGAAGTCTGGAACCACGACTCTTCAACGAAGTCCGGATCCATGCTGACGTCTTGGTTGTATCTGGAAAGAATGTTAGGTACGTCACTTCTTTCCGCCCCCAACAAACCTAATCTGAACTTTGATTCGCCAGTGTTAGAGTATAACGTCACTATTCTCCGCCCCCCAACTCTACTGAATTGAACAGTATAGTAACTGGAAATGCCTCACATTATTTGGACATTGTCGTGTCTTCAATGCAATGATGACAGACACGACAGATACTTTTAATGTACAGCTTTATTAGCTACCTCTTGGTCGGTCCCTGTCCCTACTCTGACTACCCTTATCCTGTCTATCCTCCTCCTCTTCCCCTCATCCCCAGCTAGCTCCACCCACTCAACTACTAGACTGCTGACCACATAACATCTCCCCCTTTCTTAACAAAATGAAATTAACTTCGACCACGTTCGCACTTGTCCGTTCAGCCCCATGAATCGGCAGACAGTCTGTTTGGGCCACAGGAAGGTGTCTCCATGCATGAGTCCAGGTTCAATCCGGTCTTCAAGCATCAGTAGAGTCGAATCAGTGATGGGCCTGTCTTTGGTTGATCCTTCTGTTGTCTCAACACAGACGTCTTTGACCACAGGAGCGCTTTCTTGAAGATGTGGGACATTGTGTGTGAACCGCTCGTTCTCAGAGTCCACAGTTGTCACGATTTCTTTTTGCTGTGTGACTACTGATATCTCGGCGTGGCAGTGGCGGTCTGTTCTCCATTGTGGCACTTGTTTTTCTAAGCATCCGTTTGTGAGTTCACTTCTTTGGTCCATTAGTTCAAGGGCATCAATGCTCTCGTGCTCACGACCCTGCATATCGGACAATGGAGCACTGAGTGTCCTGGTTCGGTTTTGGGACTCATATGCAGGATCTATCAGTCCTGTCTGCTCCCACTCTCGTTTGTCAGTGTTGAACTCCTTGAGCATTGGGGCATGGGCACATTCCGTTCTCGTCCCCTCTTGTCTTCGTGATGCTGATCCATCTTTGCCACCACACCTTGTCTTTTTGACGGAGTGATGGGACGGTCCTTTTTCCCGCCAATGTACAGTGTCCCATATGGTTGTCTTTCTTCCGAAATCCCTTGGAGTCAACCTCGCAAACCCCTTCAGGGGTGACGGTATCCTCCTCAGGTCCGGGTAAGACTGCAACGGAGCGGACAAGTTGCTTGACGAGGTGATCGATTGTTCCGAGCCATCGGCGTGGGATGTGTCGCTTTGTATGGGTGGACCAGTCTCTGAGTCCACTGTCCGCTCAGGTGATCGATACCACGGGGTTTTTCGTGAGCTTGAGTCCGTTGATCCGAGTGATCGTACCGACATGTCTTTTGACTCAGAGAAGTCTCTCGCTGATTTCCTTCGGGACCCTTCTTTCAAGTGTGGTTTGACTGATACACTTCTTGAGCTGGTAGACTGTGACAAACTGCTTTTAGAGTCAGAAGTGTCTTTGGGACATTTCTTGACATATGTCTCTCGACATGTCTCCCATGCTGTGTCCGTGGAGAGACTGTCTGACAACCAGGCGTTTATTTCTTTTGTTCGATCCCAGGGCCTTTTGTCGCTGCCCCTCTCGTATGATGTCATTTGTCCCTTCCCAGTTTCCTCATTTTCACTGGTATCATGAGTGTGCTTGCCTATCATTTTCTGGTGCCGTAGTGAATCACCCAGCTTCGTGAGGTCTCTTTCTTCTTCTCGCTTGTTGAGGGCCCTGGTGTCTGTGTCCTGGGAGTGTTGTTTTCTTCGGCTACATGGTTCTTCTGTTGACCCGCGCGTTGCTCGGGCGTGCTTGTGTAGCGGCTCCCAGAGTTGACATGACTGGTCCGGCGTTCTGTGGCTTGTCTTTCCTTCATACTTGTTGAGCAGGCTGACCTCGGTTCTATCCATGTGATCCATCCCACTTGACACCTTTTTAGAATAGTTTGTATCATTTGTTGAGTGGCTCCTTGAAGTTGAATAACTCCCTGAGGTTATGTCGGTGGGGATGTCATAATCCTGGATCATCTCAGTCTTTTGTCTTCGCTTTGTTGACTCAGAGTACTTCATGTCACTTTGTTTTTCCCGCTGTCTTGTCGCTGGTCTACCTTCATCCTCCCTCTTTCGGGTTTCAGTTGCCTCTTGGATTTGATGCTCTGACACGAGGGATGTCTCCTTATACTTATCTTCTTTTCTTGCATTGACATGCAATTCTCTTGACAGCTCTCTTGTTTCGGCTCGCTCTCCAGCTTTAGCCCTCCTGATGATTTCCTTTAACGGGAATTGCCTTCGAAGTATCTTGCGCTGTGCGTCTGGTTTTAAACAGCTCTCAATCGCCCGGAGACGGACCGCTTCCTCATTTGTGAATGTATTGAATTGACAGTACCGTACTAATTTTTGTAATCTCGTTATGAAGTCTGATAGTGATTCCCTTGGTTCCCGCCGTGCTGCGTTGAAAACGATGCGTTCATGATCGACATCTTCCTTTGTGGTGAAATGAGCACGTATCGTTCTTTTGAGTTTTCTATATGTTCCTGTATCCTTTGCTGAAAAGGTTCTGATCAGGCGTCGGCCTTCGTGACCCACCAATTGGAGCAGTAGTAGTAGACGTTTGCTATCTCTTCGCTCTCCGGTAATGTCAAGAAATGCATCCAGTGATTCCAGCCACCGGTTCCATTCTGGAGCCAGACTCTGGTTGCCGGTCTGCGTCACTGGGGGTGGCACTCCAATGCAGGGGCTCGATGTATGTGTTTCTTCTCTCACCGACATGATGGTGGAATGTGCTGGCATGACAATGTCGCAGGACTGTTCCCTTATTCTTCTTCTCGCGCTTCCACTTCGTTGATGAGAGAAGGCTTCTTTGATATTTGTCCACTCACGCTTCTGGAACGTTTGTTTTATTAATCTCTGTTGCTCTTGAATTGTTGGTCTTCACATGGTGCTGAACATGCACCTTGGTACTTGCCTTTGCCTATGTTTGTTGCATTCTCAGTGCATGCATTTTCAGTCTATGTCTTCAGTGCATCCTTTGCACTTACCAGTGTCTGCAGTGTTCATTTACAATCGGGTTTACATTAAGTGCAATCTTCGCGATCTTCACTTGTTTCTGGCACTGCCTTCTGCTCTCTTCAGCTTGTGCCACTGTTGTATTTTGCATTTGCTTAGGCTTGCTCGTCACCTTGCGCTTGCCGGTGCTTGTTCTTCCACTCACTTGCATTTGCCAATGCTCGTTTTCATGTCGCGCCTCTTGCGTTTATTTGGGTTTGTTCTCTCGTTTCCTTTCTGCCTTTACGCGTGTTTGTTTGCTGTGCAGTTGTCAATGGTTGTTTGGCTATTGTCACTACTTCAATCTTGCATGTACCAATACTTGTTTCTGCAATTGTCAGTGCCTGTTTTGCAGTTTCCAATGTTGCCTGACTTCAAAATGGCCGCCCATTCACTTCACAGGGATGTCCTTGACTTCTGCCTGACTTCAAGATGGCCGCCACCAGTCATCCACGAGGGTTGAGCTCCTCTTCAGCTTCAGTCACACTCGGGCTCTTTCTACACTCACCGAGGGTCCCCTCTTCCAGCAGCAGGGATTTGGCAGCTCCACATCCACTTCTGGGCCATTTTCCACCCTTCAGGTAGGCCAGGGCAGGCTCTAGCGTCTTCCGCTCGCCGCGTGCCGTTTCTCACGCAACGGGGGTGAGACCCGATGTCGGTGAAATCGGCGCTTTCGTTCTGGCGCCTCCGCAGGCTTCACTTGCCTTTCACTGCGCTCCTCACTTGAACAAGACGTCTCATGAAGGCTGGGGTGGGCTCCCAGTGGGCTCCTCTGGGTCCCGCGCTCACTCGGCAATACCTTGCCAACTCCCACGCATCGGGGGTGAGTCGCGTTTTGGCGCGATCGACCTCACCTCTCCTCAGCGCTCCAGCGCTTCTTATTTTCCTCTCCTTCTGGGCTCTACACAGTGGCTTGACTGTGGAGCAGGGGCATGTGCTGCTGGCCTCTCAATCTAGGCGGCAGCCTCGCTTCCCACGGCAGCGTTTCTTCTCTTTCTCACGCTGCTCAGGACAGGGCACTCCTTCAGGGTCCTGTGGGTGGCAGATGCACCCATCCCATCCTCGTCGCCAGTTGTCGTGTCTTCAATGCAATGATGACAGACACGACAGATACTTTTAATGTACAGCTTTATTAGCTACCTCTTGGTCGGTCCCTGTCCCTACTCTGACTACCCTTATCCTGTCTATCCTCCTCCTCTTCCCCTCATCCCCAGCTAGCTCCACCCACTCAACTACTAGACTGCTGACCACATAACAGACATGGCAATTTTTTTTGCATAATAATTATTTTTCGACATCCATGGATTTTAAAAGGCATTGCTGCAAACATTTCGGCATATTGAAAAAAGAGTTTTTGGAAGCAGATTGCATTTTCCAAGCTTGGTAGCACGACGTGGGAAAAGTGTCTTTTGGAATTAGTGTTAAGGAAGTCATGAAAAATGTTGGAGTGTTACGTCACTCATCTCCGCCCCCTGACCCCTGATAAAAACAATGTGGAAGGGGCGTAGGAACTGCAGGGAAGTCTGGCTTGTGTGGTCTTGGAGGACCGTGTTTTTTTCACTGCAAATAAAGAGTTTTGATTATAAGAAACTAATATATCATTGCCCCCTTCATGTATCTATTGCTGAAAAGCATTGTGTTTTACAAAGGGAAACCTCGGGGTACAGGTCTGAGCTAGACAGAGGATTTCTTTATCAGTATTATTCCAGGGAGAACTGGCAAAACACTGCCTCACATTCCTCAACTTCTAAACTACTGTGGGAAACCACACCTGTCTCTGACAGTGTGGAAACACGAAAGGAGCCTTTCCTTATCCTCATCCACCAGCGCCACATTTACTTTAAATATTGTTTACGTTTTTCTACTCCTTTATTCTGCTTGTCTCATTTATCTGCTCTGAAGTCATCGTGAGGTGACACCTTGCTCTTTAAACGTTTTTTTTTATCCTAGATTAAGATCTCTCAAATATGTTGGTTTATTTCCGGCTTCATTGTGGTTTAGGAAGTAGTTGTTAAAAAAGTAGTGGTTAAGGACAATTCGTTGTTTAACTTTCGTTGTTCAGGAAGTCGTGGTTTAGGCAGTAGTTGTTAAGTCATAAAACTGTTTGCAGGGCTGGTTTGTTTAAAAGTGGTCATTAATGTTGGAACGTCAACCCTGTCCAGAGTCATCAGTTTCTCTCAGAGATCTGCGTCCCTGGGGGTAGAGTGTGGCCTGAGTCTTGTATTGAAGAATGGGTAGGCTGCCAGCCAGGTAGGCCATAGTAGCTTTTAGCTGTGACCCTTTCTCTTCCTTGCTCTCTGCTGTTTTGGTGGTCTGTCCATGTTTTATTGGGTCCTGTCAGATCTGGTGAGTCTGCCATTGGTGAAGGTGCTACCCCAGGGTTGGATCCAGCAGTCCCCAGCCTTCATTGTTTCAGCCAGAAGGGTAACTGGACTTGATCCCCTCTGACTCTTCTGGAAGTGTTGCCTCTGAGTGGCCTTTCTCGGTGCTCAGGGATCTTATCCTCGTTTGGTGCCTATCTTTAATCATGTCTTTGAGTTCAACCATCATATTCAACATAATCACCAGAAGTGTTGACACGTACATTGCTAGAGTATTCAGGAGGATAATTTGTATGTCCATTTTGTTTGCCTGAAAATTGAGTACCTCTTCTGAGTTCTGCAGAATTCTTAACATGGTTGGCCATAAGAGGCCCCTTGTAAGTTTTTGATTCCTTTTGGGGTAGGACTGGAGTTTGTTGGTGCCTTGTTGCCCTATGAGGCAAGCATCCTCTCCCATTCATTCAAAGAGAGATATAAGGTATTATTCACAGAAGCTATTGAGTCCTCGTTATCCGTACATGCCAAATTGTCAGTTGTTTCCTGCAGGCTCAGCACAGTGGGGGGGGATAGTCGCAGCCACAGCCTGACCCGGCAGAGTTGAACAGTTGCTATGAGATCCCATTCCTAGCCCTGGCGGTGAGTCAGTCCTGAGCGTTTGACATTTCCTTTCTTCCTCCTTCAAGTTGGTTTATTAACTGTAGCAGGTTGTCCCGCCCCCCAGCAGTTGACTGAGCGTTGGCTGCGAGAACTTTTCTGCTGTCAGAGGGAAATCATTTATAAACACTATTTCCTCAGTCAGCTCAGAGTGTTCTAAGAGCACTAGGCATAAAGGGCTGATTTTGACTCTCATGCTACCGGCACCATTCCCTAGTTATCGGAATTGTACTGTTTAACAGGGGACCTATGGATTTCTTTAAGTATCATGGTGCTATTGCTGGATGTGGAACCCACCTCCTGCCGGGGGGTAGCTGGTCCTCCCAGAGGATTTTGTACCAGTCCTGTGGGGCTTAGGGGAGCAGGAAGCCCTTTGATGTTCATGTTGCTTGAAAATAGGACTCCCCCTGCGTCTTTCGAGAAGGTAAATTTAGACGGAATCTTTGGCTGTACCAGCCCCTTATTGGCCTCCCTAGAGAAGCAGGAGGAGTCCAGGAGTGAAATTGTTGCAGTTTAGTGTGTAGGTACCGCTATAGGTGTCAGTACCAATGGCTGGCCTGGCTGCTTTTGCTTCTTCCTTTTCCTCTTTTGGTTCACCACTGGACCGCCAGATTTCCCTGATCACATGCTGTGATCTTTTTCCTCAAGTTATTCCAACGGGTATCAGGAGGCCCTGCCTCCCATTGATTTATGCGGGACCAGATCCCAGTTGTCTTACAGTAAAATGCTGTCTTCCTCCTGTAGCTTTACAGTTCACTGCCTACTGGGAGAGGCATGAGCACACCAGTACCCAATAAGAGTTGAGCCTCTTGTCCTTGTTAGGTACTTTATGGTGTCTTTAAAGTATCTGATCTCCCTACAATCGCTCTCAGTTGGCTGTTTTGAGCTCATTCCAGCTGGGAATTGCAACCAAAACTGAGCTTACTGGCTGAGATCAAGGGCAAGAGCGGCGGGAATAGTGGCAATGTTGTAGTAAAAACAGTAATGGTGGAGCTGATATATGGTTCTAAAAAGGAAGACACAAGCTGCACCAACCTAAAGCTGGCCACCTTTGCACCTACCATTTGTGTGCCACAGCACTATGGCCTTACCGTAGCTCATACTCCACCATCCGTGCCAGAGCTCAGCAATCTCTGCCTTCCTAGTTTCCTTCTTCCTTGGACCTTCTCTGACCCTTAGCTTGTGCCGCTCTCCATGAAGGATTTGCCACCTTCTCACTGCATCCCTGTTGTCATGCAGGCTCAGTATCTCCAATGCGTGCTCTGCCGACCTTCAAGGCAGACGCAGGCCTGCGAGCTATGCGGAAGGTCCTGGCAGTCCTAGCACAAACCTCGCCTTCCTGGGAGCTGGCTGCAGCATGGTATGTGTCTCTGTCTGATATGGTGCCTCTGTGCTGCAATGAGCAACCGGGAACACCCTACCCCCCCCCCCCTCCCAGCTGGCCAGTGGGAATGTTCAGCGGTAACGCGATGGGACAACAGCCCCAGAATTCAAAGTGCGGTCAGGGTGAAGGGGTGCCTGTTTGGCAGGAATATTGATCACTGGCATTAGTAACCATCAAGTACTGTGGGAACTCGTGTGCTCCCCGGTGACGTGGAAGTCAAGAGCTGCAAGGGATTGGTGTCAGCAGGGCTGCATTCTGGGTGCCACAGCTCCAGAGGCCCATGTGGACTGGGAGACCCTGGGTGGACCACCTGCTGCACCTCAGATGTCTCTTGTGTTTCCACTTGCTTCTTGTGGCACTGTTCTCCTCAGCCTCACCTCAGCAGCCGCAAACCTCACAAGCTGCACACTCAAACTGTGCCCTCCAAGCTCCTGCCTCTGCTTCTGCTTCCTACATCCTGCGTCAGACTCTCCACTGCAAACCATGAATTCTTGATTCTGTTGTGTAATGTCAGTGGTGCAATATATATATATTCTAGGCCTATTTCAAAGTCTGGCAGCCCTCTTTTCTCTTCCATTCAATTTTACTTTCTGTTTATGGATTATCTGTCCTTACTGTTTAGTGGACACATGGTGCCTACCCACTGCTTGGATGCACTTATTTTTGGGATGCGCATTTATTTTTCCTCAACAGACTTTGATCCAAAGCAGGGGAGAGAAAAACCCCAAAAGAAGGAAAGGTGGAAGAGAAAGGCAGAAAAACAGTGACAGAGGGATAAACAAGGACCTGCAAGAGTGAGATGAAGAGGGAGTGAAGTGAAAGCAAAACAATGCAATGTTGAATTTCGCTTTCTAACATTTAATAATGTCAGTGGCGGACATTTGAGCAAAGCTTTGGGTCCTGGGACTTATTCTTTTACAAATTAAGAACTGCCTATCCCTCTTCCTTTCGGAAATCTATTCACCGTTAGTCTCCTTTCCTACCTGATTCTTTTTATTTACCATCCTACTGCAAATGCATGCCTCACTTCTTTTCACCATCTGAGTTTAACAGAAACCTAATTTCTCAGCTTTATCTCTGAAATCCCCAACGCATCTTGTTTTGATGCCTTTATAAATTGTGCGCTACTCACATGTGCACAGTGGATGATTTCCAGTGGTGCCTTACTACTGAAAAGTATAAACATAATACAGTCCTGCAATTGGGAGTATACTATTAGTATGCTAAATTAATAGCAGACATTGAAGGATTCTATCTACAGGTGTCAGTGAGGCACAGCACAGAACACTACATTATCCTCTTTCCTAAAAACAAAAGAGGAAGAACTCAGAGAAGAAAAGAAAAGAGAAAGTGTGAGGAAGGAAAAGAAGAAAGAAAGAAAAGGAAAAGAGAAATGACAGTGAGGAAAAGTAAAGTAAGAACTAAAACAGGAAACAGGAACTGAGTGGAAAACCGAGTGGTTACCTAAACCTGGCAGGAATTCTAGGGACTCTCGAACTCCTGCGAAGTCCAGAAAATCCACCACCATCATTGTTAACATCGTTAGAGCACTGTAGTGTTCTGTGCTGTGCCTCACTGACACCTGTAGATAGAATTCTCCACCATGAGGATTCTAGGGCTATTGGGTAGAATGTTAAGATTTGTCAGTTGAAGCCTGGTGTTCTCTCGTGTCGCTGTGTTCACTGAAAGCTGTATTAAACCACAACTTCAACAATAACGTTTCCTGTGTTCCTGACTAAAATACTACAAATTTGATGGCGACGATCTGCGGACGAGAAACCACGTCATTCACCTCGTACCTGTCAGGCAAGGCGCTGATCAGCTGATCCTTTTCATCGAAAGTGCGGAGACTGCGGAGATCTACTTCACTTCGAAGAGACACGAGCGCATTTGTGAGAAGTCTGCAGCGCGTAAAACGCGGTTTTAATTCCTTGAGCGACTCGTTGTCTGTTCCTGTGTTGCGAATAAAAGAGGAACTGTCTGCGTGATTGGCATTCCGAAGTCACGTATGGTTGGCAACGTCGTCACACGTCGGTTACGTGAAAGTCAGCCATTTTGTGTGTTCCTCCCGTTTTCATCGCTTCCAGTGCACGCATTTGGTTGGCAACGTGTGACAGCCTCACGTCAAGTCTTCATTCTCATTGTGCGCAAGCTTTGGTTGGCAGCGTATATTACAGTTTTTTTTCAACACGCAAAGACTGATGTCATTGACAACGTTGCTATAGTAACATTGCAAGTTCACTAAGAAATCCGTTTTTAGACAGTATTGTCTATCATCAAAAGGAACAAATAATTAAGGCATAAACTTTAAAAAAAAAGGAAATAAAACGCATCTTTGGAAAGAGAGTGAATTTCTCTCAAGCCAGTGTTCTGTTCTCTGTGCAGGCAACTATAGGGTTTGTGTTCATCCCAAAAATCACTTCAACACAGCGACACAACACGGATAAATTGTTGATTTGGGATAAATATATATGTAAATAAACCCTTTTGTGTACCATGCAGTCAGTCTCTCCTCCTCCACCTTTTCTTGAGACACCGGGTAATCCACCAATTGTTTGGAGGAAGTGGTTTGACGCATTCGAAACCTATTTAGGAGCAATTGGCGCGTCAAGATATCGCGCGGAAAGGAAGAAATTTTTATTACTACATTCGTTAGGTTTCGAAGTGTGGAAAAGTAAATTTTGTCATGTTCTGTGTCCCTATGCCTCATCCATCATATGTTATGTGTGCATGACCAATATGCATATGTACTCCCCATGTCCGATTCAAGACGCAATTACAGTTGTGTCCACCTCTAGTATGCCAGTTTCCAGTTCTCGTGAATACTACGAATACCAGGCCTATGTAAAGCTACGTTGCCACGTTTCCCAGTGTGCACATTATTCCATTATAAAGTCCCCGTTTCTAGGCCTCAAAAGGGCCTGGACATCAGATTCAGCTCCTGTCTCCTGAAGCCTCGCTAAGGAGCGATACAGCCCCCACCTGTATCCTCGACCTTTCACTTACTTCCTGCCTCGCAGTGCCCGGTGCAGCTTGGCTCTGCCTCTGAGTCTGCCAAAAGTATGTTATAGTTCCAGTTATCAGTTCAGTCCTCCTTCTCTGCATTCCTAAGCTACTGAACTGCATCAATAGTTTCCGTCATTGTCTAGCCTTCTCGTCTCCATGTTAAGAGAAATACTGCATTTACTGGTCGTTTAATATTCTTCATCACGCACTACATGTAGAATAATGCATGGTCCAGTCTTAAAGTCAAGTTAGCCTTTCCCCTCCTGACTTCTAGTTTATATCAACATGTTCTCTAAACATCAGATACTAGATAAGGTTTAGGTGCATGTCGCTCCGACCCTCCAGACTTTAGTCTCTGCTCCTAGCACAGAGTTCATAGCCCCCAGCTTCTCCTAGTAACACGTCATTGCCAGTTTGCGCGCACCACCAGATTAGAGGTCCCGGCTCCTTAGGTAGCCCCCTCCAATGTTTCCGCCCCATTCATGACATATTCTGTTACGTCTGCACCACATGTCTATGTATACGCCTAGTTACACCTACTTTTACTGTTATCTTTCGCGACTGCTACGCGTCACGTCTTCTGCTCCACCCACTGCTACGCCTACTGCAATGTAATGCTATGTGTTTGCGTTATGTATAAATGCTCATGTATTGTTATTAAAAGTTAGCGCGCTCATCCCAGACCCAGCCCCAGCAGCTGCTGGGCCCCTGTCGCCCTGCTGGGCCTTGTCATCCTATTCCTATGCAGGTTGTCCTGTTCCTGTCCTTATGCTGTATTAAACCTGCAAAACTCCTACTACCTCGAATCTTGACTCTTATTTATTGAGCTATCTGTTATGATATATGTCTAGTCAAAAATAGGGTATTATTTATTTATTTACCACATAATGGCGCCCGAACAGGGACTTGCCCTTTCCCCACGCGTCGGTGAAGCCACGCCGACCCCCTGACCCTCTGCAGTCGTGACGGAACCATACCGTGCACCGGCAGATATTTCTGCTTCAAGTATCCCTCAGGCCCACGGAGGAGACGGAGGAGGCGGTCCAGCATCCAAACGAGACGGTGGAGGAACGCGGCGAGTCCCGACCAGAGCCCAAGCCAAGAGTCCAAGGTCCGAGGTATCCGGAGGCCCACCCGTAACTGAAGTCCGAAGTTCGTCGTCCGTCGTCGTAGCAGTCCAGTCCAGTCCGAAGCTTCCGTTCTTGCTGCCCGGTGAGTACCATTACTGGGGTAGTATCTAGACAGGGTCAGTCTAAATTGACTCCTGGTCCGTGGGTTGGTGGTACCCAGACCCACAAACGAAGTGTTCACCTAGGTGGATACGGGTCTTGATGCGTCCCTTTATGGGACCGGTATGTTCCGTACTGTTACAGCAGTGCATCCAGTAACTCTAGTCTGTTCTGTTCTCGAGAAATTCTTGTGTTTCTGTTCTCAGTATTCCAGGTAATATTCTGTCCAAACTGTAATGTTATGATGTTGTTCAATGTATAGTCCAATGTCGTGGTATGCCTGAATTGTTCTCCCAATTGTTATTGTTCCTCGTTTATTGTATTGTGTTCCGATTCAAGTTTACAATGTCTCTCTTTTCGAGATTACGTCAGTTAAAAACTAGAAAGGGTTTGTTAGAGGAAGCAGTTCCTGTCCCGCCCAGGGACAGTCCAGGTCATTTTATGTATCAAAAGCATGGCATAAGCGCCATATTATATCTAGATTTATGGGTAGATTATACCAAACAGTTAGAAGAAAAGTATAGATGGCCCGTATCGGGTACATGGGATGCCGAGTGCATCATGCGAGTAGAAGAAGCATTATGGAAAAAGAAAGCCAGACAGTCACAGAAAGATGCCATCGAGTTATGGCGCAAAGAAGCTCATAAAAGAACCGAAAAAGAAATCAGAAAGTCAGAACTAAGTAGAGAATCCCAAGAACGAGCCCAAGAAAAAGAATTAATCGAGATAGGTGAACGAGTCAAAGCCGAACAGTCAGACAGACAGAGGCATGCCCTCATTAAGGGTATGTATCCTCTTCTTGCTGAGGGCTTGCCAAAAGCGACCCCGGAGGCATCCAGTAATTTCCTGCCACCGTTAGTCCCGATCAAGCTACGTCACAAACCGACCGCAGCTGATATTTTTATTTCGTCCTATCTGGACGACACAGTCCCCGAATATGCAAATCCTGTTCGTGCTCCGCCAGTCCCTGTAAATCAGGTAATTCCTGCTCCCCCAGATACCGGGGTGCCCATAACAGCCCCCCCGGGTCAGCCCGCCATACAAGTCCAGCCCACGTTACAATTACCGACCCTGCCAGGACGAAAAGCATCAGTTGATGATTCCAGTCTAGGGGCCGCAGGAGGAGGTCTTCCTCAAACCCCGCCGCCACACAAGCGTTTATCAGCCCTCGAATTACATGCTCAAGCATCACAGCGTACTCCTAAAAGTAATAAGTCTGTTACAGAAATCAGGCAATCCCTTGCCGAATGCTGCTATGATCCAGTCCCAGGCGAGGATAATATGGTTTTATATTCATTCCGCGTAAGAAAGGTGACCGAGTATCTAGTCACCTTGCCGAATATGAAAGAAGATCTAGACAGAATATATCGTTTCATCCGTACAGGGGATGATCCAGAAAGCATTAGTGATGCCATGTCTCAAAGGAAAGCCGAGATTCAGCGCATGATATTAAAGTTTTTAATTAATTGTCTAATAAGAGAACAAGATTACCCGTCTAAAGATCCTGCCGAAATGAAAATCCTGACAAGGTGGAGTGATAATATAGCCGAAGGAAAGCACAATACCATTGGTGCTATGGAGAGTATGTACAAGAAAATCCGTAGGGAAATAATAAAGATACACGAACAACGTAAAGCAGCACAAGTAAGCGAGAAAGAAAGTATCTCTGATACTGAAGAGGTAGAGGACGAGAATCCCGCCAGAATAGCGTATGTAGGAAAATCTAGATTTCCAGATCGCCATTTACGCCTAGAACACAAGTCTATTTTTCATCATCCAGCACCAGAACAAGGTTCTCTAGAACAAGTATTTCAAGCTACCGATCACATTCTGAAATCACGAATCGGTTACAGTGAGTTAAGTACCATGCATGAACAAGAACTAGTCCGATCAGCAGTCAGATGGATTACTGATTCTACCACTTTTCCAGACGAAATAGTGGCACAAATGTTTCTGAAATTGCCCCCAGCCGAGCAGCGACTGGTGGGTATGTATATGATTCAGTACCTCATTACTCTGTATGAGGGTCAACATTCTGATCCAGGTCCGTTACATGATATCCTGAACGAGTTACTCCAGTATAAATGGAGAGGTCTAGGTACCGATTTAATTAGTGTCATTCTAGAACAGCGCCATAAATATAGAACATTCTTGAACCCGCATTTTGTTCATGTCTCACCCCCAGAAAGTAAATCATTCTACATAGACAGACAGAATCCGTTACGAGAAGTCCACCCAGTTAAAGGAACGGGTGGCGAAATGCAACGAGTATTTGTTTACACCCCAATAACAAAGATGGAACTCCTCGAGATGAAGAAATTAATTCCCTGTCATGACAAAGATCCAGCGGGGTTCCATAGAGAATTAAAAGACATGCTCCGTATGGGAGAATACACTTACCCAGATATCATTAAAATGTTAAAGGTTCTGCTGCCCACAGGGGTGTATGAAAAGCTAAAGGAAAAAGAATGGGAGGTGGGAGAGAAAAAGATCGATTGGGCAGTTCTAGAAGCTGAAGACAAGGCACGAGTACCAGGTACCGGTCTTGGAGATAAATGTAAAGAATTACCGGAATTATTGATTCAAGTTTTACCCAGATTATTGACAACTAGAAAAGAAGACTGGGATGCAATCTCAGCCTGTAAACAGAAGCAAGATGAAGATATTAGTGATTTTTATTCTAGGTTTGAAAAATGTTTTAGTATCAACAGTGGTCTCAAGACAAGTAGTGAGTCATACCCTCACCTTTTTGTTACTAAATTAGTCGAGAATTCAAGTCCACCAATTAAAAACCGAGTTCTGAAAGTCGAAAGCACCTGGCAAGCAAATACTCCGTCCCAGATGCTCCAGATGCTCCAGTATCACCAGAATAGAATCAGAGAAGAGCAAGAACACGAAAGAAAACGTATGAAAGACACGAAAATGAAAGTGCTAGTTGCACAATCTGTTCCTCAAGACAGTCAGAAGAGGGGTCCGAATCAAGCTAGTCATCCTGCAGCTCCCGTTAAAGGGAACTGCAATTATTGTAAACAGCCAGGTCATTTTATAAACGAGTGTGCAGTTCTGAAACACAACATAGCTACTGGTAAGACTAAAGAAAGACCACGTCCGCCTAGACAAGAACAAGTTTCACAGTCTCCTCAGCCACAGAATGCACCACAGACAGTTACAGCACCGCAGCCTATTGCTGCAACACAGCATGTTACATCGCAGATGTACCAGTATGCACAGTCTGAGTATCCAGAGTACCAGCCATATTCATGAAACAGCCTAGAGAGGGAGGTAGGCTTGCCTCTCATCGAGATACCTGTAGATCAAGAAGGTCCCTATGTTCACAGTCAAGTATTAGGGAAAGACAGAAAGTTTTTGATTGATACAGGGGCAAGTAGGACCACAATTAGTCATGCCGAAGTTCCAGGGGCTCCGCTCTCAGGCTCAAGAAATGTTTCCCTTGGATTTTCAGGAAAACCTATCGTTAACGAGATATCAAAGCCAGTTACCCTAGAAGTAGGTCCATTGTCCCGTACTACTGATCTGTTACTTACTAAGTCGTGTCCAGAAAACCTATTAGGCATTAAAACACTGAAAGAGTTGGGTGCAGTCATATGCTGTTCCCCAGAGGGAATACGTCTGTTCCTACGTGACTTTAAGGGTCACTATGTATTACGAGATTTTGATTCAAGACTGTCTAATGTTCCGCAGCATTTATGGGCGCAAGGTCCAACTGATGTAGGTTATATGCAAATCACACCCTATCGTGTGACTCTCAAACCAGGTGTAGTGTTACCACGAATCAGACAGTACAGATTGCCACCTGAGGCTGTAGCAGCCTTATCCAAAATTATAGACGAGCTCATGGCTCAAGGAGTAGTTGTAGAAACTGACTCCAATGTATGTAATTCTCCGATCATTCCAGTCATGAAACGTACTGATCCAAATGCACCCCCAGTATATCGATTAGTGATTGACTTACGAGAGCTTAATAAATGTATTATTCCGCAGTACCCAGTTGTCCCAGACATCTCTTCCCTATTGACAGCCATTGATTCCGAAGCCATGTTCTTTACTGTCATCGACCTCAAGAATGCATTTTTTAGTGTTCCCATCCATCCAGACAGTCAGTTTCTTTTCGGTTTTTGTTTAAATGGAAGGAGCTATATGTTCACACGAGCTCCTCAAGGTTTCACTGAAAGTCCTAGTATTTACAGTCAAGCACTTAAGAGACAACTAGACAACATCCACATGCCAACTGACACTGCCCTGCTCCAGTATGTCGATGATCTACTGATCACAGCCCGTTCTGAACGTGACTGCGAGCGAGCGTCACTCACGGTTCTGTATTTCCTAGCCGAGATGGGGCACAAGGTGTCCCCTTCGAAGCTTCAATTCTGTGTCCAGCAAGTGGTATACTTAGGACACTTACTGTCCAAGAGGGGTAGGCAGTTGACACCAGACCGTATCCAGTTGATAGTGAGTCTTCCCCAGCCCAGAACCCAGAAGGAGGTACGTGCTTTTATCGGCCTTACTTCTTATTGTAGACAATGGATTCCCCAGTATGCATTTTTAGCCAAGCCACTGATACAGTTAACGACACAGGAGGCAGCCGTATCGACTGTTCTCCCTTGGACATCTGAACATACACTTAGTTTCAACGAGTTAAAGAAAGCCCTATGCCAAGCTCCAGTTCTAGCTACACCGAACTACAGTAAGCCTTTTACACTTTTCGTTACTGAACGCGAAGGTACAGCATTATCTGTTCTCACACAAGATCAAGCAGGACAATACAAGCCCTGTGCTTATTTTTCGAGCACACTAGATCCAGTCGCCCAGGCGTTGCCTGCGTGCCTCAAGTCAGTTGCAGCCACAGCACTAGCTATTAGACAAAGTGATTCCATAGTTTTAGGACACTCTTTGACAGTACAAGTCCCACACTCCGTGGAAGTTCTTTTAAACCGAACACAAACTCAGCACTTGACAATTGCACGTTTAACCGGTTATGAATTGACACTGTTCCAGCCACACATAGATATTAGACGCTGCAACATCCTGAATCCTGCTACACTGTTACCATCAGTTAGTTCAGATTCTGCCACACACGACTGTGTGGAAGTAGTCAACATTACGACAAAGCCAAGACAGGACCTGACAGACATTCCGTTACCAGATCCTGACCTGACACTTTATGTGGATGGTTCATGTATGAGAACTAGTACAGGAGAACTAGTCGCCGCGTATGCAGTGACTACTGACACCGAAGTTATTGAAACACACTGTATTGATACCCTGTCCGCTCAAGCAGCAGAGCTAGTTGCTCTGACACAAGCCTGTATACACGCCAAGAACCTGAAAGTTAATGTTTACACAGATTCACGTTACGCATTTGGAGTCGTACACGACTTTGGAGTGCTCTGGCAGGAGAGAGGTTTCATGACTTCTCATGGAACCAAGATTCAGCATGGTCTCCTTATTCAAGCTCTGTTAGATGCCATACATTTACCGACATCTATTGCTATCATGAAGTGCAAAGCACATACGAAAGTTACTGACATTATTTCTCAAGGTAATGATCTAGCAGATCGCACAGCCAAGCTTACAGCCCAGACTCCAGACATTCCAGTTAACAAGACACATACTCCAGATCCGATTACATGTATGACAGTTAAGGACCCTACTCAAGATGTCATAGATATCCAGTTACATGCTACTCCCGATGAAATCAAGAAATGGTCTGAACAAGGAGGGGTCCAGACAGATCAAGGATGGTTAACAAAGGGTAGAACCACATGGTTTCTCCCCGACTCTATGGTTCAAGTCATTATTAATACCGCACATAGTCCAGCACATTTAGGAGAAAAAGCCATGTTAGACAGTATCCAGAACATTTGGTTCAACAAGCATTTACGAGCTGCAGCCAAGCAGAAAGTCCGTACCTGTATGATATGTTGTCAGTTTAATCCAGGTAAAAGTGTCCCGGTGGAACAAGGTGGTTTCCAGCCTCCTGACCACCCTTTTGAGGTCCTCCAGATGGATTATATTCAGATGGAGCGATGTCGAGGTTTCAAGTATGTCCTTGTAGTTGTATGCGCTTTGTCCAGATGGACAGAAGCATATCCAGTCTCAGATTACACAGCCGCGACCACTGCTAAGCAGTTGGTTCGTGAATTCTTCCCTCGATATGGACTCCCTAGAGTCGTATATTCTGATAACGGCCAGCCATTCTCATCCGAGTTGATGAAGCACGTTTCCCTGTTGTTAGGGTACCAGTGGAAGTTTCATTGTGTACGCCATCCTGAAGCAGCCGGTCTAGTCGAGAGACATAATCAGACTCTGAAAATCCGCATTGCCAAAGTTTGTAAAGAAAAAGGTGTGGACTGGCTAGTAGCTCTGCCAGTCGCTTTGTTTTATATGCGCATGGTCGCACATTCCAGATCAGGTCTGTCCCCGTATGAGGTCGTATTCGGCCGCCCCCCTAACATGTGGGGTACTCCTAGACCCCGAAGTATTACTGATGTTTCATGTAATATGCTGACAGATTACCTAGCTTCCTTGATGTCTGCCCTCAACTCATGTCGTTCACAGGTTGCCGCCGCATTTCCAGACAATACCGAGGTGGCACCGCATGAAATCGTTCCAGGTTCCATGGTGATGGTCCGAAACTTTGACAGATCAAGTCCGCTGGAGCCCCGTTGGAAGGAGCCGAAGCTTGTCCTCTTGACCACCCGTACTGCCGTCAAGCTGGAAGGCAGGAAGGGGTGGGTCCACCTGTCTCATGTTAAAACATTTCACGGACTAAAACCTAAAAACATTTCCAAGAACATTTCCCAGGATTCGAAGGATTGCCAAAATATTGTTTTAAAGGACTGTCCCGCAAAAGACATTGCTACAACCCCTCCCTTGTTAGAGAAAACTCCGCAGCAGGAGTATAAGTTAAAACTACGGTCTAGTAAAATAAGTCAGTCAGTTTGATTGTCTAAGTCCTCCCCTAGGTGAAACGGTTAGACTGTTTCTGACATGTATAAAATAGACCCCCATAGTGAGAGAGTCAGTCAAAACTCAATTCAATGTATCGTTTTTCTAAGTTTCATATTATTCATCAGCATTATGATTTCCTGCACCAGTTATGCATTTTTCCTGTATTTTCCAGTTTCTCATGTAAATAAGTCTGCTAATGCTACAGCAGAGCACACGTTTAGTGATCTGCCTCCTCACGAATATTCCTACCGCCTCGCTATGCGTAACAATTCATTTATCCGTATGTTACATTACTCACACCAGACCAGCAATGCCACAAATTGTTGGGTGTGTGGTCGACTCCCCCCTTTCCAGACACCAAAGGGAGTTCTGCCACTTTTTCCTTATCCCTTTTCACATAATGGCTCATGTGGAGCATGGTCCACGTTAACGTCATCCTCCACAGATATGTCCTTTCTTAACAGCACATGTTTCCCAGACAAACAAGGTCTTCTCCACAGAACAGGTTTAGATCTAGAAAACGAAGTGTACAATTTAGGTAATTATTCGTCGAATTTTATGGTCCTGAATGTTCAGTCTGATACTACTCCAGACTCACCTGCCATTTCAGTACTACCAGTCAAAGGCGAATTATGTGTCCGAAATAAGGGTTCCGTACATGTAGGACATAGTGAATGTACTACTGTTGTCAAGTATAGTGACAGTGGGAAATCTATTTTTAAAGCTTCACGTCATTCTTATTTTGTTTGTGGTCAAACTGCATATGTTCGTCTGCCCCTCGGTTGGGAGGGAACCTGTTACATTGCCTTCCTACTGCCACCTGTTTTTCTAGCCCCACCTGACTACCATAGGAATTCCTTCCTAGTACATACTAGACACAAGAGAAATCTCCCGATTGTCGATTATACTGAAACCGCTGCAGAACAATTCATTGATATTGATAAAGGTGTTTTCCCTTATTTAGGTACAGTTGTAAACAGTAAGCTAATTCGTAGGTTAACAAGAACTCTTGAAGCAGTAGTAGATGAGACTGCCTCCGCTCTAGGTAACTTAACCGAAGAGCAATCCTTTATGAGAATTGTTGTGCTCCAGAATCGTCTCGTCCTTGACGTCATACTGGCCGATAGGGGCGGGGCCTGTAGAGTCCTCGGATCTAGTTGCTGCATTTTCATTCCAAATAACGCGCCGTCTGTTTATTCAGCTATAACCAGACTCCATAAAATTGCCCATCTGTTACACCAAGATCCAGGCACCTGGACATGGTCCGGTTGGTTCTGGAATATAATTTCCGCATGGGGATGGAAAGTCCTGTCCTTTCTAAGTATTGCAGTAGCGATCATATTCAGCTGCTGCCTCTGTATACAATGTGGCCCTGCGATTTGCGGCATTTGTGCTACCTCTTGTATTCCTAGTCCCAAGCCCCGTTCTAAATCCCGTTTCAAGATAATTCGAGACGAGCAAATGATACTGTATGAAATGATAGATGGTATCATGAATATTGATGTTTCCTGATGGAAACGTAGTGACAAGGAGGGAATGTGGAAAAGTAAATTTTGTCATGTTCTGTGTCCCTACGCCTCATCCATCATATGTTATGTGTGCATGACCAATATGCATATGTACTCCCCATGTCCGATTCAAGACGCAATTACAGTTGTGTCCACCTCTAGTATGCCAGTTTCCAGTTCTCGTGAATACTACGAATACCAGGCCTATGTAAAGCTACGTTGCCACGTTTCCCAGTGTGCACATTATTCCATTATAAAGTCCCCGTTTCTAGGCCTCAAAAGGGCCTGGACATCAGATTCAGCTCCTGTCTCCTGAAGCCTCGCTAAGGAGCGATACAGCCCCCACCTGTATCCTCGACCTTTCACTTACTTCCTGCCTCGCAGTGCCCGGTGCAGCTTGGCTCTGCCTCTGAGTCTGCCAAAAGTATGTTATAGTTCCAGTTATCAGTTCAGTCCTCCTTCTCTGCATTCCTAAGCTACTGAACTGCATCAATAGTTTCCGTCATTGTCTAGCCTTCTCGTCTCCATGTTAAGAGAAATACTGCATTTACTGGTCGTTTAATATTCTTCATCACGCACTACATGTAGAATAATGCATGGTCCAGTCTTAAAGTCAAGTTAGCCTTTCCCCTCCTGACTTCTAGTTTATATCAACATGTTCTCTAAACATCAGATACTAGATAAGGTTTAGGTGCATGTCGCTCCGACCCTCCAGACTTTAGTCTCTGCTCCTAGCACAGAGTTCATAGCCCCCAGCTTCTCCTAGTAACACGTCATTGCCAGTTTGCGCGCACCACCAGATTAGAGGTCCCGGCTCCTTAGGTAGCCCCCTCCAATGTTTCCGCCCCATTCATGACATATTCTGTTACGTCTGCACCACATGTCTATGTATACGCCTAGTTACACCTACTTTTACTGTTATCTTTCGCGACTGCTACGCGTCACGTCTTCTGCTCCACCCACTGCTACGCCTACTGCAATGTAATGCTATGTGTTTGCGTTATGTATAAATGCTCATGTATTGTTATTAAAAGTTAGCGCGCTCATCCCAGACCCAGCCCCAGCAGCTGCTGGGCCCCTGTCGCCCTGCTGGGCCTTGTCATCCTATTCCTATGCAGGTTGTCCTGTTCCTGTCCTTATGCTGTATTAAACCTGCAAAACTCCTACTACCTCGAATCTTGACTCTTATTTATTGAGCTATCTGTTATGATATATGTCTAGTCAAAAATAGGGTATTATTTATTTATTTACCACAGAAGGTAGAGAGATTTATAAACATTTACCCCCTCTAATAAGGAATAACGCAGAAGAAGATGTGGATGAATATGTCGAAGCAAGGATGAGACTAGAATTAAGATTTGACATCAAACCCAGTCTTGTAGTAATTAGACATAAATTCTTTAAGAGAGAACAATTACCTGGGGAAGACGTTGAGACCTATGTATCTAGCCTGAGACTGTTGAGTGCAGAATGCGAATTTGAGGGTTTCAGAGAGCAGCTAATCAGAGATCAATATATATGTAAATGCACTGACAAGTCGATACAACAAAAACTGCTTACCTTAGGAAATCCTACACTTGAAGAGACTATCCGAACTGCCAAAAGCATTGAGTTATCTAAGAAAGAAGTTAAGGAGCTCGAAAAGAAGAGTGATGAAGCAGTTTCTGTAGTTAGAACTAAGGAGAACAGGGACAACAGATCAGTCTCTGGTCAACAACGCTTCGAGAAGAACAATGTTCCCAATTCTCAACGTTTTGAAAGAAATCCGTTTTCTAGGAGTGACATTTGTTATAGATGTGGAAATCTTTCACACAACAAGAATAACAAATTTTGTCCTGCCAGGAGTTCTGTTTGTCGTAATTGTGGAAAATTTGGTCATTTTGCCAAAATTTGTCAGAATCCTAGGCAGGGAAATTCTACATTTGTCAGTAAGTCTCAGGGTCTAGGCAATGTCAATGGAGTAGGAAATGTTTCAGATATGCAAGATAATACAAGTATGGGTACAAGTCCAGTTAACAGCATCCAAGACGATCTCAGAGATATGGTTGTGGTGGTACATGAAAATTCACATTTGATTCATAATGTCAAAGGTGATGCAAAGGTGAGGGTCATAGCTGTGCGTGAGGATGGAGTCATTGTTGGTGACCCCTCTGATTGTGTTGATCCCTACGAAAATTTTGGTGTGGGTGATAAAGTAGTTTCCCTGTTAGTAGATTCAGGAGCAAGAGTTACCATGATCACCCAAGAATTATTTGGGGAAACATGGCCAGAGAGAAAACTTGAACCTCCTGATAGAGCTCCTGTTTCTTTTGAAGGACGAAGAATAGCTCTACTTGGTTATTTTGAGGATGTTCTACAGTTCAGGGGCAGGAACATTTTTGGAAAAATATATGTCGCAATTAAAGGGTTGAACATTTTGGGGTGGTTTCATGGAGATTTGTTCGGATTGATCCTGAGACCAGGGGCAAAAGAGCAAGTTGGCTTAGCTGAACCTGATAACTGTATTGCTAGTCTTGCCGTTGTTGATTCTGATGACTACGTTGAGAGTCTGTCTTCAAAATTTCCAACTGTCTTTGGAAAGGGACTTGGGAGGATCAAGGACTTTAGTCATGAGATCAGAGTTAAAGATGGTGCCATCCCCATCAAACACAAAGTCAGAAGCGTTCCATTTAGTGTAAGGGATAGTCTAGAGGCCGAACTTATCGAACTATGCAAGAAGGGGATCATTGAACCGATTGAGTCATCCTTGTGGTTGTCTCCTCTTGTTGTCGCCAGAAAAAGGAATGGTGATTTGCGCGTCTGTGTGGATTTGCGCAGCCTAAATAAAAACATCTGGATTGACTCACATCCTTTGCCAAAAATTACAGATTTGTTGTCCCTTACCAGAGGCGCAAAGTGGTTCACTAAGTTGGACCTAGCTTCTGCGTACCATCAAGTTGTTTTGAGTGAGTCCTCTAAACATTTGACTGCATTTGTCTCTCCATTTGGCAGTTTCCAGTACTGCAGAATGCCGTTCGGCCTTGCGTCGGCGGCAGCTGTTTTTCAAAGGTTGATGAGTCAAATGTTTAAAGATACCCCTGGAGTAATTGTCTTCCAGGATGATGTTTTAATTTTTGGCGAAAACAAAGAGGATCATGACAGTTCTTTGAATCAGGTTTTGGAAATAATGCAAAACAAGGGCATTGTTCTTAAAAGAGAAAAGTGTGTCTTTCTAAAAGATAAGATGGAATTCCTTGGTCATGTTGTCTCACACAATGGGGTAGAACCACGTCCAGGGTTAGTAAAAGCAATTGTGGATGCATCTCCCCCAGTCGATAAGGCAGGTTTGAAGTCTTTCATAGGACTCAGTGAGTTCTACTCCAGGTTTATCAAGGATTATGCATCAAAGGTCCATCCACTTACCAATATGTTGAAGAAAAATGTGCCTTTTGTTTGGGATAAGAACTGCCAAGAAATCTTCCTGTGGATTAAGTCTCAATTGGTGAGTGACAGTGTTCTTAAAGCGTTTGATCCTAATAAGGAGTGTGTGGTGACTGTGGATGCAAGTGGATTTGGTCTTGGAGCCGTTCTCACTCAGAAGAGTGGCCAAGTTGACAACACCATTGCGTATGCTTCAAGGGTGTTGCGTGGTGCTGAAGTGAATTTCTCTGTGATAGAGAAAGAGCTTTTAGCCTGCTGGTGGGCTGTGAGGAAATTTAACTCCTTTCTCTGGGGTAGTCACTTTGTCATACGTACTGATCATAATCCCTTAGTTTCTATTGTGTCTGGTGAGAAGATTAAAGAACATACCCCGCGGATTGCTAGGTTGTCGACTAAGCTACTCCAGTACAATTTTGATGTGGTCTATTTGCCTGGTTCGAAGAATGTCAGGGCAGACTATTTTTCACGTTTCCCTATTTCTGGTCATGACTCTGATTTTGAAAAGGATGATGATCAAGAAGATTGTTTTGTTGCTGCTTTGGATCTTGAGGGGATGTGTGCTGTCAATGAAGCAGAATGGAGAAGAGAGTTGGTGAAAGATGAGGTACTTGTCCAGGTCCTAAGTTTCTTAAAAAAAGGTTGGCCTAAAGAGAAAAATGTCTCAGGACAATTACAGACTTTTGTTAAAGTTGCTGATGAGCTCACGGTTGAAGATGGCATCCTTATGCGGGGTGGTAGGCTCATTCCCCCCGAGAGTTTAAGAAAACGTCTTGTAGATGGTGCGCATGAAGGCCATTTGGGGAAAACATTCACCAAACGCAGACTACGGGATGTATTTTGGTGGCCACTAATGGATGTGTGTGTGGATGTTCTAGTTGATGGTTGTGTCATCTGTAGATCGTCTGACAAAAGCCACAAACCTAGAACACCCCCTTTGGAACCTATTATTCTTCCCGAGAGGGCGTGGGAAAGGATTGGGGTTGATTTAGTTGGTCCTTTTAATCTTTTACCCTCTTCTTCACGTTTTGCCATCGTTGCCATTGATTACTACTCCAAATGGCCAGAGATTCGGTTTATCAGTGAGCCTTCTTCAGCCAATGTCATTTCTTTTCTTAAAGATGTGTTCCTTAGGGAAGGGTTTCCTTCTGTCGTTGTGACGGATAATGGTGTGCAGTTTGTAAGTTCTGAATTTGAAGGGTTCCTTAAACAAGGTGGTGTTTCTCATAAGAAGAGTTCACTTTATCACCCTCAGGCTAATGGCCTTGTTGAGAGGATGAACCGTGTGTTGAACAATTGTGTGCAATGGGCTATTGCCTGCAAGTGTGTTCTTGAAAATGCTGTTCGCTCCATGTTGTGGTTTTATCGCACTACTGCTCATTCGTCTACTGGTGTGTCTCCGTTCGAACTTCTAATAGGGAGAAAGCCTTCCACAAAAATTTGTCCAGGGTGGATGTCGAAATGGGTTAAGATGAATGTAATGGACGGGTTAGATGGATTTGTAAGGGACAATGTTACGAAGGTTCAAGCAAAACAGAAAGCCTATTTTGATGAAAGAAATAGGGCTGTACCGCATAGTATTCATGCTGGAGATGTTGTTCGTATTAAGAGCCCTGTTCATGTCACCAAGGGAAGAAGTAAATTCTCTGAGTCTTTAGTTGTCGATAAGGTTTGTGGCAATGCTGTACGTGTTAATAATAATCACTGGTGGAATGTCAGTAAAGTTGTGAAAGTCAATGTCAGGGAACCTGATTCTGTTAACCGTGACCTTTTATCTGATTCTCGCCATGATGCCAAGTGCTCTAACGATGTTAACAATGATGGTGGTGGATTTTCTGGACTTCGCAGGAGTTCGAGAGTCCCTAGAATTCCTGCCAGGTTTAGGTAACCACTCAGTTTTCCACTCAGTTCCTGTTTCCTGTTTTAGTTCTTACTTTACTTTTCCTCACTGTCATTTCTCTTTTCCTTTTCTTTCTTTCTTCTTTTCCTTCCTCACATTTTCTCTTTTCTTTTCTTCTCTGAGTTCTTCCTCTTTTGTTTTTAGGAAAGAGGATAATGTAGTGTTCTGTGCTGTGCCTCACTGACACCTGTAGATAGAATTCTCCACCATGAGGATTCTAGGGCTATTGGGTAGAATGTTAAGATTTGTCAGTTGAAGCCTGGTGTTCTCTCGTGTCGCTGTGTTCACTGAAAGCTGTATTAAACCACAACTTCAACAATAACGTTTCCTGTGTTCCTGACTAAAATACTACACATTCTCTTACCTGAGACATACAGGATCGTATTTAGGATTTCTCAGATGTGAAACTTTAACAAAACATGACGGATATCCCCTCTTTCATATTACAAGTGCCAAACATAGGCTGTAAGGCACTTTGTAATAAGGTGAATGAGAAATCTTCCATGGCTGTCATGTAATTGTAATTGCATTTATATAGCGCTTACTACCCCTGACGAGGCGTCGCAGAATTTCACGACGAATTGCATGCTACTCCCGAACCTAAGGCTAGAGGTTAGTCCAGTGGTTATTGTTGGGTATTTTAATTAGTCATGTGCTCTCAAGAGAAATTACATCCATTTACTCCAGTTACTTTGTTATATATTAATACCAGGTAAGTAGGGCGATGTGGTTTCAGGTGAATGGTTGGTGGGATAGATAGACTAACAGAGATTAGTTAATGTTAGATTACAGGGATAGGGATTTAAAGAGGAGAGATTGTGATCTATGAAATGAGGTATCAGACAAATGCAGAATTACAATAAGAACGATTGAGGCAGACAGGCAAGAAACAGAGGAGACTATTGTTTAATTAAACTACTGTTCTCAGAAATCGAACATATGCAGAGGATAGAAGCCAAGAAGAGGGTCACTCTGAAGAAAGAAAAGAAAGGAATCAAGTGAGAGGATATGAATGCCATTTTTTTCATTTACTGTTAAGGAGTGTAGTGGGAGAAGGCTTTCTGAGTTAGCAAGTAGTCAAATAATGTAAGGTGTAGAGAGTAACTTTATACATAGTGTTTTATATCCAGGGCAAAAAAGCTTAAATGTGTGATTGCAAGCATATACATCATTCACACATTAAGAGCCCTAGATATTGCAGAAAAAAGGGTGATGCTCTTTAAACTTCTCTAGTGCCCCGAACTAAGTTTGCGCTATATAAAACTGTAAAATAAAATTAGTACACTGTGTAATGCCCTCTTTCATTCACGCTTAGAGAGGCTGTGAGGCAATGGCCGGAGATGCTGAATTCAAGGCTCAAGTCTCCACATCGACCCAACATCCAGTGACTCCGGGCAAACCACTCCATAAACCTGGTGTGTCCCTGTGCAATGCAACTGGGTCGAGCTCGCGCTATACAATATGAAAGACAAAGGGAGGCAGACCCCATGACTATGCAGAAGTGGGGCCGGAGATTTGCTGATTAAGAGGCTGATGGGGAGGCCATTTGTTGGGGGTTTCTGCAGGAGGGTGCCCTGGAGGGTAGGGGCGAGATGATGCCTGAGTTGATTAGCCTGTTCCCCCCTCCGGTCTGATCTTGGTTCAACCCCCCAATTCTAGGTAAGGAGGAGGCCCTGACACCAATGTAAAGAAACAGGGAGGATGTATGACATTACAACGCATGCTTTTACATCGCATGCCTTTACAACGCAAGTATTACAACGCAGTCCATTACAACGCATAGTGCTTTGGGGTGCTGGATAGTGAATAGTTTAATTTACTATTCCAACTCCAGTCCCCGTGGACACTAGGGAAGGTTATTGGATAGTAAATTAACCTATTCCCTATCCTAGAGCGCCCCCCAGAGCAATGCTTTGTAATAGTTTGCGTTGTAATGGTTGCGTTGTAAAGGCTCTGCGATGTAAAAGTTGCGTTGTAAAGGTTGTTTACCAACAGGGAGCTAAGTGGGGACAGGAAGAGTGGGCAACATCCCGGTGAATGCAGCATAATTATAGCCTCTTGAGTCATGGGGGGGTCTTTAATCCTTGCCAAATGGAAATAAATGAGGCCCACAGAAAGGAAAGGCAGACAACAGGATTGAGGGGTAGGAACCGGACACAGTGATGGAACTGAGGCAGAAAAGATCAAGAAATGCAGGAACCAAGTGCGAAGAGAAAGAGGCGACAGAGACGAAAGCAAGTGGGTGGAGAGGCAAGCAGAAGAGGGGCCAGTGTGCAGATGGAGTGATGGAAGAGAAGAGGGACGGGCATGCAACGAAGCGATCTCGAATATAAGTTTCACTGCGCAACCACACAAAACATGCATCTACCCGACCGATAAAGTACCCCCAACACATGATTACACGCACAGATCTCCCTGTGAAACTGGACCACAAACAACAAGGCTGCTATTACACTGCCCATCCACAGCTGACTCCAGAACACCTGCTCTGCACTACACATTAGGATTGTATGCCACATAGACGCACGAAGCAGAACTGCCCTGCAAAGCTGAGAATACATAAAACATTACAGTCCACTGGCATAAAAACCCCTGCATACATTACGTCAAATGGTCACTACAGCAATTTGTCATAATTATAAAGTAGCATCCAAACAAAGAATGCCCCGCCTCCCCTTAAAGGGATATCATTTCAGTTTCTTCCACATTTAGAAAAGGTTGAGCTGCTACTGTCCATGTGGTACTTTTATTGTTTTATGAAGTGTAGTATTATACCTTCCACTATACAAAGAACAAAACGATGTATATTGCCTATGCTTGTTTTAATGCATGATAGAAGTGAACCCTCACAACAAATGTGAACAGAATTTACTTTTGGTCTTATATGGGAAACAAACAGTTTTTAAGTTATATAGATATGGTGTTCATAACCTTTTGACTTCTGTGGACCCCCTCTGAACAGTTACTGGAATGTGGTGACGCCAACTGAGTTATTATTGGAAGATGGGGTCCCCCCAGCCTAAGGAATTTTCATGATTTAAACCTCCAAACAATGCACAAAAATACAAAAACAAACATATACCAAACAAATGCTCAAATATTGAAATATTCTGTTTAATTAATAATCAGTATAAACTTTTACATTTTAAATTAATGTTGTTTCTTTATTTGTATACACTTTTTTATTGTTACTTGTTAGAAAGGCGACCCTGGGGGGCAGAAGAGGTCTGACTGACCACCCCTAGGTCCACCTCTCCTTCGAGAAGTAGCCGAGCGTTACGGAGGGGCCTCCTGAATGAGGGCCCTCTCCGAGGATCGTACAGCCGAGTAATCACAACACTACAAACGGACACCACGCAAGAGATCAAGTTCTTAAGCTTTTATAAGTAATGAAGGTTGCTGGTTCTTGGCAGTATATACAGATGGATCGAAGGATCCGTAAAGTCTCGAAAAGGGGGATAGGTAGCGGGACAGTCTAGTTCTGGGCGGAGGAAGGGATACCCTACGCACAGCTCTCAATCCTCGAGCTGGGGGGTTCCGAGAGGTTCGAGCCGCGGCAGCGCCAGCAGGCTTTCAGATGGTTCAGCTAGGTAGGCCGCGGCAGCGCCAGCAGGCTCTCAGATGGTTCAGCAAGGCAGGCCGCGGCAGCGCCAGCAGGCTCTCGGATGGTTCGGCAAAGTAGGCCGCGGCAGCGCCAGCAGGCTCTCAGATGGTTCAGCAAGGTAGGCCGCGGCAGCGCCAGCAGGCTCTCGGATGGTTCAGCAAGGTAGGCCGTGGCAGCGCCAGCAGGCTCTCAGATGGTTCAGGTTACTGGAGATGAGTTCGTCTGGTGTCGGCCGTGACAGCGTCAGTAGGGCTTCCAGTCCAGGATACAACTCCCGTCCTAATCCAGGGCTGGCCCAGATATAGGACTGGAGTCCTTTGATGTCCGGACCCTCGCGCCTGGGGGTCAGAAGGGCCGGGATGATGGTGTCCAGACACCCGGCAGGGGGGTGGAGCCAGCGCCCAGGGAGGCCGGAGGGCGATCGAAACCAGGCGTCCGGGGACGGCTGGAGGGCCATCGAAACACCCCTTTCTCCGGGATCTGTCGAGTGGCCACTCGACCACCTGGGTGGATCTTGGTGCCTCGATGTCTGGGCTTCGCTGGGGCCTGGGCCGGAGCAGAGGCCACGTGGTCGTGACGTGGTGGGCCCAAGATGGAGTCGGGCGCGGCCTCATGCTTATGTCGTGAGGGGCCCACGATGGAGCCAGGTCGGTAGTGGGGGTCCGGGATGGTGGCCGGACCAGCAATGTTGGGGCGTGCAGTGTCGGGCAAAAGGGCTGCCCGATGCTGGGTGGAGGGCCGATGTCATCCTGGGCTCACCATGCGGGAGCGGTAGGACCACGCCATGAGGCCGGGCCCAACACGCGTCCCCCCCAGCTGAAGGCAGGGGAGAGTCACCCATCTTCTTGGGTATTCTCCTCGCCGAGGCGGAAGAATCGGGACAGGCCGTCCGCATTGGCGTGGTCGTTGCCGGGGCGATGCTCCACAGTAAAATCCATCCCCTGCAGCGAAATGGACCAGCGCAGCAGTTTCGGGCTTTCTCCCCGCATCTGCATCAACCACCGCAGGGGCCGGTGGTCGGTCTGCACTCGGAAGTGAGTGCCGAAGAGGTAGGGCCGGAGCTTCTTGAGGGCCCACACCACGGCGAAGGCTTCCCTCTCGATGGTGCTCCATCGCTGCTCTCTTGCCAGTAGGCGTCGGCTGATGAAGGCCACGGGCTGGTCGATGCCTTCGGAGTTAACTTGGGACAGGACCGCCCCGATGCCGTGCTCTGAGGCGTCGGTTTGGACCACAAACTCTCTGCTGTAGTCGGGGGCCTGGAGCACAGGGGCGGTGCATATGGCAGTCTTCAGAGTTTCGAAGGCTGCCTGGCACTCGGGGGTCCAGTGCACCTTCTGTGGTAGTTTCTTTGAGGTCAGTTCTGTGAGGGGCCCCACAATGCTCCCGTAGTTCTTTATGAATCGCCAGTAATATCCGGTGAGCCCCAGGAAGGCGCGGACGGCGGTTTGGGTGACCGGGGGCTCCCAGGCCCGGATGGTGTCTATCTTTGGTTGGAGGGGAGCCACTTGGCCGCTCCCCACTTGGTGTCCCAGATAGGTCACGGACCCTTGGCCTATCTGGCACTTACTGGCTTTGACGGTGAGTCCGGCCCGCCGAAGGGCCGTCAGGACTGTCCAGAGGTGGGTCAGGTGCTCATCCCAGTGGCGGCTGTACACCGCAATGTCATCGAGATAGGCGGCACTGTACTCCTCCAGACCGGCCAGCACTTGGTTCACTAGTCTCTGGAAGGTTGCGGGTGCGTTTTTCATGCCGAAGGGCATCACTTTGAAGTGATAGTGGCCATCTGGTGTCGAGAAGGCCGATCGCTCCTGTGCACCAGGGGTAAGGCCAATCTGCCAATACCCCGCCGTGAGATCGAAGGTGCTGAGATATTTGGCGGCCCCTAGGCGATCGATCAATTCATCCGCCCTGGGGATGGGATGGGCGTCGGTCTTGGTGACGGCATTCAGTCCCCTGTAGTCAACACAGAACCGGAGCTCCGGAGCGGCTCCGGGGGGGGGGCGGCTTTAGGGACCAGGACAACGGGACTGGCCCAGGGACTGTTGGAGGGTTCGACTACCCCCAGAGCTAACATCTTGGCCACTTCGGATTGGATGCAGGCCCGAACCCGGTCGGGCACTCGAAAAGCTCGGTGTTTTACAGGTGGGCTGTCTCCTGTGTCTACATCGTGGACACACCATCGGGTGACCCCCGGAGTGAGGGAAAACAGATCCGCAAACTGCCCCAGCAGCTTCCGGCAGTCCTGTTGCTGCTCTGGGGTCAGGGAAGAGGAGAGCGTGACCCCTTCGACGGAGCCGTCCTTCTCGGTGGTGCTGAGGAGATCTGGTAGTGGTTCGGAGTCGTCTTCAGCTCTGTCATCGGTCGCTAGCAGCAGGCTCAGTTCAGTGCGTGCAAAGTGTGGCTTGAGCCGGTTAGCATGCAGAACCCGGAGGGGGTTCCGGGGGGACTCCATGTCCACCAGATAGGTGACTGGGCTCTTGCGCTCCACCACTTTCAAGGGCCCCGTCCATTTGTCCTGGAGGGCACAAGGTTCGACCGGGGACATGACCCAGACCTGCTGGCCCGGCTCGAATTCGATGGACGAGGCGTTCTGGTCATACCAGCGTTTCATCTCCTCCTGACTAGCCTCCAGGTTGGCCTCGGCAAGTTCCCGGAACTTCCGAGTCTGATTGCGGAGGGTCAGGAGGTACCGGTAGACATCAGGTGGGGCCTCTCGAACTGCTGTCTCCCAGCCTTCCTTGACCAGGCTGAGGGGGCCTCTGACCGGGTGTCCGTACAAGAGTTCAAAGGGGCTGAACCCCAGGGACTTCTGGGGTACCTCTCGGTAGGCGAACAGGAGGCAAGGTAGCAGGACATCCCATTTGCGCCGGAGTGGTTCTTCTAAGCCCTTGATCATCCCCTTCAATGTTCTGTTAAATCGTTCCACTAGTCCATTTCCTTGGGGATGGTACGGGGTGGTGAATTTATAGGCGACCCCGCACTGTTGCCATAGGGACCGCATATGCTTCGAGATAAAGTTGGAGCCTCGATCACTCACGACTTCTCGGGGGAAGCCGACTCGGGAGAAGATGCTCATGAGGGCTCGGCCCACCACGGGGGCGGTGATGGTTCGGAGGGGAATGGCTTCGGGATAGCGGGTAGCATGGTCAACCAGGACGAGGATGAAGCGGTGCCCCTGCGAGGTTCGAGGGTCCAGGGGCCCTACGATGTCTATCCCCACTCGCTCAAAGGGGGTAGTTACCACGGGGAAAGGCTGGAGCGGGGCTTTGACTTTCCCGCCGCTCTTCCCGCTGGCTTGACAGGTCGGGCAGGTCCTGCAGTGGTTAAGCACATAGGTGCGCATTTTTGGCCAGAAGAAATGGGTCACCAGGCGGCTGTAAGTTTTGTCCTGCCCCAGGTGCCCGGCGAGGGGCACATCATGTGCTAAGTTCAGGAGGAAGTCTCTGAATCGGAGGGGAACGACCAGCACCAGGCCGGCCCCTAGTTCAGCAATCTTTTGCTCACTGTAGAGAAGGTCGTTGTCCCAATAGATCCAGTGGGACCCCGCGGGGTCTCCAGCTGCTTGGGTAGCGGCTTGCTGTCGAATCCCCTCGAGGGAGGGGCAGGTTTTCTGTTCCTGCCGGAACTGTTCGCGGGTGGGGCCACCTTCTTGGCGCCATTGGGCGAGTTCTGGGAGGTGGGCGAGCTCGGTGAGATCTTCTTGGTCGGGCCCTTGGGGGCTGTGTTCGGGGTCGGCGTCCTCGGGGACGACGGGCGGCGGAGGGGCAGGCCACTCCGGCTCCTCGGTGGGAGCTTCCCCCCCTGGGGTGGAGGCTCGGGCGGTCATGGAGCGGGTGGTCGCACAGACCCACTCGGGAAGGCCTAGCATCCCCAGGTGCTCTCTCCGTTCGACGTTAGCCCAGGGGGAACTTTCTAGGTCGTTCCCAAGGAGGCAGTCCACGGGGGCATCGTCGCGGACAGTCACTTTCAGCACGCCCGACACTCCCCCCCACTCGAAGGGGATGCGGGCCATCTGGCACAAAGTTTCTGAGTTATCTGCGGACCGGACTGGGCACAGGACATTAGGCAGGATCTGTTCCGGGGTCACCAGATGGCAGCGGACCGCTGTCACGCTGGCCCCAGTGTCACGGAGGGCTTCGGTCCTGCGTCCATTGATGGTGACCCACTGGCGGTATTTCTGGGTGTTGCCGGAGATTGGGCCTCGGGGGATCAGGTCGTGAGTACCCAGGCATGCTAAGGTCATGGCGGCGGGCTCCCACTCGGCTTGCTCGGGGTTGTCGTCCTCCTCTTCACTCCTTTCTTCCCCCAGGGCAGCGGCTGCGATCTGGCGGGTTGGGGGACCGGTGGTGCCGGGTCGCTGATTCATTGGGCAGAGGGGGTCATTCGCATAATGACCCAGTCGCTGACACCTGTGGCACGTAACGTTCGGGTGGGGCCCCGGTCTGCTTGGGGGGCCCCCTCTCTGGCCCGGGGATGGCGACGTGGAGGTGGGGGAGGACCCCTGGGGGACGTCTCGACCCCGGCTCTGGCCTACTCCGCCGCCTCGTGGTCGGTGGTTCCCCGGGGATCCCCGGCCGTAGTCTCCCAGTGGACTCCGGGGAACTCGGGTGCTCACCCACCTATCCGCCTCGACAGCGAGTTTTCGTGGCTCAGTCAATTTGCTGTCGAGGAGGTGTTGCCGGAGTTCAATGAAGCAGTTATTGGACAGATGCTCCCATAGAATGAGGTCGATCAACTGCTGGAAGGTGGTGACCTGGCAGCCTCTGACCCACCCCTCGAAGGCTCTGCTGTAAAAGTTCACGTACTCCACCCACGTGGTACCGGGGATTTTCTTGCAGTCTCGAAATCGCTGCCAGTACATCTCGGGGGTGAGTCCGTAGCGAGTGAGGAGGGCGGTCTTCATGTGCTCGTATGAGGTCATCTCGGTATCAGGGAGCTCCAGCAGAGCGTCCCTCCCTTCGTTGATAAACTTCCCCCACAGGCCGGCGCCCCAGTCCTTGAGGGGTACTCGATGGGCGGTCATGGCGACCTCGTAGGCTTTGAACCACTGATGGATGTCGTCGTTCTTATAGTACTCTTTGACGACATCCTTAGGTATGTGCACCTTCGTGTCCACCGGCGGGGGTGAGGTCTTACCCCCGGTGATGGCCGTCTCGTTTGCCTTGGCTTTAAGTTCCATTTCTTTGAGGACGCGCTCGTGCTCGAGCATGAGTTTTTTCTCCTCGAGAGCTAACTTCCTTTCTGCCAGTTGGATTTCCCCTTCTTGTCTGAGTCGAGCAAGATCCAGCTCGTGGAGCCGGTTCCTCTCTCGTTCTCGGGCGTCTTCGTGGGAGAGGGCCGTGTCTGGGGTTGCGGGTCTCCCTCCCGCTGGATTCGTCTCGGCCTCCGGGCCTCCGTTCGGGCCCGGGTTACCTTCACTCGGGGGTGGCGCCTCGCCGGCGTCCACCCAGGCCTGCAGGGCCGATTTAAAGTCTTCCTTGGTGCTTAAGCCAGTGGTAGCGATGCCTAGCTCTTTGCAGAATTGCTTTAGCTCCTTGTGACTGTAGTCTTCCATTTTCTCTTTCTGGAATTCTGTGCTCATGGTCGTAGTGGGTTTTTCTTGGTAGTGAGTGAATTACTCTCTGTACGATCTGCGTGGGCTCGGATCCCGGCGCTTGCCACCAATGTTAGAAAGGCGACCCTGGGGGGCAGAAGAGGTCTGACTGACCACCCCTAGGTCCACCTCTCCTTCGAGAAGTAGCCGAGCGTTACGGAGGGGCCTCCTGAATGAGGGCCCTCTCCGAGGATCGTACAGCCGAGTAATCACAACACTACAAACGGACACCACGCAAGAGATCAAGTTCTTAAGCTTTTATAAGTAATGAAGGTTGCTGGTACTTGGCAGTATATACAGATGGATCGAAGGATCTGTAAAGTCTCGGAAAGGGGGATAGGTAGCGGGACAGTCTAGTTCTGGGCGGAGGAAGGGATACCCTACGCACAGCTCTCAATCCTCGAGCTGGGGGGTTCTGAGAGGTTCGAGCCGAGGCAGCTCCAGCAGGCTTTCAGATGGTTCAGCTAGGTAGGCCGCGGCAGCGCCAGCAGGCTCTCAGATGTTTCAGCAAGGCAGGCCGCGGCAGCGCCAGCAGGCTCTCGGATGGTTCGGCAAGGTAGGCCGCGGCAGCGCCAGCAGGCTCTCAGATGGTTCAGCAAGGTAGGCCGCGGCAGCGCCAGCAGGCTCTCGGATGGTTCAGCAAGGTAGGCCGCGGCAGCGCCAGCAGGCTCTCGGATGGTTCGGCAAGGTAGGCCGCGGCAGCGCCAGCAGGCTCTCAGATGGTTCAGGTTACTGGAGATGAGTTCGTCTGGTGTCGGCCGTGACAGCGTCAGTAGGGCTTCCAGTCCAGGATACAACTCCTGTCCTAATCCAGGGCTGGCCCAGATATAGGACTGGAGTCCTTTGATGTCCGGACCCTCGCGCCTGGGGGTCAGAAGGGCCGGGATGATGGTGTCCAGACACCCGGCAGGGGGGTGGAGCCAGCGCCCAGGGAGGCCGGAGGGCGATCGAAACCAGGCGTCCGGGGACGGCTGGAGGGCCATCGAAACACCCCTTTCTCCGGGATCTGTCGAGTGGCCACTCGACCACCTGGGTGGATCTTGGTGCCTCGATGTCTGGGCTTCGCTGGGGCCTGGGCCGGAGCAGAGGCCACGTGGTCGTGACGTGGTGGGCCCAAGATGGAGTCGGGCGGGCCTCATGCTTATGTCGTGAGGGGCCCACGATGGAGCCAGGTCGGTAGTGGGGGTCCGGGATGGTGGCCGGACCAGCAATGTTGGGGCGTGCAGTGTCGGGCAAAAGGGCTGCCCGATGCTGGGTGGAGGGCCGATGTCGTCCTGGGCTCGCCATGCGGGAGCGGTAGGACCACGCCATGAGGCCGGGTCCAACATTACTGTATTCATACTGTATTCATTTTAATAGTATTTCATTTTGTAACACAATCATGGACCCCCTGAGTTTGCCTCCCTGCCCCCCTCACCCCCCCCCCCCCAGGGGTCCTCGGACCACAGGTTTAGAACCAATCATCTATGTCGCTTTGAATTTATTTTTAAACATAGCTGACAAGTGTCTGGTGGTCATGTATAAAAACGCCAGCCAATTCTGGCGTTTTAGCCTGCAGCACTGTGATGCAAGTATTATGAGCCCTTTAATGTAAGTGTAAAAAGGAAAACTACAAAGGACCCAGTGATGTGGTCTGAAAAGCCAGGAACGGCTGGCAGGCTATATCATAGTGCTACTTGGCAGGCTTGTGAATGCAAAAGGAAAATTACATCCTGACTGACTTTTCTCTTGCAGGGCATCAACAGCCAAGTAGGTGAGAGGACAGAGATAGCCTTTCAAAGGCAAATACAAGCTACTCAGTGCTAATGGGTTAGCATTAACACTCGCTGGAAATGAGAATGCTAACAAAGGATGCTATTTACCAGAACAGTGCAACAGTAGCAGAAGTTGGGCGTGTCTGAAGACATATTTGGTTAGGAAAAACAATATGCTGGTACCATTCTTCCTGAGGGTAATTTTGCGCGATTCAGATGGGGCATCTGTAGCTCTACTGTGATTGATGCAATGTGCCTAAAACAGGTGCAACAATTGATGCAGGTGTGCCTTGGCAATCTCTTGTGCTAATGACACTCCAGTGTTATACCCTCAGCTTGGGTCACAGGTCACCATGGCCAAGCACGGGGCTGGTGTTTGTTGGGATGCCTCTGTTCTTCCAGTTAGAAGACTGTCACTGTGCAAGAGATGGCCCAGCCCATTTAGCTTACTAGTTAAGTAGTAACATCACTGCCAATTTAAAATGATGAATTTAGTTTTGTACTGCTCTTCTGTGCTGTCAATCGTTAGGTGCCTGTATGCCAGCCTGCTTCCTATCCACTCAACACAGACAGACCAGTCATGGCATTCGCCGGTGCTACACAGACATATACTGGGGCTCAGCCTTTATTTGCTGAGTGAATGTTATGATGGATGGTGGGACTTGTTAGGTAGAATGACAAGTTGGGGGCGTGGCCTGGACGCCGATGGAGTAAGCGGCAGAGCTTGTGAGCTCCGTCCCGCCTGCTGCTGTTTAGACCCATCCTGATTGCCTACACAGTATAAAAAGTACAGCAGATATAGCCCTACACCCCAGTAGCAGAGAGGTGACATCTCGGACCCCTTAGATGTGACATCACTCTGAAGAAACGGGTGAGGCGGAGCAGACGAGCAGAGGAGCAGACAAAATGGCAGACAAAATGGCGGCACACACTGGCGCCGAAAACCCCTCAATGCTGAAAAGATGCTGCAGAGACGCGGCAGGACAAGCATGCTGTAAACAGTCAACACTAGGACAGCCGGTAAGCAGCAAGAGGGCTGTTGCAACAGCGGCCAATTGCCACGGAGGAGCGGTGTGCCGGGAAGGGCATCGGCAACGCCGTCTGCTTAGAGAGAGAGTGCTGGGGGGCCCCTATCCCAAAGCCAGGACGCTTGCAGCACCAAGCAGTGAGGAAACAGCTGAACCGGGCCAGAGGTGCGACCACAGCGCACAAAGGGCAGAGAAACCCACAGACAAAGCGTGAACGGCGGAAGAAGCGGATAACAAGATGGCGGCGCCTGCTGGGGACATGAGCTCTTCCAAAATGCCGGGCACACCCGCCACACTTAGCTGCTGAAGAGACGCGACGAGATAAGTCGACCACAGGAAACAGAGCATGACCAGCTGGAAAGCTGCGTGAGGGCCGGTGTAGCAGGGAGGCAATCAACGTGAAGGACCAGAGATATCCCTCAGGCCATCGATGCCTCTAGTGAGAGGCTCGAGACCAAAATTGATCGATTGGGCGGATTTAGGATCGCTACGCACCGATCACAGATGACTCACAGAAAGTGTCACAACAAATGAACACCAAATCTCTGAAACCGACCCGGCACTCACAGAAATTAAAGCACATCTTGCCGGGCTGGAATCGAAGGTGAGAGTGCTAGAACTCAGGGCGGAGGATGCAGAAAACTGCTCGAGAACGAACAACATTAGAGTGACTGGTCTCCCCGAGAAAATAGAAGGAACGGACATGGAGGGGTACCTAGAGGATTGGCTACTCACAACGATGGCACCAGAGGGACTTTTGCCATTCTACGCCTTTGAAAGAGTTCACTGATTGCCAACAAGGCCGCCTGCACCCGGAGCAAGGCTACCACACTACAGCGACAGAGACCATATATTGGCGCAAGCTCGGCGGAAGGGAGAAATAAGAGTCAACAGTGTGGTGGTGCACCTCTTCCTGGATTTTCCTAATCTTGTTCAGCACTAATGGAGCTCCTTCATGAGCGTCAAAGCCAAACTCCGACAACTGGAATACACGTATGGAATGCAATATCCAGCTAAACTGCGGGTGTCCACCCTGGACAGAACGGAATTCCTCACTCTGTCACAAGAAGCATGGACCTGGCAGGAGCAGCACCGAGGAATATGGCCACCAAAGGACCAGAGACGCCGGGAGGCCAACGCAGAAGATCTTGCAGCAGGGAAGCAAGGAGAGGCGTACTGGCACCATCACACACGGAGACACAAATGGAAAGGCGACATGCCATGCAAGTAGCGGCACTGATCAGCGGAAAAGAAACCACCCAAGACAACTTAGAGGCGGGCGGATCAGTAACGGACTCGAGCTCTGAACAAGACTCAAACATCTCAGTGGTGCGGAGCAGTGAGCTCCCCATCATGCAGCCTGGTATTGCAGACGAGATCATCTGAAGATGCAGGTAGGAGGGTTCCAGAGCGGGGGACGGCAAGAGAGAGACAGTGGGACACACGGTTGAACTAATGCAATAAGTGTGCTGGATAATGAGTTGGTGGGCAGACGTGCCAGAAGCATCACTAGACTCACCCCCTAACTTTCTGGACGATAGTCCAGGGACTGAGACTGCTAGTTTGGATGGGAGGGTACCACCTACTTGTCCTGGGGAAGGGGCATTTTGGAACTTGTTATAATGTTGCTGAATTTTTGGGGTGGAAAAACACAGGTCACATCACATACTCTTTCCAGTGGCTGTGGATTGACACATCAGGTCTGTGTGGGGAGGAGATGGGAGCGGGAGGAGAGACGACAAAAGAAGGGATACAGATATGGAGAATTATATGAAGTATAAGTGCTTAACCTGGAATATACAGGGCATGTATACGATGGCTAAACAGTATAAAGTCTTCTCTTATCTCAACAGAAGGGGGGGGTACAAATCGCGCTCCTCCAGGAGACACTCCTCACAGCTAAAGAGGGCCAAGCCCTGCAGAAGAGATGGCGGGAACAAACATTCTACACTACATACTCTGCCTATGCCAGGAGTGTTATGATCTGGGTGAGGGTGGGAGTTCCCTTCCTGGTCACCTGTAAGCTAATAGATCTGGAGGGCATGTAGTGGGGCGTGAGAGAGAGGCTTGAGAGTAAATAAGTAAGCATTATAAGTGTCTATGCCCCAAATATGGACCAAACACAATTTCTGGCATGGCCATCCCGACAGCTCACCCTATACCTGACGTCCGCAGTGCTCATGGGGAGACTTCAATTCTATAGCCGGCATTGACTTGGATAGATCACACCCGCCATTACTGGACTACCCAACAGTCCGCCATGTGCGGGCATTCGGAGACTGGCAGAGACATTGGGGCTGGTGGTCTCCTGGAGGACTCTGCACCCTAAGGATAAAAACTATTAATTTTTCTCGCCGAAACATGATGTTAAATTCGACTGGACACATTCTTATGCACCCCGGATATACATGGACAGGTAGGCAATGTTGAGTACCTGGCTAGGACGATATCAGATCATAACCCCGCATTACTGGGCCTCTATTGAGCAAGCCCTGCTGCGGCCATTCCTACTTTGAGACTGCGCCCTGAGACGCTGGAGGATCAGGTCTTTAAGGAAAGTATCAGGGAAAATGTCACACAGTATTTCCAAGACAAAGAAGGGACAGCAACCTCTCCGCTGCCAGAATGGGATGCCTTTAATACAACTATACGAGGTCACTGTATAGCGGAGATGACAGGGTTTTGACGTACACTGACAGCAGAAGTCAAAACAGCTGAAAGGGAGCTTAGACAGTTAGAACAGAAAAGACCGGAGCACCCTGAACGGCAGGATGCACTCCTAGAAGCGCAAGAGTCAGTGGCATGCCAGACAGAGAGGCTGTGGAGTTTTGACTACAAGCAATACCTGGACCGCACACATGCGGAACGTGACAAATCTGGCTCTTTGCTGGCATGGCTCACCAACCCAAACAACAGGGGGTTACCAATAGTAGAACTGGAGGATGAAGCTGGGTGCAGACAATATACGCAAGGGGGTATTAATGACATCTTCACCAGATACTACACCAAAGTGTACAGTAGCACCTTCAGGGGCAGTGGTGAGACACTAGGAGAGTACCCAGGTGAACTAGAACTGCCTCGTCTGGACTCGGAAGAGGCAGAGGACTTAGGGGCTGACATCTCTCTACAGGAGGGGAAAGTTGCTATTGAGCATATGGCGCGCAACAAAATGCCAGGGACAGATGGACTCCCTACAGAGTTCTACATGACACATGTTGAGAAACTTGCTCCTCAGCTGGTCGCGATATACCAGACAGCAAGAGAGCTGCGATTGCTGCCCAACACCACGAAGGAAACCCTAGTAATTCCTATACTCAAACCCAGAAAACCAGCCCACAACAGAGATGCGTATAGACCGTTGTCAATGCTGAACATGGACTATAAAATATTGAGCAAAATCATAATGAACAGACTGTTTCCCCACATGCCCCAGCTAGTACACGCGGGCCAAATGGTGTTCATACCACACAGGAACACTGCCCTTAACATCAGGCGCCTCATGGCCATAATGGGAGCGGAGGGTTATGCCAAAGATGAGGCTGCAATGTTACAGTCGATATCGAAAAGGCCTGTGACAGCCTAGAATGGCAATACCTCTATAGAGTCCTAGAGGCGATGGGTCTAGGCGAGGGATTTGTGGAATGGGTAAAGCTGCTATTATGCTGACCCCAGAGCCAGGGTGCGGACGGGGAAAGGTATTTCCCAGAGCATGAGGGTAGAGAGGGCGACTAGGCAGGGATGTCCTTTGTCCCCACTGCTGTTCGCACTGGCCATGGAGCCGTTAGTATGCCGGGCTGTTAGAGGGGGCAATCTCCGAGGGCCAGGTTGGGCTCACCCAGACACCCCAAGATCCACCTCCCCCACAGAACTTGCCGAGTCTTGATTGTGAGGTCCTCACCGGGGAGGACTTTGGGTCTGGGATCGTACACACTGAGCTCACACCACACTACGAACAGACACTACACCGTTAGATTTTAGGAACAAGTTCTTTATATAAGCAAATAACGAAGGAAGCACTCTTATATACACAGTGGCCAAAGGACCACAAAGTCTCTGAGGATTCGGGAAGAGGGAAGCGGGACAGTCTTTTAGTCTCTGGGTCAGTACGAGGCGTACCCTACGCACAGCTCTCAATCCTCGAGCCGGGGCGTACGGGATGGTGGTCGTACTGGCTGCCTCACCTTCGTCGAGTCGGCTTGGTCGTGATGGTGGTCTCGATGGTCCAGCCGGACCAGAGTACTCCTCGAGCCGCGACGAGGTCAGCAGGGCTCGATCGGGAGAGGTTCGTGAGAGCCGCGACAGCGTCAGCAGGGCTCGGATGGTCTTAGAGGTCGAGCCGCGACAGCGTCAGCAGGGCTCCGATGGTTGCAAGTTCAGCTCGAGCCGCGACAGCGTCAGCAGGGCTCCGATGGTCTTAGAGGTCGAGCCGCGACAGCGTCAGCAGGGCTCCGATGGTCTTAGAGGTCGAGCCGCGACAGCATCAGCAGGGCTCCGGTGGTCTTAGAGATCGAGCAGCGACAGCGTCAGCAGGGCTCCGATGGTCTTAGAGATCGAGCCGCGACAGCGTCAGCAGGGCTCCGATGGTTCAGTTCCTTAAGGCGAAGAAGGAGCCGCGACAGCGTCAGCAGGGCTCAGAGGTTCAAGATGAGTTCTCTTAGGGTCAGCCGCGATCAGATCAGCAGGCTTCAGGTCCAAGATACAACTGCCCGCTAGTTGTCAGGCGGGCCCAGTTATAGTCCTTCTACTCTTTGATCTCCGGACCCTCGCAGGCAGAGGTCTCCTGCCCGGGGGGCTGGTCGTTGGCGAGGTCCGGCGGTGGGCTCTTTGATCCCTTTGAAAGATGGGTCCGGGAATTCCCAGACGCCCAGCGGGTCTGGAGCCAGCCCTCGGGGAGGCCAGAGGGGTGATTGAACCTGGCCCACAGGGGAGGGCCAAACGTGTGACAGAAACCAGCCCCTCAGGGGAGGCCGGAGGTGCCATCGAAACTCCCTGGCTTATCTCACTCGGGAGCCCTTTATCCCCCAGCCGGGACGGGTGCGCCTTGGGAGTCTGGGCTACGCTGGGGCCGGGGTCACGCTAGGCCTAGGGAGACAGGGATGTCGGGAAGGGAAGATGGCGTCCGGGCCTTGTGGGGCATGTATGGTTAGGCGCTCGGAGCCGGGCGAGGAGCGGGAAAGGCAGGCCTGGTCAAGGTTCTCGGGGGATCTAGGCGTCACTGGGTAGGACGACCAGGCTCGGGTTGCAGGCTACACTAACGGGGTGGCCGCGCAGGGGACTCGGGGTACAGGCCTACGCTCACAGGGTGTGGAGGGACAGAGGTGAACCACGCCACGAGGCCGGGTCCAACACGCGTCCCCCCCCAGCTGAAGGCGGGGAGAACTACCCATCCTCTTGGGGGTTCTCTTCGCTGAGGCGGAAGAATCGGGACAGGCCGTCAGCGTTGGCGTGGTCAGAGCCCGGCCGGTGTTCGACAGTGAAGTCCATCCCCTGGAGGGAGATGGACCAGCGCAGCAATTTGGGATTCTCCCCTCTCATCTGCATTAGCCACCGGAGAGGTCGGTGGTCGGTCTGGACCCGGAAGTGAGTACCGAACAGGTAGGGCCTCAGCTTCTTCAGGGCCCAAACCACCGCGAAGGCCTCCCGCTCGATGGTGCTCCACCTTTGTTCTCGAGGGAGTAGCCTCCGGCTAATGAATGCCACTGGTTGGTCTAGGCCGTTCTCGTTCACCTGGGACAGGACTGCTCCGATGCCATGCTCAGACGCGTCCGTCTGGACTACAAACTCTCGTGAGTAGTCGGGGGCCTGTAGGATGGGGGCGGTGCACATGGCTTCTTTCAACATTTCAAACGCCTCTTGGCAGGCGGAGGTCCAGCTGACTTTCTTCGGCTGGTTTTTGGAGGTTAACTCCGTGAGGGGGGCTACGATGCTGCCGTAACTCTTGATGAACCGGCGGTAGTATCCCGTGAGCCCTAGAAACGCCCGCACTTCCGTCTGGGTCGTGGGGGCCTCCCAGGCCACGATGGCATCGATCTTGGGCTGGAGGGGGGCTACGAGGCCGCTTCCGACCTGGTGCCCGAGGTAGATTACGGACCCTTGTCCGATCTGGCACTTGCTTGCCTTAATGGTGAGACCGGCCCTTCTCAGGGCCGTCAGCACCGCCTAGAGGTGCTGGAGGTGCTCGGGCCAGTGGGAACTGTACACGGCGATATCGTCCAGATACGCAGCGCTGAACTCCTCCAATCCAGCCAGTACCTGGTTCACCAGCCTCTGGAAGGTGGCGGGGGCGTTCTTCATCCCGAAGGGCATCACCCGGAAATGGTAGTGACCATCCGGGGTGGAAAAAGCGGACCTTTCCTTAACTCCCTCGGTGAGGGCGATCTGCCAGTATCCACTGGTCAGGTCGAACGTGCTAAGGAAGCGAGCAGCCTCGAGGCGATCGATAAGCTCGTCGGCTCGGGGGATGGGATGAGCATCGGTTCTGGTGACTGCGTTGAGCCCGCGGTAGTCAACGCAGAACCTCAGCTCGGGAACAGCACCGGGGGCGGCGGCCTTCGGAACCAGGACCACGGGACTAGCCCATGAGCTGTCAGAGGCTTCGACCACCCCGAGAGCTAGCATCTTTGATACCTCGCCCTTGATACAGGCCCGGACTCGGTCAGGGATGCGGTAGGCTCTGTGCCGGACCGGTGGGCTGTCCCCGGTGTCCACGTCGTGGACGCACCAGTTGGTGACGCCGGGGGTGAGGGAGAAGAGGTCCGAGAACTGTCCCAACAACTGGCGACAGTCCTCGCGCTGCTCGGGAGAGAGAGAGGAGGAGAGACTCACCCCCTCTACGGAGCCATCTTTTTCTTTCACGCACAGGAGATCGGGGAGAGGCTCCGTTTCTTCTTCTTCCCCGTCGTCCGTGGCTAGGAGCAAGCTCAACTCGGACCGGACGAAGTGGGGCTTGAGGCGGTTCACGTGAAGGACCCGCAAGGGGTTCCTGGGGGACTCTACATCGATGAGGTAGGTCACCTGACTCTTGCGCTCTACCACCTTGAAGGGCCCTGTCCACTTGTCTTGCAGGGCACAGGGCTCTACGGGGGCCATAACCCAGACCTGCTGTCCGGGCTGAAACTCGACCAGAGTGGCATTTTGGTCATACCACCGTTTCATTTCTTCTTGGCTGGCTTCGAGGTTTGCCTCGGCCAGCTCTCGGAACTTCCTCGTCTGGTTCCGGAGGGCCAAAATGTATCGAAACACATCGGGAGGGGACTCTGGGGCCGCCGTCTCCCACCCTTCCTTGACCAGGGTGAGGGGTCCCCGGACGGGGTGCCCGTAGAGCAGCTCGAAGGGGCTGAACCCCAGGGATTTCTGGGGGACTTCGCGGTACGCGAGGAGGAGACAGGGAAGGAGGACGTCCCACTTACGCCTCAGGGGCGCTTCGAGTCCCATGATCATTCCCTTGAGGGTCCGGTTGAAGCGTTCCACCAGACCGTTACCCTGGGGGTGGTATGGGGTGGTGAACTTGTACGTCACCCCACATTGTTGCCAAAGGGACTTCATGTATTTCGAGATAAAGTTGGTCCCTCGGTCACTGACGACTTCTCGAGGGAATCCTACCCGGGAGAAGATGGCCATGAGGGCCCGCCCCACTACGGGGGCGGTCACCGTTCGGAGGGGAACGGCTTCGGGGTATCGGGTGGCATGGTCTACCAGCACCAAGATAAAGCGGTGCCCCAAGGAGGTCCGGGGGTCGAGTGGGCCCACAATGTCGATTCCCACCCTCTCAAAGGGGGTACTGACCACGGGGAAGGGTTGGAGAGGAGCCTTGCGCTTCCCTCCGCTCTTTCCGCTGGACTGACAAGTGGGGCAGGACTTACAGTGGGCCTCCACCTCGGAGCGCATGCCCGGCCAGTAGAAGTGGGTGACCAGGCGCTGGTACGTTTTGTCTTGTCCCAAGTGTCCCGCCAGGGGCACGTCATGGGCCAGGTTCAGGAGAAAGCCGCGGAAGCGTAGGGGGACCACCAGCACTCGGCTGGACCCTAGCTCGGCGGACTTTTGCTCGCTGTATAATAGGCCGTTTTCCCAATAGATAAAGTGGGAGCCGGACTGGTCACCGGCGGCCTGGGCGGCGGCCTGCTGCCGCGGCCCCACCAGGAATGGACAGGATGTTTGCTCTAGGCAGAACTCTTCTCGGGACGGTCCCCCTTCCTGGCGCCATTGGGCCAGCTCAGGAAGGTCGTCCAAGCTCTGGGTCGGTTCGACGTCGGGGCCGCGGGGCCCTGCGTCGGGGGGGAAGCTCTCCCCGGGGAATAGCTCAGGGGTCTCAAAGGGTTCAGGGACCTCGGGGTCCTCGGGGGTCACCGGTGCTGCCTCTAAGGTCGCCTCTCCGGGGGTGGCCCTTCGGGCGGTCATCGTTCGGGTATTCACACAGGCCCACTCGGGTAGGCCCACCATCTCTAAGTGGGTTCTTTTCTCAACCCGCTGCCATGGGGAGCTCTCTAGATCGTTGCCGAGCAGGCAGTCCACCGGCATGTCGGAGCGGACCGCCACTCGTAACTCTCCAGAGACGCCCCCCCACTCGAACGGGACTTGAGCTATCCGGCAGGTGCGGACGGAGTTATCGGCTGCGATCACCCTGCAGGAGATGTGGGGAACAATCTGGGCTTCGGTGACGAGGTGCCGTTTGACGGCGGTGATACTGGCCCCAGTGTCTCGAAGCGCCCCTATGTGATGGCCATTGATAGTCACCTGCTGCCGGTACTTCTCTGTGTTGTCGGGTAGGGGAGCTCCGGGGACCATCTCCCTATCACCCAAGGAGACTAACATCATAGCTGCGGGTTCAGCTCCCTCGAACTCTTCCTCCCCCTCCTCTTCTAGGGCTACGGAGGTGATGTGGCGCACTGGGGGCCCTGCAGCGGCAGGCTTCTGGAACAAGGGGCAGCGGGGGTCATTGGCATAGTGCCCGGGTTTCTGGCAATGGTAGCAGGCTTGGCTGACCCGGGGCCCTGGCCTAGCTGGGGGAAACCCTGCGCGCGCTGTGGGAGGCGAGGTACCTGGCTGGTTTCTGGGGGGACTGCGCGGGGACCCTACCTGGGAACCCCTCTGTCTATTCTGACCCCCTCCTCCCCTCGGGCGGGATGGTCCTTGTTCGTTCCGGCCAGTGTCCCCCCCGGGCCCCCGGGGTACTCTGGTGCTCACCCAGCGATCGGCCTCGACGGCCAGCTTCCGGGGCTCGGCCAACTTGCTGTCCAGGAGGTGCTGTCGGAGTTCCACAAAGCAATTCAGGGACAAATGTTCGTAGGCAATGAGGTCGATGAGCCCCTCGAAGGTGGATACCTTGCTGCCCTTGATCCACCCTTCCAGGGCCCGGCTGTAGAAATTGACATATTCTACCCACGTGGTGCCGGGGATCTTCTTGCATTCTCGGAAGCGTTGGCGGTACATTTCTGGAGTGAGCCCGTACCTTGTGAGGAGGGCCTCTTTCATGTGGCTGTAGGAGGTCTGTTCGGCAGACGGTAGGTCGAGTAGGGTGTCTCTCCCCTCACTCAGGAATCGACCCCACAGCCCGGCTCCCCAATCTTTCTGTGGAACTCGGTGTGAGGTCATAGCTACCTCGTAGGCCTTGAACCATTGCTGGATGTCATCGTTTTTATAATATTCTTTGACTACATCCTTGGGGATGTGGACCTTGGGTTCCACTGGGGGACCAGACTCTCGGGTCGCTGCTGTTTTGTTGCCTTCGTTCCGGGCCTTTAGTTCGATTTCCAATATGCTGCGCTCGTGCTCCAGCTGGAGCTTCTTTCCGTCATGTTCTCGCTGGAGCTTCTTCTCCTCCAGTTCTCCTTGCAGCCGCAGCTGCTCGATGGCTAGCTTCTTCTCGGCCAGCTTGAGTTCTCCTTCCATTTTCAAACGGGCTAGTTCTAGCTCGTGGTTTCGGTTGCGCTCTCGGTCGGTCATCTCTTCTCGAGACAGACCTCTCTCGGGGCTGTAAGTCCGCGTCGGGGACTTTGCTCTTTCTTGCTCTGGGGCGTGGGTTTCGATCAGGGGTGCTCCCCCTCCATCGGCTTCTGTCGGTGCTGGAGGTTGGGCTCCGGTCTCCACCCAGGCTGTTAGAGCTTGTTGGAAGTCCTCTTTGGTGTTTAATCCCGTTGACGGGATATGGAGATCTTTGCAGAATTGCTTGAGCTCACGGTGTGAATAGTCTCCCAGAAGCTCCATCTGGAAGGTGGTCTTGTCGGTCGTGACGCTAATGGCTGCTCTTTGTTCGGGTAGTGTGTAGTACTGTACGATCCCTAGACGTAGGTTCTTATCGCGACGCTGCCACCAATGTTAGAGGGGGCAATCTCCGAGGGCCAGGTTGGGCTCACCCAGACACCCCAAGATCCACCTCCCCCACAGAACTTGCCGTGTCTTGATTGTGAGGTCCTCACCGGGGAGGACTTTGGGTCTGGGATCGTACACACTGAGCTCACACCACACTACGAACAGACACTACACCGTTAGATTTTAGGAACAAGTTCTTTATATAAGCAAATAACGAAGGAAGCACTCTTATATACACAGTGGCCAAAGGACCACAAAGTCTCTGAGGATTCGGGAAGAGGGAAGCGGGACAGTCTTTTAGTCTCTGGGTCAGTACGAGGCGTACCCTACGCACAGCTCTCAATCCTCGAGCCGGGGGGTACGGGATGGTGGTCGTACTGGCTGCCTCACCTTCGTCGAGTCGGCTCGGTCGTGATGGTGGTCTCGATGGTCCAGCCGGAACAGAGTACTCCTCGAACCGCAACGAGGTCAGCAGGGCTCGATCGGGAGAGGTTCGTGAGAGCCGCGACAGCATCAGCAGGGCTCGGATGGTCTTAGAGGTCGAGCCGCGACAGCGTCAGCAGGGCTCCGATGGTTGCAAGTTCAGCTTGAGCCGCGACAGCGTCAGCAGGGCTCCGATGGTCTTAGAGGTCGAGCCGCGACAGCGTCAGCAGGGCTCCGATGGTCTTAGAGGTCGAGCCGCGACAGCGTCAGCAGGGCTCCGGTGGTCTTAGAGATCGAGCCGCGACAGCGTCAGCAGGGCTCCGATGGTCTTAGAGATCGAGCCGCGACAGCGTCAGCAGGGCTCCGATGGTTCAGTTCCTTAAGGCGAAGAAGGAGCCGCGACAGCGTCAGCAGGGCTCAGAGGTTCAAGATGAGTTCTCTTAGGGTCAGCCGCGATCAGATCAGCAGGCTTCAGGTCCAAGATACAACTGCCCGCTAGTTGTCAGGCGGGCCCAGTTATAGTCCTTCTACTCTTTGATCTCCGGACCCTCGCAGGCAGAGGTCTCCTGCCCGGGGGGCTGGTCGTTGGCGAGGTCCGGCGGTGGGCTCTTTGATCCCTTTGAAAGATGGGTCCGGGAATTCCCAGACGCCCAGCGGGTCTGGAGCCAGCCCTCGGGGAGGCCAGAGGGGTGATTGAACCTGGCCCACAGGGGAGGGCCAAAGGTGTGACAGAAACCAGCCCCTCAGGGGAGGCCGGAGGTGCCATCGAAACTCCCTGGCTTATCTCACTCGGGAGCCCTTTACCCCCCAGCCGGGACGGGTGCGCCTTGGGAGTCTGGGCTTCGCTGGGGCCGGGGTCACGCTAGGCCTAGGGAGACAGGGATGTCGGGAAGGGAAGATGGCGTCCGGGCCTTGTGGGGCATGTATGGTTAGGCGCGAGGAGCCGGGCGAGGAGCGGGAAAGGCAGGCCTGGTCAAGGTTCTCGGGGGATCTAGGCGTCACTGGGTAGGACGACCAGGCTCAGGTTGCAGGCTACACTAACGGGGTGGCCGCGCAGGGGACTCGGGGTACAGGCCTACGCTCACAGGGTGTGGAGGGACAGAGGTGAACCACGCCACGAGGCCGGGTCCAACACGGGCCAAAATTGGACGGGACTATGCGGGGTTGGCGATCAAAGACACTTATCTTTCAGGGGGCTAATGGCATGTTGGAAGAATTTGGCACTCTTTCAGGGCTGCGAGTAAGCTGGCAGAAATCTAAGGTATTCCTGATGACGCAAAATGGACGCCCTCCAGAGGGGCTGGAGACCCTGCAATGGGAACCCACCTGCATTGAGTACTTGGGGGTGATGATATATCATGACACTGCGGACTTGGTGGAGGGCAACGTGGGTAGGGGATACGGGCACTCCGCTTCTCTGTGGACTTTTGGGTATCTCTGCCACAATAGGTGGCAGGCAGAGTGGCCCTCCTGAAAATGGTGGACTGACGCGCCTGCTATACATATTCAGAACAATTCCGCTATGGCTAACTAGTGCGACATTCTGTGACCTAAACTCACAGATTATAGCATTCCTATGGGGGACGGGCCACAGACGAGTGGCCCTGGGTACAATGCAACGCTCCACATCTACAGGGGAGCTGGCAGTCCCCGACCTTGAGGCATACTATCTGTTAGACAACTGCAGTGGTTTGGGAGATGGTTGGCAGACAGTAAAAACCCAGACAGGATACAATCACCATTTGGCCCAGAACTCCCAGTCCTAATAAAAATACTATTAAGGCTGAAGCAGGGATCACGCAGGAAAATGGATGAAGAGACAATAATCATGCGGTGCTGGGCGAGATGGCTACTAAGGACGAGTTGCAGGGTCCCCTACTTCCCAGACATACCCATCAAAATACTCCGACTGCTACCGCATGGGGGGATTTGGGCTGGACTGGGTGACTGGAAAAAAGCAGAGAATCCCAAATGCTCCAGTTTGAGGACCTCAGAGAGGAGTTTGATCTCCCGCAGGGACATTTCCTACTATATAGAGCCGTTACGGCGGCATTCCAGAAGCATTAGACTACGGGAGCGACAGAATCCGGAGCATTGGACTCTTGCAGATATGTGGTCCTTTCTGCAGGTAGGATAACATTTGGGCTCCTGCATCTATGGAGCCATCAGACGGGACATTCAGAAACCCATGGAGCGACTAGGAGCACAACGGGAAGAGGACTTAGAGGTACCGATCATAGAAAAAGACTGAGACGCCATTGTAGAACACACCTTGAAGGAATCTAGAAATTAAATGTTTAAGCTCATAAACTATTACGTACTCCATAGGGCGTACCTCACGCCAGCCAGAATCAGGAGCTACTTCCAAACGGAGGAAGCGGCTTGCCCAAGATGCGGGGCCAGAGAGGCGCATGTCCTCCACATGCTGTGGGACTGCCCAGGCCTGAGGGGATTCTGGGAGGAGGTACTAACAACAGATGAGAACATAATAGATAAGGAAGTTCCGCACACACCAAGTCGCTGCATACTACATTTGTTTCTGCACACGGCCAAGACAAAGGTCACTGTGAGATTTCAAGACTTAGCACTTGTATTAGCGAAAAGGCAAATCACGAGGAATTGGAAGTCCATGAGAGGCCCACGAATAGAGAGCTGGAAAAGGGAACTGGAGAAATGGGCAGACGCAGAAAATAGAATCTTGCTGTGCACAGGGAACAGAGGTATAGGGGACCTGGACACAGTGAGAGCATGGGGTAGTCTAGTGGATGATTTAAGAACACCAGACCTAGATGACACAACAGACGATCCGCCAAATTTGCCACCACAAGGAAGGGACAATGAGAAGGGAACACAGAGGGCCTTAGAAAAGACGAGAACTGAGAGGACCGCCACCCCCCACCCCCCTTGCCACACACAGACCACAAACAAAGCTTGCACAGATAGATGAAGAAGCAACACACACCGCAGATATTTATAAACTGGAAATTAAGCGACTCGCTCAGGGGTGAGGGTAGGGGAATTAGGAGTTAGAACCGGTTGAACATGTTGAACAGGTTATTCTGCAAAGACATTAAAACAGCAAAGAGGAAGAGCAATGCAATGTAAACATGTGAACGTTATGAGGACTGCTCAATTTAATGTTATATGAACCAAATGCCAATAAAATCTGTTAAAAAAAATAGGATGACAAGTGTCAGTGACTGTAAGTCACTTGTGCCTTCTGGGATGGCTAAGGCAGCACACATTGGCACCACATGTTATAGTGCTTGAGGAGGTCAGCAGAAATACCTGTGTTTTCCTTGTTCCCGCATTGGCCCCGCCTATGTAAGCCGCACCAGCAGTCATTACATAACCACAGTGAATGGATGACTATGGGCAGCGCAGTTCCAACTCTATCCAACCAGGCTGGCAGCAAGGACTTGTGGGTGGACAAAGCAGGTTCCACACTTGTTGGCTGATCAAGCAAAGTACTGAATTACAGAGTCTGAGCCCCTCTGCAAGCATGACCAACAGGACTTATATAGTTTTTTTTTTGGTATGGAAGCGGAACTAAAGTGCAGATGTGTTTATACATTTAATAGTTTTACAAAGCTCTTAAATGTTGCCCTATAACTACTGTAGAGCACTTTGGAAGCAAAGAAGGTAAAAGGAATAGCATTATATAGCGATGAAAGGAATTGGACCACCGGGATATGGTAAACATCAGGAGACACATCAATAGTCAACCTAGGAAAAGGTCTTGAAGTACAATTCTGTTTGGTTTTTATACTGACTATGTTTTAAAGGGAGAACATTGAATGCATCTCTGAAATAAATGCAAGTTCTAAGGTGTTTTCTGAACTGAAGACACTTTACCAGGTTTCTTATAAAAAAAAGGGTCATGGTTGTTCCCAAATTGAGGGCTCATACATATCAAGCATCTCCCGTATTTATTTGTCAGTCTTCCGGGCTTGTAATGAATGAGCTGTGCTGAACTGCCCAATCCTGAGGTTCTCATAGGTTGGTATGGTGAGGCTCAATGCTCGATTGCATGATAAAGAGTGACTACTTTCATGTGAGTACGGATGAGTGATTGCATGGATGAAAGCATTGAGGTACTTTTAGTTATAAGCCAGACTAATTGACTCATAGTGCAGGCACCACAATACAAGGTTTAGTAGTTCCAACTTGATTCTAATACATGCTTTGTTGATTATACACAGATTTCTATGGCAGGTGCAGTAGCCCACCAAACCGGATTGCAACAGGCAGCACTACCTTTGAATATCTAGTTTCACTTAAAGCACCCAACTCCTTGACTCTGCACATGCCCATGGAAGTCCAGGTTCACACCTGCTCCCAACATTCTGAAATACGAGAGAGCTTTGTGCAGCATGAAAGGGTTTTCTAATTCATCACTCTAGCATCTTGTAAATAGCTGGGCTTCGCTGGCCTGGGGACCTCTTCTGTGGCCCACATGTGGAGGGGCACTGCAGGTGTGATAGGAGCAGGGATTTCCCAAAGGAACTTAACACGGAGAGTGTCCGTATAGGCACGTGTGGCGAGATCTTGAATGCAGTGTTTGTCAGAAACCAGTTGCTTTCTCGATTCAGATGGAATTCGGCTTGGACCAGCGTAAGCTCTGGAGCCATGCTGAAAAGTCCATGAAGTTTCGTACAAGCAACGACCAAGGCAATTCTTTGGTTCACCGGGAGGAATGCCCATCACTGGAACAAGATGGATATAAAGAAGTTGGCTTGAGAGAGCGGCTGGAGTTCCGCTGTTGGCCCGTGCAGTTTCTTACAGCCCAGCCCTGCGAACTCTGCCATATTGAAACTTTGCTGCTGAGGGCATCCCTGAATATCGTCGCCGATGTCCCTTCTAAGGTCCATGACCCAGAGGTGCTCAGATCTGCAGCTCAGACAGGTACACACTATATCCTTGTTGCTTTTGAAACATTTCCCCATTGCAAGCAGACCGGTGATGAGTCTATCCCGAACCAGAAACGTCAAGTCAAAATGGCCCGTCTCTGACACCCTCTCCTGATCGGCCAGACTAGCACCAAACATCGGGCTTCTGTGATTCGGCCCTCGCAGCGGGAGACAAGGAGCAGAGGACTGAGGAGGCGACAATCTGAGCATAAACTCCGCAGGAGGCCACCGCGAGCTCGGGGGAAAAGCCGGAAATCAGGCCAGCGATCCAGAGCTGCCGTCGAACCCCTCCCCCCATAGCGCCATCGTCCAGGGGCACATAAGGCCCCTGCATACCTGCAGTACAAACCACGGACACTTGGTAATTTCAGCATCCTTCATCTGAGGGCACGGAGCACACTCTCACCCCCGGCCCCAGCATCAGTTTAGACGTGATCCAACACTGGTGCTACCTGGACTCAAAATGGCGCCCGAGGCTGAGACGGACCGGGAGAGGTGATACAGCCCACTCCACGAGGACACCGCTGCGGAGCTCGGGAGGTAGGCTGTGAGACCCCCCTGCTGTCTCCCGTATGAACCCCCCCCTTTCCTGACCTAGGCCGGTCAGAAGCACGGCAGGAGGTCATCGCCTGACCTTAAGATGGCCGCCGGACCATCCAGTCTGCAACCAGTTTGATCAACCTCCCTCCTCACTGATATCTTTGGAATGAGGCCTCCCAGCGCCTGCCAGATGGACTGAGTTCCTGGGGCGCAATTAATCACCTGTGCATTGAGTACCCACGGGGAACTGGGGTGTGGACTACGCTAGCCCGGAAGTGACTACTGAGGGGGAGGCCACTACACTGGACCATCAGGTGGCACCAACTCTACGCAGCATAATGGGGAAACCAAAGTTCTCACAGAACGCGATGGGACCAGAAATTACACCAGAAAACCTACCAAATACCTACGCCTCATCAAGACACCAGCGACTCCCCTCGGACCCTTAGTAGTCCTTTACCACGTTGTGCTACTACTATTGGACATTGACCAGTCCTCAAGCATATCCCCTATCCGGCTCACTCCTCAAGACATTGAATCTGCGAACTTGCCGCCGACTGTTGAGACCTAGCAGTTTGGTCGATGCCCGGTGGAGCTACCTTGATAGATATAGAGGAGATGGGCTGTGGGCTTCCCCCTCGGCCGTCACCTACCCAGCCAGACTTTGGACAGACTTTCCTTTGTCTCTCTGCCGTACCTCCCTCCTACCCATCTACCTTACTCCCCTACCCTTCTACACTCCTTTTATCTCGTCTTCTATTCTCTTTAAATGTTTTCTTGCAACAAATGTAACTTGTAACTGATGTGACCTTGTAACATTGTGGAACCTAATGTAAAGCGCTCTGATACCTCCGGGTCTAGCCAGCGCTATATAAACCTCTTAAAATAAAAAATAATTCATGGCTAAATGCCAATCACTTCACAAGAAACTCTGTGAGCACAACACCTAGAGCCACTAACATACTTGATAAAAAGGAATCTCTCCTTTCCGACTCTTTTCGTACAAATCATCTAAATCATTTCCATATGAAACATTTAACCCCTTGAATGCTGGCCACATTCAGCGGACGTCGCGTGCACTACCTTGGTTGTGCTGCGCACGTCTGTTGAAAGTCTCGGCCCCGCCCGCGCGATAGAACGTTCTGCACCAGCGCGGAATGTTCAGCGCAGTGGAGGGGTTAATAAGCATCTCATTTGGTTTTGTGTGGAACAGCTAATCTTCAGGAGAGCAGGAACCTTCATGTCTCCATCCATTTTAAAACTTTAAATAAGACCCATACTGTTTAGGCTGTTGTTTTTGCTCTTATTTACCAGAATTGGGCAGTTCAGAATATTATTTGGCATCTTACATCTTAACTTTGAAAGATACATTGCAGCAATCAAGTCTAAACAGGAGGCACACACACACAACCCACCCACACACTCACATTGCATGCCCAAACAGATGCAAACACATACATTAACCCAGAGACCTGCTGTGAAAGATAAGGGCACACACAAATACTAAAACAAAACAAAAGCATGCAGGTGCGCAAACACATGCACATCCACCTAAGGCATGCCCTCACAATGCACACACAAACACACACACATGCAAACAGTCTGAAACGTGCCATGAAAGACAAAGGCAAACGCATAGACACTTACAGAAACAAGCAAGGGTAGGTGCTTGAACTAAAATATGTAGACATACAAACATGCGTGCCCTCCACAGCTCACGATGAAAGTGGCACAAAGGCATACATGCTTTTTCTCAGACGCACAAACACAAATATATGCTCACACACAAAACACATATTAGCGCACAAAAACGTGAATGAAATGTCAATAAAGATTTCACTGTAAATCACTTTTTAATCATCCTTCCTAAAAGAACTCTCCTTCCGGAAATGTAATAAGACTATGTTTAGCCAGCGGTAGGAGATGGCCCAGAAACGAACTGTAATGTCAGCTCATTTCAGCATGCATTCTTTCATTAATTGTTTCCTCCCCGGTCTCCAAGAGGTAGAATCAATGTCTGTGTAAGGACCCCCGTCTGTAATGTGTGCATTTCTAGCACCTCTGCTCGGAGCGCTGCTGCTTCTGCCTACTGGGGCTGTAACTTCTATTTTGTAATATTTCTCTGTTGCAACATAACTGGTTGTAAGCGCTCTGACACCTTTGGGTAAAGTCCGCGCTCTATAAAAATACATAACTAAATAAAATTCAGCCCGGGACAATTCATACGTATTCACTGTGAAGTTCAGCCAGGTGCGGAAGCGCTGCTTGTTGCAGGCTCAGGGGATGGTTGGCTCATAAAGGCTACACTGTAACATGATTCACAGCCGGGGCAATGCATTCAGAATGATGCACTGTGACGTGACGTCTCGGGACGGAGGGAGTCACTCTTGAAAATGGCCAATGGCTATTGCCGAGAGAAACAACCAGTGGAGGACTTCTCACCCTGCGTCACCGGCTCACCCATTGGCAGGTCGGCCCTTGCTCGAGAAGGCTGCGCGGCAGACTTGAAGTTTGTCGGCCAGAACGTTCGGCCTCAGCCGCTGTTTTCACAGCGCGTCTGTTGACACACTACATTGTGTGGCACTCAAGTTTGTGGACCTCAACCTGGATGCAGACGGAAAGAGAGCGCCAAGGAGGCGGTAGAGCGACCTCAGGTAAGGCGCGAAAAGGGCGCAAATATTCCGATCTGTGGCTGGGCCGATGTCATTTTTTTTAACCTATAGGCTATATGAGTATGGGCGTTGGGCGATTGCTTAATTTATACATTTTGGAGCCCCTATATAGCTAAAAAACAAATGTTGCTTACACGGGAAGACTGTTTACGCAGGAGCGATGGTTGTATTCCTTTCGAGTGCCTCAGCCTCAGTTAGTGAAGGCTGCATTCCCAGTGCCCTTCATTTTTTCCCCTCCCTGATTAGGGATTCCACTTCTTAGCAGCAATACAGATTTTTTGTGACGCAAAATGTTCTAGTCCCAACATGACTGAAGCGCTTGCGAGGTCGATATTGGGTTATTATTTATTTAAACTTATATAGAGCCACAGAGACCTTCGAAGTATGAGTGTTTAATATAAAACTAGAGACAAATAGCTTAAGTGGGTTACATCAGTTTGACAGGAAAGTTAATAACGAAAGTTATCAAATATGGCAAAATAGAACAGTGATCGCAGTATGAATGGCTATAAATAAAGGTTCAGAGGTAATTTTAGTCGTACTGAGTAATAGGGGACAAGACAGAGAATAAAGTCGCCAAGACAGGATTTTTTTTGTTGAAAAGATGAGTTATCAGTTATTGAAGCTCGTGGAGAATCGGATATATGCACGAGAGAGGAGTTGAGTATTGATTCAGAAACGGATGGAGATGCAAAGCTGCAGTTTGATGATGATGGTAACCTCGATAGGAACCTTTGTGCAATTTGTCCATGGTTCGACTAGAGTAAGTAACTTTATTAACTGTGCGATTACTTAAAATCTTTACAGTATAAAACACATAAACAACACCCCCCACCCCCAGTAAAAACCCAATGTTCAGCTTTAAAATAGCACTGTGGCTACGCAGGCTCTATTTACTACTTTGTGTCCGTTAAAACTTCAATTAAAATATATATATATTTTTTAATTAAAATGATGAGTTGGCAGTGTTTTGCATCTTTGCACCTCCAAGGATCAAATAGTTGTATAAGAGTCCAGCAGGGTTATTCTCTCCATAATGCTAATTGTCATTAAGATAAATTCTTAACGAGCCCCCTGTCTGGCCCCAAATTGGATTTCTGATTCCAGTGGCCTTGCAAGAAATCCCTAAATTAGGTGACGACTAACAGGGTTAGGACACCAGATAATTTTCATTGCAGAATGACAGGACCCCTCAGTTCTGTGGCCTTTTGATGAAAGCCAAGTGCAATTCTAACTTGATGGATAAACTTGCCAACCCTGGTAAGTAAACAAGTTGTGGTTTCTAAAAAGCACCAGTCCGAGGCCTCTCTGCAAGTTCTGAAGCCCAAGTTCCTTAGGGCTGGGCGCAGCAGACGATGACGATCGCTGGCCAGCTTTGAACAGCAGCATAAAAGGTGTAGCCAAGATTCGATGTGGGAGTTGCATAACCGGCAGGAGATGGTACTGTCAGTTCGGGCCCATTTTGGGTTAAAATCCAAAATCTTAAGGGCCAGGAGGCGTAAATACAGAATTTTCTTTCTTGCTTGAGTTGAAAGTGAGTCTTGCAAATATGGTTGCAATTTGCCAGGAGTGTATGACTTGGCCAGGGCCAATGTGAGAGGGTTGTACCGGAGTGATGAGCGATGCAGTTCAAATGAGATGGTCTGGACTTGGCGCTTTACAGCTTGGGCCCAGGCAGAATAAGGGATTTCCTGAAGGGGCATGGTATTTCCCTCGATTTTCAATAGGTCGATTGCTTGTTCCAACTTGGGGTGCCATGGGGAGCCCGCTACTCTGAAAATAATTTTTAGAAAGTGTTTAAGATTGTTTTCAGGGGCTTTCAGTACTCTGATGTAATATTTTATTAGGTCCCCCTGTAGTACCAACTCCGGGCGGTTCAAACCTATTTCCAGCCTTAGCCTGGTGTTCCTTGCTTGTCTAGGAGTTTGTAGCACAGTCTTGTAAGCTTTCATCTGGGCCGCATTGATGACTTTCTCGAGTGCTCCTGGGAAGGCTAAGTGACCATACATGATAGCGGGAATCAGTTTTGCCCTAAGTACAGTCAACATGGGTTCTATTGATGGACTAACTAGGCGATGGCTTAGACATCTGAAAGACAGGATTATTTTGTTAATTCTCAGTGTTAACTCCTTTGTGTTTGACTGCAGTGGCCCTCTCCGACACCCATACCCCCAGATAATTGTAGGATGTGGCTGTCCTGATTCAGTGCTCACCCAAAGACCATGTTGCTTGTTTTTTGTGGGGGTATTTACCAAACATTACTATCTTGGTCTTGCTCTCATTAATCCGTAGGCTATTTTCCTTGTTGTATATTGCAAGACTATTTAATGCTCTTTGGAGCCCCACCCTGGTGTGGTCCATGACCACCGTATCGTCCGCATACTGGAGAGTTCCCAGGACAAACTTCCCCAATCTCGGAGGTACTAAGTTGGCGTCTTTCAGGGCTTGCCCCATGTCTGCTGTGTACAAGTTGAAGAGTAGGGGGGCCAAAACACAACCCTGCTTTAGTCCGGTATTAGTTTAAAATCTTGATGTTGTGATTGTTGGACTTAATTTGACCTGGACCCATGTCTTCTCATAGAGGGCTTTTATAGCTTTTAGCAGGGTTTGAGGGATCCTCCAAGATTTGAGTTTTGCCCATAACCGTCTTCGATTGACTCGGTCAAAGGCCGTGGAATAGTCTATGAAGCAGCAAAACAGGGGCAGCTTATTCCTCAAAACATATTGCTTCGAGAAGTAGGAGAGCGCTATGATATTATCCATGGTGGAGCTATTGGCCCTAAAGCCAGTCTGAAAAGGCGGGAGAATGCCGTTCTTGTCCACCCAGGCCTCTAGGTCCCTTAGTAATAGGCGGGCATATACCTTGGCTTCTATATCAAGAAGGGCTATGAGCCTGTAATTAGCCGGGTTCGAGTGGTCTCCCTTCTTATGTATTGGAAATAAGACCAAGCCTTTCCAGGATGTTGGTAAGATTGCTGTGGAGAATGAATGATTGTATAGCGGGGTAAGTATGGTTGCAAAAAAGGCAGGGGCAGTTTTGAAGACCTGGGCGGGAATACCATTTGGGCCAGGGGCCCCATCTGTTCTTGTAGCCCTAATGTACCTTACAGTCTCCTCCTCTGTATAAATTTACGGGCTGACTGGGCACTGTAATATCTTTCAGCGCGCTCTTAGTTTTAATGGTTACAGCTGCCACCTGCGACCACTCTGAGCTGAGAGAGTCCATCTTATTTACTCCACAGGTGTACAGACCCTTCACATACTTTTCCCACACGTTGCCTGCAACACATTTTCTTTGCTCTGGCTTCCAGAGCTCAGACTGTTAATGTATCGCCATAGCTTGCTATTGTCTTTTTATTTAATTAGGGAGAATACTTTAAGCCAGTTCTTTTCTGTCCACTGTCTTTTCAACTCCCAGACTTTCTTCGTATGAGTGGCTCGCAAGGCAGGGATCGGGGGCATCTGTGACAAGTCGATGCCTTTCTTTTTTGCCTTGATTGCCTTGTTAAGGACTTGTTTGCTTTGTGTCAGGCTCCACGATTTTTGACGTTCTGACCTGGATTGACTTTGGCTGCTTCTTGATTGGTTGGTGTTACCCAAGTTCTTCTGTAAATCCATTACCAGTGTTTCCCAAAAATGTGTGATGTTCTTTATATCTTGTGTCTTTAGTTCTTCCTCCATTTTGGCTAAATAATTCGTCAGGCTGTGACTGAGGTTGGCCGTCCATTTTATTCTTTTGAGGACTAGATGATGTTCATCGCCTGTGGTTGCACCAATTACTTACTGGGGGTCCACTTGTTCCTGCGCCAGATTAAAGGAGGCGCAGAGAGGCCTGTGATCGCTTTCGTCTCTATCGTCCACAGTGAAGTCACATAATTTAAGGGCCAGCCCTTCATTGATGAAAATATAGTCAATGGTGGAGACATTCCTGAAGGTCGGTTTAGCGATCCATAAGGGATGGCTGATTTTTTTTGTCCCATGAGTTGATTGTAAGTTAAAGTTTGTGAGAAGTGAAATCGGTGGGCCCGACTTCTTCCCTTGGGGTGCGACAGAGGTCTGACCCAGACCTCTTGTGTTGAAGTCTCCCGCAATTATCACGTTATAATGCTCAAATCTAATGAGTATGGCTTCCAGAATGCTGGTGAGGGATTCCATGGCCTGATGCGTTTGAAGTTTGGTTCGATTAATGTAACAATTGATTAATAACAGAGGATGGGGCTGTTGTCCCGTTTTCAGCCCCTCTATTGTAATGGCTTGAAGGTCAGATGACTCTACTTTTATTTCTTTGATTTTAAATTTGCAAGTGTGACTTAAAAAAATGGATAAGCCCCCAGACGGGCGTCCAAGGATAGTCCTTTTGGTCGCTGGTATGTAATGTTTGTAGAAGCCGCCAATTGGGGTAGTTGACCTAGCCCAGGTCTCCTGAAAGCACAATACGTCCCCCTTTGCGAGATAATCTAGTGAGGCCTTGTCTCTAAAAATGTTACTTAACCCGGCAATGTTCCATGAGATAAGGGTTAGCTTGCGATCTTGGCCACTAATTAGGTTTGAACATCTTCTGTTTTCATTGCTGAATATTTGATTAGGGACCCTGTCGCCATATATCCTCCGTGTGGGCCAGTACTTGCTGGAGCGGCTGCACTCTTCGCTGCATGTCTCTATGCAAGATATTAATTTTTAACGGGGTTCTTGGCCTCCCTGTTTTCGCCCCCCACCTAGGCTTTTGGTCATTGTACCTTTGAGGACTGATGAAGATTCTTGCTGATCATGATTAGGCGTAAGGACGTGTGGATATTTTGGCGCACTGAGGACAGTAACTTCAATACCCCATTCTGCAAGATGTGGCGCTTCCTTGAGGATGGCATGTTGAGCCTGCTGTTGTAAGAATCCGACCTGAGTGGAGTCACCATGGGTATCCTTCTCCAGACTTCTAAACATTACCCACTCTGTCTTATCTGAGGTGATTTGTGCCAAGGATTCAATGTGACCAAAGAGGCGGACAATGTTAGACCTATTTAGAATGTCATACGAGCCTTTGGCTGTATATCTGGGAGTAAGCAACACCTCATGTATTGCAGGTTGATTTTTATGCTTAGAGGTGCGCAATGTCGGCCCTTCTCCCGAGATGGTATACCTCTGGAAATTCAGATTTAGTAGGTTTTTATGGATGTCACCTGGCTGATGTCTGCCTGTCACCCTGTTTGGCGGTTCTGCCTCTATTTGTTCTTCTTGCGGCTCGTCCTGGTCTGTTTTAGGATTTCTTTCAGTCCTGTGTTGTTCCCAACCTGAGGAGCTAGAGGCCCTGGATTGTGTGCAGGCTTCCTCCTGTGATGTGCTCTGCTGAACTTCCTCATCATAGGTCCTCGCTAAAGTTTGCCCGACTATTTGTGGGCCCTCCCAGTAGGTATTCTGTTGGCTTTGGGCCTCCCCTGACACAGAGAGTTCGTCCCTTGTCATGTTGGCCTTGGTTACCTGTTTGAAGCTAAAAATGGGGAAAAGTGGCTTTGAGCTGTTTTTGTTCTCTGTGGCACCAGAAGTTGGTATTGCTGGTAATATTTGTCTTCTTTTGGCTTTGGATTTTTTCAGTTGTTTCTTCAGCTTTTTCTTCGCCCTCCTTGACAGCGGTGCTTCTGCTCCTGCCAATACTCCATCCACCTTCTCCGCCGGAGAAGCAACACCATGTGAAACGTCAATAGTTGTGTCAAGTGGTAGGGCCTCAGAGTCCCCGTTCCCTTGTGCTTCTGTGGTGTTCTTATTGCTTGGCCCTGCTGGTGGCTCCTTGGGTAGGCAGCTATCTGCTGGGCAATAGTTGGTAATATCTGGTAGCGCCGTCTTCGCAGCTGATGTCTTTAGGATTGTTTGTTCTAAAGGGAGCGTCTCCCTTTGTCCCTTGGCAAATGCCAGCATGTCCTTTAATACATCTGGTAGCCCTGACCATTTTTCTATGATGGCGGCACAGGAGTTAGTATTTGCCGAATTGGCATTATGGACTTCAAGTGACGCCTCTAGTTTTGCCAGCTTGTCGTCTTGGCGCACCAGGTGCTGAGCCATTGAGTGCAGTAAATCAATTTGTACTTCCATCTCTGTGGACTGCCATAGCAACGCCCTAGCCATTGTGTCCTGTACTTCTCTTATTGCTGACAGGTTTAACTCTTTAAGAGTAGCTTCTTCCGTTGCGTCCTGCTGATCTGCTAGGCCCATTGAGCTCCAAACCTCTATTTGGAGCGTTCTCAGGTCAGCGGTTCTTCCTGGATTTATTGGTGTTGCATCCAGTGTTCGTTCGATGGACTGTTCTAGTTTTTGCAGGAATGAGGTAGTTAAGGCATCTATTCCAGGGGAAGTTATCTTCTGATTTACCCAGGGTGTCATTGTTGGATTCATTCTCTTGCATGTGCTCATTGAGGGATTAGCTGCGACCACCTCCTTGTGCTCATCATCCTCTTCCACTATGGGCCACTGATGGATATCAGCTGTGATCCATATTGGGCTTTTTGCCCTGGCAGTGGGCTTAGGACTAGTCTCAGGACTCCCAGTTTTCTGTGTGGTGGCAGGCTCACAGGAATAGTGCCCCCTCTGACCCTTGTTGGTCTTTGGGTTTCCTGATAGTTTGGAGACGGTCTCTGTCTCCACTTGCCCCTCGTCCAAGGCTGTTGGATCACTGGTGACCTGAAAGAAGTGAGTGATGAGTCCTTGGGGGAGGGTGTTACCATTGATTAGTTCCTGGGATTGTTGAGAAGTTATACTCCTTGTTATCCTTCTTTGTGCTGGACCTACGGGGTCAACCTCCAACTCCACCTCCATGCCTGGCTGTGTCTTTAAGCTCCGGTGTCTGGGGCTCAGGAAGGATCTATTCGGTGCTATTCAGTACTTATAGACCCCCTTGTTAATATATATCACCTGGGCTTGGTTTGAAAGGCTAGCTCATCAGCAAACACCAACTGAGACTACAGCACCCAGAATGCTTTAAGTCGGCACATTGATGCCCGAGTCTGGAAGCAAGGTTCGTGTTAAAGTTGCGTAGACTATGTCTTTATATTAGCCGCCTTGTAAAACACTTGGCAAGGGAGTACAAGAGTCAAAGTGCTGGTATAAAGCCTCTGTAAACTGCTATGACACCCGGAGTCAGCGAATCCTCTATCAGAATCTCCTGTTGGACATATATATATTGTTTTTATCTAGGGAGTCTCTTGGCACTGTTGTTCTCCTACCTGGGCGATGCCTACTGCAAAAGGTGAGCTGGGGGCGCTAACAGTGATCCCCCCCCCCCATTTCTGCCCGGAATAGCCCCGCGGCTCCTGTGTTGTTAGGGAATAGCCCCCGGCCGTGTTTTAGTGGTTCTCACGGCCCGCAGCTCCACTACTGGTGTATTTCCACCACTCAGACCACTTCCAAGTAGGAGAAGTTCGTTCGGTAAGCAGGATCTTAGTTTGTTCTGGAAGCAGGTAAGACTAGTGGTAACCTGTGTCCCGCTCCCACACGCGTCCGGCTACTCTGCTTCCCCACTTCACGGCGCAGCCTGTGCTGTCTGGGTGCTGAACAGCAGTCTCTTGTCCGTTTGGGCAGCCGCCGCCAACCTATTGGCCACCGCACCGCGCCTTCGCCTCCTGCCCTCTCTTCCCCGAGGGTCCACAGGCCAGCAGAGATCCTCTGGGGACGGCGTGGGCGTTGGAGACACAGCGGGGGTACAGCAAGATCAGCAGCGCCAGCGACTCCTTGATGCACTCGCGGCTGCGGCCAATTGAAAGACCCTGTTCGGAATCCTAAGGAACGGCAATCTCGCAGCTCTGTTTAGGCAGCCGGCAATCTCGGAACTCTGTTTAGGCAGCCGGCCATCTTGGAGCTCTGTTCGACTATATTGAGAGTTACAAAGAGCCTCTTGGGCTTATCCACAGTATGGTCACAGGTCCCAGAGACAATATTCAGACACCAGCAGACAGTGGATTCCTTCACCGTGAGGGGAATGGCCACCAGTTTTCAGCTGCCTGCCGTGAGGGGTATGGCCACTGCTTTCACCACTCTCCTGCCGTGAGGGGAATGGCCCTCACCGCCTACACTACCCAGCAGCCCTCCATTGGCGCCTGACGCGAGTCTGTTGGCCCGCCCCCAGAGGTGCGATAAGAACCTTTGCCGGCCTCCTGCAGCGCAGAACGCCAGCAGACAGTGGATTCCTTCGCTGTGAGGGGAACAGCCACCAGTTTTCAGCTGCCTGCCATGAGGGGAACTGCCACTGCTTTCACCACTCTCCCGCCGTAAGGGGAACCAGCCTACACTACCCAGTAGCCCCCCATTGGCGCCTGACGTGACGCTGTTGGCCCGCCCCACATGGAGGCGCAATAAGAATCTTTGCTGGCCTCCCGCAGCGCTGGGGCGTGCCCGGGACGCGCCAGAGCCAAGCCCTGGCCAAGGGCGTGCCAGTCTGTGCCCGGAGGAGGCTGGGCTGGGGCACCCCCCTGACATCTGGACATCTGTGTGGTTACAAGCAGTAGCGGGCAGGTATTGTTGTGCAACATTTGTGTTCATCGGTGGGGATCCATTTGTCTGTTCTTGCGATGCCCAGCGTTTAAGGCAATATAAGGAATGAACTAAAAGGAGTTTTGGGTACACTGGACGCTTTTTTACTCCGGGCAGAGTCATTATTGACCCATGAAATGGAAATAACAGAACAACGTCTCTCCTTGGATCCATCGAATTTTCAGAGACGGTCTTCACTGGGTACTTCTGACCCTGTTTTGGGGGATCCTACACAAAGATCGTTATTCACAAAGCCCTCAAATGTCCCATTAAATCGCTCCGTGATAATTTTAGAACAACCACAATCTATGGCCCCTGAAGTACCCGGCACAACCACCAGAGCACGGGGTTGCAAATCCTCTGATTTTAGAAACCTGAAAATCGTGTTAAAAATACAGATCCATATGATCCAATGAAAACTATTTTGGTTGGCACTCAGAATGAACTGGCCCTCTTCTATCCTATTCCAAATCACGAAGTACTGTGGACGCTTCGACCGTAATTCATGCTATTGTCGAGGGCTCTGTATTGGGATCCGTGACAGCTCATGTCCTTGTACTGATTGAAAAGAAAGTTACCCTATTATGGGAAAAACTTGAACGTATGGGCACTTCTATAAATAACTTTAAGTGTACGAACACAATCCAACAACCAAATACCATAGAAAAAGTAGGTTCAAATATTGTAGTAGATGGTAACCAAAGTAGGATTTTGTAAAACCCAGATGGTAAAGTGAAGGATGGCCGTATGACAAATAACATTGCTCTGAAAGGTAAAACACAGAAAGATCCTAAAGGCTTGAGTGAGAAATGTGGGGGTTCGCATAATACTTATTCTGAACACTTCGATTCAGGCACCGTACCAAGCACCATGTCCAATAATCCAGTAGATAACTCAACTAACACTTACCTGAAACATAGCATTGATGTGTTGAGTTTACTGCCAGCCGCGTACCCATACGTTTTAATTTTGGCTGGTGTAACTGTCCTCAGGGAGGGCCAAAGGGAGACGCGGGCTGAGTTACGTAACAAAACTGTGGATTGGTTAACAAAACATAAAAGATTTCATCCGTCTGCTACTAGAGAGATGTTAATGGTTCGTAGGGTTGGTTGGGTGGGTGGGTGCATGCCCCAAGCATATTGATTGCGACTGTATTGTAGTTAATTTTCGCCACCCACAGATGGTTCGCTACTTACTAAACCACTGTGAGACATTACACCCCCAGAGTAGTGGTATCTGTTCTTCCTCTGGGATATTTTTACAAACATGCACTTGGTTCACTTACAAATAACCCCTTTCCACCCTCGCTGTTCAATAGGTTTGATGCCCTGTCAGATGTAAATGCCCAAGACTGACAATTATCTGCAACACAATATGAACCACATTTAGCCGATGAGTATCCGACTCTAATACTTGCTTCCTTATCCAATATTCAAGATAACTAGTTCCAGATAGGGCTCGAGACAGGCTAGGTTTGACAAACAAGAAGCGGTTAGGCCTCATGATATATTGGATGTGGTACCAGTACTTGTGCCTAGCAATAGTGTGGTTGTTTTTTAGGTCAACCAGCCGTTGCACCCTAATGGAATGGATTCCCTTAATTATAACTGCCACGTTGAGAATATGGGCGATGGAAGTTTAGAACCAGGGAATGAGACAGAAATAGCAACCAATCAGCAAATAAGGAACAAAGGGCAATCAAAAATACAATTCACTTCCTGGAACATAGCAGGACTGACAAGCAAACAAGTGGACGTAGAGTGGCAGGAGTACATCGGGCTAAGTGAAATAATACTATTGCAAGAAACTTGGGCTTTGGAAATTCCTCATAAAGTAGGATTCATAACATATAGCGGTAATGCTATTCCTTCGGTCAGAGGGGGGCCATCGGGAGGTCTTGTTATATGGATAAAAATCACCTATGGATAAAAATCACCTATGTATTGATATATCAGTTGGATTCTCCTTCACAGGATATAGTTGGTGTGAAGATCCAAACGCAGCACAAAACTGATAAATAAAATATAACAGACCGAGCTTAGTTAGTAAAGAATCACCTGCAATAGAATAATTTGACCAATTTCTATGTTCAATTGACCCAAGGGCAAGGGTAGTTGTGGGTGGAGATTTTAACTGTAAATTTGAACCTGTTGTTGGTTTTGAAAATATTTTCAAAGAAGAAGACATGGCAAATAAGATTCCCCCGTTGGAAAGTAGCCTGGAGTACCCTGTTCAGCTGCTGTTGTACAACTAATGAGATTAGTGTCAGGACATGGACTCAGAGCCTGCAATGGTCGACTGCTTTCTGATAGCCCAAGCGCAGCCACATTTAGCAGGAATAACTACAAGAGTTGTATTGATTATATATTGGTATCTATTAACCCTTGGCCAATTTGACATGATCTGGTTGTTGAGGATAGATCAGACGGTGATCATTACCCCTATGCTTGACACTACTATCCCTTTTTTTTCACCCAACCACTTTGAACAATGGAGATATTAACCCTAGTGTCACAGAACCATTATTAAGTAATAATTGCAGAGCCTTAAAGTGGCCTTCTATAGGGGGAAATGACGAAGCTATGAAGCAGATATGATACCTTTGCAGATATTATTGCACCATACGTTGATCTTCCTGTTGCAGATTTCCCAATTATGAATATACATCACGCATTGGTAGACGCTTTGACACCTATCCCAAGTAAGATTCCTAAGGATTGTAAAAGGGGGAAAACTAATATAAATAATTTAGAAAATCCCTGGTATAATAAAGAATGCTGTGAGGCAAAAAAGGAACTTATCTTGGCAACAAAAGCAAAACATATAATGTCCTTAAGAGAGAAATGGAATAGGTACAAGACATTGTTAGAGCAAACTAAGAAAAATGGGGCTGATAGAATACGGACAGAACTGATCAGTGCAGCCAAAGCGAAGGACCACTCCAGCTTTTGGCGATTGATATCCAAAGGAAATATGGCAGGGAGATGTAGTTAAGACCTTTTTTTAGATGCGAAAACATGGGTCAGCCATTTCTCCCGCCTATATTCAACATCTATGAGTGACACAGAATTTGAAATGCAAGATTGTCACACTCCCAATCACAGCCTCTCTACAATTTAGTTTGGAAAACACTTTGTCAGATATGGATGCGGTAAAACGTGGAAAAGCTCCAGGTTCAGATAAAATACCCAGAGATTTACTGAGGCACAATAAAGAGATCTGGGGCCCCTATATCAACTTTTTTTGTAATTCAGTCGCAGGTGCAGCCATACCAGTCATAGAAAGGGGCTGATATTACAACAATTTTAAAAAAAGGTAATCGCCAAGACCCTTCAAATTATCATCCAATTAGTTTAATAGACGTTTTACAAAAAATATATGCCTGACAAATTTTAACATAATTAAATGTTTGGATTGAGGAGAATAAATGTTTGGATTGAGGAGAATAGTATTTTATCAAGCTGGTTTTAGAGTTAAAACAAGCACAATTGACCAGGTTTTTAAATTCCTCTGCATGAGTCGGAAATATACAGTGCTTAATAAGGGTCATCTGTACATCGCCTTTGTTGATCTGAAGGCTGCCTTCGATTCAATCCCTAGAAATCTACTCTGGAAATCTCTAAAAAACCAAGGGGTACCGGGGGAAATACTCATGCAAATCATGAGATTACATGAGGATAATTTTGCACGGGTCAGATGGGGTCCGAATGGTGAGCTTACTGAGCAAATCAAAGTAAACAAGGGTGTAAGGCAGGGATGTGTACTGGCACCCACCTTATTCGGATGTATGACATTACAACGCATGCTTTTACATAGCAAGTTTTACAACGCATGCATTTACAAAGCATAGCGCTTTGGCGTGCTGGATAGTGAATAGTTTAATTTACTATTCCAACTCCAGTCCCCGTGGATAGTAGGGAAGGTGTTGGATAGTAAATTAAATCTATTCCCTATCCTAGAGCGCCCCCCAGCGCAATGCGTTGTAATGGTTTGCATTGTAAAAGTTGCAATGTAAAGGCATTGCGTGGTAAAAGTTGCGTTGTAAAGGATGTTTCCCCCTTATTCTCACTGTATGTAAATGACGTACTGGAATATTTATTGGGCTGCAAACATGATTCTCCCAAGTTAGGTGGGGTGCCAGCGCCCGCCCTTTTATCTGCAGACAACACCATTCTAATATTCCAAACTCCCAAAGGCTAAGGACAGGACACCCAACACTGTGGTGTCAATTGCTGAGAATATCGTAGAAGCCAGCACCATCACCTAGTTAGGTTACTCCTGTATCTGGCAGCACAACGTGCTCGCACGTAAGAATAGTGGTAGGTAGGAACTCATCCACCTTACCTCCGTGTGTAGATAGCTTTTATAGGTCCTAGTGAAATGCACAGTATCATTTTGAACACACTCCGTGAAACATGTCAACCACAATTTTAGAGCAGAGCGTTGCTCCCCTGGCCCATTGAGCCAGCGAGCAGCCTCTCCTTTGTATTTTTAATAAGGTGAATGACCACTTCATTAAATTTCTCTTGTGGATTATTCATCCTTTTTTAAAATCACTCACTCACATCTACACTTACCCCTAGGGCCCTCGCACCCACTGCACCATACAGCAGTAACAGAAGATCTCCGCTAAAGAGCCCCCCGACGAGGAGCGAGTCCATATGATGAAGCATGACACCTAGCTTACTGGGTGTGTGAGGACTCTAGTTCCGTTTAGGCGGATTCCCCTCCTATTTGTCTCCACTCACGTTGTTCCATTCGCCTTGGGGAACTGCGTACCTTTCTTTGTTCTCAGTATTGGGGCATGTACTCTGGACCCCGTTAAACAGCCCTTTCAGTCCCCCTCCTTGATTAAGAAGGAAAAAACACCTTTGAACAGAATCTTGCAGATTGGTGTGTCATAAGTGTGAGCACGTTTCAATAGATGTGTGTTTATGAACACTCGTGTGCCACTGTATTACAATGCTGTGCTTTATAGAGTTGTGAATATGTGAAAGAACGGGGAGGGTGCGTAAGCAGTTTGGAGTCACTGTTTTGGAAGCTAACTGACGACGTGGTATTTTGTTTTTATAAGTGGCAGGAAAGATTATAAAGCACATAACACATTTAGTTCTCCAGTCATCTGATCTGGACATGACCCCTTCGCTATACATGATCATAATTACCTGATTTCCCTCGTAGAAGTGATTACTTGAGGGGCTGCAGAACAGGGCAGCAATAATACTCGGCAGCACTGTACTGATTGCTCTCAATCACGCTTGTTCAAAGCATTCCAGATGCTGACAGGTGAGGCTTCCTAACTCCTCTGTATAGTATTCCCACATGGATTGCTCGGGCCCACAAATGCACATTCCAAAAACGTAACAACATGTATTTATAATGAAGCTGTACAGTAGTATGCAAATGAAGGAATAGCATTGCAAACAAATCAAACATGGTGGGTTTTAAAAGACGCCACGCTCAGCTGTAGTTGCGCACTACCTTGGATTTCAACATCACCAATGGAAGGAAAGCATCGGGTTAGTTACAGTAGAGGAGATCCTTTCCCAAGTCCCCATGAGCCGCGCAGCGCCCCAGGCAAGTTCTGATTGCGCACTGGGGTGCCGCGGCGCACAGTTTGGTAACTACTGCCCTCTGCCAATCAGGTGTAAGAGAAGACTATTTCCATTTATTATTCTTCTGCCCAGCTTATATAAAATCTAGACAGAAATGGACCAAACATATTTGTTGGTTACTGGGTATTAGATCTGGCCACGAGGCAGCAAGACTACTGAAAACCGATACCTCCCAAATGGTTTTTAGGTCTCGCGACCTATCAATGCGCGCAAGCGCATTGAGGGAGCGAGAATTCAAGTGCTCAAAAAACTTGTGAAACCAAGGGTTTCGTTCGTGCGGTTTTCATTAAGTTCACGTGAATCACGTGAGCAAACAAGCACGCGCATTCACGGCCGCACAGCACATCAAAGGGCTTCGCCCAGCGTGCGCTCTGCGGCTTCTCCTCCCCTAATTAGCAGCTTCTCCCATGTCTCTCCGGCTTTCCTCCGGCCATTTGCCACACTCCTTGCCTCTGTCTTGCCTCCCCCTCCATTCTCCTCCCCTCGCTCGCATTCCCGCCCCCCCACCAGGCTCTGCTCACAACAGGCAATCCCCCTTGTTAATTGTTTCCTGCTTTCTTTGGCGCTTGTTTTTTTTTAACCCACGAATTGTAGGAGACTGCTCTCGTCTTGCAGATATAATCCACATCTTGTCACTGTTGTAGGTTATAATATTTACCCAGCTGGGTCAGAGCGGTCTGTCACATTGTAACCTCCACATAGTTGCACCAACAACATCTCAATTGACATTGCAGTAAGTCAGCATAGTCATAGGCATACATCATGGCCATCTTAAGTACTCGTTCATCTCGGAGGTAAAGCGCACTCCTACCAACGACTGATAACACCATAAAGAAGCCAGAAACAAAAAGCATTTGCAATGCAATAGGTCTCGCAATTGCGAGATTTAGATCTATTGGCATTGTAAATGACAAGGTCTTTTATTTACGTTTTAAAAACAAAAACATAAATAAAAGTAATTGTCATTTACAATGCAAATAGCTCAAACTCGCGTAAATGCGAGACCTATTGGCAACGCCAGTGCTTGTTAGTATTGGTAGGTATTTGTTTGATACAGGTTTAATAAGGGCAAAGGAAGGATTGAACTTTTAGCATATGATACTAGAAATGTTGCTATTTCTGCTTTGAATTTGTACTTTTTTCTACCAATTTAAGTAAAAATGTTACTTTACTTGACTGCACTTGCACTTTAAGATTTAACAAGATAATTGATAGATTGATGTTCCTATTGCACTAAAGCATTTGCACTTTTTCTATTGATCTTTTTATTCAAGCAACTTATCAAAATGTCTGCAAGCCATATGCAAATAGATTTTGGCTTCCTATAACGGTATTTGCTGCTTCTCCTCAGTATGTTTAATTTATGTAATAGATTTAAACATTATCTGTTTTTAACTTTTGGCTTGGCGGTAGCTTTTGAAATGTGTTAATATTATGATGTTTAAAATGCTCTTGTATATCTTTTATGGTTTTTTAAACCGAAATAAATATGATTAATTGATTGATATTCAGAGAATCAAGCTCACTTCCTTAGTCGATTTGCTGCTGGGTAAATGGTGGCTCTTCATGAAATTAGTGGCTTAAGTGAACTACCAGGATTTCACAATTCAGCCAGCATTGAAGTAACCGTCTTTCCCTTATTTGCCAGATTAACACTGACTGGAACTGATAGATGGTGTGAGGTATGAGTGAAACAGAAATGTGATATAACATACTTTTTTTTACAGAAGTATACTCCCTTGAAACCAAAAGGTAGACAGAAAGGGAGTAAGACAGCTGCGTTCAACGGCAAACCCTCAGGAAATGCTGACCACACTCGAAGGAAAAATATTTTCTTACACTTAAGTATGAGTTCTTACCAAAACATGCTGCATAATTAAGATGAAGTTAGTGTAGGAGAATAGATCAATATCCATTAAAGGCTGTTTCTGTTCGGGTTGTCAATTTTGATGCCTCTTCCACAGCTTTTCTCGTTCTCGAGGTGTAGTTGCACAGCAGTATGCACAGTATTTCTCCCTTTAAAAATGCATGGCTACTGCCTATGTCACCAGCTCCCATTCTTGCCCATTCAATAGCATCTTTGCCTTGCACATGTCGCCATATGGATCCAAATCTGAAGGTTTTGGACTGCCTATGCAAGAATGATACTGGAGAAGCAATTGTAATCTTCTTTGTTGCTCTCTGTGACTGGATATGTCTCCCTCTCGGACCACAGTCTGGGTGCCCTCAATGGTTTCATCACAGCTGTTCACAGGTAGACTACTTTGAAGGGCTTTAGACACATGCCTGTGATCGTAGCTTATTGACCACTTGGCGCAAAGCCTCTAACTTAACTATAAATAGGATGAGGAAAGAAATAATCTCCCAGCAGTGGTCACTTCTAAGTTGCACAGCCCACACAAAGGATAGCAAGTCTTTCTGGAAGGCTGCCTCTTGTATGCATTCCCTAGATCAAGGTGTATCAGCAGTTAGTTGTCACATAAATTGGGAGGACTTGGTGGCACACGTTAGAAAAATGTTTGCAGCTATGGCCTTGGGAAGCTCCATCCATTTCTTTACCGGAAGGGAAGGCTGCCATCCAGGAGAGAGGGAGGGAAAGCAACCGGGCCGCATGGTGCCCTGAATTGACATTAAGTGCAACAAAACTTTATAAATAAATAAATGGATCTTTGGGCCCCACTGTTGACAAACGTTTATAACATATAACCATATATGCGTCCTCTACATTTAGGTGACGACCCTCTGAGCGCTGCAAGAATCACATGTGCGATTATTCAGTTAAAGTTTTAATGTCCTCAATATTTTTGAAAGCAATGTTTGTTGCAAAAATGGTAACGTTTAATTCAGTCTATGAATATATCCCACATATCGATTATGTTGTTTTAATCATCTTCTAATAATGTAACATCATTCATTGAAAGGTATTCCCAATGCATTTCATGCACTCATGTACCCTTCTTCAGGGGAAATCTAAATTCAAACCAAAAATAACTACATGAGGGTCCACACTCTAAATAACATAAATATATTTAGGCATATTAGATTGTAGTTGGTGCCTGGATTTGTGTACCAATGTGTTTGAAATATCATGCACTCAGTGAATGGCTCTTCTCTGAGGGTGAATTAATATTGTGAGGCAAAGTTGCCGCGTGAATAGCACGGTGTCCCAGAAGAAAAGTTAAACGGTTGTGGGCGTGTGCACAGTCAAGCCGTTGTAGGCGGGAAACAGTTCCGTTTAAAAAGTAAATCAAAAGGTCTTATTACCGGGTGCTCGAATGATGCACGAGCGAACTCGTTTACAAACTTCCATGTTGTACCAGTGAAAATATAACCGATTATTTGTGGATTAAGTCCATCGGTTTAAATCTTACCTTTCAGCAAGTGTAACCGCGTCTCAGCAGTGTGTGTTAGGAATCTCGGCGTACGAGTTCTGGTGAAACTCCATGCTTATCGGCGAGTGCAATCAGTATAGAAAGCGGACTAAACAGTCATGTGACTCAGTTTCTTAAGAGTGCATCTACATAGGCGCCATCTTGTAATATGAACGTTATGTTACATTTGCTGGAAAGAACCGATGTGTATAAAGAGAGCTATTAAATTGTGAATGGCCAATCAATATCAGAAAACCTATATATGTGACTGTAATGTTGCAATTAGGATCAGTTACCTAGTAAGAATATGGTATGTAAAAATGTCAAAGGATTGCTCTCAAGGTGAGGGTATCACCATAATGTGAAACATAAGCATCAGGTGTACACATGTGTTGACATGGTACGTTCAAAGTAAAAAAGAAAAACTGAAAAAGAATATGTAGACTTATGAAACATATGAAAACAATGTAAAATAGTATGTGATTAATCAAATTGTACTTCAGCGTTAATCACAGGTAGCAAGCTAATTCCACGCGGTCATTGAGTCCTTTCGGTTTCATTGAGTCTCCCTCTGTAAAAGGATTTTGTTGTTGTCTCTCCCATCTGCTTTCTCCACAACTTCCAAGATTGTAAATTTCAATTGTGCAATGTTATGTTGTCTCTCACTGAAGTGAGCAGCTACTGCAGATGTCATGTTTTTCGTCCTTATGTTGCTCTTATGTTTCAATATGCGGGTCTTTATTTTCCTGTTAGTTTTTCCGACGTAAACTAAGCCGCAGGGGCATTTCAAGAGGTAAACTACATTTAAAGTGTCACAAGTGGCTGTGGCATTCAACTTGATAGGTGGGACTCGCATTGGATGCGTAATTGTGTTGCCTTTGATTATACTGTGGCAGTTACTACAGTTATGGCATGGGATTGTCCCTTTATGAATAATCAGATTTGATTTCAAAGTGGGTTTGAGCAGTTCTTGAATGTTTTTACTTCTCGTATAGGCAAACAATGGTTCATTGGTAAAGATTCCTTTGATGTCCGGTTCTCCTGCTTGTAATGGCCAATGCGCACGCATAATTTGTTTGTATTGGTAGCTCATGGTGGAATATCTTGATAGTACCTCTATTCTGGATTGCTTGGTCTTGGTTGAGGGTTGTAACAATTCTTTACGAGTTTTGAGTGAACATTTCTTATTCACTTGTTGGAGTATTTCGCCTGGGTTTCCACGTTCCTGAAATCGGCTTATCATGTTTTCAGTTTGTATCTGTAATTGTTGGGTTCTGATACTATTCTTTTTACTCTGTAAAGTTGTGAGCGTGGTAGGTGATTCTTCAATGGAAGCTGGTGGAAACTTCTAGAATGCAGAAGATTGTTACGGTCTGTTGACTTCTTAAATAGGGGAGTCTTAATTTTGTTCCCATTTCTTATAAGAAGTACATCAAGATATGAAATGGAGGTGTTGTCTATCTGATATGTAAATTGAATTTGTTCATTAATGGTGTTGAGATGTTAAAGAGCCATTGTTAAATCGTGATATGTACCATGCCATAGTACGAAGATGTCATCGATATATCGTAAGAATAGGAGTGCATGTTTGTTCTTAGTATCCAAACTTAGAATGTGTTTGTTCTCGAAGACGTTCATAAAGGTGTTCGCATATACAGGGGCGGCACAATTGCCCATCGAAGTGCCTGTTAGTTGCAAATAGTCCTCATCTTCCCAATTGAATTAACTTTGGTATAATGTAAGAGTCAGGAGTTCCATGAGAAATACTTGGAAGTCAAGATCCAGTTGTTATGTTAATAAGGTCTCTTCAACTACCTCAATCCCTAGATTGTGGGGGATGGAGGTGTAGAGGGATTTGATGTCGATTGTACACATCCATACTTCCTGATTGTCTGATAATTGAATCGGCTCGATTTTGTTTAAAAAGTCAGTAGTATCTTTGACATAAGTGTTCATCTTTATCACGAACTCCTGCAAGTGTGTGTCCAGAAATTTACCAATAGGTTCATGTATACTCCTTCTGGTTGTCACAATCGGTCGATCATATATAAGGTGGATGTTCTTGGATGTTCCTGTATTAAGTATTGTTTGGTTTTCTCAGTTATTGTTCCTTCTTCGTTTGCTTTGGTTAGAATTTGGTGTAATTGCTCTTGAAAGCTTTCAGTTGGATTATATCCTAATGGAATGTATGTCACTCTGTCATTTACGTGTTCGTTAACTTGAGTAGTGTAGAAACTTGAATCCATTATAACGAGGGCTCCCCCTTTATCTGCTCTTTGGCAAATGATGTTGGTGTTGTTCGCAAGTTTATTCAATGTGTTAAATTCTTTTTTAGACCAATTCTGTAGTTTAGATCGTTTCTTAAAATCCAGTTTCATGATATCATTCTTTACAATATTTTCAAAAGAGTCTAGTGTCTTATAGCTCATGAGTGCCTGATAAGTGCTTTTAATTCTGAGTTTTTTTAGTTGTTTGTCTTCTTCTTTATCTTGCAAAAGCCTGTGCGCAGCCAACCCTCATATAACGTCTTCAAACGTTTATAACAGCCTGAACAGGTCATTGATCACCTCATCCTGGGCATCCCCAGTCATAGTTTTGATCTTTCAAACAGGCAACAAGGCAGAGCCTAAATGTAACCGCCAGATTCCCCTGTTAAATAGACCAGCCAAAATTTTAGACAGTCATGTATAATAGAGTTTTAGATTGGGTCACTGAAAATAACGTGTTAAATGTCATTATTGATTCAGTGGTGGTATAGGGTCGATCTATCAATGCCTCAACTTAAACCTAATCATTGGGGAATATACAGTGGCCAAGCAGTCTGCACTGTATCTAGCCTTTATGGATCTGACAATGGCCTTTGATTGTGTTAATTGGGCTAAGCTGTAGCAATCTCATTAATCTGCAAATGGATCCATCCCTAGTCCACTTGTTGGTCTCCTTGCTTATGGACACTAAGGCCCGAGTCGGGTTTGGGAACAAAGGAGAAGTCACTGATGAATTTAGTATCGGTCAGGGGGGGGGGGGTTCGCCAGGGTGCGTTTTAGCCCCACTTCTCTTTATTTTGTACATAAATGTTCTCACTAAGGAGCTTAGTAAGTGCACCGCAGACATGCCCGTGGTATATGGTGCACCCCACCAGCATTATTGTACGGGGATGATGCAGTCTTAATTTCTTGGACCCCCAAAGCCTTCCTTCATCTAGTACACCCATTTGTCAATGTTATGGCCAATCTGGATTTATCAACTTATTTTTACTAAGGCTTTCATAATGACTTGTGGCCCAAAGCGCATGCAACCCTTAACAATTGCAGTGGGTAACGAAGTGCTATTAAGTACCATCTCCTTCTCTTACTTGGGGGTCACTTTCAGCTCATCTGGGACATGGTCTGCACATATTGCACAAAGTAGGACCAAGTTATCAAGGGCTGTTGTCTCACTAAGCCTCCCATCACCCAAGGGAGAAAGGGTTGTTGCAACGATTTTGCAAATATATTCGGCACAATGCGTCCCAATAGCAACTGACTCGGCTACCCTCCAAAATGAGGAAACTTGATTTTGTCGGAGAGTACGGTCAGTCACAGTCCAGCTTCATTTGCCACAATGAACAAGGCTTAGCCTTTCTAAGCGACTTTATTTGTAGCCGGCCATTCCTCTTGAAACTTTCTATCTGGAGCTCAGAAGAAGCAAAATTAACTAGAGATAGTTTTAGACTGCTTGGCTTGCAATAAGGGTCTTTCGATCCCCTGGCTAGTGTACGTCAAAAAATCTCTGGAAGGCTGATATGTTTTTAGATAGAACGCCACGGGCAGCCTCTGTTAGCAAGTGCTAGTCTTGCTGCTGGATCAAACCAAAGAAGAGAGGATCAAGTCTGAAAGAAAAAAATCAAGTGTTAAGCATTATTTATATCTTAATCCAGGGGTTAACTCTACCAACTACCTGCAGGACCCTAATACGAGGTGGGATAGTCCTCTATTGTCCAGATTCCAGGCTGTTATGAAATATTTACTTTGTTTTCTGACCGGAAACCAACCCCAGCTCGACTCTATAGAATGCCCATGTACTAACTTGCATAAACAAACTATGGTGCATTTCCTCTTCTTCTGTGAATATTGTAAAATGTATACCAAAAAAATTCCTCATACCGATTTTGAAGTTTAGGTATCTACGACTTTGTATGCAGGCATATCACTTTTTATTGGCATTACCAGATGACGAAACGTGGTCACGTGATTCTGTTTCTTAAAGCCACAGTCCGCCCCAAGAGGTCATTTAGATTAATTTCAGGACATCGATGAATCAGTACTTGTCTGTTTTAATTTCGGTTTTATTCTTCCCAGCCTGTTTATATCCTGATTGTTGGTCATTAGTATCTCAAACCTGATGATTTTATATATTTTACCTGTATGTTTTAATAACTTGTATGTATTTTACTTCTATTTTTGCATGTCTTGCACGCTTTTATGGCTGTTCACAGCCGGATAATGAAAATTCTGATTCTGAATCCAAATCTGAATTAACTTTGATTTTCAACATTCATAACAAATGCAAGCAAAATAAAACTGACATATTGATGCACATGATATATGCGTACAGTGATAATCAAACAAAACTAACAGCAATAATTATAAAATATTGAGTTCTGACAATGATGGGTAGATTTGAGAAAGGACCCTATCCTAAAACATTCTTAATTTCATGATTGAAAAAAACGTAGACCTACTCTGTACTGTGAAAATTTGAGTTAAAAAAAAAAGTGGTTGTGAGGAAATGGGCCATCAGCAGTGTGGGGTGCACAATTAATGGGTTCACGTTGACTCTCTCAGTGTAGGGGAGTAGAGCAGTCTATGGCCTACTCAAGGGAGGTGGCGTGGGTGTAATTGCCATTTGCTGACATGAAATAACATTCAACCAATATTGTCCATTCTGTGCTTTTTGTTTAGCAAAGTAAAACTACATTTATTACACACACACACACTTTACTCAATACTACACAGTAATTTACAGATATACATAAGGCTGGGGCAAATACCATTTATAACATTATCTTTGATTCCCTAAAGGGTCATGACCACAACATTCACAGGCCACCCCCTTCATGTACAGTACAACACTTAACCACATATGGGGATGTCGGTTTGCATTAGGTAATTGTCCCCTCTCCAGACTTAAGTTACCATGATACCTCTGCACTTAAGAATAGTCTAGTATTGCAATCATGTGCCCACATCACCAGTAATAGGGCATTACATTCCTGCATTATCAACAATACATCAGGACTTCCCCCTTCTGCATGTATAAGTAACCAGGCATTACAATAAAGTGCATGCACCATCAGTAATAAACATTGCAGCCTCTTGAGAATAAATCCTTGCCAGCATTAACAACCCTTCCGGTAAAAGTTTGTGATTGACATCTTTGAATAAAGCATTGGCAAATATCATGGTGCATTTTACTTTGTAACAACATATTGCCAAACTACTATGGATAACACTTATCAACAAAGCATTTCAAGTCCTTGCATAACCATCCTTATATAAAGCATTTTCAACATGTACAATGTGTCCATTATTTTTTAGGTCTCGTCTCTAGATTGTGCACATGTGCGGTCTTGAACCGGTACATGATGTATCTATTTTGTGGTGTAATAGCTCGTCCATGTCTTCCCATTTGCTGGCACTATTGTCACTCTTCAGTTCTTTTTCTCCATTGGTCCATGGCAGGCTTGCGTCATGCCTTTTACAGTGTTGAGCCCTCCCTGAGAGCACTGGCCAATTGCTAATCGCCATACACAGAGGCCATTTTAGCAAATCCTTTTGGGACTACTTTTTCATTGGAAGGTGGCACTGAATGGGACTACACTGATGTAGCAGACTGGCTTAGTATATGGTAAACACTTATTTAAGCAAAGCATCTTTCACTATCCCAGACAACCTTTATGGTGATTTTAGCAGTCTTCGATAACCATAAAAAGCTCAGAGTGGTAGCTAAGGAGAACAGCCTTTAGGCTTATCCAGAAGGAGTGTTAAGCAGCTTGTCTCACCAGATCTAAACAACTATCAATAAATCTGGAGAATTGTAAGCGAGCTATTCACCCGCGAGGGTCTCAAGGCGCTCGGGGGGTGGGTGGGTGGGAGCAGCTCCTCTCAGTCGAAGAGCCAGGTCTTTAGCGTCTTCCTGAAGATGTTCAGGGAGGGTGCGCATCTGATGTCAATCTGGAGCTTGTTCCATGTCTTGGCACCGATGTAGGAGAAGGCTCTTCCACCTGTTCTGGCTCTGTGGATGTGCAGGGTTTCGGCGAGGGCGGCAGATCGGAGGTTTCTCTTCTCAATGGGGAGCCAGTGAAAGTTACGCAGGTGTTGGGTGATGTGTCCGTGTCGGGGGATGCTGAGGATGAGCCTGGCTGCGGTGTTCTGTATGGTCTGGAGTTTGCAGAGCGGAGACTTGTTGATCCCGGCGTAGTGGGCGTTTCCGTAGTCCAATCTGCTGGTTATGAGTGCATGGGTGATGGTCTTCCTTGATTCAGGGGGTACATTTGAAGGTCTTTCGGAGGATGCAAGGGTGTTGAAGAAGCTGGAGGTGACTGCGTTGACCTGTCGGGTAATGGAGAGAGAGAGAGGAGTCTAGTACAATGCTGAGGCTTTGGGTGTGGTCCGTGGGGGTGGGAGGGTTGTGGAGGGCTTTGGGCCACCATGTTTTGTCCGATGCAGAGGGGGAGGGTCCGAGGGCTAGGACCTCTGTCTTCTCTGAGTTGAGCTTGAGGCAACTGTTGCTCATCCAGGATGCGACTTCCTTCCTGGAAGTTGAGTCTGGCGGTGTCTGGGTCCTTGGTGAGGGAGAAGATGAGCTGGGTGTCATCGGCGTAGGATACTATGCTGAGTCTGTGCTGTCTGACAATGGCGGCGAGGGGGCTATGTAGATGTTGAAGAGCGGGGGCTGAGCGATGATCCTTGGGGTACTCCACAGTTGATTTGTGTGGGTTCGGAGAGGAAAGGTGGCAGTCTGATCCTTTGGGAGGAAGGGCGGTTTCCTGTATGCTGGCGTCGTAGAGCCTGGCGGTGAGTGAGCGGTGGGAGACGTTGTGAACTGCTGCAGAGAGGTCGAGTAGAATCGGGGCCACGGTGTGTCCTTGGTCGAGGATGGTGCGGATGTCGTCTGTGGTGGCGATTAGAGCTGTCTTGGTGCTGTGGTTTCTGCGCAATCCGGATTGGGAGGGGTCGAGGATGGAGTTTTCGTCGATAAATTGTGGATCTGATGAAGAGGAATTTATAGAAGGTCTAATATAAATGTGAGATGTGCTAGCGTGTAAAGTAATCACTGCCAATCTAGTTTAGTACTAAGTGAGTGTCCTGTCTGAAAGTAGTGCCTTGAGGATGTAATTAAAACCTATGGCATAACAACACATGTAACAGGGGGTGTCCTCATGGGAGGTTACAAGAGACAAGGCGGTACTAAGGAGGGACTACAAAGCCTAATGACCAATTAAAACCCACCATTTACAAAGGACCGGGACAGGGGCCATTTAAAAAGATGGATGGGAAGTAAGTGGAGCTTTATGCACATATCCTGAATACAGCATGTCTTGAAGAGACAGCTCAAGCTCTGCCTAGGCGAGGCCTAAAAAGTGGAATGCGAACTGTGTCCGCAGTCGCGACTTGGACCAGGAGACTTAGAAGTGCTGGGGACACAAGGAACTACCCATGGTAAGTACCAAGGAACCCCATGGAGGCAGTGTGCTGAGTGGAAACACAGCTGCATACTCATTAACAGTCAATGGGACAGTCGCAGTTTTGAAGGAGGACTCTGAAGAAACCCAGTGGAAGACAGAAGGTTGGAGAGTCACCCCACCCTTGTATACCACAGGAACAAGGATACCTACACCATGAAACCCGGGGGCATAGGTGCAAAGTGACGTTGGAAACCGCTGTAGACCACAATGGAGGACTTCAGTAAAGATGCTGCTGGCGAAGACTGTGCAAGAGTCTGGTGGAATCTAGGGGTGGATTCTTGAAAAGAAGAACCTGCAAGCAGAGTGTACAGTCTATGCCACTCGGAGGTAACCAGGAGGTGTGGAAGAGCAATGCCTACTGATGTCGGAAGGTGCAGGAGAGATGATGGTGGCCTTGTCGCTGCAGCTGTGAGGACCAGGCGAACCTGAGAAAGACCAGGAGCCGTGCATGCGCTGTCGCATGGCAGAAGTCGAGAACCAGGGGGTCCTTGTCCGGCGGGAGCACCAAAAAGCCTTGGCAGCCGCAACAGGCATTGAAAGCAAAGGAGAAATGTTGGGACGTGCAAGGTCCAATAGACCTGCCGCAAGCAGGGGAGCCGAATGAAGTAGAAGATCCTCAAGAGGAGCCAAAGGCACAGGAGTTGCAAGAGCACCTAAAGCAGCTCACCAAAGATTAAGGCCCATGATGAGGAGAATGTGGTGAGGACGATGATCTTGGCAGGAAGAGATGCTGGTGCTTCCTGTAGCCTGAAGATCTCTGTAGTGCAAAGCCAACAAGCCTAAGCAATCGCAAGTCAACACGATGCACAGGTGTTTGGTCCCAGCTGTTCCGACAAGGGATACTGGCCTAAAGGTTGCAGGGAGGACAGGTCAGGCGAGAGAGAATTGCAGAACCACCACCTGTGTTGCTGAAACGTTCGAAGTCTGTGGGACATCCGGAACAGCAGACCAGTCAGCTCTGTTGCGGTGCCTGCAGATGCAGGGGAGTGACTCCTTCACTTCAAGGGAGATTACTCTCTGGCGTCCCTGATGCCCACAGGTCTGTTGAAGATCCTGTATGAAGCACATACGACTAAGAAGACTTTCAGAGCAGCGAGATCAGGAGCAGCATGAGTCGTCTGTGGTGCAGTCTTTGTTCCAGGTGAAGTCCAAGTGTCCAGACAGTTGAAGGCCTTTAAGAAAGTAGTGCCTTGAGGCTGTAATTAAAACCTAGAGCGTAACAAAACACAGTGGAAGAGGTGTGGCGCCGCGGCCAGGGCGACTGACGCTGGAATCTGGGGACCACGGTTCGATCCCCGGCTCCGGCGGCAGGTTAGCCCAGCACCATGTGACTCTGGGCAATAGCTCGCTTAATCTTCCCGACGGCCCCCCAGCGCCTAGAGACCCTTACGGGTGATTGTGCGCTTTACAAATGTGGACTTTACTTTATGTAACAGGGGTGTCCTCAAGAGGAATTGGCCTTACCGCTAGGGCGGTCGACCTCGAATCGGGGGATCTGGGTTTGAGTCTCGGCAATGTTGCTGAACATCCTGTGATTCTGGGCAAATCACTTAATCTCCCTGTGCCTAACAAAAATGAATGTGTCTTCCTGTAACGCAAATGGTGCTATGTAAAGTGCTTTGATACCCAATACCTTTGGGTCAAGTTCGTGCTATAAAAAACTCAGTTAAAAAAAAAAAAGTAGAAGAGTGACGCTATTTCAGGCTTGAGTCTTGTCCCACGATGAGTCTGAGGACCCACCCGCAGGTAAGCCCTTCAATTCCCCAGGAAAGGTGTTAGAATGCCTCTGGGGGGGTCCTTCCCAGAGGAGGGATTGGACAGTGGGGGAGGATACTCCCATGTTATTTGTCCAGTTTGCGCCAGAGCGGAAACCAGGTGCTCCCTTTACTGTCTAAACTAGAGTATTCAAGGAGGGCACCACATGTGCCCTTCAAAGTAGTATGGTGATGCTGGGGGTGTTGTTCAAAGGTGAACATCAAATGCGAAGGCGCCTTTGGTGGGTAAATGGTGATCACACTCCTGAAGAGTTGCCTCTTTGTTCCCGCACCAGCCCGTCTACCTGACAGAGATGAGAATCTAGTGCTCAAACCAATTTTCCTGTGGCTGTGTAGCCCATAGGTAGCCACACCTCTAGGGTGTGCTTCCAAGCTCCTAACATCCAACAAACGGTCCAGACCTCTTTGGAGTGAGCAGAATAGCTCAACCTGGGATTGCTAGATGCCACACAGTTGAACGCCGTCACAGTGTGAGAGGGATCCTGGTAGCTCATTGGCTAGTGACTGCATCATCCCTCCAGGGCACTTTTCTGGGTGTAAATGACATCCCCGGCACCCTGAACCTCTGATCATGAAGGAACTGGAGAAACGACAGAGGAAGACCTGCCCTGCTGGCAAGAGTTGCTGCACTCATTGCTGGGCTGCATCTGCCTCACCTTGGGCTAGCCAAAAGAGGGCTGGGCTTGTGGCTCCTGGCTTGTGGAAAGGTTGCTCCTAAGCCCCAGACCAAAGCAGTGACTCCACGGGTAATTCAGTTGACATCCTGGAACCAGTACCAGGGCCATCAAAGCTGAAGTCTCCACTCAAGCTAGTCAGTAGACATTTTCTGCGAATTGCCGCTGGGCAACTCAAGAGACTGATCCCTAACGGCCAAAAGTCGCACCAGAGTATGCTTGACCCGGGAGTGACGTTGGAGTCCAGAGTGGTCGCTAAAGAGAGACACCAGCCTTTACCAAAAGATACTACTGGATCCGCTGTATACGGGGATCGGTAGCTCAGCTGTATCTGGCTTTCTACTGGCTCAAAGAGGACTTTGAGGTATACCGACCCCTGTGCGTCGACCGCACAGCACCCAGAGCATCTTTCAGCATCCTGCATCCACAGCGTTTGGACCACTCCATTGAAGTCTTGGGCAGTCTTGATGTTAGTGTAACTGGACTTGAGACTGCTTAGGTGGCCAGGTAACTATCCGAATACTCTTTAGTGGGCCCCTGAGCCTCTCCCAGTCAAATTTGGTCACCCTACTCGGGCTGGATTAGGCGAACGCAACTCTTTAAAACTTTTCAAAGGTTGCTAAACATTACGGTTACAAATGCTTGCATGCGCTTTGGACTAAAAAGCGGAGATATGTTTTACTTGAAAATCTAAATCTCTACAACCCTCTGTAGGCTTTTCTCTCCTTGGTGTCTAAATTTGTGTTGTTTAGGTTTCGCCTCGCCGAAAGCTGCGCAGCACACTTTCGCGCAAGGCGAAAACTTTTGTTTACTAGTATGGACAAAAGTCCCGCCTCTCACTTCCATTGGCTAGCTCCATAAATGGAGGCTAGCCATTGGAAGTGAGATCTGTCAATCATGGTCCGAGGCGATTCGTGGGCGTTCCGGGGATGTTTTTCTCATCCTACCCCTTTTAGCACGTCATGCGGCTGTTTTTTTTTTTTTGGACGCCATGTTTTGATCATTTGCCGGATCAATGTCTAGGTGAGTGCTGTTTTATTTTACTTGCCTTATTATGCCCGTTCCCGCCCCCCTCCCGCTGTCCGTTTGCCCGTTCCCGCCCCCCCTCCCGCTGTCCATTTGCCGCCCCCTCCCCCTCTGTCCGTTTGCTCGCCCCCCCCCCTGCTGTTTGTGTGCCGCCCGCGCCACTGCCCCCCCGGCCACTGTCCCTGCGAACCACGGAGACATGTTTCCGACAGGATGTTTTTTGGTAATATATCTAGAAGCTGTGAATCATTATCGCGGGGTTACCACAGACTGCCTGCAAATGTTTACTTTTAATTCTGTCGGCGCTGCGGGCCATTTTGTTTCCTCTGTAAGCACTATCTCCGAGAGGCATTTCAGTCAGGCTGAGCTGAATCCCGGCAGCCCCATCTCCCCGCCTGCTGTGCTTGTGCGTCCCCGCCCAGTCCCAGTCCTCCTGCCCGGAGAGGCACTGCCTGGCTCAGGGCTCAGCTTCCAGTCTAGCTGCCGCCGCCGCCTCCTGCACTTTTCAGTGTTTTCGTGGGAGAGCCGTGCAAGACCGCCTGGACTTTGGGAGCAGTGGAGCCGCGGGTTCGCAGTGCGTGAGGAGTTTTTGAACTTTATCCGGAACCTCAGAGCTCAGCTGCAAGGAACATGCCAACCCGCCGCTGATTACCAATCCGTGCCACCCTCCGCGAGGGCACGCACAGCTGCCAGCATGTTTGAAGGTACGAGATACACTGGGTTTACGTTTCCTAGTTTCTACTGCATAATCCTGTAAATAGTTTGTTTTGGAAAATTCAAAGCACAGTTTAGTTTAATAACTTCTTTTACCACTTTCTTGATCCTCTCGTGCACACACATGGTATTTTTTGCTTTTATTGATACGCGCTTAAAAGTTATGGTGAAAGTAATAGGTCACCTAGTTATGCTTTTTTTCCTCCTTATTTTGGAATCTGTATATTATGTTTTTTAAATTAAAGGCTTCATGTAGAACGCAGTGTGAAGGAAGCAGGGCTAAGTGAGCGTCTGGCATCTAACACGACAGGCAGCTCAAGCCCGCTTTCGCGCCTCTCTCTCACTTTGGTGCCAGTTTAAGATTGTTTGTGTAGTGAGCACCTCTCCGCCCCGCCCGCATGGTTTGGTTTACCCAGCTGTTCCAGCAAGCAGATGTATCGCCGGGTAAAATAAACTGCATCTGAAGGAAGTGACCGCAGCCCTGAGAGCCGGAAGCCCTGCCTGGGCCGGCTAACCCCCCCTCACCCCCCTGTTAGCGTGGTCCATGTTTGTGGAGGGCAGCAGGGCACGCATTCCCTATCGTGGCAGGTGTATTGGTTCAAACCATTTTTCACACACCTCCCCCTCAGCGCCCAGCCCCGTGACGCAGGTGCTCTGTTTATTAATTTGAATTATTTATGTCCTGGACGTGCATCGGTACAAATGAAAGTCAAACTCGCACGTCAGAACACGTTATGTGCCCGCATTACTTTGGTTCCAACTTGTAAGTTGTGTGCAGTAAGCACTGTTAATTCCGTTCGAGCCGTGCCTTCTGTGGCCAGTCCTAAATATTGAAAGTCCCATCACTGGTGGTAAAGCCGTAATTTTTAAAGTTGCTGCGTCGCTGTAATGCAGTATATAACCTCTGCTAATCTGTAACATAACATCATAACATTTTATTTGGAAGTATTCCTATAGCAGATTATTTTGTTTGGTGTGGTTTGAAGATGCAGTTCAACAAAGATAGGTAGGGAGAACGTAGCAATACACTCTTAGTCCCCAAATATATAGTTCAAACAGCAAGAAGTGAGATGTGGGCTGCCCTGCCTCTGGGTGTGTGTGTGTGGGGCTCTGGGTGTGTGTGTGTGTGGGGCTCTGGGTGGGTGTGTGTGGCTCTGGGTGGGTGTGTGGGGCTCTGGGTGTGTGTGTGTGGGGGGGGCTCTGGGTGTGTGTGTGTGGGGGGGGGCTCTGGGTGTGTGTGTGTGTCTCTGGGTGTGTGTGTGTGTCTCTGGGTGTGTGTGTGTCTCTGGGTGTGTGTGTGTCTCTGGGTGTGTGTGTGTGTGTGTGTGTGGCTCTGGGTGTGTGTGGTAGTAATTGCTGTCTGCTGAGCTCGTCCGTAGGGTACAATAGGTCTCACATTGCGAGAGATTAAGCTAATGGCAATGTAAATGACAAAACCGACACATAAATACAAAGTTTGTCATTTACAATGCCAATAGCTCTAACTTTTCCAAAGGCGAAACCATTGCATTGTAAATGCTTGTTTTCTTTTGTGTTGTGATGTTCTTATTTTGTTGTTTGATACTTCTGAATGCTCTACACTAGTTATTTTCTTTAAGTCTTGCTGCTTGCTCATAGACCCAGCTACCCAGGGCTGAGCCAAAAGTTTTTCCAAATGACCTAACTGGACCTAAGACAGTTTTGCCAGTGTATTACACGGTAAGGTCGAACAGCCATGCCTAATAATCTTTATCGCGCACACACACTCTTACTTTCTGCTTTGCTTGTCCTGTGCGATCAGTCACGTAGTTTCCATGTGATCATGGTACCCTGAAATATTTGGCTTTTCACATTCATGAGTGTTTCAAGCTCAGCATCTCTAGATGATCTACTTGGTCCATATGCATGTCTGTGTGCTTCATGTGGCAGTTGGAGTGCGTCCAGTAGATTCACTTCATGCAGGGAGAACCCTTATCTACATACATCAATAAGTGATTGTGAACATACAGGATAAAATGCACACTGAAATGCGCAAAAGCATTGTGAAGCCCAGGCTTTTATGTTATGTTATGTTAATTGAATTTTTTGAGCGCACAGCTGCCCCAGCAAAGGGGCGTCCCGGCGCTATATCTGAGAAGGTAACATAACTAACAACACAGAAAAAGTGGGGGGTAATTAATAAGGCAAAGGAAAAAAATAAGTTTTAACAGCTTTCCTGAAAGACAAAAGGTCTTCTAAAGACCGAATGTAGAGAGGGAGTGCGTTCCACAATTTTGAGGCCAGAACCGTAAATGATCGGCCACCCAGTCTACATCTTTGGAAACGAGGAACAAGTGCCAAATTTTGGCCGGCAGAACGAAGGCTGCGCGAAGGGGTGTACAAGGTCAAAAGGTGCTGAAGGATGGCAGGAGTGTCAGTTTTAAGAATTTTAAAAGCAAAGCAAAGGGTTTTAAACTCTATGCGTCTAATTACAGGCAGCCAATGTAATTTGTAGATTGTACTACGGGCTGAGCAGAAGCGCGGCAAGCCCACTAGGGTCCTGGCTGCCGCATTCTGAACCCGTTGGAGTCGCAGGATTTCCGCCTGATTGGCGCCCACGAACAGAGAGCTCGCGTAATCGAGACTTGATAATACGCTGGCTTGTATTACCATCTGGCGGGTGGGGGCATCGAAAAATTTGAGGATAGGCCTCAAACCGCGCAGAATGCCAAAGCACATGGATGCCACCTTTTTGGTATGGAACAAAAACGTCAGCTTGGAGTCCAACCATACGCCAAGGTTTTTCAGTTCTAAAACAGGTTTTGGGGGAGGTCCCAACTCTTTAGGCCACCAACTAGCACCCCACAGATCAGGATGTTTCCCCAGTACCATCACCTCAGTTTTGAGGGCGTTGAGTTGTAAACAGTTGGCGGTAAGCCAACTAGCAACAGCCCTCAAACCATCCGCAAAGTTAGATGCCAGTTGGTCGGAGCCCCCATCAAGAGCCGCCGCCAATTGGGTATCATCGGCGTATGATCCCATAGTGAGTCCCCAGCTCTTCGCAACCTCCGCCAAAGGTTGGACGTAAAGGTTGAAGAGAGTAGGGCTCAACGCCGAACCCTGCGGGACTCCTTGGGTGATGACATGAGGCTTAGATCTGAACGGTGGCACTACGACCTGAAAGGATCGTTCCGAAAGGAATGATCGAAACCAATCCAACGCCCTGCCTGAAATACCAGCCTCACCCAGCCTACGTATGAGAATGGTGTGAGATACAGTGTCAAAGGCGGCACTAAGGTCCAAAAGGACCAGTGCCGCCGTTTGACCTGCATCTAGTACAGAGCGGAGATGTTCAACCATATATAGGAGTGCCGTCTCTGTACTATGTCCAGATCTAAAACCATTCTGTGTAGGATCAAGTAGGTGTGCAGAAGCCAGATGTTTTGTTAGGATGTTATTCACATGGGCCTCAGTGATCTTTGCCACCCAGGGAAGGAGGGAGATAGGTCGATAGCTCTCCGGCTTCAACGGATCCGAGCTGGTTTTTTTTATGATGGGCATGACACAGGCAGCCTTCCAACTAGGTGGAACTGAACCGGTGGTAAGGGATAGCTCCACCAGATGGCGAATAGGAGGAAGGCAAACGGGCGCTGAGTCCAAAAACTGGGCAGGTCTCAAAGGGTCGTCCGGAGAACCAGACTTGACCTTGGCCGCTAGGAGATTAAACTCCTGTTCCGATGGTATGGGAAGAGAGGCCAGGCACTGGGAAGTACGCAATGCTAAGATCGTACTATCAGGGTCGACTTTGGGAAAAGAGCGATATATGGCATTTACTTTTTCCACAAAGAAGCTGGCTAACGACTCACAGTGGGCAAGGGAGCAAATCTCCATAGTAGGAAGTCTGTTCGCTGTGAGCTCCTTCAAGATTTTAAAAACCAGTTTGGATGGGTTGGAACTCGCCTGAAGCTCCCGTGCATAGTAGTCAGCACGGGCCCGGCAGACAGCTCTATGGTATGCCTTTACCTTAGCCAGGTAACATACTTTCAGGTCTTTATCATAGTTCTTCCTCCACGCTCTTTCGGCTTGTCGGCAGGTAGCTTTAATACACCTGAGTGCCTCCGAGTACCAGGGATTGGGCTGAGAGCATCGATTCCTACTCCATCTGGCCGGGATTAGTACGTCAAGGGCTTGAACAATCCAAGCGCAGAAGATGTTATACCCGGTTTCAACGTTATCCGTATGAGCCAGAGGTGTAGTGATCAGGAGACGATGGAAATCCTCCAATTTGAGCTTTTTCCAGGGTCGCCTAAAAGATGTTTTATCAGGCTTCCCGGTAGATTGTATCACCATTGTGATAACAAGCTCAATAAGGTAATGATCACTCCATCCCATGGGTCTAGGGGGTGAGACCTCGGCCAATTGAAGGTTTGTAAAGACCGGATCAAGAATATGACCACCCTCATGGGTCGGATGACGGACCAGTTGGGGTAGCTGTACTGCTTCAAGGTCGTCCAGCAGACCTCTAACCGCTGGTATCTCCATGGCATCAAAGTGTATATTTAGATCGCCGATGATGGTAATATTGGAGGAGAACAGAGAAAGAGAGCTTACTAGCTCAGGAAGAGCTTTCCTGAAAGCACTGTCATTCCCCGGAGGGCGGTATATCAGAAGACCTGACAGTGTTTGATGCTGGCTAATGCTAATGGAAAAATGGGCACACTCTGCGCCAGCCAAGTCCATAGGCTTCCAGGTACAGGTGAAGCAGGATTTAAAAGCCACCGCTATACCTCCACCTCTCCCCTTGCGGTTTAAAGTATGGATTGCGTAGCCCGGGGGGAGGGCCAGATTAATAATGGCCAAGTCCTCATCGCCAAGCCAGGTCTCCGTCATAAAGAAGACATCAGGGCCTTCTAGCGAGATAAGTTCAAAAATATCTCGATGGTGTTTCGACAGGGATCTGACATTATGGTGCCAGAGTTTAATGGCACAAGGAGGAGGAGGTTCCTTCTTGCGATGTGGCAGTGTCTGACTGGGAGCCATCGTCGATGCCGATAGTTCCCACCAACCACACGGGCAGGTATGCGGACCGCATAGGGGATATTGTGCCGAGTGCAGACAAGAGGGCAGTCTACCTCTAATCAAGTGAAGAGCCTGACTAGAGTACTGCAGAATCATACTTGCCGCACGATAATGTCCTGCCGCGCCCAGCGCGTCCTTGACGCGGACGGGCGCAGACGGGCTGGACTCAGGCGTGACTCCGGCGCTGCGTAGGCGCCCCCGCTGCGCGATCCCGCTGCGCTCACAAGGGAGCTATATGTAGGCGAGCATCAGATCCCACAGAGCGCTAGTCCGCTCGTAGTCACCGCCCCCCTCTCGGCAAAACACCACTCAAAGATGGCGGCCGATGTTTTTCCCACCCCGGGACCCGGACCCGCAACAATAGCGGTGGTCAACACAATTAGAGTGCAAGTATGAGGGGAAGAAGAGCCCCACGTTAAAAGCAGGGGATAACAAAAGAAACAGCAGCAAAAGCAAATATTCAAAAGGTAAGTTTTAAAAGACAGCGCGATGTAAAAAGCGCGAGGTGCGAGGCGCTATGCAGGGAATTCTTTACCTTGGCAGGGAAGAGCCTAGGACCGGTCGCCTTATGTAGGCGAGCATCAGATCCCACAGAGCGCTAGTCCGCTCGTAGTCACCGCCCCCCTCTCGGCAAAACACCACTCAAAGATGGCGGCCGATGTTTTTCCCACCCCGGGACCCGGACCCGCAACAATAGCGGTGGTCAACACAATTAGAGTGCAAGTATGAGGGGAAGAAGAGCCCCACGTTAAAAGCAGGGGATAACAAAAGAAACAGCAGCAAAAGCAAATATTCAAAAGGTAAGTTTTAAAAGACAGCGCGATGTAAAAAGCGCGAGGTGCGAGGCGCTATGCAGGGAATTCTTTACCTTGGCAGGGAAGAGCCTAGGACCGGTCGCCTTATGTAGGCGAGCATCAGATCCCACAGAGCGCTAGTCCGCTCGTAGTCACCGCCCCCCTCTCGGCAAAACACCACTCAAAGATGGCGGCCGATGTTTTTCCCACCCCGGGACCCGGACCCGCAACAATAGCGGTGGTCAACACAATTAGAGTGCAAGTATGCACACATCCCGCAATACAACATGTGATGCTGCACACAGATGATCTCAAATGTCAGAAAAAAAGAATACGCACACAGATGGTAGACGTTGGTGAAGCACATGGCCCGGCACACTTAAATTAAAGCGCATGTCTTTGTATACATACACCCTGTAATACAAGAGCTCATACTGCTCACATTAATTAATAATCAACTTTTACATGTAGACAAAGAAACTAATGTGCAGAAGTGCAGCTTCCCTCCATCAAAATGCTTCCCTCTTTCAGCTATTGCAGAAGAGCCAACTTAAGCTTCACATAAATGTGAGGTGGCTAATATTCAGCTTGCTTTGATTCCAGTTTTGAACAATGGCTATTGCTCATAGAAGCACATAGGACAGATAGGAGTCAGGAAAGACGAAGAGGGATTACTAATACCCGTAGCACTTGATACGCCAAACCATGAAGCATCGAACCAAGTATGTGTCGTAGGTAAAAGTGGAGATCAGCTAAGCAGTCTTTTGTAATGTACTGTGACAAATGCTAGATCTGGGTTTCGGGATTCCTAGGTGTGGCATTTCTTTGAGTCTGTGCATGATGGTCAGTGGAATAAAGCTAAATCTAATCCGAAAGAGGGAGGAAGAAGGGGCTGTGATCCAATCAGCTTCCTGTTGTCAGACAATATATCAATGTGGAATGTATCACTTGTACCTGAGTAACCAGGGTTCTACGTTCTTACCGTCTTTCAATAGAAAACCCTCATTCATGTTTCAGGTCGTGAGGCGGTATATCTTGATTCTCCGCCCTAAGATCGTGACAGAATCATCATTGGGTTTCTTTTTAGTATGCTATCCTCCCCCTGGTGGAGAAACCACTGGTTATTACAGTGGTGATCAGCAATAAAAAAGTGTGGGGTGCTCAAGTGGTGTGCGTTCCGGTGAAGTGAATTAAAAAATTGGCCACTTATCACCTGAACTGTACCTTTATTCAGTTCGGTATAGCGGCAAGTAAAAACAGTGGTGTGCGTGGGAAGAGTTGTTACCGGTCTAACGCACTAGAGTGTCCATGTGTAAGGTCGACATGTTTCAGCCCCTTTACGTTGCCCTAACGGGTCGATAGGGCCTTCTTCAGGACCATGTAGAGTGAAGGCTGCAAATTGTAGCAGTCTAGGTGAGTTTGTTTTCAATTCACCTAACATAAATGAAGGTTAAAAAAAATACCTATTGATATAGGAGAAAAAGAAACAAAGAACAGCAAGGGTAGGTATCTTTTGCTTTAAGTTGCCATCTGCTAATTCTGTGCCGTCACACTTCTTCAAACAAGGTAGAAAAAGATTAAAAACATTAAAATAATACAATGCATTCTTTCATAGGACAATAAACAACTGAAGAAATGGTAATACTCCAAGCCCGTTTTGTGCCAGAATGATTACAGGGATGTCACAGGGTTAACATCCCTGCATTAGGAACCGGACTAACTCAAACCATTGTATATAGTGTTGTGCAAGGTGTCTGTTTTGCATAAAGATTTTGCATTAAATCAAGTCATTGTGTTCGTACCTGAATAGTATTGCACACCTCATGGTGTGCCTTGTTCTTTACAAATGGTCTAGTTTATTATAAAGTATGGCAACATTTCAATCGTATTCTAAGCACAGTTTCGTAGCGTAAATCTGGTGCGATATCATCCGCATACCGATTGGTTGTAGTGTTTATTAAATATCGCTTACCTGATTATTATTATGTTTTTGACAACAGATTTTATTGATTTTCCATAGTACCAGATGGGCCAAGCCCAGCAAGCAAAGTACATTTGAAATGTATACTGTAAAATCCCTAGGTACTGTAAATCACCCACCCTTGGGGTCTGCGGAACATCAGACCAATGAAAACACCACACCCCCCCGAACACGCACCACACATACTTGAAAAGCATTATATGGACATAGCGAAGGAGTTCCCGTCTGTGTCCGTGTAACACCAACACTTTAAACTGGTAAATCATTCACCACCAGCCGTACAATAGGGTCTCGGGTGACTGGCTGCACCCTTAAGGACAAGTCAATTCCCCTGTACTTAGCCCACCGTGCCCAGATCTTCCCATGCTTCTGTGGACAGCCCCTCGCCTGAACCACCACAACCTCCGCCGACATGCACCTATCCATGGCCTTTTTCCAGTTAACCATACAGGGCGGGGACGTATCTTTCCAATGCTGTGCTATGTCGCGCTTGGCCAATGTGAGATACAAGAACAAAAGGTGTCTTTTAAACCTGCCCCCCCCTTCCCCCCCCCCATGTCTTCTCTGCTGTGTAAAAGCGTTAGTCTAGGGTCCGCCGGGTTGTCCCATGCCAGAACCCGCCCAATGCAAGATAGCACACCCGACCAGAAGAGCTGCAATGACCCGCAGCTCCACACCGTGTGAAGGAAGAACCCCTCATCTGTGCCACAGCGTAGACAGATGGGGGACTGAATAGCCCCCATCTTCCAGAGGCGAAGATGCGTGTAATATATCTGGTGGAGACGGCGGCGAGCCGAGGGCTAGCCAGCGCCTCGGCCCAATCATCGTCAGTCGTGGCAGGCAGGTCTGCCTCCCACGCCGCCTGAATTCTGTGTATAGTGTTCTTGGAGTGTGTAGTGAAGGTTTGATACATTTGCCGGATTTTGTGCCCCCCCCCCCCCCAGTCTCCCATCAATACCCGACCTTCCAGTGGGTGGAACTCTGGTAACGACTCGAGATGCCGTATCAAGGGGGTCAATGCGTGACGGAGCTGCAAATCGCGATGTTATGTTAATTTATTTTTCTAATGCGCACAGCTACCCAAAAAGGGTTTCCCAGCGCAGACCCAGAAAGAAACTCTGAAAACCAAAATTAGAATCATTGATTAAATAACCAAGTTTTTAATTGTTTACGGAAGTTAGAGTACAGTCTCTCTTTATGCATCACATCAGGGAGCGAGTTCCACAAGATTGGGCCAAGGTAGGAGAAGGAGCGACCGCCCTTTCTCACCAGTTTGATCCTTGGAATTTCAAACTTTTCTTCAGTAGAAGAACGTAACAGAGGGGGTTGATAGGGACATACCAGATATTGTAAGTATTTGGGTGCAGTACCGTTCTTGAGGAATTCTGCACCACCTGGAGGTTACACAGCACATCCCTGTTTGCACCCAAAAAAAGGATGTTTTCATAATCCAGGCGGAATGTTACAAGTGCCTGGACTACCGTCCTTTGGGTAGCAACAGGGAGCATCCAAATGATTTTCTTTAACCATTTGAGGATGGTAAAACAGGTGGCTGCAGTATGTACTGCCTGTTTCATTGATAATTTGTCAATGACAAAGCCAAGATTGCGGACCTGAGAGGAGGGTATAGGTGAAGGCCCCATTTCAGCGGGCCATTGTTGAGGGTCCCAACGATCTGTGTTTTTCCCAAAAATGAGGACTTCTGTTTTTTCCCCGTTGAGCTTGAGAAAGTTAGATTGCATCCACGATGCAATATTACACAAGCCCAATTGCAGGGTAGAAGGACCCGATCTATTGTCAGCCGATAAGGAAAAGATTATCTGAGTGTCATCGGCATACGAGAAGAGCGCCAGCCCTGCCTCTTCAACAATCACTGCTAACGTTTGTACATAGATGTTAAAAAAAAGGACTTAAAATTGAGTCCTGTGGCACCCCATACGGGGAAGAGTAAGATTTTGAGGCAGCCCTAGGGGAAATAACTTCGAATGTCCGTTAAGATAGAAAAGAGGAAAACCAGCCAAGTGCCGATCCGGAAATGCCCAAAGAGTATAAAGACTTGATTAATACGGTATGAGAAACCGTATCAAATGCGGCGCTTAAATCTAGTAATATAAGGGCCACTGTGTTACCTGCATACAAACGCTGGCGTAACATTTCAGTGACACCCAGCAGGGTTGTCTCAGTTGAGAACCCTGCTCTAAAGCCCGACTGGGAAAAATGCAGAAAATTAAAGGATTCCACTAGCAAAGACAACTGGGAGTTCACGTGTTTTTCCAAAACTTTGGAAAACACCGGAAGTAAGGAAATGGGCCTAAATTAGTCAGCTTAGCAGGATCCGCATTTGACTTTTCAGGACCATAGGATGTTTTCAGACAGATGGCATCACTGCCTCGCTAAGCGATGCATTCAATAACTCCATAACAACTCCCAGAGCGGGCTGTTCAATTTGCAGGAGCACCGAAGCCGGAAGAGGATCACAAGGAGAGCCTGATTTTGATGCTCGCTAACATTTTTATAAAAGAACACATATCAAGAGGTACCCACTTCTCTAGTTTAATCAAAGGTTCAGCTTACACAATGAGTTCTAAAGAAGGAAGGGGCTGAGCAGGGGACACCGCACTGGTTCCCCCTAATGTCAAATACATTTGTTCTACTTTATTTATGAAGAAGTTAGCAAGAGTATTGCATTGCAGTTCATTTAGAACAGGTGGGCTAGGTTGCGTACCTGAGCCAGCTAACCTCTTGACCATAGAGAACAAAGTACAAGGGCAATTCTTCGCCCCAGAAATAGTGGAAGAGACATACTCGGCTCGAGCTATTTAGCATAAGGCATGATATTTTTTCAACGTAGCTGGATTCAGAGGAGTAGTTCCTTCTCCAACGTCTTTCCATAGCCTTGCACTTGTTTTTTTCACATTTTAATTGCTCTGTAAACCAGGGGGCAGGGGGATGATGGTTATTACATTTTTTTACAGAAGGTGGGAGACCAGCATTAGTTGTAGATACTTTTCAAAGAAGAAAGTGATATAGAGTTACGACTGGGAACATTACATAACAATAATTGGTTAAATATTTCTAGGTCCAATTTACCCCAGTTCCTGGACCGGGCAAATATACCAGGTGACAATAGGACTGAATTTAATGGAATTGTATATTGAAACTTAACAGCAAAGTGATCAGACCAACATAAAGGAAGTGCAGGTGGGCAGTTAATATGGGACAAATTAGAAAAAATTGGGTCCAATAAATTACCAGCTATATGTGTAGGGCTTTTATTGCAGAGAAGTAAACTCATTGCAGAAAAGTCTGCAATTAGTGCCCTACTTGCGGCGCATTCATTATTTTCAAAATGGAGATTTAGATCACCTAAAACTGTAAAGTTAGCCAATTTGAGTAGCCAGATAGCTATCAAGTCTGGGAGTAAGGACACCCAAGAACCAGCCGGGCCTGGGGGACGGTAGATCAGTGCCCCAGAGGAGTCGGGGTAAGTTTAAAAAGGGCAGCCTCACAATCGGCCAGAGTAAGATCCTCCAATTTATATGAATAGCCTCTTTTAAAAATTATCGTAATACCTCCTCCTTTCCTAAGGATTCTATCTCTCCTCACTATGGAATAATTGTCGGGAAGGGCGATCGCCACGTCCGGGCCTGAGCTAACATTTAACCATGTTTCAGCCAAAAAAATAAACTGTGATTTGTGAAGGTCAAAAACCGCTTGTAGAATCTGAAAGGATTTAAGAGTGGTCCCCTGCATAATGTCTCCGAGAGTGTATATCCCAATATCATCCCACCTGCGAAACCCCAACAATGCCGAGACAGGCCTGAGATGTGTTCCCTGCCAGAGGGTAGTGGCGCCCGTCAACGTATCCCACCAACCCATGGACCGATCCACCCGCCTCCATGTCTCAATAACTGTACAGCAGGCCGGGGAAAGCGCCTCCGGGGAGGAGCAACTATACAGGAGATGGAGCAGCAGAGTAGCCGCCATGGCGAGCCTTTCCACAGCATAAGCCGGATCTGTCTAGGAACCGTACCATCATTCGTTGATCACCAGGAGGTGCGAAGCCCAATAATACGCATGGACGTCAGCTGCCGCAATAGAACCTCAATACATGGACTGAATGCACATGGCGAGCGCCACCCATATCGTACCTCCTTGACACAGGAACCTATTCAGCAGTGCATTTATTTGGAGAAACCACAACGGGGGGATAGGATAGAGTTAGTTCTAAAGCCTGTAAAGCAAGCGCGGTAGGGACACCATTTTGAAGATTGCGGACCTGCCGTACAGCGATAGGGGTAATTGTGACCACATCGTCGTTTCGTCTCGGAAGGCAGGAAGCAGTGGGGCTATGTTATGCGTCTAAGCTGCGCCGGGACACTGCGTTATGTATACCCCAAGGAACTTGAGGCCCGTGTCTGCAATGATCAGCTGCGAGGCCCAAGCCGGACTCCTCTGCTCGACGTAGATGGGAAACAGGATAGATTTGGACTGGTTAGCGCATAGCCCGGAAGTCTCCCCGAATATCCGAAGGATTTAGAGGACACGGGCCCGGAGGCCCAAGGGTCTGACATGAAAAACAGGGCATTGTCGGTGTAGAGCGCGATCCTGTCTGAGTGCCTCGGCGACCAGTCCATCCCCCGGAGGACAGGGTCTTGAAGCTCTCATGCAGCTAAGGGCTCAATTGCTAAGGTAAATAAGAGAGGGGATAGGGGGCACCCCTGCCTCGTGCCCCTACGGATAGGGAAGGGAGCCGAACAGCACCCGGCCGCGTGAACAGAGGCAGTGAGATCCGTATATAAGAGTTTCACATAAGCCCGGAACCTTGGTCCCAAGTTAATAGCTTCTAAAAGTTTTAAAAGGTAGGTCCAGCTCAGCGAGTCAAACGCCTAGTCTGTCCGCCAACAGGACAGCCACTGGGGGACCCAGACAAGGGGCCTCCGCAACAGCATTATGGACCTGTCTGATAATTTGTCTGGTGGAGCGCTGTGGCATGAAGCCGGATGGACCAGATCTTGAATATAGGTGCGGAGGCGGTCGGCCAGGACCTTTCCCAAAAGTTTGGGCTAAAAATTCAACAAATAGATGGGGCAATACGAGCCCGGATCCTCCGGAGGGAGACCGGGCTTGAGGAAGACCACTATTTAGGCGTGCCGCCAATCCGAGGGCAAAATACACTGCTCCGAGGCCTCTTGAAGTGCCCCTAGCAAATGAGGCCCGAGGTGCCCATATGTGGGCGTAGAAAGTCACATGGGAACCCGTTCAGACCTGGTGTCCGGCCCGGGTGCGTATTGGACAGCGCCGCCCGCAGTTTGTCTAGGGAGATGGGTTTATCGAGGTCATCGCACAAGTCATCGGATTGTCGGCGAGGAGGGATATCCGAGAAAAAATTGTCAATAAGGGACTCGGATATTACCTCACGCTCCTCATACAAGGTCGCATAGAAACTGGAAAAGGCCTGGACCACAGCTTCGGGGAAGGCGCACATCTCGCTGTCTGGGGACCTCAAAAGGGGGGCCTGCGTCAGTGACGTTCGGGCCTGGCATAGCCTATGGAGCATCTGACTGGATTTGTCGCTCCATTGATAAATCCTGTATTGGTTTGCCAGCCACGCCTCCTTAACTCACTCTGTATGCAGCTGATTGAGCTGCTGCTGGATATGCAGTAGGTTCCGGCGGGTGCTGGAGTCCGAGCCCTCCACCATTTGGGATTGCAATTGGACCTGGCTATCCTCCAGTTCCCTTACATGTGCCAAGCACGCCGTTTTTCCCCGGAACGATAACTGATGTCTGCACCTCTAAGCGTGGGCTTGAAAGCTTCCCAGAGGGTAACTTGGGATGGGGAAGTTCCGACATTGAAACTGAGATAATCGGCGATCTCCCGATATATCATTTCCTGATAATCAGCGTCCCTGAGAAGCCACGGGGACATGCGCCACCGATAAGGGGCTCGACGAGTCTGCAGGCACAGCCCGAGTTGGACCGGCGAGTGATCAGAGAGACCCCGGGGCATAATAGATATGTGTGCCACTCTGTGTATGTAGCTATTTGGGAGGAACAAACAATCCAAACATGAAAAAGTGGGGTGGACAGACGATGCGTAGGTGAACCCGGCCCTGAAGGCTGAAAAGCCTGCCACGAGTCCGCCCAGCCTATTGTATGTGCCAATATATTTAGTTTGGATCTGGGAGGAGGTACATCAGGCGGTCTTGCATGCCACGTGTCAAGCGGGGTCATAATGTCATTCCAGGATCCCCCCAATATCGTTAAACCGCCTGGGAGGTCCCCCCAAAGCTGTGTTAGTTTATCTATGAATGCCTGACCCAATGGTGGAGGGGCATAGACGCTCTCAAGTGTGATCTGTTCATCAGCTATGGTGCCAGATATGAACGTGTAGCTCCTGCCCGGGTCTAACCAATGCTGTGTGATTTGAAGCGGTACTCTGCAGTGAATGAGTATCGCCGTGCCGCGTGCATCCCTTGCAAAACCGGAGTGGTACACTGTGGCAAACCTATATCGGGAGAAGAAGGGGGCTTCAGTGCCCAGAAGGTGAGTCTCCTGCAATAATAGGATATCCACCAAATAGCGCTTCTCTAAATGGAGCACCGCCCCCCTTTGATCTTGTTCAGCAATCCCCGTACATTCCAAGCAAGAATATTAAGTTCCCCCAACGGAGATGTACCTGTGGCGTGAGTCATCCCTAGTCCTCAAAGTGTGTAGTGAGTGACGGTGCAGCAGTGACTGCGCATTAAAGCGTGTGCATGGTGCGCAAAACCTAGAATGAACAACAGAAAACACATGTCCAACCCCGCTCCCCCACCCCCATACTTCCAAAAACAAGGAGTATCTGTCGCGGCGGAACCCTGTCCCAGGCCTCAAACATGATGACCCAAACAGTTCCCCCAATGGACCCCCACCCCCCCACCCAAAATCACCCAACATTACCCAAAACGTTCAGGGCTTACAATGTCCGACACCTTCCAGGGCAGGTGAAGAGGACCTCAACATGTCAGAAGCTGATACAACTCATCAGGGAACCACCACCGCCGTTGACAGTGCCCTGCAGTTGAAGAGAAGCAGGATATGTCCTCAGGCCAGAGCAATCTCAGTCGGCAGTGCCAATTGACAATGGGGTCGCCAATTAGAACAGGATCTGTGGCGCATTGCAGTAGTGTCTCTATCTTGCCAACTGCTCCAATGTGAGCCCTGTGAAGAGTCCGAATGAAGCGGGGGCGGTGAGTGTGGCTTGAGGTTGCATTTCTCATCTGTCCACGCGAAAAAAGAAGAGTCTTGGCATTGTAGATCACTTTCATCCTGGCATGAAACAGCAGCGCGTAGAATAAATTCAACTCTTGGAGCCGCCGCTTGGCTGCCACAAACGACTCACGTTGTTGCTGTACTAGCCTGGTATAGTCAGGGAAGACCATGATAGGATGAGAATCCAAAATCATTTTGTCTTTATGGAGCCAGGCATAGCGAAGGATGGCATCTCGATCTGCATTGTTGAGGAGCCTGGCGATCATAGGCCTCAGACGCTCCTTGGGCGGTGGCTTCTTGGTCAGGACCCTCTCGATCACAAAACACGGAGACATGGCCTCGGGCGGCAGCAGTGTCCTAAGCCAACCAGAAAGGAAATCATCCATCGACATCCCTTCGCAGCCTTCCGGAAAGCTCACCAGGCGGATATTGTTGGGACGAGCCCTTCCCTCAGCTCCCTTGAGACCATGGTAAGTTTATCCACTTTCTTCTGGAGGTTAGAGACAGTGTCCTCCGCCGAGGAGACCCTGGTCTCCGCTTCGGTAATTCGATTGACTACCTTCCGAAGCGGAGAAACGACACCTCGGAACCAACAGCACTGATCTGGGCCGCAAGACCAGTCCGTGACTGGTTAATCGCTGCAAGCAGCGTCGCCGTGTCAGAGGACAGGCACAGAGCAGCCTCTTTCCCAGCGGGAGCGGTGGTGTAATGGTCAATGGTGTGCTGTTTAGGGGTCTCCGCACCGTGTTTGTCCTTGCCCATGGTAGCTGGAGGAGCAGACCGAGGGGCCAGCACCGGATCCGGAACCACAGGAGGTAGATACGGAAGGGAAGGTCACTGGAGGATGACGGGCTGCAATAGGTGGTTAAGGGTCCCTCTGCACCGGGTCTGATCTCCGGATGTATCCTCCATGTTAGAAAGGTGACCCCGGGGGAGGCAGAGACCCCGGGGGAGGCAGAAGATGTCTGACTGACCACCCCTAGGTCCACCTCTCCGTCAAGAAGTAGCCGAGCGTTTACTGAGAGGCCTCCTGAATGAGGGTCCTCTCCTAGGATCGTACAGCAGAGTAATCACAACACTACAGATGGACACCACACAAGAGGTCAAGTTCTTAAGCTTTTATAGCTAGTAAAAGGTTGCGGGTTTTTGGTAGTATGTACAAGCAGATCGAGGGATCTGTAAAGTCTTGTAAAGAGGGGTAAGGTAGCGGGGACAGTCTTACTCTGGGCGGCGGACGGGATACCCTACGCACAGCTCTCAATCCTCGAGCCGGGGGGTTCCGAGAGGTCGAGCCGCGGCAGCGCCAGCAGGCTAACAGATGGTTCAGCAAGGTAGGCCGCGGCAGCGCCAGCAGGCTCTCGGAAGGTTCAGCAAGGTAGGCCGCGGCAGCGCCAGCAGGCTCTAAGATGTTTCAGCAAGGTAGGCCGCGGCAGCGCCAGCAGGCTCTCAGATGGTTTCAGCAAGGTAGGCCGCGGCAGCGCCAGCAGGCTCTCGGATGTTTCAGCAAGGTAGGCCGCGGCAGCGCCAGCAGGCTCTCAGATGGTTTCAGCAAGGTAGGCCGCGGCAGCGCCAGCAGGCTCTCGGAAGGTTCAGCAAGGTAGGCCGCGGCAGCGCCAGCAGGCTCTCAGAAGGTCGTCTGGTTACGGATGAGTTCGTCTGGTGTCGGCCGTGACAGCGTCAGCAGGGCTTCCAGTCCAGGATACAACTGGCGTCCTACTCCGGGGCGGGCCCAGATATAGGACGGAGGTCCTTTGATGTCCGGACCCTCGCGCCTGGGGGCCAGAGGGGCCGAGATGATGGTGTCCAGACACCCAGCAGGGGGGTGGAGCCAGCGTCCAAGGAGGCCGGAGGGCGATCGATACCAGGCGTCCGGGGACGGCTGGGGGGCCATCGAAACTCCTCTCCCTCCGGGATCTGTCGAGTGGCCACTCGACCACCTGGGTGGATCTTGGTGCCTCGATGTCTGGACTTCGCTGGGGCCGAGGCCACGCGGTCGTGACGTGGTGGGCCCAAGATGGAGTCGGGCCCGGCCTCGTGCTTAGGTCGTGAGGGGACTACGCTGGGGCCAGGCCGATGATGGGGGTCCGGGATGGTAGCCGGATCGGTGGTGTTGGGGCGTGCAGGGTCGGGCAGAATGGGCCGCCCGAGGTCCGGAGGAGGGTTGGTGTCGTCCGGGGCCCGCCATGCGGGAGGGGTAGGACCACGCCATGAGGCCGGGTCCAACACGCGTCCCCCCCCCAGCTGAAGGCAGGGGAGAGTCACCCATTTTCTTGGGGATTCTCCTCGCCGAGGCGGAAGAATCTGGACAGGCCGTCGGCATTGGCGTGGTCGTTGCCGGGGCGATGCTCCACAGTGAAATCCATCCCCTGTAGAGAGATGGACCAGCGCAGCAGTTTCGGGTTTTCTCCCCGCATCTGCATCAACCAACGCAGGGGCTGGTGGTCGGTCTGGACTCGGAAGTGGGTGCCGAAGAGGTAGGGCCGGAGCTTCTTGAGTGCCCACACCACGGCAAAGGCTTCCCTCTCGATGGTGCTCCACCGCTGTTCTCTTGCCAGGAGGCGTCGGCTGATGAAGGCCACAGGCCGGTCGATTCCTTCGGGGTTAACTTGGGACAGGACCGCCCCGATGCCGTGCTCCGAGGCGTCGGTCTGGACTACAAACTCTCTGCTGTAGTCGGGGGCCTGGAGCACAGGGGCGGTGCACATGGCAGTCTTTAAAGTCTCAAAGGCTGTTTGGCACGCAGGGGTCCAGTGCACCTTCTGGGGTAGTTTCTTTGAGGTCAGTTCTGTGAGGGGCCCCACAATGCTCCCGTAGTCTTTTATAAATCGCCGATAGTATCCGGTGAGCCCCAGGAAGGCTCGGACGGCGGTCTGGGTGACCGGGGGCTCCCAGGCCCGGATGGCGTCTACCTTTGGTTGGAGGGGAGCTACTTGACCGCTCCCTACTTGGTGTCCCAGATAGGTCACGGACCCTTGGCCTATCTGGCACTTGCTGGCTCTGATGGTTAGTCCGGCCCGCCGGAGGGCCGTCAGGACTTCCCAGAGGTGGGACAGGTGCTCATCCCAGTGAAGGCTGTACACCGCAATGTCATCGAGATAGGCGGCGCTGTATTCTTCTAGTCCGGCCAGCACCTGATTTACTAGCCTCTGGAAGGTGGCCGGCGCATTTTTCATGCCGAAGGGCATCACTTTGAAGTGATAGTGGCCATCTGGCGTCGAGAAGGCCGATCGTTCTTGGGCACCAGGGGTAAGGCCGATCTGCCAATACCCCGCCGTGAGATCGAAGGTGCTGAGGTATCTGGCGGCCCGAGGCGATCGATCAGTTCATCCGCCCTGGGGATGGGATGTGCGTCGGTCCTGGTGACGGCATTCAGTCCCCGGTAGTCAACACAGAACCGGAGCTCGGGCGCTGCTCCGGGGGAAGCAGCTTTCGGGACCAGGACAACGGGACTGGCCCAGGGACTGTTGGAGGGTTCGACTACCCCCAGGGCCAACATCTTGGCCACCTCGGATTGGATGCAGGCCCGAACCCGGTCGGGCACTCGAAAAGCTCGTTGTTTCACAGGGGGGCTGTCTCCGGTGTCCACATCGTGGACACACCACCGGGTGACCCCCGGCGTGAGGGAAAACAGATCCGCAAACTGCCCCAGCAGCTTCCGACAGTCTTGTTGCTGCTCTGGGGTCAGGGTAGAGGAGAGCCGGACCCCTTCGAAGGAGCCGTCTTTCTCGGTGGTGCTGAGGAGATCTGGTAGTGGCTCGGAGTCGTCTTCAGCTCCGTCATCGTTCGCCAGCAGCAGGCTCAGTTCGGTGCGTGCAAAGTGCGGCTTGAGCCGGTTAGTGTGTAGAACCCGGAGGGGGTTCCTGGGGGACTCCATGTCTACCAGGTAAGTGACGGGGCTCTTGCGCTCCACCACCTTGAAGGGCCCCGTCCATTTGTCCTGGAGGGCACACGGTTCAACCGGGGACATGGCCCAGACTTGCTGGCCCGGCTCGAACTCGATGGACGAGGCGTTCTGGTCATACCAGCGTTTCATCTACTCCTGACTGGCCTCCAGGTTGGCCTCGGCAAGTTCCCTGAACTTCCGAGTCTGATTGCGGAGTGTCAGGAGGTACCGGTAGACATCCGGTGGGGCATCTCGAACTGCTGTCTCCCAGCCTTCCTTGACCAGGCTAAGGGGGCCTCGAACCGGGTGTCCGTACAAGAGTTCGAACGGGCTGAACCCCAGGGACTTCTGGGGTACCTCTCGGTAGGCGAACAGGAGGCAGGGCAGCAGGACATCCCATTTGCGCCGGAGGGGCTCTTCTAGGCCCTTGATCATTCCCTTCAGTGTCCTGTTAAAGCGTTCCACTAGTCCATTTCCCTGGGGATGATACGGGGTGGTGAACTTATACGCGACCCCGCACTGTTGCCATAGGGACCGCATATGCTTCGAGATGAAGTTGGACCCCCGATCACTCACGACTTCTCGGGGGAAGCCGACTCGGGAGAAGATGCTCATGAGGGCTCGGCCCACCACGGGGGCCGTGATTGTTCGGAGAGGGATGGCCTCAGGATAGCGGGTGGCATGGTCCACCAGGACGAGGATGAAACGGTGCCCCTGCGAGGTGCGAGGATCCAGGGGTCCTACGATGTCTATTCCCACTCGCTCGAAGGGGGTGGTTACCACAGGGAATGGCTGGAGCGGGGCTTTGACTTTCCCCCCGCTCTTCCCGCTGGCTTGACAGGTCGGGCAGGTCCTGCAGTGGTTCTGTACATCAGTGTGCATTTTTGGCCAGTAGAAATGGGTCACCAGGCGGCTATAAGTTTTGTCCTGGCCCAGGTGCCCGGCGAGGGGCACATCGTGTGCTAAGTTCAGGAGGCAGTCTCTGAACCGGAGGGGTACAACCAGCACCCGGCCGGCCCCTAGCTCGGCAATCTTCTGCTCACTGTAAAGGAGGTCGTTGTCCCAGTAGACCCAGTGGGACCCCGCGGGGTCTCCAGCGGCTTGCGGGGCGGCTTGCTGTCGCATCCCCTGGAGGGAGGGGCAGGTTTTCTGTTCCTGCCAGAACTGTTCGCGGGTGGGGACACCTTCTTGGCGCCATTGAGCGAGTTCCGGGAGGCGGTCGATCTCGGTGAGATCTTCTTGGTCGGGCCCTTGGGGGCCGGGCCCGGTGTCGGCGTCCTCGGGGACGACGGGCGGCGGAGGTGCGGGCCATTCTGGCTCCTCTGTTGGAGCTTCCCCCGCTGGGGCGGAGGCTCGGGCGAACATGGAGCGGGTGGTCGCACAGACCCACTCGGGAAGGCCTAGCATCCCCAGGTGCTCTCTTCGTTCAACGCCAGCCCATGGGGAACTTTCCAGGTCGTTCCCAAGGAGGCAGTCCACGGGGGCATCGTCGCGGACAGTCACTTTCAGCACGCCCGACACTCCCCCCCACTCGAAGGGGATGCGGGCCATCTGACACATAGTTTCGGAGTTATCTGCGGATCGGACTGGGCACAGGACGTTAGGGAGGATCTGTTCCGGGGTCACCAGATGGCAGCGGACCGCTGTCACGCTGGCCCCAGTGTCACGGAGGGCTTCGGTCCGGCGACCGTTGATGGTGACCCACTGGCGGTACTTCTGGGTGTTGCCGGGGATCGGCCCTCGGGGGATCATGTCGAGAGTACCCAGGCAGGCTAAGGTCATGGCGGCGGGCTCCCACTCGGCCTGCTCGGGGTCGTCGTCCTCTTCCTCCCTTCTTTCTTCACCTAGGGTAGCTGCCGTGATCTGGCGGGCTGGGGGCCCGTTGGTGCCGGGTCGCTGGTTCATCGGGCAGAGGGGGTCATTCGCATAATGCCCCTGTCGCTGGCATCTGTGGCATGTAACGTTCGGGCGGGGCCCCGGCCTGGCTGGGGGGCCCCCTCTCCGGGCCAGGGATGGCGACGTGGAGGTAGGGGATGACCCCTGGGGGGTGTCTCGACCCCGGCTCTGGCCTACTCCGCCACCTCGTGGTCGGTGGTTCCCCGGGGACCCCCGGCCGTAATCTCCCATCATGTTCCGGGGAACTCGGGTGCTGGCCCATCGGTCTGCCTCGACAGCGAGTTTTCGTGGCTCAGTCAATTTGCTGTCGAGGAGGTGCTGCCGGAGTTCGACGAAACAGTTATTGGACAGGTGTTCCCATAGAATGAGGTCGACCAACTGCTGGTAGGTGGTGACCTGGCAGCCCCGAGTCCACCCCTCGAAGGCTCTACTGTAATAGTTCACGTATTCTACCCACGTGGTACCGGGGATTTTTTTGCAGTCTCGGAATCGCTGCCGGTACATCTCGGGGGTGAGTCCGTAGCGAGTGAGGAGGGCGGTCTTCATGTGCTCGTACGAGGTCCTCTCGGCATCAGGGAGCTCCAGCAGGGCGTCTCTCCCTTCGTTGATAAACTTCCCCCACAGGCCGGCACCCCAGTCCCTGAGGGGTACTCGATGGGCGGCCATGGCGACCTCGTAAGCTTTGAACCACTGCTGGATGTCGTCGTTCTTATAGTACTCTTTGACGACATCCTTGGGTATGTGCACCTTGGTGTCCACCGGGGGAGGTGAGGTCTTACTCCCGGAGGTGGTAGTCTCGCCTGCCTTGGCTTTAAATTCTAGTTCTTTGAGGACGCGCTCGTGCTCGAGCATGAGTTTCTTCTCCTCGAGGTCTCTTTGTCTTCGCTTTTCTTCCAGGTCTCCTTCTAGCCGTAGCTGCTCGAGGGCTAGCTTCCTTTCTGCCAGTTGGATCTCTCCTTCTTGCCTGAGTCGAACGAGCTCCAATTCGTGGAGCCGGTTCTTCTCTCGCTCTCTGGCATCTTCGTGGGAGAGGCCCGTGTCTGGGTTCGCGGGTCTCCCTCCCGCTGGGTTCGTCGCAGCCTCCGTGCCTCCGTTCGGGCCCGGGTTATCTTCCCTCGGGGGTGGCGCCTCGCCGGCGTCCACCCAGGCCTGCAGGGCCGATTTTAAAGTCTTCTTTAGTACTTAAGCCAGTGGTAGCGATGCCTAGATCTTTGCAGAATTGCTTCAGCTCCTTGTGACTGTAGTCTTCCATTTTCTCCTTCTGGAATTCTGTGCTCATGGTCGCAGTGGGTTTTTCTGGGTAGCGAGTGAATCACTCCCTGTACGATCTGCGTGGGCTCGGATCCCACCGCTGCCACCAATGTTAGAAAGGCGACCCCGGGGGAGGCAGAAGATGTCTGACTGACCACCCCTAGGTCCACCTCTCCGTCAAGAAGTAGCCGAGCGTTTACTGAGAGGCCTCCTGAATGAGGGTCCTCTCCTAGGATCGTACAGCAGAGTAATCACAACACTACAGATGGACACCACACAAGAGGTCAAGTTCTTAAGCTTTTATAGCTAGTAAAAGGTTGCGGGTTTTTGGTAGTATGTACAAGCAGATCGAGGGATCTGTAAAGTCTCGTAAAGAGGGGTAAGGTAGCGGGACAGTCTTACTCTGGGCGGCGGACGGGATACCCTACGCACAGCTCTCAATCCTCGAGCCGGGGGGTTCCGAGAGGTCGAGCCGCGGCAGCGCCAGCCGGCTAACAGATGGTTCAGCAAGGTAGGCCGCGGCAGCGCCAGCAGGCTCTCGGAAGGTTCAGCAAGGTAGGCCGCGGCAGCGCCAGCAGGCTCTCAGATGTTTCAGCAAGGTAGGCCGCGGCAGCGCCAGCAGGCTCTCAGATGGTTTCAGCAAGGTAGGCCGCGGCAGCGCCAGCAGGCTCTCGGATGTTTCAGCAAGGTAGGCCGCGGCAGCGCCAGCAGGCTCTCAGATGGTTTCAGCAAGGTAGGCCGCGGCAGCGCCAGCAGGCTCTCTGAAGGTTCAGCAAGGTCGGCAGCGCCAGCAGGCTCTCAGAAGGTCGTCGGGTTACGGATGAGTTCGTCTGGTGTCGGCCGTGACAGCGTCAGCAGGGCTTCCAGTCCAGGATACAACTGGCGTCCTACTCCGGGGCGGGCCCAGATATAGGACGGAGGTCCTTTGATGTCCGGACCCTCGCGCCTGGGGGCCAGAGGGGCCGAGATGATGGTGTCCAGACACCCAGCAGGGGGGTGGAGCCAGCGCCCAGGGAGGCCGGAGTGTAGTGTAGCTCCTATCATCCCAATAGGCTCTGCGCATTGGAATAATACCTACAATAGTAAAGGCCTAGACCAGACGTTAACTAGGTCTACTACTGTCGATACTAGACTTAAGGTTTTGGGTTTGCCAGCTTAGCTCAGAGTTCACTAGAAACTTTCTCGAATGTTCAGGAAAGAATAAACTTCCCTGATTAGACAAGAAGGGATTTAGTTTCTGACAACCATAGAACATGACAACTTTGCTCTCCCCTAATCAAGAGTAAATCTCGAGAGTCGTGTGAACAAAAGGCAATTTATTTTACTCAGTCAGTACGTGCATTCTTAGTCTCATCAGATTGTAGAGAAAAGGAAGAGACGGGCGTGTTCAATAAAAAGGTGTTATTTATTGATCAGTCTCTTTTCTCATACAAGAGAAATGGATCGATATTATTGCAATACTTATAGTTAAGTAAAGTGCATACATTAAAAGCAGTAGTATAAAATAATACTGTAAAAACATTGATATGGTTTCTAAGCCATAAGATGTTTAAAATGAATAAAATATATTACATACACATATACATTTGACTAAACGTACTCAACTGGTGTTTCTAGATACGCCTACCCCGTGTACCTGACCTAAGTCTAATACGAGGGCGGGAATAGAAAGTTACAGTTTAAGTTAAGTTTGTTTTTGCCAAGTGAAATAACTTAAGAATTCTCTGTGAGGGGTTATTCAGTTCTGTACCTGGAAGTTAGGATGAATGAGGAATGGTATCTCTTTCTCTGGTCTCGATATTCCAGGCTGCCTGCGAGGGCTACCCGGAAGCGCCGGTGCTTGGTTTCTCGGCAGGAGAAAGCAGCTTCTCGTTCTCAGCGCGTCAGAAAGGCGGGGCTGCTGCCAGCGGGGTCTGCTCTGCTTTTGGGCTTCGGCAAGTATGGCTGCTCCGTCTCGTCACCACGCGTGTGTTTGCATAGGGCAAGATCGGTAATATTTATACCTTTAAGGTGCCGAGATTGACGTAAGGATGGACATAGATACGTCAATAAGGATGTCATACGACTTGCTCGTTAGCACATTCTTTTGCTGAAGTTCTCGGTGAAATCAAAACAATGGCCGCAGGGTTTTGCCCAGGTTGTCATAGGTTTGATTTGTTATGAGAACTCCGTATGCCTTATCAGGGGCTGGAGGAATATCGCTTGTCTAATTAGATCGCAAGCGTTATGACCTAATCAGATAACACGTTCCTGTGCCGTAGTGTGACTGCGTCAGATAACGGTATCTGCATCATGAGGTTTTTCTGCCTCATGGGCTGATTACTTAGTTAACTTGTTAGTTTGCTAACCAGAATAGGGTCAGGAATAGGGGGATCGATTCAGAACCTATAGGAATACATCACACCCACTCCACGCTAACTATGGTCATATTTACTAATCTATGCATAGTATAACATATTACAACATACTATAGAGTATAGTGTATACCTTACCACCCCAAAATACATAAATGCATTTTGAAATTTTCAAATATACAGAAAAATTGCAGTCATATGTATTGCATGCACTCAAGCTATGGAATAATGCTAAAGTAATCACGCATTTGTATACATTATTGCTTATTTGGTATATGAGAAATTACACATGAAAATGGCTCTTAATACAGAAAAAAAGTTCGAGACCATTCCATCACAGAATAAAATATTTATGAACATACCAGCGGGCAGCTAATGTCTATATGCTATCTAAAATTTAGAATTCTTAGTTCTTTAAGAATAGTTTCTTACTTTAAGCAGAAGATAGTGCCCCGAAAAATATGCAAAAATATTTTGGGGCTGCTGAAAAACTTGCTGTCCGTGAACTGGAGGGAAAATTGTTCATGTGACTTTATTTTTAAAGTTGAAGGCCGAATTCAGGGAACGCCGTGTGCGAGCTTGCTCAAAAGTCTCTATTTCTGCTCTGGAGAGAACATCATATCATTCAGGCTTTCGAAAAAGCTGTCAACAGCTTCCTGGGAAAGTTCCACTAACTCGGAAATAGGTGTAATCATGCATTCGTGCGCATGATTGTCTCCATTGACATTCTGATTCGCATTGCTGACAGAAGGTCGTACCTGATCGATGGTGCTTTCATCTTGAACTTCACTACCCATCAATCGTAGTGGTGAAGCTTCCACGAATGCCGTCATCAGGATTGGTAGCCTTTGAGGGCAGCACAAAGCATGAACCTTGATCGGGCTCAACAATGTTTCTGCATCCATTGGCGCATCCGATTGTAGCATCAGACAGGTGTCTAACACGCATTCTTCTCCGCATAGCAGACACCTTAATACAGGTAAAACACATCTTTGCCACATTGGTCGAAATGATAGAAACCAAGTCATGTTCAGGTCTCTAAGCCGGGAGAGTCCCAGGATTTTTGATATCCGGTCCCGGTATCCAATGGCTAGGATTGTTTCTTCCCTTGTCGCAAGAGTTTTGTCTGTGACATGGGTTGCCATAACGAAAAATAAGGACCAAGAATAGTATTCCTGCAATTAGTCCCAAGATCAGGGGAAGTCCGCCAAAAATCGAATGGACGAAATCTGGAAAAATACCCAGTATGGCTTTGAATGGTGTTAATGCCATCGAAAATACTGTCTTAAATACCTTTGAGACCCCGTTGGTATCAGAAATATTTAAGATTTCGTTTAGTATTTCTGCGAAATGTATGGGGGAATTAGTTGATAACAACGAATGTATCTCTGCAGTCGTCCTTGCGACTTGTAGATCATATGTTTCTTTTGATGACGAGAGCCTGGTAGGCGTCTGAAGAAGCACTGTTTTCATTCTGCTTAAAGTATCTATTCGAATAGAAGTAATTTTCAAATTGGGCCATGCCCTTGCCTCCCTGTCTGGAAAGGAGCTGGGGAACAATGAGCGTCCACAGCACTTGACCTTCGCAGTCGTAGGTACGAGATAAGATAACGGGCATAAGACTACAACATCTGCGATCTACAATTAGAATGTAACTCCCATTATAGAGTCTTTGAAAGAATGGTTCTATTTCTGTTGCAGGTGTGCCTTGCTGGTGACATGAAAGGTTGTATGAATTCCCTTCACAGGCTCCATGCAAACTAATTCCGTTACACAGAAGTGTGCCACTTAGTGACATCGCACAATTGTTGCCACTAAGAAACACTTTCTGTCCTTAATTACTGACACATGCATGTGAATAGGGCAGGTTCCATGTTGTTTTAATGTACCCCTTTCCCAATTTCTCGTACATGCCAGCCTGTATATATTTTTGGCAGTATTGAAACCTGAAGGTTGAGATTGGAATATTAATTATCCCATGTATTATCCATTCACTGACAGGTCGTTCTGACATTGTCACTGGTAATCTTTCTAGTTTTTCAATGCTCAAGATTGTATAATCCGCACCCCTTTGCGCCATACTGATTTGTCTATCAGTAAGGTTAAAGATTTGGAATAGTGACGTTGTGTTGATTAAACGCCAAGGCACATAGCCTGAACGCAGGTTTTGTAACGTCCAGCCAAGCTGTACAATAGAACGCAATTGGGACTGACCGTGTTGTAGCAACAGTAAGTCCTGCGATAATATGTCGATTGCTGAAGACACAATGCTGTCCAAAGAAAAAATTCTGGAGGACAGATTCATTAACCCATTGTCCACTACAGAAAGTGATTTTTCCAAATTAATACGGTCAATTTCCCGTATTCTCTCTGCTGTCTCAATTTGAGTAACCTTCCAGGCCTCATTGTATGCTGCATATACAGAGGCTGCTATGAAACGCTTTTGACGCTGTTTGCGTGGTCCCATTATGAAATCACGCAAGTCAGCACCATCAGTAAGTAAAGTTAGGTGTTGCTTAATTTCTGCCAGTGTGGAAGTTTGTAGCCATTGAAGGCATAATTTGCCCACACTGTAGGTTGTTATTATCCCTGGGTGATGTCTTTGGGGATATCTAGGGTCTGGCCTGGTCATTTTGAACCCCTGTGTTTTGTTCAGGAATCTGTCTTGACAGTTATTAGTATCTGTGGGCCAGATCAACCATTGTTTCCAATCAGGATGTGTTCTGTTTTGGTTTAATATATTGTTTACGTCTATCTCTTCATCTGTAGAAGTGTTGCTAAACATTGTTGGCTTTGGAATAGACGGTTTATTTAAATCTTTGATTTTGGCTAGGCCAAGACAGGTGGTTTGTTGAACAGTGTCATTTAAAAATATCATTTGTTCTGGGATCATGCAGGCTCTAAACAAAGCTTCTATACCCTGTACTTGCCAATCTTTTGTACCCCAAACACTTTTCAATTCAACATTTTTGTCCCAATAATCAAAACCAAAAGTATTCATTTTTTCAAAAAATGAGTCCGAATATATCAATTTTGTGTTGGTTATCATGGTTTTTGTCCCTGTCTTGTTTGATAATTTAAAATAAAATGTTTCAGCATTACTTGTGTTAAACCCTGAAAAATATGAGTATTTGTCGTAAATGGTTCTTGAGCTTCCTTTTGGAGGTGTTGCACAATGTTCCCATTGATTATAATTTAAAACATTTCTAGGTTGTGCAGATTTATGTAGAAAATGGTTACCATAGTGGTTATAACAGTACATACTATCATAATTGGTAGAACCCTGCAAATAATCATGTTTGGTAAATTTAGCAGACATTACTAAGTCAGACATCATATTATTAATGCTTTCAAAGTCCCAATCATCGGCAAATGAGTTTGGTTTTACAAAGTCACTCAAGGAGATCTTAATTTGGTGTGGATATTTCAGGATTTCGACCGGACCATAAATTTCATAGTCAGTGTTGTCCCATGCTACCCCACCCGGTATAGGATTGGCTGTGAAGTTGGCTGAAGAAAGTTCTCTTTTCTCGACGTGTGAAGATGTGTGTGGTTTGAGGATCAAGTTGATTTTCTGACTTGCTGTGTCCATTTTAGCATATTTTCCCTCAATGAAGCGTCCCAAAGTTAGTACCATGATGAGCCAAAGTATGAGGATAAATGCACCAAAACCCACCCAAAATTCAATCCATGGGGAAATCAGATATGTTTCTTTCAGTTGTTTCAAAAGTTCTTTAGCTTTATCTTTAAAGGTTTTTGATGATGGCTGTGTCTTTGATTCACTGAAGCCTTCAGAGGAATCATCGAAGTTTATGAAGTAGCCGGATGCAGTTCTGTCAATTGTTCCAATTGCTTCAGGATTTCTGTTTCTTGCATGTTCACTTGGTACTTCACTATAAATTGGTGTGTCTCTGCTAAATGTTTTTATTTGGGTTTTCAGAGGTCTGAGTTCTATTGCATTGTTGCATAGTCCTTGTTGTTCTTCTGTAGGCGTTTCAAATGTGATGAGCCTCTTCGTTAGGACCTCTGTACTGGTAGCAAACCTTGGTGTTCTGCTACTTATTGGGAGTCCACTTGGCCTACTGTTTGTTATCGGCCACATGTTGTGGTTTTACCAGGTCGATGGATACAACTCGGTTCTCCTTTTTACCAGCAAGTGGCGGTAGTACAACTGATCTTGTCCCGTTGACAGACAAGACAGGAACTGCTTTTCTGTAAGAAGGCCCAAATTCCTTCTTTACCGCGATCTTCTCCCTGACTAGATCCCCGACTTTTGGAATCCAGACAGGTCTTGCTGGGACAGGTGGTGGTTCTTCAGTGGTTGTTGGCTGTTGTTTCAACTTTATGTTGCTCAGGTCTTTTCTTGTTTTGTGTAAGTCCTGCAAAATAGCCAAACGGTCTTTGATATCAAAGCTTTTTTCTTTCACCACTGAAGTCTGACTGTCAAGGTCAGAGATCAACATCCTAGTTCCGAATAATAATTCGTACGGACTGAATCCCTTCAGAGAATTTCTTGGCAAGTTATTTAGACTACGTTGGACACTTATTAGATGTTTGACCCACCCAGCTCCCGAACCTAATATCCTTTCTGTTATAGATTGCTTTATGCCTTGGTTTTTTCTTTACACCATCCCGTACCCTCAGGAAGGAAGTGAGAAGATTCCCGCTGGGCTATGCTCATTTGGTCATGTTTCCCCTCAGGCTGGAGGGCTAGAGTGAAAACAATGGTCAAACGTAGCATGCTCTTAGCGTATATGCCATTTAGACTCGCAAATCTTTGTATAACAGTCCAGACGTCAGCCGAGTGCTGAGGATCTACATTATAAGTGGAAACTAGCCTGTATATGTTAATCGCAACCCTTCCTTTTTACTCTTGATTTTTTCTGGAGCAAAACGGCGAGGTATTAAACTGTTTCTCTCCCCACTGCGATCTCTGTTGCAGTTTGGGCAGTTTTTTACAAACATGGTGTGACGCAGGCTCATGCCTGGCCACCAGTACCGTGATTGTAATTCTTCCAGAGAATCTTTCAGTTTGAGGTGTCTGAGACCCTCGCCCATATGTGCGTCTGCGATTAACAAGTTTCTCCTGTCCATGTTTGGAATCACTCTATCCCCCACTCCAGGGATTCGAGCAAAAGGGACGGAGTTTGCATCGATTATGTATGTATAATTGAGTGGATAGTTGATCGGTAACGCTGAGCAGTCGCCTTTTGATGACGTTTTCACCGCCAGCACTGTTTCACCGTCAATGTATTTTAATGTACGCTTTTTTTCGAACTACGGGAGCCGTTTTAGTTGCTGCCGCTGTGGCCGTTTCAGCCAATGAATTCCCTGCAACGTGAACGCCATCACGCTGATGACTCAGTGAGTGTGTCACGTGAGTCTTTGGTAGTTCTTTTTGTAAAAGAGCTATTTGTTCCCAGAGCAGTTTCTGCTTTATTGGTGCATCTGTGTCATCTTTGTAACCGTTTTGAATCCATGTCTGCAAATCCTTGTTATATGATTTGACGCAGTAATATGAATCTGACACTATAAGTGTCGGGAATTCGCGATCCGCATTATCTAGCGCCATTTTCGATGCTAATATTTCAGTCTGTTGTTCTGAATTAGTTTCTACTGAGTGTGTTTTTGTTAATAGAGGTTTTAGTTTACCTCCGCGCCACACTTCTTTTGTAATCCCACATGTTGGGTTGTATGCCTGTTCTCCCCAAACGGGGGGTTCAGCATGTCCGTCTGTATAAATTACACAGGCGTAATGTCGTAAAGGCAGAATGTCGATAGGCAGAGTGAATGTTTTTTCATATTCTAGATTTTTCAATTCCTTTAGTTCTGGATCAAAGTAGTAGTATACTTTGTCCGTTGTAATTGAATTCACCCATTGTATCCATTCCGGATTCAATGTTGTTGTTGGTAAATTACACGGTGTTGTTAGTGCCTCAAAGGCTGATTCTGCTGTTCTGACTGTGATATGTCTTGATATCTATCAGGCTTTTTTATATTATCCCTATTTTCTCTTCGCCTAGGAGACCTTCCTCTGGACTGGAATTTCTTTTCTTTAGGATTGGATCGTTTGTTTCCATCCCAGTTCTTTTTTGGTAACGTTGAATTATTAGTAAAAAATATTTTTTCAGGACTTTCAATCAGTTGTGGTTTTACTGGTATTCCACCTAAACTATCTCTACCTAGTTCCTCATAGGATTTTTCTATGATTCTGGCAATTTCAGCTGGTTGGTCTGCTATATCTGTCTCTTTTAACCTCTGGCGGATCGCCACGTTTGCTGCTTCTCCCTTTATGTTGGCTAATAATATAGCCGAGACCTGCTTGAAGTCTTTTAGTAATTTCATACCAAGAGTTAAAGCGGGTTCTGGACCGTATTCGTCTTGAATTTGTTTTAGCACTTCTGGTATTACCGAAATGGATGGAACACCGTGCGTTTTTGTGTAGACGGAAGCAAAGACTGTACCCCAAGTGTCACAGTCCTCAATGTGTGGTGCGATTCCCATTGGGAGACAGATAGTCAGAATCCTGTGCTTTTCTAGCGGGGTGGTGTCTGGAAACACCGCCTCTATTTGGGTGATTTTCTGCGCCAACCAGAATGGTATTTGTTCCCGTTTAGTCGGTACTTTACCTAGGCAGGATTGGATGTTCTGTGGTGTAATTTTATTTGTGTTCCCCTGGTGAGGGGTCAGCTGTGGAAGTTTAATCGCTGGCTGAATTGTTGAAGTCCGCATCACATACTGGACTAATTGTCTATGTATTTTTATTAATTGTTTTAGCTGTGTTAACAGCTCTGCTGCAGACATCCCATTGATGTCTGGATGTGGTGTGTATCCGGCTAGGACCGGCCACGTTGCTCCTGGTCTTCCTAAAGGACCGAGCCTTGTAATGTGATTGTTATGTTTTAGGGCGCCATCAAATAAGAGCAAATGCTCTTGAAATTTGAGTGGTACTTCCACCTCCTCGAAAGGAGTGTACTCATTAGGAGGTTCCTCTATTTTGTAATAGTGGAAGTACTTTGTTACAGCATTTGCTGCTGGAAAATGTATCCATGAATAGTATACCTCTGTCTGCCGATATTCGTGTGCCTCAATTACGAATATGACTGTGCCACCTCTAGGTGTCAGTCCATTTTCTATAAGTTTTAGAGTTATAGATCTCCTTTTGATGACCGGGATGAGTATTATATCCTCGTCCGCTGCCTGCATGGTAGCATCAGCTGCTGCGAGTTCAGTTGCTAATCTAACTGCCTCTCTTTCATCCTCATTGTCTGACATTTTACTGTCCAAAAGGTTATTTTGTTTGTTTGCAGATCAGGTTTCTTATGGAACCAAAGATTAGATGCACAATATTTTGGAACTGTTTTTATCCTTCAACGTTGACTAAACCAAGTACCATACATAGGAGTTTCCTCCTGCGAGGTTTGGCGGATATTACCTTTCACCCACTCCAGACGTCTTTGGAGTATTGTGGGAAAAGGGGTCTGAGTGAGAAAGCACGACTGAGTTACTCTAAATGTCTTACGTTAGTTTTATCGCCCTTTCCAAACGCGTTGTGCGCCATGTAGTGTAGCTCCTATCATCCCAATAGGCTCTGCGCATTGGAATAATACCTACAATAGTAAAGGCCTAGACCAGACGTTAACTAGGTCTACTACTGTCGATATTAGACTTAAAGTTTTGGGTTTGCCAGCTTAGCTCAGAGTTCACTAGAAACTTTCTCGAATGTTCAGGAAAGAATAAACTTCCCTGATTAGACAAGAAGGGATTTAGTTTCTGACAACCATAGAACATGACAACTTTGCTCTCCCCTAATCAAGAGTAAATCTCGAGAGTCGTGTGAACAAAAGGCAATTTATTTTACTCAGTCAGTACGTGCATTCTTAGTCTCATCAGATTGTAGAGAAAAGGAAGAGACGGGCGTGTTCAATAAAAAGGTGTTATTTATTGATCAGTCTCTTTTCTCATACAAGAGAAATGGATCGATATTATTGCAATACTTATAGTTAAGTAAAGTGCATACATTAAAAGCAGTAGTATAAAATAATACTGTAAAAACATTGATATGGTTTCTAAGCCATAAGATGTTTAAAATGAATAAAATATATTACATACACATATACATTTGACTAAACGTACTCAACTGGTGTTTCTAGATACGCCTACCCCGTGTACCTGACCTAAGTCTAATACGAGGGCGGGAATAGAAAGTTACAGTTTAAGTTAAGTTTGTTTTTGCCAAGTGAAATAACTTAAGAATTCTCTGTGAGGGGTTATTCAGTTCTGTACCTGGAAGTTAGGATGAATGAGGAATGGTATCTCTTTCTCTGGTCTCGATATTCCAGGCTGCCTGCGAGGGCTACCCGGAAGCGCCGGTGCTTGGTTTCTCGGCAGGAGAAAGCAGCTTCTCGTTCTCAGCGCGTCAGAAAGGCGGGGCTGCTGCCAGCGGGGTCTGCTCTGCTTTTGGGCTTCGGCAAGTATGGCTGCTCCGTCTCGTCACCACGCGTGTGTTTGCATAGGGCAAGATCGGTAATATTTATACCTTTAAGGTGCCGAGATTGACGTAAGGATGGACATAGATACGTCAATAAGGATGTCATACGACTTGCTCGTTAGCACATTCTTTTGCTGAAGTTCTCGGTGAAATCAAAATAATGGCCGCAGGGTTTTGCCCAGGTTGTCATAGGTTTGATTTGTTATGAGAACTCCGTATGCCTTATCAGGGGCTGGAGGAATATCGCTTGTCTAATTAGATCGCAAGCGTTATGACCTAATCAGATAACACGTTCCTGTGCCGCAGTGTGACTGCGTCAGATAACGGTATCTGCATCATGGGGTTTTTCTGCCTCATGGGCTGATTACTTAGTTAACTTGTTAGTTTGCTAACCAGAATAGGGTCAGGAATAGGGGGATCGATTCAGAACCTATAGGAATACATCACAGGAGGGCGATCGATACCAGGCGTCCGGGGACGGCTGGGGGGCCATCGAAACTCCTCTCCCTCCGGGATCTGTCGAGTGGCCACTCGACCACCTGGGTGGATCTTGGTGCCTCGATGTCTGGACTTTGCTGGGGCCGAGGCTGGGGCCGAGGCCACGCGGTCGTGACGTGGTGGGCCCAAGATGGAGTCGGGCCCGGCCTCGTGCTTAGGTCGTGAGGGGCCTACGCTGGGGCCAGGCCGATGATGGGGGTCCGGGATGGTAGCCGGATCGGTGGTGTTGGGGCGTGCAGGGTCGGGCAGAATGGGCCGCCCGAGGTCCGGAGGAGGGTTGGTGTCGTCCGTGGCCCGCCATGCGGGAGGGGTAGGACCACGCCATGAGGCCGGGTCCAACACTCAACACCTCCAGCGGTCTCACCCAAGGCAACCCACAGCAGGCATGCGGAAAACGCTCTCTGGGGCTCCAGGCAGTTCGGGGAGGACCGGCCCCCAGAGCAGCCAAGTCGTCGCAGGATGGTTCCTTGCCCGCATAGCTGGGCGGCCACGGCCAACGTTCGCAGACCTCCACACACCCACGGGTCCCAGGGCAAGCCTGCCCGTCTCCTCCAATGTGCTCGATGGGTCTAGGATACGTGGCAGCCACGGAGTCCAGGGCTCCCGCCGGCGACCCCGGCCACAGGTAGGGCAGACGTAGGCGCACTCCGGGGCTGTGCGCAGTCGGCTGGAGAGCCACGGGCCACAGGGCCTCCGCGCTGCACCACCTCTAACCGGGACGCAGGGGGCTACAACAAAGGGACGTTATGTAGCCGGGTCAGGCCGAGGCCACTCACTGGCAGGTCCCTGTAGTCACCAGTCGGCACCAGCACCCCAGCAGAGAGGAGGCGGCCGCCTCAGCGAGGCCCCCCTGGGTGAGCCACGGACCGCTGCCGCCGCAGCACGGGCCTCCTGGCGATCCCTCTTGCGGCCCTACCCGCAGCAGTGGGGTCGTCGGCATCAAGGCGGATCAATCGGTCTCCAGCAGCTCCACAAGCCAGTCGAGGCGATGCGGGTGGCCGCTAAGCCCAGGGCTCCGCTCGGATCCCCATTAGGCCCGAGGTCTTCGCGCAGCACCTGCCGCTCCCCAGGAGGTGGGGGGGGTGGGGGTGGGCCTCCACAATGGCGCCGCAGCAGCGCTGCAGGCAGTCAGCGGGGTCCGCTCGCCAGCAGCCGCTCCACAGTTTCAGGTCAGCGGCCGACACCAACCCAGGACACCACGAGGCAAGGCGGCGGCCGCTGCCAAATCTCTTCATGCAGCCGCCACAATCTGCCACCGCGGTCTGGACCTCCCAGCACGACCTCACGTGGCCCAGCACACGGCCGCAGCTACCCAGCAACAGGTCTGGATCTTACCGGCTCACCACTGCCGCAGACCTTCGCCACCAGGGTCCTGGTGTGCTCCACACGGAGTGCCCCGCAATAGCAGCGGCTGGGGTCAGGATGAAGCAGGATAATGGCCCTGATACGGTGCGGACTTGCAGAGCTCTACGGAGATGCGTCCGCCATGTTCGCCACGTAACAGATTATTAATAATGTTTGACCAGTGCTGTTACTAAGACGCTTGAAGAGAGAGTAATACGGGCGCGTGTCTATCGTGTGGATTTTTGGGCTGCATTGTGAAATACAGTTGTCTAGGTATTAGGGCACACTGTTAGTCCGTACGGTGTTAGTACGTTAGGTGTATTTTTAAGGGATTGTGTAGTTAAATTCAGAAAGCACATCTGCACATGGCAATAGTGCATATCTGTGCCGTATTAACATTTACACAGACATACTTCTAAGTATGCTTTGGGCGTGTTTATATCAAACATTCGCTTCAGTAGATTTTCAAAAGGCATACCTTACAGTCCACAACTACAGACTTCCTCGGGGTGCCAACGGGCTTTTGTGGCCTGCTAAAGACAAGGTTACTGTTAGAACATTAGTAAAAACCAAAGATATACGATACGTGACTGGAGACAGAAGTCTGGTCTCGGCGCGGGATCTGCCTCTTTTACCTTGATTGCACGCGCTGCACAACTTGTGCTCGCTCTTCCTAAGGTGCCCTGGGCGACGCGGGCCCGTTTGGAGCGTCCATTAAATTCACGCTGACTCATTGCCATGGTAGAAAGACTATGCTCATTCAGGTAGTTGCCTCTCAAAATTTTTCTTAAAGGAAAGATATGTCAAAATGTGTTCATAATATTCTCAATTTTTGGAAATTTTCGTTTGATCTCTGTGGGGCTCCTATTAATTGCAATCTGTTTGCGTATATTTTGCAGTGGAATAAAGCCACAGGTGTGACCAACCATGAATAGGTGCGGAAACGTGGAACTCTCCACAGGCTCCTTTGGGATTAATATTCGGTTACAATATCTTCCTGACATGGGATGTGGTGCAGTTGAACAGTCACTGTTTGCTGGATGGAAAAAAAAAATGCTGGTTTGTGACGTCACTTGCAGACATTCCTTAAAGTTTAATTTCCATAGGTAGGTTCACATTCTACACCAGTACAACGTGGAATTAACCGTCATGAGCACTATTGATGACTTCGTTTAAAGTGCTTTATTAGGACAATATTGTAACTACTTCAGTGTTTTTGTCCCCACCCGCCATGGCGAGTCAGATGTTCAGGGTTAGCTCTTTTTACGGCCTACTCACGTGTTCTGGATGCGGAGCTGTGCTCTGCAAAGAATAGGCGCTCTGTAAAGAATAGGCGCTCTGTTCATTCAGAAAGTGAATGAGCACTAGAGATGGCTTAAAACCTTGTTTATATCTTTACATTTTCTGTGTGTTCAAAGACCGAGGTCAAATGTCATTTTATGCCTTCTTACACATTGCTACTCGTTTTATACTGGAGATTGGTGTTTACTTGTCTTTCTCTGACCGAGTTAGTTTGTTTTAATAACTGTCTGACAAATGGGCTGGGTTACAGGTCCTATGAAAGGATGCAGGACAGTTTTTTTTCTAACACACAAAAATTTCATGGTTTATAAATGAACTGTACAAATATTTCAAAATATATTTCAGCAGTAAGTGAAGTTACTTTTTTGTGATTATGAAGTGTAATGGAAACAAAGTTTTAAATGGGATCAAAACAAATGAGAACACTTTACTGGTGATGTGCAAATAATAAATATTTTTGGTGAAACCCAATGTTCACACATTGTACACTGTATAGTTTTATCAGTAAAACTGCATGCTAGGTAAAAGGTTTGAGGCCATTTCAATAGAAAATGTGCTGTCTATAAATGCTGGTGAGCTATCACATCAAGCTTCGGTAATACATTTTATTAAAAGTGAGTTTTTAAACCTAAATTGAGAAACTTTCCTGCCCCCACCCTGATGACAATGCTATTAATGATCTAAGAGGCAAGCCAGGGGTCACGAAGCAAAGGTTTACTCTATTAAACAAGAGGTTTTTGTACAGGAGCCCTGCTAAACTTGAATATTTGAAAGTTCGTTCTCCTGATAATGTAGAAAAAGGTGTGATAGAGCGCGCGGGTCACCCGACCAATAATTTCGCCACTTCCGGCTTCGGGCCCATATATTTCAAATCACCATATACATTGATCGGATGACCTCACGGTCTGCTATCAATAATTTGGGAGTTCCTTTCGTTATTCTTCAGCGTACCCGACTTACCATCCACCGATGCGGGTACCTATGACCACAATGGATCAGGGAGCTAGCTGTAAAAGGAAAGGCAGCAAAATACAAACCCAACAAATAACATTCAATAAATCTTTGTAAAATGACCACGGACAACTGAAAGTTTTAAAGTCTTTATCTAATTTAGTAAAATTCAAAATTCAGCCAATTCACAGTAATTAAGCAATCGATAATCAGAATAACAGAAAGTACATAGCTGAATAGCAAATAAGTCAGTGCAACCATTTATAAACTAATGGAACCAGGACACACTTAAATGAAGGATCAGGAATTAGAACGTTTAAGATGAGTCACTAAAGATGGGATAGGCTTTGATTAGGACTAGTATTCTAGATTTATTTCAAGGGAATGAGACAGGAGTTCGGGACATTTATATCTATAGGAGAGTCTATGAAGAGAGACACGCTATGCTTTAAGGCAAAAGTTCTTTAGACAGTTTAAGTAAGGAGGTTCTAGACCATATCAGGAAATGACAAACTGCAATGCAAAATATAATTTCTAACAGGTAGGGTAACATAGGAACACGTTACGAAACAAATGCAAATGACTTTATGATTCAATGGTTGCGGAAAGCATGGAAAATTAACATATGCAAAGGTATGTCTTTATTGAAGCAAAAGACAGAAATTCAGAAAGGTGCAAGGTTCAGAGCTTTCAGAGTGATATTTACCTAGACTGGTGTGGAAACCAAACCCTGGCCACGGGTCAGTTAAGAACAGGAACCCCTCAAGGAAGGATACCCCTCAATGGACAGCAGGTGCAGAATGGACACCCAGGACAGGACAGGAAGACCAGATTAGGATCAGGACAGGACCCTCAGGACAGGACCCTCAGGACAGGACCCTCAGGACAGGACCCTCAGGACAGGACCCTCATTACAGGACCGGCACCCGCAGTTCGGAAGCAACGCCTGCGCTCCACCCTCTCTGCAGCTATCGATCACGACCCCGATTGGGTCAGCGAACTCCCAGCAAAGTGCTCCGCCAGCACTTTAAGGGTTTTAGTAAAACCTTAGTCTATGGTCAATTTCGGACAGAGTGCTCGCAGTACTCTGTATCTTCAGTCACCTATTGAGTGCGTTGGGTCAGTGACAGGTCAGCTAAACCAGTCGGACAATTTCCCTAGGTGAACCCAGGGTAGATATACTGTTTTGGGACGGTGTACCACCCCCCAATGTTGCAAAGTGTCAGAATCCCTCAATTTGGATTGGTCCTAAGGTAGGGTTTGGGTAACACACCAATCAGAATAGACTATTTGGAGGCCTAATTTACATCTCTGGGCACCGCCTAGCAAGATTGGGGTTCCCATGAGAAAGCCGCACAGAATACAATGAAAAGAATACATTTCGATACAATAGAACATAATCGTGATGCTTCTGCTGGGTGAAGGTGCTCTTTCCCAGGGTGGCTCTGGCATCAACCTTCTTTGGCCTGAGTTCAATGCTTGTCAGCTTCTAGCGATTCTGCGCAGAAATACCCTCCAAGATGGACTCCCCAGCCCAGCACCCCTCCGAGTCGAGGATACATGAAAAGTAAGCGAAAACAAATTAAAACATAGAAGTGACGGTATGAAAAACACATCATTGGTTTTGTACTTTAAACTTATCATTATAAAAATATACTATGCAGTTTAAATGTTAGCAACATATACACACTCACAAGAGCATCACCACGTTATTCACGAAAGCTGTGTATTACGCATGCGCACCCTTTCCCACCAAACTTATAACTACGTCAGGTCACGTGAGTGTGACTGACGCATGCGCAGAAGCCATATACCAAGCGGCGGCCATGTTTAGGAACACGGATTAGTTTTATTAGAAATACACGTACGCAAGCTTCCTCTACTTCGTTCGAATATAAAAAATAAAAGATTAGTAAGACGTACAAATTTTATTAATTGATTATACACGGGCGAGGTTCATGACTCGAGCAAGTCGCGATGCGAAGCTTGATCTATCAATCCCCTCTTTGATGATATTTACTATCATCACAAAAATAATGGAACCAGATGCCAACTTCTTCACACTTTATACAACTCTATCTCTTTCAACAAGCGATTCAGCTTCTCTTTCTCATTTTTGGTAGGGTGAGAATTTTTCACCTTTTTGTATATCTGATTATTCATTTCCTCTAGTTCAAGCTCACCCACACTTCGTTTCACTCCTCTGGCATTCACTTGATGCTTTCTGGTGTGCTTACGGCATTTGCAACAGACAAATATGAAAAATAGGATAAGACCTATAATTCCAATTGGCATCAGTACCTTGAACAATAAGCTTTTACCTAAACTAGCAAGCCAATGACCTACATTTGAGAGACCATCTACCAGTCTCTTCCAGGCACTGTCAACCTCGAGTGGTTTGAGTTCCTTTTCCATATTAGTAATGTTTTTCACATATATTTTGAGCTGCACACTTTTGTCCGGAATATAAGTGCAACAATGTTGCGCCTTCAACATCCGGCAGACTCCGCCCTCTTTTGCTAATAAGGTGTCAAGAGCAAGTCTGTTCTGCAAAACCATTGATCTGATCGCAACCATTTCGGTATTGACCAGCAGAAATCCATGAGCTGTGCCCGTAGACAACACATCCACTATAGTGGACAATTTGCAAATTCTGTGAGTGTTCAGAACCACTCCCACTCCAGGTATCAATGCACTAAAAATACTACCCATTATTTCACCTACACTTTCTCTTTTACTACTCACTAAGCCATTAGTATTTTCACTGCTTCCAGCAACTTCATTCACATGGTATATTTTCGGGAAGACAATGCCAAAATAGCAGCTTCCATACCAGTGATCCGGCAATTTGAAATAAGCCTCGTCTCCACATATATAATAAATTCCAGGAAACACAGGCTCTGACCCATTTTTGAAACTCCATCCTCCAATTACCTTGTAATTATGTTCGCATTCACTGGAACCAATGAAAATGTTATTATAATAGCTAGTCTTGTCGCGGTGAAGACATAGCTTTCCTTTCTTTTCAAAATCCAGCAACAGAGCAGGTCCCGCCCCACCATTTGAGGTGCCTTCCATGTTCTCAGCCCATTTTGGCGTTTTCTGTCTTTCGTCATCTGCCTTTCTTTGTATTTTTATTCTCCTCTTCTCTGCCATGTTCAGGAACATCTTTTCCTGCTCACGCAAAGAGCAGGTCAAGTTATCTCTGTGTGCGTCACCTATGTCTATATTACCTATAGTCAGAAAGTATTCGCCCATGTAGCGAGTAACGTCACTTTTAGTATGTACAGGATTCAGGTTCCCACGTATAGGAAGTTCAGAAAAGATCACGTCATTGTTAGAGTAATAGTACTGTAACGGTCCTCTTTTGTAAAATAAGCTTGCTAAAATGCTACAGGATATTCCGTATGTCAGGGGCAGGTGATGGTATGTCACGCCTTCAGCCACAGAGGTAGGTAGCTTCATGCAGACATAGCAATCCTCAATTTCCATAGTCTCTACATAGTGTATTAACAAGTTTGCGAAAACATTTAAATGTGTCTTATTCTTAACTCCATGATGATGTAGTCCTCCCTCATCTGATGCTTCTAGGTCTCGTTTTGTTTGTCTGAGTGCTCTCTCATGTCTTGCTACACTCTGTGTTGTCAGCTCTTCATTGTCAGTATTTACAATCTCAGTAGGGTCAACATTAGTATTTTTGCTCACCGCAAAAGGAATGAAAACTGTTAGTCCTATCCAAACTAATATCACTATAATTATACTACATACACATACCTTGCAGCATGTTTTGCAACAACTGCGACTAGGTCTACCATTCACGTTTGAATCAGACATTTTGGCTCAGAAGAAGTTTCTCGACCCCTCTTTGTGTCTTTACACGAGTAGCTTACTTTGTGCAAATTCACGGTGGCTCGTCTTCTTCTTCGGCAGAGTACTCAGCGACTGGTTCTCCGTCGCTTTCGTCAGTTATATCAAGATCTTCAAATTCTTCCAAAACGAGCGTCCATTCAGGAGACTTGTACTTTTTGTTTTGTCTTTTTATTCGATCGCTCCTTCTTTTGGAAGTGTCTTCTGGTTGCTCTGCTATGCGAGAACTTCTCCTTTCTTCTGCACGTTTTTCTTCTACCGTTTTTATCCTCCGTCTCAATTTCTTTATGAATCCAGGCTCAATATGCTTTCTTTTCTTAAGTCTTTTAGTTGGCACTGGGACTTCGTTCTCTTCTCTTGCCCTTTTATTTTCATTAGTTTGTGGCAATTCTGCTTCTTCTTCTTCCCTTCCTATCTCACTAGTTCCAGGACCTGCATCTATTTCTTCTGCCTGGTTACTAATCTGGCCTTGTTCAGGAGAGTTTTGTGTTTGCTTTTCAAATGTCTCTGTTTCTGTGTCCTGAACACGTTCTTCTAATCCTATCTGATCCTGTTCGAGCACTTCGTTCTCTTGACTTTCTTCCGCTCGAATCTCTTTACTAGGTCTAATCTGTTTGTTTTCGACTTCTGGAGTTTGGGGAGGTGTATCAATTATTTGCTCAGTCCCTGTCTGACCTTCTCCTTCCTCAGTTTTGACGTGAATCTCAATAGTCTGAGGTTCTTTGCCTGTGCCTTGCTTTTCCTCTCTATTCCACTCTCTACCTTTCCAAATTCGTTCTCTTGTTCTGATGGGGTCTTCGGTGAGGTCAATCAAGGGTATCCACTCATCTGGCCATATGCTTGGCAGCTCGTCATCAGCTACTTCTGGACCAACTTCTGGGAACCCTTCAGCAGGCTTGACTCTTGGTAGCTCGTCATCAGCTACCCCTGGACCAACGTCGGCGGACCCCTCAGCTTGACTGGTACTGGGCTGTACGTCGTCAGCTACTTCTGGTCTTGCTTCTGCAGGCCCCTCTGCTGGACGGTCTTCTTCTCCAGGCTCCTTGTCGGGTAGTACCTTCTGGGTGTGGCTGGCGTGGATCCAATGGGGAACACCTGCACACTTCACTGCTGTGGTCGTTACCAGGATTACTTGGCGCTTCTGTCCCCACCTTGGTTCCAGGCAGCTCGACCGAGTATGCTTCTTTATTTTGACCCAGTCCCCGGGAACCAGTTTGTGGAGAGGAGTCGTTGGATTGGCGACGGCGTCTTCTCCGATCTGGCGAGAGATATAACGCACTTGGTCACCTAATCTCTTGCAGTGTTCAAGCACCAAATCATCAGTAATACTCAACAATTTGCTTCCTGGTACCCATGCTTGTCTCATCACTCTTCCCATCAGGATTTCATGAGGGCTCAGGCCTGTCTTCCAGTCTGGAATACTTCGGAGTCCCATCAGAACCAGAGGCAGGGCCTTTACCCAGGTCATGCCAGATGCATCACACAATTTCGCTAGTCTTGTTTTGATAGTCCCGTTTATTTGTTCCACTACTCCAGATGCCTCTGGATGATATGCACAGTGGAGTTTTTGCGAGAACCCAAATGCCTTACAGAGTTGGTCGATCACATCATTCTGAAAATGTCGGCCTCTATCTGATTCAATAGTGACTGGAACCCCGAATCTAGGTATCAGTTCTTTCAGTAAACACTTTGCTACTGTCAGTGCGTCACTTTGGGGAGTAGGGTAAGCTTCCACCCACTTTGAAAATAGGCAGACAATGACAAGGACATAACGCTTCCCCTCACAACGTGGCATGGTGATGAAATCAACCTGTATTCTTACAAAGGGACCCGCTGACCTCCCAATTTTCCCCAGTTCCACCATTGTTCTCTTGCCTGGATTCATCTGTTGACATGACAGGCACCTCTGGCAGAGGGACTCTGCTACTTTCCTGAATTTTTTGCTGTACCAAGTCTGTTGGAATACCAGAATCATGGCGTCCCTACCAATGTGTGATCCCTCATGTATCAATCTCGCCATTGTGCCAAGCAAGTGTCTGGGTAACACAGGCATACCATTTGGGCCCAAGATGACACCATCCTCACGTCTTGGTCTACACCCTTCTTCCTTCCACTTCTCTCTCTCTTGCCAGGGTGCCGCCTGCTGCCATTCTCTCACTTCATCCCATGTAGGCACTTCTTCAAACACTCGAAGTTGGCAGCTGTTTCCGGCCCCCCCCCCCCGTTTTGGATTTATGATATATCGATCCCTGGCGCATAATTGTGCCACTCGATCAGCAAAATCATTTCCCAAAGATACAGGGTCAAAGTCCTTCTTATGGGCAACACACTTGACCACTGCCAATTCCTTTGGTAATTGGATTGCCTCTAAAAGGTCTTGAACAACTTTTCCATTTCGAATAGGGGTACCTGATGAAGTCAGGAACTCCCTCTGTAGCCATAATTGGCCAAAGTCATGCACAACTCCAAAACAGTACTGACTGTCAGTATACACTGTTAGGCGTACGTTTTTCCCCAATTTGCAAGCTTTTATCATAGCGATCAATTCGGCTACTTGTGCAGACTTTACTTCAAATAAATAACCTGCTTCTACAATTTTGGTTAAGGAGACTACCGCATAGGCAGCACTCAAGCCTCCTTGTTCATGTCTTAGGCATGAACCATCCACAAACAATTCCATGTCATGTTTAGGCAAAGGTGTTTCTTTAATGTCTGGCCGTGGTTTTGTGCAAAATTCTGTTAAATCAATGCAGTTATGCTCATCTTCCTCCCCATCTTCCATATCCATTGAGTTGGGAAGCAGAGTGGCGGGGTTCAGAATGTTGCACCTGACAATTGTTATATTTGCAGCACCCACGAGAATCCTCTCGTATTTATTCAGCCGACTAGGGGTGAGATACTGAGTTTTCGTTCTCGTTAGCAAAATTACCACTCCATGTGGAACATACACAGTTACAGGATGTCCCATGACAATGGATTCACTCTGCTCTAAACTTGTGCAAGTAGCAGCTACTGCTTTCAGACATCCTGGTAATCCAGCAGCCACTGGATCCAGGGTGGCAGAGAAATATGCCACTGGCCTTCTGGTTGTGCCATGTTCTTGGGTTAGGACTGACAACGCGCAATTATCGCGAGTGTCACAGAACAGGGCAAATTCCTTGGAATAGTCTGGCATTCCCAACGCAGGGGCTGTACACAGACAATCTCGCAATTTTGTGAAGGCTGTTAAGCTTTCATCATCCCATTCTACAATATCTGGTGTTCCTCTCTTGGTCATTTTTATCAAAGGCCTAGCTAGGACTGCAAATCCCACAATCCATTGCCTGCAGTATCCTATCACCTGATTTTGCACAGAACTGTAATTTTTCAGGGGCCACTTTATGTCCCTTCTCACTCAGGTGATTCAGTAGAGCAATGGTGTCAATCACACAGTCCTTATGACTTTTGGACGCCACCAAGAGGTCGTCAATGTATTGCACCAAGACAGAATTTCCAGGTAAGACCAAAGTTTCCAAGCATTTTTTCAAGATCTGATTAAAGATAGAGGGGCTCTCTGTGTACCCTTGGGGGACCCTGTTCCAGACATACACGTGACTGTTGAAAGCAAATGAGAAAAGAAATTTGCTGTCTGGATGCAAGGGAATGGAAAAGAATGCATGACACAGGTCTATCACAGTGAACCACTCAGCATCCCAGGGAATCTGATACAGAATCACTGCTGGGTTCGGGACAATAGGGCAGCAAGGAACCACTATTTTGTTTACCTTTCTTAGGTCCTGCACTACTCTGTACTTGCCACTAGGCTTTTTGATGCCCATAATCGGTGAGTTGCATGGGCTACTCATTACTTCCTGTATGATGTTTCCTTCTAGCAATTTTTGTATTTCCAGGGCAACACCTGCTCTCACTTCTGCATTCATTCTGTAGGGTTTAGTATTAGGGTATACTGCATTGTCCTTGATGGCTATCTGTATGGGGTCTACGTTTTTCATTAATCCTACATCTTTTCCGGTAAAGTCCCATACCTCTGGCTTCACTGTTTCTTGGAGTTCTTTGGGCAAATTCTGCATAGTCATTCGTTTAATTTCTGAGTCAGGTCTGATTAACATTAATTTATAAATGCCATCTTCATCTGGGGTCTGAATTTCAACACCCTTTGGTGTGCAAAAGATGGTACAGTTCATTTTGCACAGCAAATCACGTCCCAGTAAGTTCACTGGACTGGTGTCGCAGACGACAAATCTATGCATTTCTTTAAAGTTTCCAATTGAGATCTCCATGGGCTCGGTAACAGGAGTACTAATCAATTGATTAGATACACCCACTACTTGGAAGGCTTCTCCCGAGAGGGGTAGGTTTGGAACGTCCACTGTTCTCACAGTAGAACGGGTAGCGCCAGTGTCCAACAGAAAAGTGACATCATTTCCGTCAACCTTTCCTTCAATGTATGGCCCCGACTGGTCTACCGGTAAGGAGGCGCCAAGTACGCACTCCTCGTCCTCCCCTCTCAGGCCCCGTCAGTACTGGTCATCACAAAAGAAGGTATCATTTAGTAAATACTGCGAAGTTGCTGTATTTCTGTTCTCATCGCTTCCCCAGACTTCTACGTCATCACCCTGCGTGGATTTTCCCTTAAATACTTGCTTTGGTGCTCGGGGCAACTGAATCGTTTTTACCTGTTGTTGGGTCTTTCTTGGTCTTTCATTCTGCGTCTGTGGAGTTAAATCAGGTGTTTTGGAGTTATCATCCGGCAAATAGGGACACTCGTCTCGCCAGTGTCCAATTTCTCCGCACTGATGGCAGGGAAATTTCTTCTTAGCCTCCTCCCTGCTCATTTTGGGCCGGGGCTTTCCTCCACCCCCAGGACCTTGGTTCTGAGTAGTTTTGGCCATTTTATTCAATTGTTTTTCCTGCTGTTCTGCGAGCTTCACTTGAGCCCACATAACCTTCTCCTTGAGAGCCTTTTTCTTTTCTGCCATCTCGTCCTCACAGTACTTTGCGTACCGTAGGACCTCATCCATCTTTTTAGTATGCCAACAGATTTTGTTATCTTTTATCCACTGACAAATTTCGGGTCTTAAACCATTTACAAACCTGTAAATAAAATGTGTCATATCCTTCATCTCGATGTTATCTATACCACTGTATGTTTTGAACACCTGCAACAGCCTTTCATAAAAGGAGTGCACTGTCTCGTCTCTTTCCTGCGTGGTTCTGTCTATCTTGGTCCAATCAGTTTCCTTTGCTGGCACTTTTAGTTTCAGATGCTGAATTACTTGTTCATATTTTCTCATCACTTCTTTCGATGGTTCCCCTGTTTTGTCATCTCTCGGGTATTCTTCACTAGGCCAAGCTATGGCTATTTTACACTCGGTCCACAGATCTACCGGGACCACAATGTCGAAAAACCCATCCAGGTCTTTCCACAGGCATTTTTGCACCTTTACGAACCTTTCCACCTGCCTATACCAGTCAACTGGCTTCTCGCGCAATTTCGGGAAATCGTTAGTAAAGGACACAATATCCTGTCTGGACCATGGAACGTGCACATACTTTCCACCTGGTACTTCGCGCATAGGGCATAACTGTTCGGGTTTTTCAGCTTCTTTTAGCAAGAATTCCGGAGTTGGCTGCCTAGACCTGGCCTCATCCTTTTTCTTGGCCCATCTGGCTTTCCACCTTTCCACATCTCCCCATTTTTCCAATACTGTCAATAATTCTTTGACCTGTGCTTTCTTCCCTGACATATTCAAGTTTTCCAAATCTTTGTCTGAGAAATCTGCCCTATATGGTTTTCGCAGCGGTTTTGATCTCGAAATATCTATTCCCCATGCTAGCAGCCGTGTCTGTCAGTTTTTCATGAAGTACTCTGGTACTTCGGGTGAGACTCTTGCAGATAAACAGCATTTCGTCTTCAGAGTAGGTATTTAATCTGTCTAATCCTACGTTTCCTGCCATCAATTCCTCTATTTCTATTCTCAGCTTGTAGAGATCTAAAGGTTTCGTTGGGGACGCTTGTTTTTCCAATTCTTGACTCCATCTTTCGATTTCTTCAGGAGTCACCAATGTGACACTCTTCGTACCTGAGGTCGATTCCATCTGAATTTCCCTCGCGTTAAAAGGATTATGTCTTTTCTGTATCCTTTTTCCTGTATTTCTAACGGGCAGATCTAGTAGCGAGACCTCGGACTCGCACTCACTTGTCTGGTCATCTATAATTAAGGGTTCTGGTCTGGTCGGTGCAATGACAGGAGTAATTACGGGAGGTTTCGGACTTCCTTGACGGTCCCCGTACAGCGGAACCACCGGTCCGATCGTTACTGGGATCGTCAAGGCTTCAGGACTTGCATTTAGCTGTGACATTTTCTGTATTATCTCAGCTCTCTGATTTCCTAGCGCTTCCCGCTCTTTCTCTTCTAATAACCTGTCCAAAGTGTTTCCATGTAACACCTGCGGGGTTAGAATGGGAGCATAACTCGGGGCAGTGGGATGAGTCTCACTCGGCCCTCCACCATAATTAGGTTTCTGAAACAGACTTCCTGTGCCTAGAATTCTCTGATCTTCCTCATCCCGGGACTGTAATCGTGGCATTCCTGAACTCAAGGACCTCACCTCACCTCCGTAGGGGGGACGAGAGCAAAAATCTCCTTCACTTGAATATCCCGTCTCCCCACCCACGGGTCTCCTGGGGTAAATACTTCTGGTTTCTACGGGTCCCAGATTCTCAGTATAAGGAGGAATTAGATAATCCCCTCCTACACTTGCGGACCTGACCTCCTCCCTTTGTAGGGGTCTCCGGGGAATATCTCCTGCACTCGAAGGTCGGTGTCCCTCATTATAAGGAGGCGGACTTCTCATGCATATGTCATCTAACAATTCGTCATCTGATTCTCCCAGGGGCCCCCAATGTTTGGTCTTTTCTGTTCTTTTTTCCCCCCCCAGGAGGATCTTCTGCTGGCATCATGGGAAACAGTCCCTCAACAATCATGCTCTGTCTCCATTGTTTAATTTTTTTGTCTCGGGTTTCTTGTTTCAGTTTTGGGTAATACTTTGTCAGCCCTTTATCCATTTGGGGCTTTTCTCTTTGGAAAGCCTCAATCTCCCATTCCTCTAATGCCTCATACTGCGTTAGTCTCGGTCTGGGATGTAATTCATTCATTCGGGTTCTTAAGTTGAATAAGATCCTACCATTAAAGGTACCTTTAACGGAAAGGCCATTATTCCGTCGTCTTTTGTGTATTTCACCCAATTTTCTAACCACACACATGTATTGTACCCTCTATCAAACATCATGAAAGAGGCGGGAGTATTTGGTGGTGGAATAACAATGCCCTCTCTAGTTTTGATCGGTTTGTCCTTTTTGAAGTAATTCTTTACCTTATTTACAAGGGACATTTTTCGCTTATTTCCGTACATAATGTCGTATCTATTAGCCTTCCACTGATCTCTTTCAAAACCTAGGTTTCTTGGATCGGGTCTAGTCTCTGGAGTATACGAGGGCCACATACGATTTCTACGCTTAACTTTGTTTACAAAATTACCTCCAATCAGAATGCGTCTTGCAATTCCGTGCGACCAATGGGGTGCACGAGTTCAAATAATTTCGGCCAATGGGTGCGCGGCCTTTTCGCGAGACAGTTCTCACGCTTCGGCGCTCACCCCTCCTTCACAATTCCAGCCCCGCTACCCGCCCGCTGTTTCTACCAATCCCAGCGCGGCTCGGAGTGACGTCAGAGACGCTTCGCGACTGACTCCCTCCCTTCACAAGGTAACGGAAACTTTCTTTCTTTCTAAAGTGCTAGTGCTTGGTTATTTTACAACGAATACACATTCGCCACAGTGCTCAAGTGTCTAGACAGGAAAGAATTGTTTTACTGCAAGTAAACTACTTCCATTTACTTTTCACACGCTGCGGGTAGATCTCTTCCGCCTACCCTTCACTCTAGCATCAGTGAACCTGTTACTTCCCTAGACCCATCCACTCTTTCCGGGATATATCCGAGTCTAAGGTTTCCCAGCGGACCCCTTTGCTTTCACCCAAGCTCCGATGAACCTGCTACTCTTCCGATGTGGCCCTTACTAGGTTACGCCACTATTGGAATTTTGCCAATGAACCTCGTTACTAACATTTATTCACACATGTATTCAGGAAAAGCCCTAGTTAGTGCTTCCGGTTCTACCTAACCTGCACCTAACTTTCCTTGAGCCTGCGACCTCAAGGCAAATGGATTCTATTCACCACTTGCCATTCGATTCCCCGGGGAGTTCCGACAACATTTAACAAAACGTTTCACATACGCATGGATTAATACATATAACAATATAAGAACAAGAAAAACAATTTTCAAACAATTCATAAATTTCAAAAGCAACGCACCTCAAGAGAGTGATCAGGTCCCCCGAAATGGCCGCTCTTATAGCAGCAGTAATGTTAGCAGCTACCGACTTGGCTAGCCTAACTAGTCCTACCTAACCTTTAACTATTCCCTAACCATAACTCTGCTACCAGAAAAATACTGATAGAGCGCGCAGGTCACCCGACCAATAATTTCGCCACTTCCGGCTTCGGGCCCATATATTTCAAATCACCATATACATTGATCGGATGACCTCACGGTCTGCTATCAATAATTTGGGAGTTCCTTTCGTTATTCTTCAGCGTACCCGACTTACCATCCACCGATGCGGGTACCTATAACCACAATGGATCAGGGAGCTAGCTGTAAAAGGAAAGGCAGCAAAATACAAACCCAACAAATAACATTCAATAAATCTTTGTAAAATGACCACGGACAACTGAAAGTTTTAAAGTCTTTATCTAATTTAGTAAAATTCAAAATTCATCCAATTCACAGTAATTAAGCAATCGATAATCAGAATAACAGAAAGTACATAGCTGAATAGCAAATAGGTCAGTGCAACCATTTATAAACTAATGGAACCAGGACACACTTAAATGAAGGATCAGGAATTAGAACGTTTAAGATGAGTCACTAAAGATGGGATAGGCTTTGATTAGGACTAGTATTCTAGATTTATTTCAAGGGAATGAGACAGGAGTTCGGGACATTTATATCTATAGGAGAGTCTATGAAGAGAGACACGCTATGCTTTAAGGCAAAAGTTCTTTAGACAGTTTAAGTAAGGAGGTTCTAGACCATATCAGGAAATGACAAACTGCAATGCAAAATATAATTTCTAACAGGTAGGGTAACATAGGAACAATGACTTTATGATTCAATGGTTGCGGAAAGCATGGAAAATTAACATATGCAAAGGTATGTCTTTATTGAAGCAAAAGACAGAAATTCAGAAAGGTGCAAGGTTCAGAGCTTTCAGAGTGATATTTACCTAGACTGGTGTGGAAACCAAACCCTGGCCACGGGTCAGTTAAGAACAGGAACCCCTCAAGGAAGGATACCCCTCAATGGACAGCAGGTGCAGAATGGACACCCAGGACAGGAAGACCAGATTAGGATCAGGACAGGACCCTCAGGACAGGACCCTCAGGACAGGACCCTCAGGACAGGACCCTCAGGACAGGACCGGCACCCGCAGTTCGGAAGCAACGCCTGCGCTCCACCCTCTCTGCAGCTATCGATCACGACCCCGATTGGGTCAGCGAACTCCCAGCAAAGTGCTCCGCCAGCACTTTAAGGGTTTTAGTAAAACCTTAGTCTATGGTCAATTTCGGACAGAGTGCTCCGCAGTACTCTGTATCTTCAGTCACCTATTGAGTGCGTTGGGTCAGTGACAGGTCAGCTAAACCAGACAAGTCGGACAATTTCCCTAGGTGAACCCAGGGTAGATATACTGTTTTGGGACGGTGTACCACCCCCCAATGTTGCAAAGTGTCAGAATCCCTCAATTTGGATTGGTCCTAAGGTAGGGTTTGGGTAACACACCAATCAGAATAGACTATTTGGAGGCCTAATTTACATCTCTGGGCACCGCCTAGCAAGATTGGGGTTCCCATGAGAAAGCCGCACAGAATACAATGAAAAGAATACATTTCGATACAATAGAACATAATCATGATGCTTCTGCTGGGTGAAGGTGCTCTTTCCCAGGGTGGCTCTGGCATCAACCTTCTTTGGCCTGAGTTCAATGCCATGTCAGCTTCTAGCGATTCTGCGCAGAAATACCCTCCAAGATGGACTCCCCAGCCCAGCACCCCTCCGAGTCGAGGATACATGAAAAGTAAGCGAAAACAAATTAAAACATAGAAGTGACGGTATGAAAAACACATCATTGGTTTTGTACTTTAAACTTATCATTATTAAAATATACTATGCAGTTTAAATGTTAGCAACATATACACACTCACAAGAGCATCACCACGTTATTCACGAAAGCTGTGTATTACGCATGCGCACCCTTTCCCACCAAACTTATAACTACGTCAGGTCACGTGAGTGTGACTGACGCATGCGCAGAAGCCATTTACCAAGCGGCGGCCATGTTTAGGAACACGGATTAGTTTTATTAGAAATACACGTACGCAAGCTTCCTCTACTTCGTTCGAATATAAAAAATAAAAGATTAGTAAGACGTACAAATTTTATTAATTGATTACACACGGGCGAGGTTCATGACTCGAGCAAGTCGCGATGCGAAGCTTGCTCTATCTGGTGTGTAAAATATTTTCCTAAGATTGTATTATTTTAGACAGGTTCAGGGTCAAGCGCATTACAGTTAGGCTGAGTAGATTATTAACGTCTCTAGAGCTGCATGTCTGGTAACATTTTAATGATTTTTTGTCATATTTCAAAATCCTTTTCATGGTAATCTAGTTGGTACAAAAATGGGTGCAATAGGATCTTAATAAAACCCTTATTCTTAGAACTTCTTTGGCTAATGTTCTAAATATTCGCAAACTTTAACTTAAAATAAAACCAATGTTTCTTAACATCTATGAGAACATTGGAATGTTGGGAGCTCCGTTATAGACAATGGAGAGCTCCACGCTTCTATGGGTCGGTAAAGGCCCACAGAGCAACATTCCAATGTTTTACAAAGGCCTCTCGGAGCTCGAGGGGATTTAAATCCCCTCGAGCTTCGAGAGGCCTTTGTTTTATTTGTTAGAACATTCTGCCTTCTAGTGGCAGAATGTTCTAATAGCCTTATAGCCCTTCTTAGCAGGGCTATACCGGCTATTAAAGTTCCGGTCCCTTGTTAAAGTCCCTCGCCTTTGGCTTGGGCCTTATACCGGCTATTAAAGGCCCGCGCCTTTAATAGCCGGTATAGCCCGCTATGGTGGGCAATATTTAAAAACAGTTAATGGTGGCTTTGGAAGGAATCGTGTTGTGAACCGCATGATTAGGCAGGTCAAAAACTGACTGTACTGGTCAGATGTTGCAGATTATATTCAAATTGGGCTTACCTCTCTGTGATCTAGGTTCAGGGTAATTCGGTGTCTCTAAATTTTGTACCTTGTATGATTTGTCTGAAAACAGTCATGAAGCAGGTCAATAGAAAATGTGCATAGGGCAAAATCAGGTCATGCACTTCCCATACACGAATCAGTTTCGTGCAGTACCACTGCACCCAATTCTCACAGTGTTACCGAGTTTAAAACCAAGCATTTACAATGTAAATGTAAATTCAGTACTTGTATAGCGCACAAATCACCCCCGAAGGGGTCTCAAGGCGCTGGGGGCCGTTGGGAAGTTTAAGCGAGCTATTGCCCAGAGTCACATGGTGCTGTGCAGACCCCTGCCGCCAAAGCCATGGATCGAACGGTGATCTACAGCGTCAGTCGCCCTGGCCGTGGCGCCACACCTCTCCCCAATGCAATGCAATGCAATTGGTCTCGCATTTACGCGAGTTTAAGCTATTGCCATTGTAAATGACAATACCTTTTATTTGTGTTTTTAAAAAACAAAACATAAATAAAAGGCATTGTCATTAAGCTCAAACTCTTGTAAATGCGAGACCTATTGCATTGCAAATGCTTGTTTTTATTATGTTTCCTTTTTTTAAACCGATTATGCCATTGTATTTTGTTACTACACTTTAATGTTGTTTAATGTTGCTTATATACTTTACACTAATTTCTCTGCAGAATAGCCTGCTTGTTTGTTCCACAGCTACCACGGTTTAAGGCTACATTTGTCATTTAGACTGCTTTTAGTTCTAGCAAAATACTAAATTACTATTTTGTTAGGACTGTTACACGAATGAATAATCCGGAATCTCAGAGGGCCTCTGTATTTAAATGTGTACCACCCAACGTTTGGTGCTGTTTTTTATGGTTAGTTTAGTGCAGGACTCGTTACAGATTTAAAGTACAGGTCTACAGTACTTTAACCTCCCCCCGCTGCTAGTGAACCCCTTAATTAAATTAACAAAAAGCATATTAATTATGGCAATACAATTGAGGAGCCTAGTGGAGTGTAAGCATTTATAAATATGTATATATGTAGAATGGCTGTGTATATTAAACTGCATAGGCGTGCTTGTACTAGATGTTCTGAGTGTGTGTACACGTGCGTCTAAGATGTATGAGCTTGGATCTTTGTTCGTTATTGATGAGCCTAATTTACCCGTGGCTTCTCTTTGCCTCGCTGCCTTTAGTAAGCAGATCATTAATAACATGCATCTAATTACAAATTATTCAGACAACTCATCAGGTATGCGTGTTAGAATGTTAAGCTGTTGTACAAGCGCCAGACGCATTGTTCCTGGGACACCAAAGAAAGCGCTTCTTGGAAATCACCGGCCTTTATCCGCTTCATTCTGTTCAGCGTAGGCATTAATGTAATGCAGTGAAATCCAAAACACACAAGATGATGGACAGAAGGTTGCACAATGGCAAAACATTCACCCTCAGTCACAGATCTGGGTTTAATCCATCGTTATTTTGCTCACCAAGCCACTCCAGTTCACACATGGCCATATGCAAATCAGTCTTGACCATGTGCCTCATGGGAACAGTCCAGACCGGACTGCCAAGCTATATCTTCCCTGGACTGGAATCAAGCATCCTAGGACCGGTTTCTGGCTATCAGCCGTCTTCAGCCAGGATAGCTTGACTCCAGTGGCGTAGTGAGCACGGGACCCACATAAGTTGCTCTACCCTCATTTATTTATTTAGATGTTTTGTACAGTATCACATGTTGCTGTAAGACGACTTGCATAGCGTTCATCAGAAGATCATATTCATAGGTTTGCAGGCAACATTTACAGGCAGAGTTCACTTAGGTGACCCGGAGTCACCCTGCCTGACATTCTTCAAGTCTAGCCTGGCTCAGAACTTCAAGTCTGACTGTTTACACTGATCTGTTTTGAGGCTTTTAAACAGCAGCCAGCTTGGTTCTTTTATAAGCAGGTCCACTGAAATTATGTGGCAAGAGGAACAAATTATGCAGCATAGACTACTAAAATATGCGGCCAGAAAATTTAATTGATGTGGCATAATGCAGCACATTTGTGATCGTATCAGCAGCTGCGGCCTGTGCAGGTAAGATTGGTGGGGTCTGGTGTGGGTAGGATTTCGATTGACGAGGAGGAAAATTAAATTAATAATTTTTCCCTCGTTTTCCTCTGTCGAAATCCACACACTGCCCCACCGCTCCTACCTACGCGGGCTGCGGCTGAGTATCAGTTCATTGTTTTGTCACTTTTAGGTTGAGCTTCGACCTGTTGTATCTCTTCTGTGGGGTTTGGCAAAACCACCAATTGCCATTGGTTGTTATCTGTGGCATTCTGAAATGCTGGCTTCTTATTGGTGCATTTCTGTTAAAGTCCCTCCTTTGTGTGTTCAGCTCTCTTACTGGCGATTTCACTCTGCAAGCATTTTGGCCGGTCATCACACAGTACAGCGCGTGACCGACCCTTCTTCCTGTTCCTTTTTTTCCTCTACAGGGATTGTATTTGTTTTTCGGGAGCGAGCAGCAGCGCACACGCTGCTTGCATGACTTTATCTTGTTTTCATTATTCCCACTTGGCGGCCAGCCCCACCCTCCAAACCTTCCTGGGCTCGGCCACTTCCTCAGTGTCTCCCTGTGATCGGCCATCCACCCCGTTAAAAGGCTTCTTTCTTTTAGAGCGTGTGATGGCCCTCTTCACTGCACAGATCCCATGTCAAAGTAACTTGTGGGTGGGACATCTGAGCATTAGGATTATATCTGATTATGCCGATGCTGCTGGTGGGTGCCCAAGACTGCTCACTGGCAACCTGTTGCTTATGCCTTTTCTTTGCACCACTGTGTGCTCGCTGACAGAGGCTGCTGCGGCTTCTGCCTCCTCAAGTCCGACATTTTCCTCACACCTAATACCAACGTGCCAGCCTGCCACAGAGGCGCTCTCCCTATGTGCTCTGCCGTCGCTGCTCAAACGGAGAGTGTGAACTGATCACCAGGGCTTGAGAAGGAACGGCTGGGAGAAGGGGGGGCTGGGGCAGTCATTCAGAGTTGGCATTCTCTGGGGTGCATCGGTTTTGTAGTGCCCTCGTTCTCCTGCCTCCCCTCCCCCCCCCACACACACACAGCTGTTGTAGTAACAATTGCCCCAACACGGCAGAAATTGTCAAACCTTTTCTGCATCTACCGAACCACCACCACCGGCGGCAGATCCTTCTCCCACCTCGCTGTCAAGACATGGAACACCCTCCCCATCCTCCTACGACAGACCCAGGACCTGCTGACCTTCAGGAGACTTCTCAAGACCTGGCTGTTTGATCAGTAGCTGCTGCCCCCCCCCCCCTCACGCCCCCCAGCGTCTTGAGGCCCTCACGGGGGAGTAGTGAGCTTTATAAATGTCTGATTGATTGGTAAGAAATGGTAGTTCAAACCTCTTGTCACAATCTAAATGGGCACCTCAAACACCCTTGGCTATTCAGGACGAAGTCGAGTGACGTCTTGCCCCAGGGTTGAAATTGCAGGAATGCTGAAGACCACGCCGTACCTCACTGGCAGTTATGTGATGTTCATGTCCTGAATAGCTGAGGATGTTGGTGCCAGTTCTCAGAGTTATGAGGTGCATTGGCAGAGCTGTGTAAAATTCCCAGCACAGGAATAGTCTGTGTTACTGGTCATGTTTGAGGTGCACTGGCAGAGCCCTACATTTTTTTTATTCCTTGTGAAGAAAGCAAGGAGAAGGGAAGTAAAAAACATAAAATGCATTGTTACCTTTTACATTAACCTAGTCCATCTATTTTTTTATGACACTTGCAGCTGTAACCTGTGACTCTGTAAGTAATGAGCATTATGTAGAAATTTCTACAGAAAAACATACAACGGAGTTCTTTGTTTTTTTTAAGGTGGGCAGATCCTTACCAAGTGCATTAATGATCGGACGTTTACATCATGTATTATGTAATTTTATAAGTATTATTTCTAGACTTTTTGTACCATGGAAGGCAGCCCTCCACAGCACACCATATCATTAAAATCCACACCACTCCACAACACATAATACCATTCCACATAATTAGGCTCCGAAACACACAATCCCACTCCACATAATTCCAGTAAACTTAATACCTCATAACTACCATTCCCATAATTCCGCAGCACTCCATGCCACACAATTTCAATACACAAATCCACTCCACACCACACAATTCAACGCCACACAATTACGCAACTAACTAATCCAAACCAACTCACATAATTCCACAACATACATACACTCCATAACACATAAGTAGAAAACATTGCTATTTACAAAGCCAATAGCTCCAGCAAATACAAGACCTATTACATAAGTAAAAAGCTTTGCCATTACAATGCCTAAAGCTATGACGTGCTGCTGGGTTCTTTTGTTTGTATGGTTAGTCATGCGTTGGGTGTTTACTAAAATAGCACACATTTGCTGCAAGTACTAAAAATGCAAAATATTAGTCTGCACTTTGTTGCTCCATTTGCACTCTTCAAACTCACTTGATTATACATTCCAGACAAGCAATAGAAGTTAGAGGAGTATGTTTTTCGTCTTCATTTCAATGATTTTCACTGCAAGTGTTGCTTGACTAATATGTACTAAAATGCCATCATTAAAGTTTGTGTTTTAAATAAGCATTGTTCCTGTGTTGTCTTTGTCTGGCCAGTGTATTCCTCCTTGTCACATCATGGCCAGCCAGGCTCCGAGAGCCCGAGGGCACACCATGCGGACTTACGCTCGCCGTCAACCTCAGAGTAAAATCCAGCTTCAGACCTGGCTCTCTCCACCCATTCGCCAGCAGCATATCTTCTCCAGCAGCTCTTCCTCATCATCCTGCTTTGAACAACAGGATTCCACTGATCCCGACTTTCAGCCTGCAACCAAGTGAGTTTATTACATGCAAAAGTCATCTAAAAGTGGTATCTGAGTATCTAACACGGATTCATGAAAGATTTTTAGGATTGCCTACCAAGAAGAAAATTAATTTTATAGTTGACATTTCACTGCACATCGGTTGCATAATATTTGTGCTATGAAATACAACGTTACACTTTATAAGACTTGCTCTAAGGTTGTGTGATTAGATCATTAAAAGTTAAGGCACTTTTAAATTGTTACTTCATAACCTCTTTTTCCTTTTTTTTAATGTAACACGCTTCTTGAAACCTGCTTTCGGTGTTGTCTCAAACGAAATTAAGTGCGAAGTTGTTGCTCATGCACTCTAATAGAGATGGTTATAGGCCCACCAGTCATTTTTTGGATTTAATTGATCGGCGACTGATTGATTGTACATATATTTCTTGATGTATGAAGTTTTGCTTTTCACATGTATGTTGTCATTTCGTTGATGAAGCTGTGAGGTTGATACACATAGGTAGTAGCATCCTCGTTTTGTTTTTTCTTTGCTTACCTGGGAAAATATTTGCAGCAGGGGGCATGAATGGTTGCTTTCGGAAGTCAATTTTACAGCCCTTCGACGAATCTACTTTGTTTTTCTTTGTTTTGAAACATGACATAATAAGCTGTGGATGTTTGCTAGTGTTGTTCAACTTTGTATAGCTACCAAAGATCTGCCATGTGTAAGTTGTTCCTCCCCCAGAATGAGATGATGTGATGAGGGCTTTCCCCACCCTACAAATTAGAGGAGACTTCCTTCCAAGCTGACATAGAGTCCTACATGCTGAATCCTCGACACGCTGCGGTCTGACATCCCTTGCGGGGCGTCATCCTCGAAGCAGAGACAGGGCATTCTCAACATCAGGTGAGGGAGATGGTTCTTCCCTAGGGGTTTCTTGGCTACTTATACGCATATACATACTATGCATACAGATCTAGGATAGGTACATTTTGGCAAATTACTTAGGGTGCGCATTTTAGGACTATTCAAGTGCTACTGTTTTTATCTGAACTGCCATCCTGTGTATTTTCTGAGAATAAGTGAGCACGAGTGTCTGAGCGAAAAAGTACTGTACTGTTTTCCACAATCCCTGAGGAATCAGGGTTGTCTTGTTCAGTGGTTGCCAGAGACTACATACACCATTGTAAGATACAGGGCATTGTAGAGCTGGCTGGTCTAATGGCTGACATATCCTGTGGGGGTGTCTCGAAGCGGTTGGGAGACCAAGCCCTAAGTTTAGGTCATCCAAAACGCATAGATCCTGGGGATTCCTGGAAACTACATGACCGTGGTCTCCGGCAGAATTGGGACTCCACATCAACCTGTTGGAGCTCTGTGGAATCCGGTTGGCATTAAAAGTCTTTCTTCACTCCATCAAGGGAAGGCTAGTGCAGGCGTTAACTGAAAACACCACTGCCATGCGGTACATGTGGTGTGGCTCACTGGTTAGAGGCGGCAGACCCGGGAGCAGAGGACGGCCCGGGACCAGGGTTCAATCCCCGACGCGGCAGGGTCTTGACCAGGGTCAACGGACTCGATCATTCTCGCCTCGGTGCCTACTCTAACTAGGGATCACACTCGGCAACTCTGGGCATTAGCTTGCCTCATCTCCACAACGGCCCCCCACATACGCCGGGGATGCCTGGTTTCACCTTGGAGATACCCAGTAGGGACCATCACACAGGGAAAGCCAGGACGGGTTCCCCAGCGGTCTACAGCGCAGAGATACTCCTTCGGGAGTCGATTCTAGCGCTTTAGAAACCCACAATCAATCAATCAACAAACGGGGTGGGGTGGGGTCGTGGACCCTTGATCTGGAGGCCCTGTGCCTCTGGATATAGCTGGAACAGCAGGGAATATCCCTGGTGACTCAAAACTTGCTGGGCTTTGGGCACACCAGGGCATACAAACTCAGCCGACGTTGCCTAGCTGATCACAAATGGCGTCTTCTTCCTGAGGTGTTGCAGTGTCTTTCAGCAGTGGGAGAGCCTTGGTTAGATCTGTTCACCACCACTGAGGATGTGGAGTGTCGGTAGGTCTGCATGCTGGCATTTCGAAAGCGAGTCTCGGAGATGCTTTTTTGTGTTTAGTGAAGCCCAGGCCTCCCGTATGCCAATAGCTCTCCTGCCCAGACTTCTAGAAGATTAGGAACGATCGGGTTGAAGTTATCCTCGTGGCTCCGGACTGGGCACGGAGGCGTCTTGTGTGGTATCACGAGCTGTTGAGCATGGCCATCAAGCCTCTGATCAGGCTGCCTTCTTGCGTGGAGACTGAGCAGTGACAGTTGGCAGCTCTCCACCTTCCTCCCAAAGTCTGCAACATTATCTTGGTAGCCAGGTGTCCCTCCACTAAGATGGTAAACACCTGCTATTAGAGAAAGGTTGTGGCATGGTGTACAGAAAGACAGATAAATGTCATTTCTGACCCCCTTTCTCAGGTTCGTCTCTTTATTCTTTCTCTTCGTCAGCAGGGCACTGCTCTGGGCACTCTGAAAGACTATCTTTCTGTTATTTTAGCTTTTCTGAGGTTGTCAGACATGCCATCCCTCTTCAAATCATCTATTGTAAATAGATTTTTGAAAGGGTTGCAATATTTGTTTCCACTTTCTCATTTAATTATGCCTCAGTGGGACCTCAACCTTGTCCTCCCTATTTTCATGTATGCTCCTTTCTAGCCTTTTCACAATTGTCCTCTCAGGCTTCTTCCCATCAAGACTGCCTTTCTCGTGGCTATAACATCTGCCCTGAGGGCCAGTGAGCTTCAGGCCTTGTCATCCAACCCTCCATATTTATATATCTACCCAGACAAACTGGTGCTTCGTACGAGAGCTTACATTCTACTGAAAGTGGTCAGTCCCTTTTTCACGTAGGCCAATTCATCACTTTGCCTCCTTTTACTCTCTGGCACCTGCTTCCAAGGATGAAGAGCGACTTCGCCGTTTGTACCCAAAACAAGCTTTGTTATTCTATCTTGACTGCACATGAGAGTTCTGGGTGGATGGCAACTCTACGTGTAGTATTTCTGAGCGAAGAAAGGACGAGTCGCGCAGAAGCGGACCATCTCTCGATAGATCGTGCTCTGTAACAAGATCTGATGAGGATTGGCCAAAAAGCACCCCCCTGATGGTTTGCTTTCTCATTCTACCAGAGCTAAAGCGGCCACCACTGCGTTGGCATGCGAAGTTCAGGTCCTGGATATATGACCGGCAGCAACTTGGGCTTCCTCGCACACATTCACGAAACACTTCTGCCTGCGCAGTCAGGTCTGTCGGGATGGGCACTTTGCCTGTTCTGTCCTGCATTTCTTCCTCTTATGAAATTTGTCCACAGATCCACCTCTAGGTGGTATTCTAAATTAAGGAATATGCAGCTAGAAATCTCTATCAGATGAACAAGTTACTTAACTTCGGTATTGCCTTATCTGGAAAAGACTCTTATCTAGCCACACTTTCCCTACCCGACCCACTGTCCTCCCCGCTCTGAGAGTGAATTTCTAGGGACGTGCTGTGCAGTGCATGCTGCCTAATCTGTTGCCTGGATCTTTCTTCTCCCTTTGTTCCGCTGCCATCAAGGGGACTCCTGCGGTGCTCACAGTCCTGGAGTGAGACCGTCCTTGCGTAATCCACACCAGGCTTTTGTTTTCACCCGCCTTGAAGAGTGGACTCCATAGTCCAGGATGCACAGCGCCAGACACAGCTGCCGCTAACGAGGGGATCAAACAACACACAAAATGCCTACACCATTCTTACTTTCAAACAATATACTTAAGGAACAAACAAAATTAATTCTTAGTTTGTCCGGGTACTTTTATTTATACCCTTTGAATTATCCAATTCTTTTTATATTTTCTTTATCGTATTTGTGTATGAAAAGGAACACTAATACATTCAACAAAATCTACACATTTACAACAATATTTACAAACACATATTTACAATCCACATCTTCATTAATAAGACTTAGACGAAATACATCCTACGTGTACTAGTTTAAACAAACAAATAATTAATCTTTGTGAATTTTATATTCAAATGACAAACCAATGTCCAAAACAATGTCCAAACAATTCAAAGACAAAGTCAAAACAAAGGAGGTAATTTCACCAAAAGGCTACCAATTGCGAACCCAGCACTTGCTGGTTTCCACAATGAATGATGTTACTCCCTCCTTCAAATATGCCGACACGTTTCGAATCCGGGGAAACAAGTTCCCGGATTCTCTTCAGGGCTTTGTCACTTATGTCTGTAAGATGTACAAAAACAAAGTTTTGTTTAATGATTTTGAAACTGCTTCACTCTCTATAATTTTCACACTATACTTAATGGAGCAAGAATGTACCTGCTTCAATTAGGCTAACCGGAATTCCTGATGTTCCTCTGATTACACTGAATCACTCCTTGTATTTATTGCATGGAGGTTCATCCTACTCGACTGGGATGTTATTTCTAGAAGAAAGGAATTTGGAATATCTATTCAAGCTGTTCTCTTATACCTAGCTGGCACTGCATGCTATGGCAATCTCGGAGCATACCTGTATTTCTGATTTAAAGTTATCAGATTCAACAAAATGGAAGAGGTTATGGAGCCGGTCTTCACAATGTGCCTAAATAAATTGTAATCCTTAAGAAACTAAACCCCTGACATACTTTTTCCAACTATTTTATCAGAAACTTACAAAGCGCAAAAGACGTACCTTGACAATCTTATGAAGGGCCGACCTGATTCTATTCACACGGCGTTTAGCAGCAAGCCCCGCGCCGCTTCTGTACCTTCAAACTGTCAAAGGAGGAGAAAAAGGAGAACACCTTACTCCTCCTCAATGTTTACTTGATATTTTCAAAGTCATGATTTCGTCTCGCTTCCCTACCTGGTCTCAGTTTCCAACACTTCACCGTGAAGAGGCCCACTGCAATCCTGTATTCTACGTTCCCTGGTGTAAAACAGTGTACCATTAGCGATTCTTAACGCTTGTGTAGGCAAAAGATTACTATGCCGACCAATGTTAGAAGTGGCCGCATTACCTGCTCGCTCACCAGCCGGGCTGTTCCAGTTCACTCAACCGCAGTGGCGGCCATTTTGAACCGAGTCAATATGTATATTCCTCCCCACTAGGGCATTCTGGGACTTGTAGTTTCTATTTGAATAGCATGTGGCAGCTTTGCAGCGGGCTTTGGAAGTGGTACATCTAACATTTTATATTCATGTATTATGACCTGGGTGCCTATTACAGTCTGGAAATTTCTGATAGGTTATTAAGACCTGTTTGTGTGCTGTTGAATTTTAAAATGAAATATGCCTCTTTATCCAGTATTATGGGTGTCTTTCATAGATTCACATGCCTGAATCATTCCCCGTCGTCGAGACTGGAGTCTCCGGTACATAGAAAAGTAATGTCCTATAGACATACATAGAGAAAAGTAGGCCTAAGGGGCCTAACCTTAGTAGCCTATCTATGTCCTTTTGTAAAAAGGACCAAACTCTAGAAGGTAGCCAATCAGCTACCACCTCCCTCTAGAACCTTCCTGTCATGAGCCTCAGTCTCTCAGATTTTCTACCGCACGTTGTGCTAGGGAGTCTCCACCTGAGTTCTCCTTAGGTTTCCTAGTTTTATCTCTTTTCCTCACAGAAATTGGATATTTCTTTCATAAAACATCAATGGCTGATCAACAGAAGAAGGGTCTCTTCAGAGCTTGCTCTTCTTGTGGTAAGAAGAGGCTCCACGTCGATGACAAGCATGAAAACTGTCTTTATCCAGACCATTCTCCTAAGGAGTGTAGAATTTGTAGAACATTCTCTACAAAAACTCTAAAAGACAGAGAAGGACGACTGCTCCTCTGGTTGAACAGGCTGAAAACTAGAGACGACTTGGAGTCTTCAGAGGACGGTGAGATGGCTTCAGTTTCCTCTAAATTATCCTTGAAGAGGCCAAGGGTTGCTTCCCCTAGCCCTACAGACGTTCCTCCTAAAAAGACTACCAAAAAGTCTGACAAGGAGGTTCCTGCCTTCAGGAAGCCTGCGCCATCGTCGACGACGATTTCGTCGACGTTTCCCTCAGCGATGAAGAGAACCGTCTCGACAGTCTGTTTCTACATCGACGGCGGTGTCGAGGACGACGGCGTCGTCAGCATCTTCATCGACGACGACGACTACTCCATCGTCGACGGCGGGTAAGCCTGTGTCGTCGATTGTTCTCATTAAAAAGCACTCGACGTTGATTAAGATTCCGTCGAAGACGGCGACGATGACATCAGCGTCGACAACGAAACCAAAAGCGTCGAACCCGCGCCGTCGACTAAGACACCCTCGTCAACAAGCGTGCCGTCGACGAAGACATCGACGACGGTAAAGACATCGTCGACGACGAAGACACTGTCGACGAGCGCTTCATCGACAACTAAGATACCGTCGACGAGCGCACCATCAACGACTGGGTCGTCGACTAAGGTGCCGTCGACGAAATCACCATCGGCAATCGAAATTCAGTCGACGACGACACCGTCGACGACGCCACCGTCGACGCTATGGAAACAATCAGACTTGATTTCTCCGTCGTCAGCGGCCAGTCAGCTGTCTACGGTTCCTCCAACGAAAAAGAGTGCAAAAAAGCCGATGACACCAGACTTAACGTCTCCAAGCAGGGTGCAAAAGTTACCCCCATCTTGTCTACTGCAAGACGAGGAATCTGACGATGACCAGTATGGTCAGGCCACCAGTCCTTCAGATCTCATAGTAAAGTGCCAAAGCACTGATGAGGATGGCGATGAAGTGTTTTTTACGGAGGAGACTGTACATTCACAGGTCCAGACGCAAGTCACACCTATGGTATGCCTTCCGGTGTCTATAGTCTCAGACCTACAGTTCTTGATCCAAGACTACAAACAACGATTTCCTGAATCGACATCGGCCCCATCAACGGAGAAGAATCCAGTTACATCTGGACCGACCCCATCCTCAAAACCTAGACCGTCACCTTTGGTGATCCGTCAGGAAAGAGAACCAGTACAACATATCCCGTCTTCTGACGACGAGGGCGAGGAACCAGAAGAAGGGGAGGTACGGGACGACCTGTCCGACCATAGGGACGATGAGGACTACATCGCTCCTTCTCCGGCCACACCTGAGCCCACTACCTTGGACTCGCCGCCAGTGGACATTGGCGGATTTCACAATTTAGTAGAGAGAGCGGCCACAAGATTCCATATGACTATGGAATCCCAAGAAACAGATTGTTTTCCTATATGATTTTAAAGACCCGGTTCGGAAGACAACCAGATCAATTCCTATCATTGATCACATATGGGAACACGGGAAACAACTGATGAAGACACCAGCCTCGGTCTCCGCAGTGGTACCACGACTGGACAAGAAGTATAAGGCACCAACGACCGCACCAGCCTGCCTTACTGGGCATCCCAAGCCAGATTCTGTGGTTACCCAGGCGGCTCAAAAGAACTCTAGGAATCCGTCATCCCACTTGTCCGCTCCACCAGACAAGGAGGGCAGGGAACTAGACAGTATTGGCAAACGCTTTTCCACCACGTCGGCCATGACTGTCAAAGTAGCTAATGCCATTGCGCTACTAGGACGCTACAACAGGCAATTGTGGGAGGATATTGCCCCATATCTGACGGAACTACCTGACAATTTGAAAGAAGAAGTTCAATCACTCCTTAAGGAGGGCCAAACATCGGCATCAGAATTTATTGATTGTGCTATAGATGTTGCAATGACCAGCTTCAGACAGCTAGCAGGAGCTGCGGTCTTGCGAAGACAGGGGTGGCTTAAAGCAACATCCTTTCGTCAAGAAGTCCAAACTAAAGTACTGGACATGCCCTATGATGGCCAGCATCTCTTTGGGGAGAAAATCGACGAGGCCTTACAAACAATCAAAAAAGATACGGACACGGCACGAGCGCTTGGCACGTTGCAGTTCAAAAACCAGTCCTTTCGAGGGAACAGGGGTAGAGGTCAGCCCTCTTACAGAGGATCGTACCAGAGCAAATCCTCCTACTCCTATAACCAAGGCCGATCGCAATACCAACAGCGACAACAGCAACAAGGTCGCCAGACCTCGTACGGAAGTCCAACTACAGGGGAAAAAACCGGAGGAAACCCACTGGCAGACGCCAATGACCGTTTCCAGCAGCCAGTCCGTCCACCATCTCGTTCTTTCAAAGTTGGAGGAAAACTAACACACTTCCTCCACAATTGGAGATCAATAACAACGGATCGGTGGGTGCTCCAATTGATCCAATTCGGACATTCGTTGGAATTCAATTCAATTCCCCCGATAACTCCTCCTCGCAAGCTTCAACACGGACATTTACGATTACTCCTTCAAGAGGTCTCTTCAATGTTAAAGAAAGGAGCAATAGAGTGAGTCCCATCAGCTCAGAAAGGAAAGGGATTTTATTCCCGCTTCTTTCTAATACAAAAGAAAGGGAAGAAATGGAGGCCCATCCTGGATCTCAGGGCACTCAATACATTCTTGAAGAGTCAATCGTTCCGTATGGTGACTATCCAGGAGATCTTGGGGTCACTAGAGGAAGGAGACTTTATGACGTCTTTAGACCTGCAAGACGCATATTATCATATCCCTTTTCACAAACGCCACAGGAAATTCCTCAGATTCGCAGTAGCGGGTCAGCACTACCAATTCTGTGTCCTCCCATTCGGCCTCAAATCGGCACCTCGAATTTTCACCAAGTGCCTCTCCCCTGTGGCAGCTTTCCTACGACAGCATGGACACCAAGTCTTCCCTTACCTGGACGACTGGCTGGTGAAAGCACCATCTATGAAAGGCGCAGCCGAGTCCTCCAACGCCTGTCTCAATCTTTTCCAGCAACTGGGCCTGACGCTCAATCACGAGAAGTCTACCTTACAGCCCTCCCGAGTTCTTACCTTTCTCGGGGCAACTTTGAATACGGAATGTTCAAAGGCATTCCCATCTCAGGAGAGGAAGCACAAGCTTATTACTCTGGCCACCGCAGTGGCCTCGAAGAAAACCCTACTGGTCCGTACTTTCAAGTCCCTCTTGGGGATGATGTCCTCGTGTATCCTGCTTATTCCACACTGTCGGGTCAGAATGCGCCCTCTGCAGGAGGCCTTGACCAGGCAGTGGACTCAGAGCACAGGCTCTTTCGAAGATCACATTGTGATAACTCAGCAAATGACCAAGGCCTTGCTCTGGTGGAGGTCGCCCAAGAACCTCTCGCAAGGACTTCCATTCTTGCTGCCTGCAGCTCCACACGTGATAACTACGGATGCCTCCCTAGAGGGATGGGGAGCGGTCCTTCAAGAATTGCAGATCAGCGGCAAATGGACGGACCAGGAACAGCAGCTCCATATCAACCTCCTAGAGCTGAGGGCAGTTTTTCTATCTCTGCAGGCTTTCCTCCCGCGCATCAAAAACTCCCCAGTGCTTGTCAGGACCGACAACACCACGACAATGCACTACTTGAACAAGCAGGGAGGGACACGTTCGCTAACACTATCTCGCGAATCGCAGAAAATTTGGAACTGGCTTGTGCTCCACAATATCACGCTGACAGCGGAGTATGTCCCAGGCAAGGACAACGTCATAGCAGATGCTCTAAGCAGACGGAGATCGCTGTCCCACGAATGGGAACTCGAACAAAAAGTGCTGAACCGCATCTTTTCGGAATGGGGGAGACCGCAGATCGACCTTTTTGCCACCAGGGAGAATGCCAAATGCCGCAACTTCGCAAGTTGGCATCCCCAGTCGCGGTCCCTCGGAAATGCATTTTCCATCGCCTGGCGCAACGTGTTTGCGTACGCATTTCCGCCATTTCCCCTGATACCAAGAGTCCTTCAGAAAATGAAAATGGAGCACTGCACCCTGATTCTGATTGCCCCGTTCTGGCCGAGGCAGCATTGGTTCACGGACCTCCATCGCCTCTCAGTCCAAACGCCAATCCGTCTGGGCCAACATCCATCCCTACTCACGATGTCCAACGGCCAAGTACTGCACCCGAATCTGAAATCATTCAGATTATCGGCATGGCTCCTGAGTACCGAGAGTTCTACCAACTAGACATTCCGCAGGAGTGCAAGGATGTCCTCGCGAAAGCAAGAGCAGACAGCACAAACAAGACCTATTCCTTAAAGTGGAAACGCTTCTGCATTTGGTGTAAGGACAAAGGTCTCTATCCCTTTCGGGTTACTCCGGAGCAGCTCCTACCATATCTGTTACACCTGGCACAATCGGGACTTGCGCATGCCTCTATCAGAGTTAATCTGGCAGCAATTTCCCGGTTTACGAGAACTTCAAAAGGGCCCTCTCTCTGGTCCCACAGGTTAATAAAGCAATTCCTTAAGGGGCTCTACAGATCCTTTCCTCGGCCACGGAGAGTTCCACCAACATGGCATCTCAATGTGGTGCTCAACCAATTGATGAAACACCCTTTCGAGCCCATCCACAGGGAAGAGGTCAAATACATCTCCTGGAAGACAGCCCTCCTATTGGCTCTGACCTCAGCTAGAAGGGTCAGCGAACTACAGGCTCTTTCCATACAAAATCCCTTCATGCAGTTCAAGGAAGACAGAGTGGTTTTAAGAACTAATCCTCGATTTATTCCTAAGGTCCCGTCGGACTTCCATTTAAATGAACCCCTAGTCCTCCGATCATTCTTCCCAAATCCCAGTACTGCAGCTGAAAAATCCCTGCACTCTTTGGACCTGAAGGTGTCTTAAATTTTACCTTGACAAAACAAAACATTTCAGGAAAACGAATCCGCTTTTCTTCGCTTTCAGCAGACCGAGGAAAGGCATGCCACTTTCCAAACAAAGTATTTCACGTTGAATATCCTCTGCAATTGCCTTTCGCCATGACAAAGCCGGACGGCCATTGCACTCCAAAGTAAGAGCTCATTCTACAAGAGCTGTGTCCACATCGGCAGCGCTATTCGCTGGGGTGCCAATACTGGACATTTGCAGGGCAGCGATCTGGAAGTCGCCGCACACCTTTACCAGGCACTACTGCCTGGATACGGAACTGATGCAGGATGCCGCTGTGGGCCAGGCTGTGCTTCGCCATCTATTCCAGTGAGGTGAGCCTTCCTCCTTCCCACCATCCTTCACTGGTATGCACATTTATTTACTTACTTCTTGTTACTTGTTGATGGTTCTTGGTCGTATGATATGTATTATCTCAGACTGCTTATGCTGTTCCATCAGAAATGTGCATAATGTATTGCTTGCTACTCCGATACCTGTAACTGCAGTTATCCAGTATTGGTGTCTTTCATAGATTCACATGCAACCCTCCCGCCTCCCCTGGAAGGTCTCACTTCTCTCTCTAACATGTATTACGCCTATCTAGCTTGGTGCGTACGAAAATCTGAGAGACTGAGGCTCCTGACAGGAAGGTTCTAGAGGGAGGTGGTAGCTGATTAGCTACCTTCTAGAGTTTGGTCCTTTTTACAAAAGGACATAGATAGGCTACTAAGGTTAGGCCCTTAGGCCTACTTTTCTCTATGTATGTCTATAGGACATTACTTTTCTATGTACCAGAGACTCACGTCTCGACGACGGGGAATGATTCAGGCATGTGAATCTATGAAAGACACCAATACTGGATAACTGCAGTTACAGGTAAGTAACGCATTTCTTTTGGAGCAATACTTTGTCAACATCAGAGGGGCGTTTCATTTGGTTCATGGTAAACAACACTGACCATTTAAATCCATTTTCACCGTGTGCTTTTTGTACAAAGTGTTCGACCATGGGTGCAGTCATTACTTTCTTTTTAATGCAAGACCTGTGTTGAGTAATTCTCATATTGACTTGCTGATTCGTTTTCCCAATATAGATCTTCATGCATGTGCATATTATAACGTACACTGCATTTTTTGTTTTGCAGTTTGAAAATCCAACATGTTTCCATTTAACAACTAGATGGCTGAATTCATTCCCCTCAATGGTATTTGAACATGACACACAATTTCCACATCTATGATGACCTTCTATTGGCTTAAGGCTCCATTGTGTCACCAAGTAGTTTTTTGGTTTGGGTAATGAGACGTCCGCTCGCACAATTTGCTGACCTATACTTTGGTTCTTTTTATAGGCAAAAATGGGACGTGGAAAGGGGCATTCTAGTTCTTCCAGAAGGTGCCAATGTTTAAGTACTGCCTGTCTCATTCTGTGCGTGCCAGGCCCATAAGTTGTAACACATACCAGCCTGTCTAGCTCGCGCTTCTCTTTAACCTGAAGTAGGCATTCCCGTGGAGTAAATCAGGCTCTTTTAAAAGAGTGTTTGAGAAGTTTTTTGGGATATCCTCTATGGATCATTTCTCCACAGAAAGAATGGGCATGTTGTTCATAGTCACTCATTTCCGTGCAATTTCTCCTTATTCGAAGGAGCTGCCCATATGGGAGAAAAGCTTTAAGGTTCCTGGGGTGCGCACTCCTATGATGGAGGATCGTGTTTTTGTCAGTATTTTTCTTATATAAAGATGATTTTAATTGCCCATCCACACATGTGACTTCGACGTCCAAAAATGTAATCCTTGTACAGCTGTAGTCAATTGAAAATGTTATATCTTGATGTTTCGCATTCAGCCATTCTTGGAACGCCATTAACTCTGCCCGGCTCCCCTGCCACAGGAGCCAGACGTCGTCAATGTAGCGTAACCACTGGTTGATATGCTCTTTAAATAGATTGTTATTCTCCACAAATCTTTTCACATACTCGGCCATGTACAGCACGGCCATTTCTGGAGCATAAGGACAACCCATGGCTGTCCCCTTTATTTGCATAAAAAATTGGTAATTGAAGCAAAAATAGTTCTTCTTTAGAGCCACTTCAGCCAATTTCAAGATAAATGACGTTGGCACCCTATGTGGTCTCTCTCTGCTTTCTAGGTATAGTTCCATCACCTCTAACGCTTCGTCCTGAGGGATCTGTGTATAGAGGGATGTCTCATCCATTATCACCATTATTTGTGTTGACTGGTCAAATGAGGTGCCTTCTACTTTGGTTAAAAAGTCGGTCGTATCTCTAAGATACGATTTGACTTCTTTAATGAATGGCTTTAGGCAAAAATCCACGTATTTGGAAATGGGCTCAAGACAGGAGTCGCACCCCGATACTATTGGTCGTCCATGGGGATCACTAAGATTTTTGTGAATCTTTGGCAAAAAGTATAGGACAGGGGTTCTAGGAAATTTTTTAACCAAAAACTCACTTTCTTTAGGACCTAGAAACCAACCGTCTTTCCCCATTTGCAAGATATCAGAAATCGTTCCTTGAATCTGTTTAACAGGATCTTCCTGCAATTTCCAATACCATATATTGTTGTTGACTTGTTTAAGTCCCTCATTCAAGTTCGTTTCGCAGGGCCAGATTACAACCGCTCCGCCTTTGTCGGCTTGTTTAATCACCACCGTAGAAGAGAGTGTAGCGATATTGATTGACAGGGAGTTTACGGGTTCAATTTCAGAAAGCGGTCTAGAATGACCTAGAACTGAGAATAAGTCAGCTGACAGTCACCATGTTTCAGTTCATAGGGAGGTTCTGCCCAAGGGAATAACTAATAACCAAGGCAACCCCACTAATTTTAATCCGCCGGAAGGGGAAACACTGACACGAACAAAATAATTATTACTTATTATGTTGTGGAATGTGGCTGGAATTAAACACAAGATGAATAATGAAACATGGTTGAAAGCAATTGAGGGTTGCGCACTTATTGTGCTGCAGGAAACATGGCACACCGAGCCCTTTTTAGGTCTCGGCCTAGCGTACACTGCGCAGCAGTGTCGTGCAGCCGAGATTTCATGTTTCTTAGTACTGGGGCTTGAACCCGCCCCTCTTCTCCATGGCTGGCTTCCTAAACGGAAGCCAGCCATTGGAGTAGAGGGGCGTCACTCCGTTCAAGCCCCGTCTTTTTCAGATTCGGGGGTGTGTGTTTTGCAGTTTTTAACTCCGTGACGTCATCCGTCACTCAACAGCAAAAACCACGCGCCCGAATGCGAAAATGCCGCCATTTCTGCCTGACCGCTGCTGGAAGAAGTCGAGAAGCTGCCGAGTCCTCCGGTGAGTGCTCGCTCTTCTTGCGTTGTGCTTGCTCTCCTGCCGCCCCCCCCCTCGTTGGTTGTGCTTGCTCTCCTGCCCCCCCTCGCTGGTTGTGCTTGCTCTCCAGCCCCCCCTCGCTGGTTGTGCTTGCTCTCCTGCCTCCCCCCCTCGTTGGTTGTGCTTGCTCTCCTGCCCACCCCCCTCGTTTGGTTGTGCTTGCTCTCCTGCCCCCCTCGTTGCTTGTGCTCTCCTGCCATCTCGTGCTTGCTGTCCTTCCCCCTCGTTGCCCTCAAATACCTGGAATTCGCCGTTCGCATTTCACTTAATTGACTTCCCTTTTCCTCTTTACTAGATCGATAACTGACCTCATGACTGAATTCTATTATGATAGGACTTCTTCCGAAAATAGGCCAAACTGGACTCGGTAGCAGCACCGCCAACTTCTGTCAAAAGTGATGTCCTATAAACCTCTGAAAGCAGACTATTCGAGTCATGGCCAGATGACGCATGATAAGGGAAAGACAAACTAAAATGAATAGCGCCTAGAATGTGTCACTTCATTTCTAAGAGCTACATACGTAGAATACAGAGCAGCGCGCGCCTTACCTTCCGCGCTGGTTGCCTCGGAGCACAGGCTGCAGAGCAGCGCCAGGAGGAGCGCCGGGACTTTCATCATCTGTGTACCTGAGGCCGGTCCGTGCAGGAAGCAGGTTCAATGCTGCGCTGAGTGCAGTGCGCGAGCCCTCTCGGCTGCCTTTTTATAAGGGCTCGGACGGCCCTGCTAGATGTCAAGGTGAACTCCTCCTCCAGTCTCGGCTATTTCCTCCCCCCGCGGGGAGGCCTCTGGCCCCCCCATGGCCGGTGTCCAGTGGGAACATCTCTCAAGGGGCAGCACGGCGATTGTCGCCCGCATTCCTCCCACTTCCGATGAGCTGGTATAAATACATCTATCAGGACGCTGGCACCTCGTGTCCTGTCAGCCTTGTACTGCACTTCCAGCACCGGGAGAGATCTCTGCACCTTCACGGTTCAAAGACCGAAGGACGACACCCGGGCGTCTCACCTGAGACAGCGCAGTGGGGACTTATCTGGGCTCCAGCGAGCCTGGGTGACTTTTGAAATACTACTAATAAAAGCTGGCTCCTGCATTGGAGTTACGTGAATGTTAGTTTCTACGGCGTCCGCGTCTTCACGTGTCTGCTTCACAGCTTCAAGAGCTTTGTAGCGCTGTGAATTAAAGATGCTACCACCAGCCTACTCGGTGTATACCTAACAAGGGATATGTGCATCATTGTGCGTCTGTCCCCTCTGATGTGCGTCTGCCCCCTCGCTGTGCTTGCTCCCCTGACCCATCGCTGTGCTTGCTCCCCTGCCCCCTCGCTGTCGTTGGTTGTGCTTGCTCTCCTGCCCCCCCTCGTTGGTTGTGCTTGCTCTCCTGCCCCCCTCGTTGGTTGTGCTTGCTCTCCTGCCCCCCCCCCCTCGCTGGTTGTGCTTCCTCTCCTGCCCCCCGTTGGTTGTGCTTCCTCTCCTGCCCCCCCTCGTTGGTTGTGCTTGCTCTCCTGCCACCTCGTGCTTGCTGTCCTGCCCCCTCGTTGCTTGTGCTTGCTGTCCTGCCACCTCGTTGCTTGTGCTTGCTGTCCTGCCCCCTCGTTGCTTGTGCTTGCTGTCCTGCCCCCTCGTTGCTTGTGCTTGCTGTCCTGCACCCTCGTTGCTTGTGCTTGCTGTCCTGCCCCCTCGTTGCTTGTGCTTGCTGTCCTGCCCCCTCGTTGCTTGTGCTTGCTGTCCTGCCCCCTCGTTGCTTGTGCTTGCTGTCCTGCCCCCTCGTTGCTTGTGCTTGCTGTCCTGCCCCCTCGTTGCTTGTGCTTGCTGTCCTGCCCCCTCGTTGGTTGTGCTTGCTCTCCTGCCCCCCCCTCGTTGGTTGTGCTTGCTCTCCTGCCCCCCCCGTTGGTTGTGCTTGCTCTCCTGCCCCCCCTGTTGGTTGTGCTTGCTCTCCTGCCCCCCCTCGTTGGTTGTGCTTCCTCTCCTGCCCACCCCCTCGTTGGTTGTGCTTCCTCTCCTGCCCCCCGTTGGTTGTGCTTGCTCTCCTGCCACCTCGTGCTTGCTGTCCTGCCCCCTCGTTGCTTGTACTTGCTGTCCTGCCCCCTCGTTGCTTGTGCTTGCTGTCCTGCCCCCCGTTGCTTGTGCTTGCTGTCCTGCCCCCTCGTTGGTTGTGCTTGCTCTCCTGCCCCCCCCTTGCTGGTTGTGCTCAATCAATCAGAACATTTATATAGCGCACTACTCACCCGGAGGGTCTCAAGGCGCTTGGGGCAGGGGGGTGCGCTACTGCTCGAACAGCCAGGTCTTGAGCTGCTTCCTGAAGGCGAGGTGGTCTTGGGTCAGGCGGAGGTGGGTCGGGAGGGAGTCCCAGGTCTTGGTGGCCAGGAAGGAGAAGGACCTTCCTCCTGTGGTGGCTCTTCGGATGCGGGGGACGGCGGCTAGGGCGTGGCTGGTCGATCGAAGCTGGCGAGTGGGGGTGTAGAAGTTGAGGCGGCTGTTGAGGTATCCTGGGCCTTGGTTGTGTAGGGCTTTGTGTGCGTGGGCGAGGAGACGGAAAGTGATTCTCTTGTTGACCGGGAGCCAGTGCAGGTCTCTCAGGTGTCCGGAGATGTGGCTGTTTCGGGGGATGTCGAGCATGAGTCTTGCTGAGGGGTTCTGGATCCGCTGGAGTCTCTTCTGGAGCTTGGCGGTGGTTCCGGCGTAGAGGGCGTTGCCGTAGTCCAGTCGGCTGATGACGAGGGCCTGGGTGACCGTCTTCCTGGTCTCGGTGGGGATCCACCAGAAGATCTTGCGTAGCATGCGTAGGATGTTGAAGCAAGACGAGGAGACGGTGTTGACTTGTCTGGTCATGGAGAGGGAGGCGTCCAGGATGAAGCCCAGGTTGCGTGCGTGGTCTGTTGGTTTGGGTGCGCTGCCCAGGGCGGGGGGCCACCAGGAGTCGTCCCAGGCGGAGGGCGAGGAGCCCAGGATGAGAACTTCCGTCTTGTCTGAGTTCAGTTTCAGGCGGCTGTTCATCATCCACTCGGCTACGTCTTTCATCCCTTCGTGTAGGTTGGTTCTGGCGGTGGCGGGGTCGTTGGTGAGGGAGAGGATCAGCTGGGTGTCGTCGGCGTAGGAGATGATGTTGAGGTTGCGTTGGCGTGCGATGTCCGCCAGGGGGCTCATGTAGACATTGAAGAGGGTGGGGCTGAGCGAGGAGCCTTGGGGAACGCCGCAGATGACTTCGGTGGCTTCTGATCTGAACGGTGGTAGGCGGACTCTGTGTCCTTCCGGCGAGGAAGGAGATGATCCATTCTAGTGCCTTCTCTTGGATTCCGACGTTGCTGAGGCGCTGCACTAGGGTGCGGTGGCAGACCGTGTCGAACGCCGCGGAGAGGTCCAGGAGGATGAGGGACGCTGTTTCCCCGTTGTCCAGCAGGGCTCGGATGTCGTCCGTGGCTGCGATGAGGGCGGTTTCGGTGCTGTGGTTGGCCCGGAAACCAGACTGCGAGAGGTCGAGAGATCCGTTCGTCTCGAGAAAGGCGGCCAGCTGCTTGTTGACTGTCTTCTCGATGACTTTGGCCGGAAACGGGAGGAGCGAGATGGGGCGGTAGTTTTTGAGTTTGGTGGTGTCCGCTGATGGTTTCTTCAGTAGAGCGCTGAGTTCGGCGTGCTTCCAGCTCTCTGGGAAGGTGGCGGTGTCAAAGGAGGTGTTGATGATGTCCCGCAGATGGGGTGCGATGATAGCGTCAGCTTTGTTGAAGACGTGGTGAGGGCAGGGGTCGGTTGGAGATCCGGAGTGGATGGAGTTCATCGTCCGGATGCTGTCTTCGGTGCTGATCGGGGTCCAGGCGCAGACGGTGGTGGTGGAGGGCGTTGGTGCGGTCGTGGGGTGCGTCGGTTGTGTGCTGAAGCTGTTGTGTATGTCTGCGATCTTGTTGTGGAAGTAGGAGGCGAGGGAGTTGCAGAGGTCTTGAGATGGGGTGATGTCGTTGTTTCCGGCGTTGGGGTTGGAGAGCTCTTTGACGATGTTGAAAAGTTCCTTGCTGTTGTGTGCGTTGTTGTCCAGTCGTGCCTTGAATGCGGTTTTCTTGGTGGTGTGGATCAGTTGGTGGTGTTTTCGGGTGGCGAGCTTGAGGGTTGTCATGTTGTCTGGTGTCGGGTCTTTGCACCATGCTTTCTCGAGGGCTCGGCAGTTCTTCTTGGAGCTCTTGAGTTCGTCGGTGAACCAGGGTGCTTTCTTGCTGCCGGGTCTGCTGGGAGGGGTCCTCAGTGGGGCGAGGTCGTCTGCGCAGTTGCTGATCCACTTCGTGAGGTTGTTGGCGGCTTGGCTGGGGTTTGCTGAGCTGGTGGGTGGGTGCTGGCTCAGGGATGCGGCGAGCTGGTCGGCTGTGATCTTGTTCCAGCTTCTGCGTGCAACCTGTTGCTGGTGGTGGCGGATCGTGGTTCTTCTGAAGGTGAAGTGGACGCAACTGTGGTCCGTCCGGTGGCGTGGCTGAAGACGATGTCCTTGCTGGATGAGAAGACGGCGTCAAGTGTGTGTCCGGCGTAGTGGGTGGGGGTGGTCACCAGCTGCTTGAGACCGAGGTTGGCGAGGTTGTCCAGCAGGGTAGCGGTGTTGCGGTCGTTGTTGTTCTCCAAGTGGAAGTTGAGGTCCCCGAGGAGGATATAGTCGGCGGAGGGGAGGGCGTGCGGGCTGATGAAGTTGGCGATGTCTTCGCTGAATTGTGTGCGAGGTCCCGGGGGTCTGTAGATGAGGGTGCCTCTGAGGGTGGTCTTGGGGTCGGTGTGGATCTGGAAGTGCAGGTGTTCGGCGGTTGTGAGGGTGTCGTCGGTGTTGGTCGTGATGCGGATGGTGTTCCTGTGGATGATGACGATGCCCCCTCCCGTCTGGTTGGTGCGGTCCCTCCGGGTGATCTTGTATCCGTCCGGGATGGCGATGGCGATGTCGGGCGCTGAAGAGGCGTTCATCCAGGTTTCCGTGAGGAAGGCAACGTCTGGCGATGTGGTGTCGAGGATGTTCCAGAGTTCGATGGTGTGTCTGTGGACGGAGCGGGTGTTGAGCAGGATGCACTTCAGGTGGTTGCTGCTGGAGTTCGGTTTGTTGGGTGCTTGTGTAGTGCATGTCCGGTAGCAGGTGAACTTGCAGGAGTGGCAGCTGAAGGGTCCGTGGGTGCGTCTCGGAGTGGCTCGGTAGCATCCCGGGGATCGGCCGGTGTTGAGTGCGTTGAGTTCGGTGGCATCGTAGGTCCGGCGGGTGGGCTGGTGTCTGCGAAGTCCACGGGTCCTGGCACTGGGCGCGGTCCAGGCGCGGACGGGCGCAGACGGGTTTACCTTTGGCGCGCCTTCGGCGCACAATCGGCGCGCCCGCTGCGCGTCAACGCTGCGCGTGCGCACGGTCACCATTTATGGCGAAGTGCGAGGGAGGGAGGAGCAGCAGGGAGGCGGGAGCGGGGAGGGCACAGAAGGAAAAGGGGGCGTGTCCGCTCTCACGGCGGCAGGAAGCGGGGCGGGTGGGCGCTGGGGGCACTACAGGCAAACACAGCACAGGGGGGCACAGAAAGACAAAACAAAAGGGGCAGAATGTCTAAAATAGGCAACGGGGAAACAAATAATTACAGAAAATACACAGGTGGCGCAGGTGGCTACACCGAGCGACGTCGGGGGGCGTGGTCAGCAGGCAGACTCAGCGAGGCTGAGGGAAGCGGCAGGCGGGGAGCACACGCAGCAGCTGGTGGCCGTGCGGCGCGGGGGTGTCCTAAGAATAGGTCACACTCACCTGTGCAGCACAGTCGCCATTTATGGCCAAGTGCGAGGGAGGGAGTAGCAGCTGGGAGGCGGGAGCGGGGAGGGCACAGAAGGAAAAGGGTGTGTGTCCGCTCTCACGGCGGCGGGAAGCGGGGCAGGTGGGCGCTGGGGGCACTACAGCAAACACAGCACAGGGGGGCACAGAAAGACAAAACAAAAGGGGCAGAATGTCTAAAATAGGCAACGGGGAAACAAATAATTACAGAAAATACACAGGTGGCGCAGGGGGCTACACCGAGCGACGTCGGGGGGCGTGGTCAGCAGGCAGACTCAGCGAGGCTGAGGGAAGCGGCAGGCAGGGAGCACACGCAGCAGCTGGTGGCCATGCGGCGCGGGGGTGTCCTAAGAATAGGTCACACTCACCTGTGCCGCACGGTCGCCATTTATGGCCAAGTGCGAGGGAGGGAGGAGCAGCTGGGAAGCGGGAGCGGGGAGGGCACAGAAGGAAAAGGGGGCGTGTACGCTCTCACGGCGGCGGGAAGCGGGCGGATGGGCGCTGGGGGCACTACAGGCAAACACAGCACAGGGGGCACAGAAAGACCAAACAAAAGGGGCAGAATGTCTAAAATAGGCAACGGGGAAACAAATAATTACAGAAAATACACAGGTGGCGCAGGTGGCTACACCGAGCGACGTCGGGGGGCGTGGTCAGCAGGCAGACTCAGCGAGGCTGAGGGAAGCGGCAGGCGGGGAGCACACGCAGCAGCTGGTGGCCGTGCGGCGCGGGGGTGTCCTAAGAATAGGTCACACTCACCTGTGCCGCACAGTCGCCATTTATGGCCAAGTGCGAGGGAGGGAGTAGCAGCTGGGAGGCGGGAGCGGGGAGGGCACAGAAGGAAAAGGGTGTGTGTCCGCTCTCACGGCGGCGGGAAGCGGGGCGGGTGGGCGCTGGGGGCACTACAGCAAACACAGCACAGGGGGGCACAGAAAGACAAAACAAAAGGGGCAGAATGTCTAAAATAGGCAACGGGGAAACAAATAATTACAGAAAATACACAGGTGGCGCAGGGGGCTACACCGAGCGACGTCGGGGGGCGTGGTCAGCAGGCAGACTCAGCGAGGCTGAGGGAAGCGGCAGGCAGGGAGCACACGCAGCAGCTGGTGGCCGTGCGGCGCGGGGGTGTCCTAAGAATAGGTCACACTCACCTGTGCCGCACGGTCGCCATTTATGGCCAAGTGCGAGGGAGGGAGGAGCAGCTGGGAAGCGGGAGCGGGGAGGGCACAGAAGGAAAAGAGGGCGTGTACGCTCTCACGGCGGCGGGAAGCGGGCGGATGGGCGCTGGGAGCACTACAGGCAAACACAGCACAGGGGGCACAGAAAGACAAAACAAAAGGGGCAGAATGTCTAAAATAGGCAACGGGGAAACAAATAATTACAGGATAATACACAGGTGGCGCAGGCGGCTACACCGAGCGACGTGCTGGCTCTCCTGCTTGCTCTCCCCCCCCCCCCCCCATGTTGGTTGTGCTTGCTCTCCTGCCCCCCCTCGTTGGTTGTGCTTGCTCTCCTTCCCCCCCCCCCCCCATCGCTGGTTGTACTTGCTCTCCTTCCCCCCCCCCATCGCTGGTTGTGCTTGCTCTCCCCCCCCCCCCCCCCCCCTCATCGCTGGTTGTGCTTGCTCTCCTTCCCCCCCATCGCTGGTTATGCTTGCTCTCCTGCCCCCCCCTCGTTGGTTGTGCTTGCTCTCCTGCCCCCCCCCCCACCTCGTTGGTTGTGCTTGCTCTCCTGCCCCCCCCACCTCGTTGGTTGTGCTTGCTCTCCTGCCCCACCCCCCATGTTGGTTGTGCTTGCTCTCCTGCCCCACCCCCCTCGGTTGTGCTTGCTCTCCTGCCCCCCCCCCCTCGTTGGTTGTGCTTGCTCTCCTGCCCCCCCCTCGTTGGTTGTGCTTGCTCTCCTGCCCCCCCCCCCTCGGTTGTGCTTGCTCTCCTGCCCCCCCCTCGGTTGTGCTTGCTCTCCTGCACCCCCCTCGTTGGTTGTGCTTGCTCTCCTGCCCCCCTCGTTGGTTGTGCTTGCTCTCCTGCCCCCCTCGTTGGTTGTGCTTGCTCTCCTGCCCCCCTCGTTGCTTGTGCTTGCTGTCCTGCCACCTCGTTGCTTGTGCTTGCTCTCCTGCCCCCTAGTTGGTTGTGCCTGCTGTACTGCCCCCTCGTTCGTTGTGCTTGCTCTCCTGCCCTGCTATTGGCATTGTAAATGACAATGCCATTTATTTGTTTTAAAAATAAATAAAAATAATGTCATGAGCAATGCCAATAGCTCTCACTTTAAGAATGCCGAAACCATTGCATTGTAAATGCTTGTTTGTTAATGGCTTTCAGGTAACTTTTACATGCGCTAGCCCCTCCAGAAGGCAGAGAGCACAAAAGGAGGTCTAGCGGTTTTAATATCCGTCACGTCACCTGTAATTTTAAGGAAATCAAACGTTAAGTCAAAGTACTATCAGCTTTTGTACCTCTATTTGGAGGGGAATCAACCAATAGTTATAATAAATTATTATAACAATATATTTGATGATACAATATCTGGGGTGATAAAAATGTCTTGAAACCGACCTTGAACATTTTATAAAGACCTGGGAGGGAGAGAACATGCTCATCTGGGTGGGTGACTTTAATTGTGAGACGTGCACTTTTCTAGAGGGAGAATCGTGTGGTTATTGTGACCGTATCGGGGAAAGAATTCCACATTTTTCATGTGACCACTATGGGGAGGCAATTATTAACATCACTCAAAAATACCTTCTAGCAGTTATGGAACCTGATAACTGCGAAGGAGAGCGTGCTATGTTCACCTATGTAGGTTCTAGATCATCCTTTAATATTGATCATTTCATCGTGTCAGACAACTTTAAGGGATTGGTAGAAAAACTGTCAATCAGTGTAAACCTGCTAAGTGATCATTCCATGTTATCGCTGTCCCTGAAGCTTTGCTCGATACGTCAAGGTCGGGGCAAGGAAGCAGATATTAATATCGAACAACAGGGTAATAATGGAGTTTCAATCAAATGGACAGGTGTTAACCCAATGACATTTATGGAGAACCTCAAAGAGAAAAAAACTCACTGAGTTAAATATTTATTTGGATAGCTGCTCCCCAGATGAAGCTGTAATAAATGCCTTCTGCAAAAGTACAAGCGAAATAGCAGGTGATCTCACAATCCCAAAATAGGAAAAAGCCCGTAACATTAATCCCAGATGGTTCAACCAAGATTGCTCCAGGTTAAACAGGGAATTAAAATGTGCATTGAAACATATACCTAGGGATAGCGCCAGAATATCTACTCTTAGGAAAGAAAACAAAAATATGTTAAAGCAAAGGAAAACAGAAATTCAATAGGAGGCATGGGATAAATTATCCCAGGCTGCAGAGACACGAGATGCAGCCTTATTATGGAAAATAATTGACCAACCCTTTTTTAGAGAGAACTCCTCGGTGAGAATTGATGTTGTAGTTCCTCTAGAAGACTGGACAACACATTTTGAACACATTTTAACCCCCAGGATATTGAAACCCTGATTTGTAATAATTGTAATATCATTTTGGTTGAGCAGGTAAACTTATCCCCAATAATGTCAGTGGAAATTGAAATAGCCTTGAAAAAAAGTGCTAATGCGAAGGCAGCGGCACCGGCTGGGGTAGCCATCGACGTTTTTAAACACGACATCGATTTTCGGACACCAATTTTATTAAAGGTTTTTTTGACAATCAATTTTATTGAGGTTTGGATTTAACAAGAAACAGCACTATTCAGAGCTACATTGTACATTGGCAGAATAGGGAGGAAAAACACACGTCGCAGTGACATCAAGGATACATAAAGAAATCATTTCCCGGAACACCCCCTGGCTATGTATAGAGGCCGCTCCTGCGCAGCGCACCAATCCAGCCCCTGGCGCCAGCACCCCAGATTGGGAGGGACAGTGTCCAGCCAGTGAGCAGCAATGTCCCTCTTGGCAACCACCAACGCAGTATTGAGGAAGAGCTTCTCGGCCCTGGAGCCGTCCAGTCCGTCAGTGACGCCCAGCAGAACACGTATAGGATCGTCAGGAACCTCCCAGCCCAGGACTCCTGTCAGGTCTTGTGTTAAAGATTCCCAATACCCCTGAATCGCAGTACATGACCACACCATATGATAGAAGTCAGTGTGGGGGTGGGAGCAGCGGGGGCAGTGGGCATCAGGCTGAAGCCCAGCGCGGTAGAGACGCAGGGGTGTAAGATAGGCGGCGTGCAGAAAATATACTTGTACCAGGCGACGTCTTGCCGATACCGCAATTGTCCTAGGTGCCATCAGGGTGTCCCTCCAATCCTCATCCTCCAGAGCCCCAAGCCAGCCCTCCCACTTCTCTCGGAGCAGGGAAAGAGAGTTGGGGGTATTGTTGGTAAGTGAGCGGTAGATCCAAGAAACTCTACCCTTCCCCAAATCCCCGGGCAGAACTTGCGCCCCTGGCGCAACTGTAAGTAGCAAAAGAATTGAGAGGGATGGAGGGAGTGACTAACCTGTAAGTCTTGAAAGGATTCGGTATGAGTACCGCTCCAGACGTCACCCAACAAGGTTACCCCGATGAGATCCCATTGCCGGAACCCTGACAGGGAGGCAACTTCACGAAGCCTGGTGCCACACCACAAGGGAGTGTAGCGAGTAAGCCTACCTGCCCATTGAGTATGACGTAATGATGCATGCCAAGCCAGGAATACTCTGTGCGTGACCTCGGGGAATAGCGGCCCCATAAAGCATCCCCTGGATAGAGGAGAAGCCCAAGATGTGAAGCTCCAAGCGATACACTGGGTCAGACCAGCCGCCATTAAACCAGTCGTGGATCGTGAGTAGACGAGTCGCGAAGTAGTAGAGGTAGAGGTACGTCATTCCGAGACCTCCGTCAAAAGGTGGGATTCAGCAGTGGGCCAGGGCTAGCCTGGACCTCCGACCCCCCCCAAAAGGAATTTAGTGGCCATGCCATCCATGTCCTGGAACCAAGATCTATCAAAGGAGAAGTGTGTGTTCTGGTGCATGTACAAAAAACGGGGTAGGATCATCATTTTGTAGAGGGCAATCTTGCCCAGAGGGTTCAGGGGCAGCGTGCGCCATTTAAGGAGGTCGGCGCGTATCCGCTTAACCAGATTAAAGGATTTTAATGCCACTTTAGGAGGGATAATGCCCACATCCTGAGTACCATTGTACCCATTTTTGGGTTTCGCCTGCCGAAGGCTGCGCTCTGCGCAGCTTTTCGGCGCAGGCGAAATCCTTTGTTTACAATAAGGACTTCAGGAACGTCCCCCGGCTCCCATTGGCTAGCTCCATAAATGGAGGCTAGCCATTGGGTGCCGGATCTGTCCGTCAAAGCCGGACCAGATTCGGGGGCGTTCCCGCGATTTTTTCCCTCTCCACCCACTTCTGTTCGTCATCGCGGCGGTGGGTGTGTGTTATTTTTTTTTTTCGAGTCGCCATTTTTTCTTCATTTTACATGCGTCTGTTGTTGGAGTTAGTTCAAGATTCGAGTTCCCACGAAGCGATCAGGGATCAGGTAAGGAGTATTTTGTTTATAAATGTGTTTTCACTTTGTAAGTTTAGGTATTTTAGTGTGTCCCTGTTCCCGCCCCCTCCCGCTGTCCTTGTGTCCGTTCCGCCCCCCTCCCCGTGTGCCCGTTCCCGCCCCCCCCTCCCTTTTCACTCTCCGTTGCTTGTTTTTTTTAACTAAAATAGACTTGCAACACGGACATATTCTCTTTTCAAAAACCGAAATGCACTGCACCACGTGAGTTGCCTGTTCGTGTTTTCTAGGAATGTTCTCCCTTTTTAAACAGCCGAAACACCTTGACCCGACCTTCCCTCCTCCTTCGCCACAACCCTCTCCTTCGCCCGACACCCAAGCACCTCGCAACAAGCGGCCTCGGCCGGGGCAGAGGGAAGGGCGAGCTCATGGTGCCCGGGCTCGGTCAGCTGCTCCGTCCTCTGTGCCCTCTGGCGCAGCTCCATGTCCCCAGCCTCGGCGCCTGCACCCTTCTTCTGCCCGGGTCTCTGCTCTTGGTGTGCAAGTGGGCATCTTGGCGGGGCTGTGGGACCAGAGACCACTTGTGCCCTCCTGCCCTGATCTGGTGCCGGGCCCACCTATGCCGCCGGCCATCGAGGTGAACACCGGAGAGCTGCGGAGACTCGAGATGGCGGGTCGGGCCTGTATGTGTGTGTGATGAGTGCGTGCGGCCTGCAGCGGTGTCTGCCCCCGATGTGTGTGCATGATGGTTGTTTGTGGCCAGCAGTGGTGTCTGTCCCTATGTGGGTGATGAGTGCATGCGGCCTGCAGCGGTGTCTGTCCTTGTGTGTGTGACTCTGTGTGTGAGATAAGTGCGTGCGGCCTGCAGCGGTGTCTGCCCCCGATATGTGTGTGATGAGTGCGTGCGGCCTGCAGTGGTGTCTGCCCCCCGGTGTGTGTGTGTGTGTGTGTGTGTGTGTGTGTGTGTGTGTGTGTGTGTGTGTGTGTGTGTGTGTGTGTGTGTGTGTGTGTGTGTGTGTGTGTGTGTGTGTGTGTGTGTGTGTGTGTGTGTGTGTGTGTGTGTGTGTGTGTGTGTGTGTGTGTGTGTGTGTGTGTGTGTGTGTGTGTGTGTGTGTGTGTGTGTGTGTGTGTGTGTGTGTGTGTGTGTGTGTGTGTGTGTGTGAGATATGAGTGTGTGTGTGAGATATGAGTGTGTGTGTGAGATATGAGTGTGTGTGTGAGATATGAGTGTGTGTGTGAGATATGAGTGTGTGTGTGAGATATGAGTGTGTGTGTGAGATATGAGTGTGTGTGTGAGATATGAGTGTGTGTGTGTGATATGAGTGTGTGTGTGATATGAGTGTGTGTGTGATATGAGTGTGTGTGTGATATGAGTGTGTGTGTGATATGAGTGTGTGTGTGATATGAGTGTGTGATATGAGTGTGTGATATGAGTGTGTGATATGAGTGTGTGTGATGAGTGCTTGCGGCCTGCAGCGGTGTCTGCCCCCGATGTGGAACTGCAAATTTAAGGATTGTAATCTGCTTTTCCTTGCAGACTACCAAAATATTGCCAGAAATTAGCTACGGAATATGTCATTAAAGCGCCAAGAGGCCTTTAAGCGTGCCCCGCGCTACCTGCCCACATCCACATGCGTCACATACAGGACAGAAAGGTTGGAAGGACAGACTCAGCCTCGGGTATACAGTAGAAAGGGCTGCCTGGCATCGCCCCTTGAGAGCTGGGTGCGTTCAGTATTATTTAAAATAATAATGCCTGAGTGTTTACAGAGAGTAACCAAAAGATATATAAAACAAGATCTGTGATTCTTAATTTAGGAGTTTTCTCCAGAGCCTATGTGGTCCAGATGGGCACTTGAGATTGTACGAATGGTCACTACTGTATTGTTTTTGACGTTAAGAGGACGTTTCTACCACCCCTTATTAAGACAGCACTATATATCGCCTGTCTGTGTGTGTGGTTGAAGTGCACTTGGCGACCCTCTGGTCAGCGAGGCCGTTCCCCGAGTTCAGGAATGACGGATGGCAGGTGTGCATTCAGTGTCCGGTCAAGGGTCGGCTCATTCCGGTTCCTCCGGTCACACAGGCCTGCAGGCTGGTTAACAGACCGCCGAGGGCCGCCGCACGGGGCGGGGAGGGTTCCGTGGGAAGGACGAGGCGACAATGGGCGTTCCTGGGTGGGGCCGCTACCTTGGGGTGGGCGAACAATGGCATCTCGATGCGGGTGCCATCCGTCTAATTGAAAGCCATCCACCCCGCCATTAGCAGCCTCTGTGGGCAGAGGAGCCCGCCCGGCACCCGGGGGTGCCCACTTAACTCCTGTTGATGAGTTTAACATTTAAAAGACGTGGCCCTTTCAGAAGAACAGCCTCCCCTCTTTCCACAGGGACAAGATGTTATCCTTCTGTTTGCAGAGATAATTGTATTTAGCATTGGAATGAGCCCCTGACCCTCACGCTGGGTTACCCCTTGAGATGTAAATTCCCTCTGTGAAGGGGTTATTCAGTCCGTTTTGGAGAGCGCACCTTCGTAGCTTGTTACACTGCGCGCCTTATGCTGTTTTTACACTACTCTTTTACTGCCCTGGTGTTTCAGTTGATTTATCACCATTATCCTGTCTGCTGGCGCGTTTACCTTAGTCTGTAAAGCGAGAAAGGAAAGAACTGATGCTCCGGTTGTGTTGTGTCATGGAAGTGACGTTTCGTTAGCTTCGTCCATGTCCCACTGACTGAGCGCTGTGACGTGCGTAGCAGCACTCTAAAGCTACGACCGCAGGTGGAATAATAAACCTATGGTTGAAGACCGTTAGGTGGCCTTGGGATATTTTTTAGTCGATATTTCAGTGGTTGTACCCTGCCGACATCTGCTTTTGGGGGTTGGTCGGACAACAGGGATGACGCTCGTCATATCTACAGTCTTTGGACTGTCTCGGCCGGGCCAGGGGGCGCTGTTGAACAGAAAAGAGCGAACTGGGCACATCAGGGTGACCGGGGTCTTCATCCAAACGCACACTCTCTGGTTGCATCTGCGCAGGGCGGTCACTGAGGGGTCGCCACGCACAAGAGTGGTATTCACCACGTGGGTCAGGAGGGGGCAAAGCGGGGCCCTCACCCACCCCAAGCAAACAAAGGCGGCTTTCAGAGGCTGGCGAGGGCACAGGGACAGCCAGGAACATGGCTGGATGAGTCCGAGCGCAGCAAGCGCCACTTTCAGAAAACACTCTCTATGCAGAACTTAAAACGGTGCCAGATTGATGTTCTGAAATGAGAAATTATATAGATTTTTTAAATATATATATATATATACAGGGACACAAGTCCCCACAAACTTTATCGAAGCACCAAAGCTCAGAAAAAGTAAGGCAACATAAAGAGTATATACACGTTCCAGAAACGTTTAGGGTCAAGGCTTGAGGCCTTCTCTAGATGATTCTTTGCTGCCGCTGACCTTCTTCCTACAGTTTGCACCTCTAAAGCAATCAATCGAAGGTGATGCTCAATATGTACTCTTCGAAGTGCCCGATTAAAGATACTGGCGCATGGTGCACCTCAACAGCATCGGATAAAAAGATATGGCCGCGGTGCATACCTCGAAAGCATCTGACCAAAGATAATGGTGTGTTGTGGCTTTTGGCCGCATTTGGTGGAAAGTCATGGCACAACGCACAACTTGACAGCATTTTATCAATGTTAATGGCATGGTGTCAGAGATTGTGAAGATGGTGTGCCCCACCACCACATCAACCACCACATCCACAACCACAACCACCACATCAACCACTACATCCACCACCACTACATCCACCACCACTACATCCACCACCACTACATCCACCACCACTACATCCACCACCATATCCACCACCACCATATCCACCATCACCACATCCACCATCACCACATCCATCACCACATCCACCATCACCACATCCACCACCACATCCAACACCATCACCACATCCACCACCACATCCAACACCATCACCACATCCAACACCATCACCACATCCACCATCACCACATCCACCATCACCACATCCACAATCACCACATCCACCACCACCACATCCAACACCACCACATCCAACACCACCACATCCGACACCACCACATCCATCAGATCCAACACCACCACATCTATGTGTGGGTGTAAATGTAATAGGTCTCGCATTTACGAGAGATTAAGCTATTAGCATTGTAAATGACAATGCCATTTATTTATCTGTTTTCAAAACCAACACATAAATAAACAAGCATTTACAATGCAACGGTTTCGCATTTGGAAAACTTAAAAAGCTATTGGCAATGTAAATGACAATGCAATTTATTTATCTGTTTTCAAAACCAACATAAATACAAATTTTGTCATTTACAATGCCAATAGCTCAAACTTTTCCAAAGGCGAAACCGTTGCATTGTAAATGCTTGTTAAAAAAGGGGATAGAATTATGGCTAATTGTTACCGCCCAATATCCCTTCTTGATTCAACGTCCAAAGTGATGGGTAGAATTATGTTGGGAAAGCTGGGCTCACGCCAATAACATCTTAACGGAGGCTCAGTATGGTTTCAGAAGGGCTGTTGGGACGGTGGAGCAATGTGTAAATCTGGTGCTACTGATTGGAAAATATACCCTAGCCAAGGATGGTGCTTTACACCTTTGTTTCGTGGATCTTACCTGCGCTTTTGATTTGGTTAATCACGCCAAATTATGGCAAACAATGAGAGCTAGGTGCACCAGTAGAAATTATAACTTACTTATCCCAGATTTACACTTACCTCACCTCGAGAGTACGTTATGGCACTATGGGTAAATGTACCCCGGAGTTTAGCGTCATGTGGGGTATTCGCCAAGGATGCGTTCTTGCGCCTCTCCTTTTTTCTTTATATATTAACAATGTAGATCCTTTTTTACAGAAGCAAAAGATAGTGTAGAAGCAAATGTATGGCAGGTGTTTGTTATGGCGCAGCTATATGGGGGAGAGTTAACACTGATTCTCTGCAAATACAAGAAAATACATTTTCAAAAAGACTATTGGCAGCCCCAAGCTCTACAGCTAACTATATAGTGCACAAATAATTGTCTGTTGCATACCTAAGCGATTCTATTCACATAGCGGGACTTCTGGCGAGGGATATGGGCATTGGATGAAACCTAATTCACCAAAGACCTAATTACGGATTGCTTGGCCCTCGATCATGGTAAGAAAATACCATGGTTAGAACACATATGCAATTTGCTAAAAAACTGCAAGATAGATCTTGATAGGAAGAACCTAGCACACATTCCAGAACATAGTAAAAGCGATCTGAGGCTTAAATATATTACAGCTAATGAATGTGTAAGAATGCAGGTCGCAGACAGTAAGCGTAGTGTTGTTGCATACTGTGAACGCCCACTTGAGCTGGGAATTCAAACATACTTAATTCTGGTAAGAAATACGCATTATAGATTTTATTTAACCAGATGAAGGTTCGGTACTTTACACCATTTAATTGCATTCACTAGAACAGAAAAGTGGTCCAATATTTTGCCCTGATGCCAATGTGATGGAAAATCCCCCCCAGTCCACCATGCACTTTATGCTTTTTTTTGTTGCAGTTTTTACAAGAATATTTGTAAGTTAATTTTAAAACCACTTTTTTATCGAATAGGCTCTTCCATTATATATATATATATATATACCTTTAACTTTTATATGTAGTTTGGATAATCTAAAAATCATGAATTCAGTCACTGTTTTTTACAAAGGTCTATTAGAAGAAGAAGAGATCTCTCGTATCTGGATGCATTAACATTTGACAATTTGAAGGATTGACTTTGGAGCTTATAGAAGCCTGCTAACCCTCCCCCCCCCCCCCCCCACACACTCTTGTTTGGGAAGAATTGTAGTTCCACCTGGATCATTGTTGACTTCGCAAAAGGCTACTGCCTCTGCTGGTCTCACGTATGGTGCAAAATCCCCCACTTTTGAGTCCTCCGCCCCCCCCACCATCCACCCCGACTCCACTGCCCCAAAATCTTCTGTCCGAAGAAACGCTTAAGTGGCTGCTAAAGTTTATCTAGCGAGGAAAATGCTGTCATAAACTCACTGAGCTCTTTAATGAATGGGCCCCCAAAGAGGTCCCCATCATCTGCTGAGCCTGCCTCTGTTGTGAATTCCCCCAGTTTTGGAATAATTTTGACTAAGGAATGTCTTGGCACCGTTTGTGGCACCCACCCAGACAATATGTATACAATGTGCGCTCCTAAACTGCAGATCGGCTGTTAAACACGCTGCGGATATTGCAGATCTCATCCTTGTACAAGATGTTGACCTTTTAATGCTGACAAACTTGGCTAAATGACACAGCTGCTCCTATCCTGGACCTTTTAATGCCGCCCAACTTTGATATCATTAGGTTGGATAGAACTAGTGGTCAAGGGGGAGGCATTGCATGCCTACATCGTAGTAATCGAACAGTGAAAGTCATTCATGCGGACCTCCTGCCGTCTTGTGAATATCTATGCGTTGAAGTGACTGCCAGCAACAATCACAAATACAAACTGCATACGTTATACCACCCCCCTCACGACAACATTCCCTTCACAGAACAGATCATGGATATTATTTCATCGAATGCAGATTTCCAGGGCACTCAGATCTTCCTGGGAGATTTCAACCTCCACTGGAATTGTCAACAGCCTCAAATCCTTCCTACTTGACCTTAACCTTTCCCAATTATGTGACAGCCCTACGCATAACAACGGAGCCATGCTAGATCTGGTCATTGGCAAGCCCAATTCTCTCCTACTGGAGTCGATCCTTCCAGGTGACTGGACGGACCAGTACTGCATCACCTTACTCATCCTTGAATCGTTAAGAGCAAGCAGATCCCAACCTAAGAACCCAAAACAGTTAAAAAGATGTTTAAGGAACATCAACTCGCAAGACCTGACGGTGCTCTGTGATAGCATCTTGCCACCCCTTTGAACATGTCTGATGTCCATGACCTAAAAGGCCCACTATCACCACTCAATGCTTAATATACTTGACTCAGTAGCACCACTTCAGCTTAAATGAGTGTCCTCCAAATGCTCCAAACCGTGGTTTAATGATAGTCTTAATGCTGAAAAAAGAAATCTAAGACTTGCAGAAAGGAAATGGCGATCGCATCCCTCCCTTGAACATCTGTCACTTGAGATCCTTGCGAAGCACATACAATAAATGCATCAGATGCTCGAAGGCCACCTTCTTCAGAACTCCATTAGATCAAGCAAAAAAAGTCCAAAAAAACTGTTCAAACTCATTAAGTCCCAAGCTAACAATAATCCTAACCTCTCCTCTCTGGGTCAAGTGACACTCCCGAACTGCGAAGAATTTGCTGCTTTCTTCACTGATAAGTCTACTAAGATTGAGATGGAATTAAGCTTGGCTCTCCTCCCTAGTGGTCCTCTGAACAACCTTCGCCCTTCAGAGTTGACTAACACTGACATTCACAGCCCTTCCTCCCCAAAAACAATGCATCTTGGAGTCTCTTCTAAACCTTGGATGAACCCACTATACGCAAAATGCTGTTGACCTTAAAACCATCCAATCACTACAACGACCCTTTGCCATCAAACCTGTTCCCGGAAGTGAGATCTTCTTACTAACACTCTGGACGACGATCGTCAATGCTTCCCTTATGCAAGGTGTTATTCATGATTGCCTTAAATCAGGTCAAGTTACCCCGATCATCAAGAAACTATATGCTGATCCCACGGACCTTCTTAACTTTCGCCCAATCACCAATATCCTGTCAGGACCCCACAACACTCACCGTCTGTTTGTAGAGTGATCCCGCAGGGACGACGTGGACAACCCCCTCCGGCTCCCCATGTCTCTTAGAAAGGACTAAAATACTAACCAGGGTGAAGAGGGGACTGGGGGAGGCAACCAGGATAGGGTGTGAAAAGCGTATTTAGGATGCTGGGAGTGATCTGCCCTCGGATCCTCTGGGGGTCTTGTGGTGGACACCGCCTAAAGAGATAGAACAGAGGGGTAACACACACACCAGACACTGGCAGTGAAAGAGAAACTACACAGAATAGAAGAAAAAGGTGTAGACACCTGAGACGCAGCACATAAGAGCAGGAAGACCAGTCAGCAGGTTTCTAGATCCTCATAGTCTCAGCGTTGCAAATAATCCCTAGTCCAGAATTAGTCCAATGGCATAATCCTACCCTTACAAGCGTGGCCGTGGAAACAATAGAAGGGTACGCGCTCCTGCGCTCGGGAGTGTGTTCAAGAAAGAACAGCTGTGGTTGCTTGGATAAAAGTGAACAGAGATGCTCCTGTGCTCTGTGGGAAAAACAAAGGAAACCCAAGAAAAGCGCTCCTGCGCTGGCGGAAGTAAGGTTGAAAAGGATGCCACCCCGTGCCTTTACATGGGTCGCGAGTGCTGGTGAGCGCTCCGATGCTTATTTGTGCAACCAAAGTAAACCCTACTCCGTGTTCTTACACAGGTCGCGATAAGGTACTGCAGGCGCTCCTGCGCTAGGGGGAAACAAAGTAAACGCGACCCCGTGTGTTCTTACACGGGTCGCGGGTAGTAAGTGCAGACTCTCCTTCGTTGGGGAACAAAAGGAAACGCGACCCAGTTTGTTCTTACACGGGTCGCGAGATACCAAATGCAGGCGCTCCAGCGCTTGTGGAAACTAGTAAGCGTGTCCCTGTGAACTCTACTTGGGTCGCGGGTAGTCGGTGCAGGCGCTCCTGCGCTGGGGGACTTGCTAGGCTTGTGAAGGCGCCCTTGCGCGGTCTGTAGGAATTCCGGTTGCAGGTAGAGCCTTCGCTCCTGCGAAGCTCAGTGCAGCAATACGAAGCGCCGTTTACGGTAGCTTCGTTACACTTAAAGGTCCTCCCCCGGAAGTGCGGGTCAGCTGTTGGCTACGGCTAGTTCTGTCTAGAACAACTAGACGGCCGACCTGCTCAGCCGACCTCGGAAGGAAGAAAAGGGGGCTGGCGCGCGCATACACACAACACCTCACGCACCAGCCATCCCAGAACCAGGGAACATGACACATCCCCACCTTAGCAAAACTCCTGGAGAAATGTGTGCTCGCCCAACTCTGTCATCACATCGGCCACTTCCAGCTCCTAGACCAATGCCAATCTGGTTTTCGCCCAGGTCACAGTGAAGTGTTGGCGCTAACGCACATCGTAGATGATGTGCTTAGAATGCTGGATCACAATGAAGTGTGCCTATTGATCCTTCTTGATCTCTCGTCAGCATTTGATACTATCAAACACGATCACCTAATTGACCTTCTGGAACATAGGATGGGGCTGTCTGGGCTGGTATTAAACTGGTTCTCTTCGTTCCTTCACAACAGATCCCAGAGCTTCAAGGTGAACCACTCCTGGTCACATCCTGCACCGGTCACTTTGGGGGTTTCCCAAGGTTCAGCACTGCCCCCACGCTCTTTAACCTGTTCATGGAACCCCTGACAGAAATTCTAAAATCATCCAGCATTCATTATCATTTGTACGCGGATGATACCCAACTATACCTGAAGATCCCCTTCCCCAAAGACATCCAGTCCCTCAATTCAGTCCTGTTGGAAACACAGAGATGGTTGACAAGTAATCACCTGAAGTTAAATGCTCTTAAAACTGAATTCTTACTGATCTCACACCACAACCAATGGAGCAATGGCTGAATCAACTGACTGCTCTTAACTGTAGACCGCACCTTGTGGACTCGGCATCTTTTCTGGGTATCATTCTTGACAAAAGTCTGAACATGCAGAAGCACATCCGTTCCCTAACCAAAGGAGCGAACTTCCAACTCGGCCTACTCAAGAAACTCAAACCCTTTCTTCCTGCTCATGACTTAAAGGTTGCAGTACAAGCATTAGTGATCTCAAAGCTGGACTATGGTAGTGCAACACTTTGCGCCTGCCTAGAATGAGGACATCTCCTCTTAGGGCTTCCCTAAACTCTGCTGCTAGGCTCTTTACTGGCCCAAATAAATACCACCACATCTCTCCGGAATTGCGGGACCTGAATTGACCGAAGGTCGGATACAGTTAAAAATTGCATTCGTGGCTCACAGGGCCATCCACATCAAGACCCCACTGTACCTCGCTCGGAAACTGCAGCTCTCCTGCGGTTCTAGAGCCTCCAGAAGTGCCAGCACCCTGTTGCTAAAACCACAAAAATTCAAGAAAAAAAGACATATAACCGAACTTTCTCAGGGATGGCTCTGAGGATTTGGAACTCCCTTCCACCGGAAGTCAGGGTGGAACCCTTCCACTCTCTTCTTCAAAAAAGAAGTCAAAGGACTCTTGATGAAGAAATTTCTTCCTTAACATGGTTCCTTCATTTGGTTCTGGGTACATACCTGTTGACTCTGGCCCAGCCTCCTGGTTCACTAGTTTCTTAGACAATTCTAGATTGTGACATTGTTGCGATGTTGATTCTGTTGTCTGTTTTTCCCTCAGGATAATGTTTGTCAATTAGATTTTGGTGCCTTGTTTATTCTGTTTTGTTTGCTTATAAACTTTGTGATGCATAATCTGTGAAGCGCTCTGATACCCTTGGTGGTCATGTTTGCGCTATATAAAACTTTAAAAAGTAAATAAATATAATAGGGAATGTCTTATTTCAGTAGATGGAACGCAGTTGGCTTTTCCAAGGAAACCCACCATTTGTGGCGCCCGCCCAGACAATATGTCCCGGAATATTAAATTGCCATTTTCTGTGGCAATGTCCAGGATATTTGAGCGGGCCATGGGTATCCAGGAGCTTATCCTAGCTTCCCCACCCAAGGTGATCAGTAGATTTATTGAGATATTTGACTAATTTGATGATAAATGTGGCTATCTTGCCATCAGTTTCTGGGGTGAGGGCAACTTTGGCTGTGAGGGCTGGCCCTTGGACATTCCACTTTAAGGCAACCACTGAGCTCTTTGTCAAGTGGCTTCCTAATTTTATTGCTGGCATACTGGCCCCACTTGCCTGCTTAGAGTTCCTCTCTGCCGAATACAGCTGGTAAATGCTGTGTGGATCCAGCATGTCTGATTCTTAGGTGCCTGGCTTATCCCCTGCAGGGTCTGTGTTTATCGTGGGCAGTTTGAGGCCGCCTTCTGGTCGTTTAAGTGTCTACTAGGGCTTGGTTCCTCCCCCGATCGTCATCTGGGTCCTGGGTCTCAGAATATTTTCCGTACGAGGTCTTCCTGAGCAGAAGAGTCTGTGCTTAATTTGAGCTGGTTATTTCTGGTGCTCAGCACCAGTGCTTTGTCAACACTGGCGCTTGTGACCGTCTGCCAGAAGGTTGTGCTGTCTGGCTAATTTTGAGATTACCACAACAACAGTTAATTATTAATTGAATATACATTAAAGATTACTTACCTGCCACCCAAGCCATTCTTAAGGCTTTGGGGGCCTGGAATTGTCACATTTGTGAGTGTAATTGTTAGTAGTTGTGTTACTTTCATTGGTAGCATGGCAGGGGCAATCTGTGGTGCAAGTTGCAGCGGCCTCCTGACAAGATCCCCAGCACTTATTATTTTAAAAATTAAGATCTGGAAAGTGCTCTGCTCTCCAATGGTGTTGTCAGAGTTAAATTTATCCAAGGCTGTCCTATACCATTTAAGGAAAATTGGCCTGCCTCAAAATTTTAAAGGTTTTAGAAGGAGGAGTTTTTGTCAGCATCTTGGCTTTGACCTTTCTCTGGCTTCCTAGAGCACCGGGTCTTTTGGGCACCCAACCTTCCCTTGGTGGGTGTTCATTGTGCCTCTTGCTGTCAGTAATAATGTTTTTGCCTCAAGGGTTCCAAAGGAGGAGAGAGAATGTTATTCGTAACAATGCATCTATGGCATCCACAAATGCCTCCTCAAGAGGAAGGACCAACTGGCGTCCTACCATGTCCTCAGTATCCTCTTCCTGTGAGCACCTGCTGTACTGCTCAGGTCGGTTTAGGGCTTATACTGGTAAAAAGGTCTGAAAATACCTGGACAGTGGTCCTCTTGATGTACCAAATGAGAGTAGCCACCCAAATTATACCCTTGGATGCCCATGGCAGAATATCTATAGGGGCAGTAAATCAGTGAGATTCCCTGTGAAAAACTCAAGAATACGCTCCATGTTTATTTCTGATTCCGCCTACTCGGTAACTGTTTGATTAGTGGTGAAAATTACATCAGAATTTCAACTAAGAATCTAAGCAAATGATTTCTCAAGCCACCCTGTTTAATATTAATCATCTATAACAAACTCTTCCAGTAAAACATCCATAAAAACAAGGAAAAGCCACTCATCTAGCTGCTGAGCACTGAAGAAAGAGGAAGTGATTTTCCCTGTGAGCTGTTTCATATTGAAGAGAAAGATTATCAGTGGTTTGTTTTATTCTTGTTTTGGAGACATGGGATTTGTAGTTCCAAGACCATTTTTGTTAATCATTGTTTATTAAATGGGCTGGTGAGCAAATAAATGGAAAATGTTGATGCATTATCAAAATCAGGGCCCTATCTAGAATGATACTATTCTCAGCTAGTGCAGTCTTGTGTGTACTGTAAGTAAATATCTTGAATTGTTCTCTCAATTGCCTTTTTCATATCACATCTGCTCCTCTAATGCAAGTCTAGACTTTTTCAATTGAAAGCCACTCGAGATTGTTTGCCAAATGGCTACATTCAGGGCAATAGAGAAGTAATCGAGCTGCAAGTGCTTTTTCTCCAAACCTTTACTTATAAAGGTGCCGCTCGTTAGAGGTTTCTGAACATTTGTCTTTCCCCTTCGCTACAGGAGTAGCGCACCGAGCTCCCTGCTTTCTTTTGGAGGCGAGAGGTTTCTGAACATTTGTCCTTCCTGATCGCTACAGGAGTAGCGCACCGAGCCCCCTGCTTTCTTTTGGACCCTCGAGGAGAGAACAACATCTTCCTGGCCGCAGAGGAGGCGAGAGGCGCGACGACCGGGACTGCGAGGACCAGCATTCCTGTAATCACCAACAGCTGGTTCCTCTTCCCGGCCGAGCCGCGCCCCCTCCCAGTGCCACGCCTCCTCCTAAATATATGTAGGTCCTTTAACGCGCATCGCTGGACGCGCGCGGGTCGCAGCCCGGGCGAAGCCCGGGCCAAGGGCGGGCCCGTTTTAGCCCGTTCGAGACCGAGCGAGGCCGGGCTGGGCCACCCCCCTTGGCCTTTTGACCTTCTCTACACGTCTACCATCCAAGGTACATTTGCCAGCTTTTCATTCTTGCCATTTAACGAGACTTGAAGTTAACCATCTCTCCCCATTATGACCAGGGGATCTAGAAGTAAGACGGCCATGAAAACTGCTTTGCTAACTGGGCCCCTTGATCAGTTCATTACCAGAACTAATGAGGCCATTAATTTAAGTATTTCTTTATTGGAGCGGAGGGTGTCAAAGGATCTGGCTATCGCTAGGAAATCCTTTCTGGGCCCTCTAGCACTAGTACAATCGCCACTTCAGTCGACTAAATCGATCCCGTTCCTTTTACAACCAAATGCTATCGCTGAGATCCATTCTATCCCAAATATGGTCGACCTGTCAGCTACGAATATCATCTCTGACTTTGATTCTACGGGAAACCTCGAGAACTCCCCAGATCTACAGCTATTGATATCTCAAGATCCCTGCCCTGAGACTCAGTCAACGGGGGCAAAGGAAGGAGCGGTCCCCAAACAGGTCACCGACTTAAAGAAAGGCAATCTTACGAACTACCAATCTGCTAATACTAACAAGAAGGGGGTACACATTATTCCATCACAGGTCGCCCCGACTGATTCCAACCTGTCATCTATTAACTTATTGGAACACACAGTCAATTCAGCGCCTATGGCAAAAGCAGGGGGTGTTTGTACTTTGAGTGATGATAATTCCCTGCTTCTAGCGACTATTAGGCATCTACTTCACCATGTTTTGAAACCCCTAGAACTGAGCATCATGGCGATAGAAAAACAACTTGCCATTCTCACTCAGAAGCCATCGACTCAGCTCAGCCTGGCCCAAGCAAAACCTGGGGCGGGTATATCAATCCCTTCCGGATCAGGTGCCCTAGGGGTGCACTTGGTTAGCGGAGCTACGGGTTCTATGTCATCAATAACTCAGCCCATTCTAACCAAGTGTAAAAAGCCAGAAACTTCATCGTCAACCGCCCTTGGGAGTGTGCGCATGACTGAAACTACGGCCACCCCTTCTTCTCAGCCTACTGTTGCCCAGTCGACTCCCTCCTCCCAGCCCATTGTTACTCAGCCCAACCAGTCTGCCCCCAACAAGGGTTTGTCTCGCACTTCCAATAAAAGGCCTATCACCCCACTTTTGCCCCAGCAACCACCACTGACTCGACCAGAGGAGGGTAAGAGGGGCCCCAGATCTAAGCACCCAATTCACTTATCTCCAGAAATGTCCCCTTATACCATCATTCTTACAGGGGTCCCTGAGCTATCCACAAATAAAGAGGAGCCACCTTGGTCCCTTTGGAACAAGGTCCTACAGTGGCTCACAATGAACAGGTCCCTTCATCCTCCCTATAATAGCCGAATCTCAGCAGTACGTTGAGTCCCGTGGATTGGGGATGAACCAAAAAATATACAGGGAGACTGTATTATAGTGACTTGTGACGATCCAGACATGGTGGATTACATTTGTTCTTGGCCTGCCTTGGCCAAGAAGGGGGGGATTGATGCACACCGCCTCTCCTCCTTTTACCCGTATGAACGTAGCCAGCAGAATACGCCAGTTCCCAATTGGGTACATCCCCCTGAGCGTCAGCATCCGACTATACCAAACTGGGCACAACCTTCTGAGCGTCCGCCCCCGACAGTTCCAATCTGGGTCCAACCATTTGAGCGCCAGCACCCGATAGTTTCAAACTGGGTGCAACCACATGAGCGTCAGCCCCCTTTAGCCCCTAACTGGGTGCAACCTCCCGTGCGCCAAAACCCGCCAGTTTCTAACTGGGCGCAACCACCCGAGCGCATGTGGAACAACATAGGTTCTTGGTACCCACAGAAGAATAGGAGTAGAGAGTGGGTTCAGCGGCCATGGCACCCTAATAGTGACCATTCTTCTGCGGGGGGGTGGCGGGGCATCCCCGTTAGTAACAGATTTGATTGCCTGGAAATGGTCGATTGACCTTTGGCCACTCCTGACAGGGATAATCTTACCCAGGGGGACCAGGGGACAGATGTAACGATTGACAGTATTCTAGCGCCCAATCAAGTAACTTGTATAGCCCCAGTTTTACATATCGACCCAAATTCCATTATAAATTTAGCAGGTACCCATATTCTAAGCAGAACCCCTGATGTAGAAGTAACTCTTTTAGTGCCTCATCAGGAGCCATCTGAAGTGTCTATGGGTGATAAGCAGCTTGCCTCTGATATACCGCCCGCTCCACAACGAGACAGGGCTGCTCACACAGTAGCCGTATCGGCGGGGATAAATGTTGTCACCTGGAATATAGCAGGTATTACAGGTAAATTGAACACCCCTTTTTGGGAGGAATTTATTGGGGCCGGGTATGACATAATCTGTCTTCAAGAGCCGTGGTGTCAAGATCCTATCCACGTTGAGGGCTATACTTCCTACTGCCTTACCGCATCAAATTCCCCATCAGGTCGAGCCAAGGGCGGCCTACTGATGTTAATTTCTAATAAGTTGACTAACTTTATTATCAAAAGTTACTCTTTAATTGAACCACATAGTCAGGTGCTACGGTTAGAGGCCAGTAAATATAGAGATCTAATCATTGTTAACTTTTATAATAACATCTTTGATGCTTCCAGGGGAAATATTTTATTTCCCCTGGAAGCCGTTCTCGAAGATGTATTGGCATCCTCCCGTAGAGTGGCGGCCATTCTGTGGGCAGGCGATTTTAACATCCAGCCATGCCCTTTAGCACCAGGTAACCCATGTGGTTTTAGGAGAGAGTCGGGCATTAATGGGGCGGCAGACAGAGTAGAATCTCTTCATTTCCCACATTGTAACTATGGCAGTCTTTTAAATAATATGTTGGCCAAATTCGACTTAGATCTGCTTAGTTGCAATAGAAATAAGTTTAACCATACTTGCCCTACATTTACAGGCAGGCATGCTAACTCTAACATCGATCACATTCTATTGTCAAATACCAGTGAATTTAATAACCTGAGGGTCAGGGAAGAATCCCTTAGTGACCATAATAGTATCCTTTTAACTTTACTGGGCTGGAGATTTAAATCATCCAATATAGAATTCTGTTCTACTGATATTGCCCCTACGAGACCGAACGGCCCAAGAATCAAATGGGCCGGAATTGACCCTGTGATAAAACTTAAGGAGGTCGTGGAAAAATGTAGGAACGAGATTTCCTATTGCCTTGGACAAGTCACTAACCCAGCAACTCTGTTGACAAGCTACACTATGATAAACCTAGCTATAGAAGCTGCCTTCACTAAGAAGCAGTCTAAAACCAGAGTAGCTAGGCTGGGATGGTTTGACAAATCATGCACACTGTCCTTACGTGAACTTAAAAAGGCACTGTGTCTTAAACCACGCGACCCTAATAATATCAAAACTCTGCGTGTCAAATATAAGGAGGCCCTCTCCAAAAGGAAAAAGGCCCTGCAAGAAGAAGCCTGGGACAATCTTCACCGAGCAGCGGAAACCCAAAACAGTAAACTTTATTGGGAGACTATTAATAGTCCTTTTTTAAACAATGATGGGATTCCGGAATTGACATCGTATGTAGCATGTAATGCATGGATTGATCATTTTTCTAACATTTTTAACCCGGAAGGGAAGCCCCTAGAAACCTCGGTCCAGGAG